>NW_028324204.1:10090973-10700592 GCF_054372755.1 Phalangium opilio
ACTCGGCCCCTGTTTGTCGTAGCTCAATGTTTTTACTATGGTTAGATGGGGGACAAATTGGACTATAACATATCCTAAGGACATCCCGGTATCTCTAGTAGACACAGAGTTATGGGCCTGAAAAGTATAGTCTAATGCATTTTCTATGGAGGGGTTTGTTTGTTAACGTATTGCTTAATTACTTGACCCTGTTCTTTCGATTAAAAATAATAACATATCTTTAGTGTAGCGGTTATCGCATCCGACTCACTCCCGGAAGGCCACAGGTTCGAAACCGCGAAGTTTTGTTTTTTTCCTTGGAACATGCAAAGACCTTTATAATTATCCGAACATTCGTGTCAAGGTCACATTATTTACATCCCCGTATCTCTGGTAGAACCAGAGTTACGAGCCTCCAGAATTTAGTCTAATATATTTCCTATGGAGGGGTAGGTTTGTTTACGATTAGCTTAATTACTCGACTACTGTTTGTCGTAGCCCTAATTCTTAGTATGTCTAGATGGAGGACAAATTGGTCTATAACATACTCAAAGAACATCCCCGTATCTCCAGTAGAAACAGAGTTACGAGCCTGCAAAATATAGTCTAATGCATTTTCTACGGAGGGGTTTGTTTGTTCACGTATTGCTTAATTACTTGACCCTGTTCCTTCGATTAAAAGTAATAACATATCTTTAGTGTAGCGGTTATCGCATCCGCCTCACTCCCGGAAGGCCACAGGTTCGAGACCGCGAAGTTTTTTTTTTTTTTTTGCTTGGAACATGCAAAGACCTTTATAATTATCCGAACATTTGTGTCAAAGTCACATTATTTACATCCCCGTATCTCTGGTAGAACCAGAGTTACGAGCCTCCAGAATTTAGTCTAATGTATTTCCTATGGAGGGGTTTGTTTGTTTACGATTAGCTTAATTACTCGACTACTGTTTGTCGTAGCCCTAATTCTTAGTATGGCTAGATGGGGGACAAATTGGTCTATAACATACTCAAAGGACATCCCCGTATCTCCAGTAGAAACAGAGTTACGAGCCTGCAAAGTTTATTTTCAAAAATCAAAAGTAACCTTCTAACAATAAGTGAGACAAAAAATAAGTTGACGACGATATCCAGGTAGCCTCAAGTTTAAAGTATCCTTGTATGGGGAGCAAAGAGTACTATGACATATCCAAAGGAGATCCCAGTATCTCTTGTAGAACAAGAGTTATGAGCCTCCAAAGTTTAGTGCAAAAATCATAAGTAACATAATAAAAATAAGTGAGACGATACCAAAGTTGTCGAACATTTTGCTTAATATCTCGGCCCCTGTTTGTCGTAGCTCAATGTTTTTAGTATGGTTAGATGAGGGACAAATTGGAATAAAACATACAAAAAGGACATCCCCGTATCTCCAGTAGAAACAGAGTTACGAGCCTGCAAAGTATAGTCTAATGCATTTCTTATGGAGGGGTTGTTTGTTTACGTTTAGCTTAATTACTCGGCCCCTGTTTGTCGTAGCTCAATGTTTTTAGTATGGTTAGATGGGGGACAAATTGGACTATAACATATCCTAACGACATCACGGTATCTCTAGTAGACACAGAGTTATGGGCCTGCAAAGTATGGTCTAATGCATTTTCTATTGAGGGGTTTGTTTGTTAATGTATTGCTTAATTACTTGACCCTGTTCTTTCGATTAAAAATAATAACATATCTTTAGTGTAGCGGTTATCGCATCCGCCTCACTCCCGGAAGGCCACAGGTTCGAAACCGCGAAGTTTTTTTTATAATTATCTGAACATTTGTGGCAAGGTCACATTATTTACATCCCCGTATCTCTGGTAGAACCAGAGTTACGAGCCTCCAGAATTTAGTCTAATGTATTTCCTATGGAGGGGTTTGTTTGTTTACGATTAGCTTAATTACTCGACTACTGTTTGTCGTAGCCCTAATTCTTAGTATGGCTAGATGAGGGACAAATTGGTCTATAACATACTCAAAGGACATCCCCGTATCTCCAGTAGAAACAGAGTTACGAGCCTGCAAAGTTTATTTTCAAAAATCAAAAGTAACCTTCTAACAATAAGTGAGGCAAAAAATAAGTTGACGACGATATTGAGGTAGCCTCAAGTTTAAAGTATCCTTGTATGGGGAGCAAAGAGTACTATAACATAATCAAAGGAGATCCCAGTATCTCTTGTAGGACAAGAGTTATGAGCCTCCAAAGTTTAGTGCAAAAATCATAAGTAACATAATAAAAATAAGTGAGACGATACCAAAGTTGACGAACATTTTGCTTAATATCTCGGCCCCTGTTTGTCGTAGCTCAATGTTTTTAGTATGGTTAGATGGGGGACAAATTGGAATATAACATACTCAAAGGACATCGCCGTATCTACAGTAGAAACAGAGTTACGAGCCTGCAAAGTATAGTCTAATGCATTTTCTATGGAGGGGTTTGTTTGTTCATGTATTGCTTAATTACTTGACCCTGTTCTTTCGATTAAAAATAATAACATATCTTTAGTGTAGCGGTTATCGCATCCGCCCCACTTCCGGAAGGCCACAGGTTCGAAACCGCGAAGTTTTTTTTATAATTATCCGAACATTTGTGTCAAGGTCACATTATTTACATCCCCGTATCTCTGGTAGAACCAGAGTTACGAGCCTCCAGAATTTAGTCTATTGTATTTCCTATGGAGGGGTTTGTTTGTTTACGATTTGCTTAATTACTCGACTACTGTTTGTCGTAGCCCTAATTCTTAGTATGGCTAGATGGGGGACAAATTGGTCTATAACATACTCAAAGGACATCCCCGTATCTCCAGTAGAAACAGAGTTACGAGCCTGCAAAGTTTTTTTTCAAAAATCAAAAGTAACCTTCTAACAATAAGTGAGACAGAAAATAAGTTGACGACGATATTGAGGTAGCCTCAAGTTTAAAGTATCCTTGTATGGGGAGCAAAGAGTACTATAACATATCCAAAGGAGATCCCAGTATCTCTTGTAGAACAAGAGTTATGAGCCTCCAAAGTTTAGTGCAAAAATCATAAGTAACATAATAAAAATAAGTGAGACGATACCAAAGTTGACGAACATTTTGCTTAACATCTCGGCCCCTGTTTGTCGTAGCTCAATGTTTTTAGTATGGTTAGATGGGGGACAATTTGGACTATAACATATCCTAAGGACATCCCCGTATCTCTAGTAGACTCAGAGTTATGGGCCTGCAAAGCATAGTCTAATGCATTTCCTTTGGACGGGTTGTTTGTTTACGTTTAGCTTAATTACTCGGCCCCTGTTTGTCGTAGCTCAATGTTTTTAGTATGGTTAGATGGGGGACAAATTGGAATATAACATACTCAAAGGACATCGCCGTATCTACAGTAGAAACAGAGTTACGAGCCTGCAAAGTATAGTCTAATGCATTTTCTATGGAGGGGTTTGTTTGTTCATGTATTGCTTAATTACTTGACCCTGTTCTTTCGATTAAAAATTATAACATATCTTTAGTGTAGCGGTTATCGCATCCGCCCCACTTCCGGAAGGCCAGAGGTTCGAAACCGCGAAGTTTTTTTTTATAATTATCCGAACATTTGTGTCAAGGTCACATTATTTACATCCCCGTATCTCTGGTAGAACCAGAGTTACGAGCCTCCAGAATTTAGTCTATTGTATTTCCTATGGAGGGGTTTGTTTGTTTACGATTTGCTTAATTACTCGACTACTGTTTGTCGTAGCCCTAATTCTTAGTATGGCTAGATGGGGGACAAATTGGTCTATAACATACTCAAAGGACATCCCCGTATCTCCAGTAGAAACAGAGTTACGAGCCTGCAAAGTTTTTTTTCAAAAATCAAAAGTAACCTTCTAACAATAAGTGAGACAGAAAATAAGTTGACGACGATATTGAGGTAGCCTCAAGTTTAAAGTATCCTTGTATGGGGAGCAAAGAGTACTATAACATATCCAAAGGAGATCCCAGTATCTCTTGTAGAACAAGAGTTATGAGCCTCCAAAATTTAGTGCAAAAATCATAAGTAACATAATAAAAATAAGTGAGACGATACCAAAGTTGACGAACATTTTGCTTAATATCTCGGCCCTTGTTTGTCGTAGCTCAATGTTTTTAGTATGGTTAGATGGGGGACAAATTGGACAATAACATACTCAAAGGACATCCCCGTATCTCCAGTAGAAACAGAGTTACGAGCCTGCAAAGTATAGTCTAATGCATTTCCTATGGAGGGGTTGTTTGTTTACGTTTAGCTTAATTACTCGGCCCCTGTTTCTCGTAGCCCAAAGTTTTTAGTATGGTTAGATGGGGGACAAATTGGACTATATCATAACCTAAGGACATCCCCTTATCTCTAGTAGACACAGAGTTATGGGCCTGCAAATTATAGTCTAATGCATTTCCTATGGAGGGGTTGTTTGTTTACGTTTAGCTTAATTACTCGGCCCCTGTTTGTCGTAGCTCAATGTTTTTACTATGGTTAGATGGGGGACAAATTGGACTATAACATATCCTAAGGACATCCCGGTATCTCTAGTAGACACAGAGTTATGGGCCTGCAAAGTATCGTCTAATGCATTTTCTATGGAGGGGTTTGTTTGTTCACGTATTGCTTAATTACTTTACCCTGTTCTTTCGATTAAAAATAATAGCATATCTTTAGTGTAGCGGTTATCGCATCCGCCTCACTCCCGGAAGGCCACAGGTTCGAAACCGCGAAGTTTTTTTTTTGCTTGGAACATGCAAAGAACTTAATAATTATCCGAACATTTGTGTCAAGGTCACATTATTTACATCCCCGTATCTCTGGTAGAACCAGAGTTACGAGCCTGCAAACTTTATTTTCAAAAATCAAAAGTAACCTTCTAACAATAAGTGAGGCAAAAAATAAGTTGACGACGATATTGAGGTAGCCTCAAGTTTAAAGTATCCTTGTATGGGGAGCAAAGAGTACTATAACATATCCAAAGGAGATCCCAGTATCTCTTGTAGAACAAGAGTTATGAGCCTCCAAAGTTTAGTGCAAAAATCATAAGTAACATAATAAAAATAAGTGAGACGATACCAAAGTTGACGAACATTTTGCTTAACATCTCGGCCCCTGTTTGTCGTAGCTCAATGTTTTTAGTATGGTTAGATGGGGGACAATTTGGACTATAACATATCCTAAGGACATCCCCGTATCTCTAGTAGACACAGAGTTATGGGCCTGCAAAGCATAGTCTAATGCATTTCCTTTGGACGGGTTGTTTGTTTACGTTTAGCTTAATTACTCGGCCCCTGTTTGTCGTAGCTCAATGTTTTTAGTATGGTTAGATGGGGGACAAATTGGAATATAACATACTCAAAGGACATCGCCGTATCTACAGTAGAAACAGAGTTACGAGCCTGCAAAGTATAGTCTAATGCATTTTCTATGGAGGGGTTTGTTTGTTCATGTATTGCTTAATTACTTGACCCTGTTCTTTCGATTAAAAATTATAACATATCTTTAGTGTAGCGGTTATCGCATCCGCCCCACTTCCGGAAGGCCACAGGTTCGAAACCGCGAAGTTTTTTTTTATAATTATCCGAACATTTGTGTCAAGGTCACATTATTTACATCTCCGTATCTCTGGTAGAACCAGAGTTACGAGCCTCCAGAATTTAGTCTATTGTATTTCCTATGGAGGGGTTTGTTTGTTTACGATTTGCTTAATTACTCGACTACTGTTTGTCGTAGCCCTAATTCTTAGTATGGCTAGATGGGGGACAAATTGGTCTATAACATACTCAAAGGACATCCCCGTATCTCCAGTAGAAACAGAGTTACGAGCCTGCAAAGTTTTTTTTCAAAAATCAAAAGTAACCTTCTAACAATAAGTGAGACAGAAAATAAGTTGACGACGATATTGAGGTAGCCTCAAGTTTAAAGTATCCTTGTATGGGGAGCAAAGAGTACTATAACATATCCAAAGGAGATCCCAGTATCTCTTGTAGAACAAGAGTTATGAGCCTCCAAAGTTTAGTGCAAAAATCATAAGTAACATAATAAAAATAAGTGAGACGATACCAAAGTTGACGAACATTTTGCTTAATATCTCGGCCCTTGTTTGTCGTAGCTCAATGTTTTTAGTATGGTTAGATGGGGGACAAATTGGACAATAACATACTCAAAGGACATCCCCGTATCTCCAGTAGAAACAGAGTTACGAGCCTGCAAAGTATAGTCTAATGCATTTCCTATGGAGGGGTTATTTGTTTACGTTTAGCTTAATTACTCGGCCCCTGTTTCTCGTAGCCCAAAGTTTTTAGTATGGTTAGATGGGGGACAAATTGGACTATATCATATCCTAAGGACATCCCCTTATCTCTAGTAGACACAGAGTTATGGGCCTGCAAATTATAGTCTAATGCATTTCCTATGGAGGGGTTTGTTTGTTAACGTATTGCTTAATTACTTGACCCTGTTCTTTCGATTAAAAATAATAACATATCTTTAGTGTAGCGGTTATCGCATCCGACTCACTCCCGGAAGGCCACAGGTTCGAAACCGCGAAGTTTTGTTTTTTTGCTTGGAACATGCAAAGACCTTTATAATTATCCGAACATTCGTGTCAAGGTCACATTATTTACATCCCCGTATCTCTGGTAGAACCAGAGTTACGAGCCTCCAGAATTTAGTCTAATGTATTTCCTATGGAGGGGTAGGTTTGTTTACGATTAGCTTAATTACTCGACTACTGTTTGTCGTAGCCCTAATTCTTAGTATGGCTAGATGGGGGACAAATTGGTCTATAACATACTCAAAGGACATCCCCGTATCTCCAGTAGAAACAGAGTTACGAGCCTGCAAAATTTATTTTCAAAAATCAAAAGTAACCTTCTAACAATAAGTGAGACAAAAAATAAGTTGACGACGATATTGCGGTAGCCTCAAGCTTAAAGTATCCTTGTATGGGGAGCAAAGAGTACTATAACATATCCAAAGGAGATCCCAGTATCTCTTGTAGAACAAGAGTTATGAGCCTCCAAAGTTTAGTGCAAAAATCATAAGTAACATAATAAAAATAAGTGAGACGATACAAAAGTTGACGAACATTTTGCTTAATATCTCGGCTCTACGACAAACATGGGCCGAACCACCAACCTATTGGTTAACAGCCGAACGCGCTAACCATTGCGCCACGGAAGCCCAAAAATTAAATGCTCGTCAGGTATTGTGTAAAAACCTTGACTTTTTACGTCACATCTGAGACCTCACAACACCGTTCCCGGATGGGCTCGAACCACTAACCTAATGGTTAACAGCCGAACGCGCTAACCATTGAGCCACGGAAGTTCAGAAATTAAATGGTTGTCACGTATTGTGGAAAAGTTATGACCTTTTACGCTACATCTGAGACCCTACAACCCCTCTCCCGGGTGGGCTCGTACCACCAACCTTTCGATTAACAGCTGATCGCGCTAACCATTGCGCCACGGAAGCCCAAAAATTCAATGTTCGACAGGTATTGTGGAAAAACTCTGACATTTTATGTTACATTTGAGACGTCACAACACCGCTCCCGGGAGGGCTCAAACCACCAGTCTTTTGAATAGCAGCTGAACGCGCTAACCATTGCGCCACGGAAGCCCAAAAATTAAATGGTCGTCAGGTATTTTGGAAAAACCTTGACTTTTAACGTCACATCTGAGACGTCACAATACCGCTCCCGGATGGGCTCGAACCACCAACCTATTGGTTAACAGCCGAACGCGCTAACCATTGAGCCACGGAAGCTCAGAAATTAAATGGTTGTCACGTATTGTGGAAACGTTTTGACTTTTTACGCTACATCTGAGACCCCACAACACCTCTCCCGGGTGGGCTCGAACCTTCAACCTTTCGATTAACAGCTGAACGCGCTAATCATTGCGTCACGGAAACCCAAAAATTAAATGTTCGTCAGGTATTGTGGAAAAACTCTGACATTTTACGTTACATCTGAGACCTCACAACACCGCTCCCGGATGGGCTCGAACCACCAACCTATTGGTTAACAGCCGAACGCGCTAACCATTGAGCCACGGAAGCCCAAAGTTAAATGCTCGTCAGGTATTGTGTAAAAACCTTGACTTTTTACGTCACATCTGAGACCTCACAACACCGCTCCCGGATGCGCTCGAACCACCAACCTATTGGTTAACAGCCGAACGCGCTAACCATAGAGCCACGGAAGCTCAGAAATTAAATGGTTGTCACGTATTGTGGAAAAGTTTTGACTTTTTACGCTACATCTGAGACCCCACAACACCTCTCCCGGGTGGGCTCGAACCTTCAACCTTTCGATTAACAGCTGAACGCGCTAATCATTGAGCCACGGAAGCTCAGAAATTAAATGGTTGTCAGGTATTGTGGATAAGTTATGACTTTTTACGTTACATCTGAGACCCTACAACACCTCTTCCGGTTGGGCTCGAACCACCAACCTTTCGGTTAACAGCCGAACGCGCTAACCATTGCGCCAAGGAAGCCCAAAAATTTAATGGTCGTCAGGTATTGTGGCAAAATTTTGGCTTTCTACGTTACATTTGAGATACCACACCAACCGCTCCCGGGTGGGCTCGAACCACCAACCTATTGGTTAACAGCCGAACGCGCTAACCATTGAGCCACGGAAGCTCAGAAATTAAATGGTTGTCACGTATTGTCGATAAGTTTTGACTTTTTACGCTACATCTGAGACCCCACAACACCTCTTCCGGGTGCGCTTGAACCACCAGCCTTTCGATTAACAGTTGAACGCGCTAATAATTGCGCCACGGAAGCCCAAAAATTAAATGTTCGTCAGGTATTGTGGAAAAACTCTGACATTTTACGTTACATCTGAGACGTCACAACACCGCTCCCGGATGGGCTCGAACCACCAACCTTTCGGTTAACAGCTGAACGCGCTGACCATTGCGCCACGGAAGCCCAAAAATTTAATGTTCGACAGGTATTGTGGAAAAACTCTGACATTTTATGTTACATTTGAGACGTCACAACACCGCTCCCGGGAGGGCTTAAACCACCAGTCTTTTGAATAGAAGCTGAACGCGATAACCATTGCGCCACGGAAGCCCAAAAATTAAATGGTCGTCAGGTATTTTGGAAAAACCTTGACTTTTAACGTCACATCTGAGACGTCACAATACCGCTCCCGGATGGGCTCGAACCACCAACCTATTGGTTAACAGCCGAACGCGCTAACCATTGAGCCACGGAAGCTCAGAAATTAAATGGTTGTCACGTATTGTGGAAACGTTATGACCTTTTACGCTACATCTGAGACCCTACAACCCCTCTCCCGGGTGGGCTCGTACCACCAACCTTTCGATTAACAGCTGATCGCGCTAACCATTGCGCCACGGAAGCCCAAAAATTCAATGTTCGACAGGTATTGTGGAAAAACTCTGACATTTTATGTTACATTTGAGACGTCACAACACCGCTCCCGGGAGGGCTCAAACCACCAGTCTTTTGAATAGCAGCTGAACGCGCTAACCATTGCGCCACGGAAGCCCAAAAATTAAATGGTCGTCAGGTATTTTGGAAAAACCTTGACTTTTAACGTCACATCTGAGACGTCACAATACCGCTCCCGGATGGGCTCGAACCACCAACCTATTGGTTAACAGCCGAACGCGCTAACCATTGAGCCACGGAAGCTCAGAAATTAAATGGTTGTCACGTATTGTGGAAACGTTTTGACTTTTTACGCTACATCTGAGACCCCACAACACCTCTCCCGGGTGGGCTCGAACCTTCAACCTTTCGATTAACAGCTGAACGCGCTAATCATTGCGTCACGGAAACCCAAAAATTAAATGTTCGTCAGGTATTGTGGAAAAACTCTGACATTTTACGTTACATCTGAGACCTCACAACACCGCTCCCGGATGGGCTCGAACCACCAACCTATTGGTTAACAGCCGAACGCGCTAACCATTGAGCCACGGAAGCCCAAAGTTAAATGCTCGTCAGGTATTGTGTAAAAACCTTGACTTTTTACGTCACATCTGAGACCTCACAACACCGCTCCCGGATGCGCTCGAACCACCAACCTATTGGTTAACAGCCGAACGCGCTAACCATAGAGCCACGGAAGCTCAGAAATTAAATGGTTGTCACGTATTGTGGAAAAGTTTTGACTTTTTACGCTACATCTGAGACCCCACAACACCTCTCCCGGGTGGGCTCGAACCTTCAACCTTTCGATTAACAGCTGAACGCGCTAATCATTGAGCCACGGAAGCTCAGAAATTAAATGGTTGTCAGGTATTGTGGATAAGTTATGACTTTTTACGTTACATCTGAGACCCTACAACACCTCTTCCGGTTGGGCTCGAACCACCAACCTTTCGGTTAACAGCCGAACGCGCTAACCATTGCGCCAAGGAAGCCCAAAAATTTAATGGTCGTCAGGTATTGTGGCAAAATTTTGGCTTTCTACGTTACATTTGAGATACCACACCAACCGCTCCCGGGTGGGCTCGAACCACCAACCTATTGGTTAACAGCCGAACGCGCTAACCATTGAGCCACGGAAGCTCAGAAATTAAATGGTTGTCACGTATTGTCGATAAGTTTTGACTTTTTACGCTACATCTGAGACCCCACAACACCTCTTCCGGGTGCGCTTGAACCACCAGCCTTTCGATTAACAGTTGAACGCGCTAATAATTGCGCCACGGAAGCCCAAAAATTAAATGTTCGTCAGGTATTGTGGAAAAACTCTGACATTTTACGTTACATCTGAGACGTCACAACACCGCTCCCGGATGGGCTCGAACCACCAACCTTTCGGTTAACAGCTGAACGCGCTGACCATTGCGCCACGGAAGCCCAAAAATTTAATGTTCGACAGGTATTGTGGAAAAACTCTGACATTTTATGTTACATTTGAGACGTCACAACACCGCTCCCGGGAGGGCTTAAACCACCAGTCTTTTGAATAGAAGCTGAACGCGATAACCATTGCGCCACGGAAGCCCAAAAATTAAATGGTCGTCAGGTATTTTGGAAAAACCTTGACTTTTAACGTCACATCTGAGACGTCACAATACCGCTCCCGGATGGGCTCGAACCACCAACCTATTGGTTAACAGCCGAACGCGCTAACCATTGAGCCACGGAAGCTCAGAAATTAAATGGTTGTCACGTATTGTGGAAACGTTTTGACTTTTTACGCTACATCTGAGACCCCACAACACCTCTCCCGGGTGGGCTCGAACCTTCAACCTTTCGATTAACAGCTGAACGCGCTAATCATTGCGTCACGGAAACCCAAAAATTAAATGTTCGTCAGGTATTGTGTAAAAACCTTGACTTTTTACCTCTCCGAGTGACGTATGTCACGGAGAGGTTCTAATTTCGACGTGTGTGTGTGTCTGTGTGTGTGTGTGTCTGTTGTTACACCCACGTGACCGCGTTCGCAGTTTCCAAATCGGAGCAAACGTGTTCGCCATTTCCGAACTGCTTTCACAGTCACGGAAATGGCTCCTTTACTTGAGTTCTCACACCACCATCTTCTCGTCTTCGTCCATTCCACTTGGACACCAGTCTGTACATACTGGCTTCTAATCACCACCATCTTTTGGTCTTCGTCCATCCCACATGGACACCAGTCTGTACATACTGGCTTCTAATCACCACCATCTTTTGGTCTTCGTCCATCCCACATGGACACCAGTCTGTAGATACTGGCTTCTAATCACCACCATCTTCTGGTCTTCGTCCATCCCACATGGACACCAGTCTGCACATACTGGCTTCTAATCACCACCATCTTCTGGTCTTCGTCCATTCCACTTGGACACCAGTCTGTACACCTAGCTTCTACTCCATCGTCATCGTTGGGTTTAAGACATTCGCGGCGATCAGCTAGGGTTACGAGAAACGTCTAGCCTCCCTAGGGTGGGTTGTCCACCAAAGGTTTTCGCAATTGCGGTTGTTCTTGCTTTTAGCTGTAGTTCGACACCCTTATATACTACCTATTTGAGTAAGGTAATGCAACCGGCGTATGCTTCATTTCAAACGCCAATATTAGTCAAGTCTCTCAAGAATGTCTAATTGTTCTTTATCAACGCGATGTAACGCTCAATAAGGCGAACAACTAACGAAGAAAATATTTAATATTAATTATATTTATTTTAATATTTAAGATAATCTTGTTTCTCAACTCAAAATTAAAACGGAAAGAGTTAAAAAGCAGTCTATGTTTTAGTCTGTGTATGTCCGTCCGTTAGTGCATCGCGTTAGCAGTTCGCTTTGTTTTGTGGAAAGAAATCCTACAAAACCTTAATATTTGGTTTTCTCATAATGTATAATTAATATATGGAAATATTTTTCGTAATTTCGATGCCTTTAGTGGTTTTGTAGCTACAAAGCTCTGTTTCATTTTGATATCCCAAGAACTTTTTTTAATATTATTATTTGAAATCGATGTTTATATATTACTTAAGCTATACTACATCTGTTTATAGCATAATCCTTTCTAAAGTGATTTCAAGAAGAACGCCACTATATTGGTCAAATGAACTTTCATCTGTCAATAGGCCTAGTGAACCATAAAGTAAACGCTAGGTTTTCGTTTCTGTAATGCAGAGACATTAACGGTTCAGAGTGAGCCGAAGTTAATTACACTTTTAAATAATCAGGCTAAGATTTTATAATCATGGTGGAAGTCTGGGCCGCGTTGAGCAGAGCTCAGCGCTGTTAGCATTGTCCTACAGAACGGGATTTTGGTTATGAATTTTGACGGCACGGTGCTCAGCGTTGAGCCAGCGCGGTCACCAAAGAAAATAGTCAGGTTTTTGGATAACGTGACGTAAAACGCGTAGTTCTCAGCTTGGCGAAAAAAACATGGAGGAATTAATACAAATAGCTCTTGCTGATTCTGATCATAGAGACTAGAAACCCCAAGGAGTGGCAGGAATGCCTCAACTTGTTGCCCTTTTTCATGGTACACGCAACGGGTACACGGCGACTTCCGCTAAGCAAAATTAAACGGGCCGGAAGCTCTCATGTACCAATTTATGAGCAACATATTATTTGCGCTTGTAGAGCGGGGGACCTGCCACTCCTTGGGGTTTCTAGTCTCTATGTTCTGATGGGACTATAGCTATTTATTTGACGTGAAACCAGTTGATCACGCGAGAATTTTAAGAGATATGTTAGTTTCTATGTTTAATTATAAAAGTTGTTCTTATCTATCTCCATAAATATGTTATCATACAATTTTTGTTAAGCCTTTGTACCTTGCACGCTTTATTGCGCTAGCTTCATTTTTAAAACACCGATGACCGGAGAAAAGCTATGACGACAGATCTCACCGGTAAACGTTTTCCAAAATCCGCTGTCTTTTTTGGTGAGCTCTGCTGAACGCAGCCCAGATCAGTGAAAGGTCTGATCGTAATCGGATTATAGCTTCATGTTATCATGATTTTAATGGTGCACGTTTACTTTCAGTGTGTGTAGCCACAAATTAGCTTTGGTGTTATGTAACTTTAATCGTCATGTTGACAAACTAAGAAAATTGTTGAGGTGAAAGGAGAGGATAGTGTTTACATGGCAACCCTGTTGTGAATATGGCTTTGAACATAGAGGGTATACAGTTGAGGAGTAGCAAATTGGGCCTTTACAAACACGTAAAGGTAATATCCCTCCAAAGTTTTATCTCTTCATTTCCCGTTTTTCCCCCATCGGATGATTTTAATGTGTACAAGTATATCCTTATTGGATGTAAAATGTCGTCTGATTTACAGTATATTTTCTATGCTTTGTATACTGCTTTAATATTTCATAAATTTTAACTTCAGTATTTGTTCATAAAAAAAAAGAAACATTTCCATAACTGGGTAAATAAGTATGTAGGTAGTCCTTCTCTTGACTCGGAGAGGTAATATTTTGGTTTTCCCAACTTGTTACGTCACATCTGAGACCTCACAACACCGCTCCCGGATGGGCTCGAACCACCAACCTATTGGTTAACAGCCGAACGCGCTAACCATTGCGCCACGGAAGCCCAAAAGTTAAATGCTCGTCAGGTATTGTGTAAAAACCTTGACTTTTTACGTCACATCTGAGACCTCACAACACCGCTCCCGGATGGGGTCGAACCACCAACCTACTGGTTAACAGCCGAACGCGCTAACCATTGCGCCACGGAAGCCCAAAAATTAAATGGTCGTCATTTATTGTGCAAAAACTTTGGCTTTCTACGTTACATTTGAGATCCCACAACACCGCTCCCGGATGGGCTCGAACCACCAACCTATTGGTTAACAGCCGAACGCGCTAACCATTGCGCCACGGAAGCCCGAAAGCTAAATGCTCGTCAGGTATTGTGCAAAAAACTTGACTTTTTACGTCACATCTGAGACCTCACAACACCGCTCCCGGATGGGCTCGAACCACCAACCTATTGGTTAACAGCCGAACGCGCTAACCATTGCGCCACGGAAGCCCAAAAGTTAAATGCTCGTCAGGTATTGTGTAAAAACCTTGACTTTTTACGTCACATCTGAGACCTCACAACACCGCTCCCGGATGGGCTCGAACCACCAACCTATTGGTTAACAGCCGAACGCGCTAACCATTGCGCCACGGAAGCCCAAAAGTTAAATGCTCGTCAGGTATTGTGTAAAAACCTTGACTTTTTACGTCACATCTGAGACCTCACAACACCGCTCCCGGATGGGGTCGAACCACCAACCTACTGGTTAACAGCCGAACGCGCTAACCATTGCGCCACGGAAGCCCAAAAATTAAATGGTCGTCATTTATTGTGCAAAAACTTTGGCTTTCTACGTTACATTTGAGATCCCACAACACCGCTCCCGGATGGGCTCGAACCACCAACCTATTGGTTAACAGCCGAACGCGCTAACCATTGCGCCACGGAAGCCCAAAAGCTAAATGCTCGTCAGGTATTGTGCAAAAAACTTGACTTTTTACGTCACATCTGAGACCTCACAACACCGCTCCCGGATGGGCTCGAACCACCAACCTATTGGTTAACAGCCGAACGCGCTAACCATTGCGCCACGGAAGCCCAAATGTTAAACGCTCGTCAGGTATTATGTAAAAACCTTGTTTTTTACGTCACATCTGAGACCTCACAACACCGCTCACGGATGGGGTCGAACCACCACCCTATGGGTTAACAGCCGAACGCGCTAACCATTGCGCCACGGAAGCCCAAAAATTAAATGGTCGTCATTTATTGTGCAAAAACTTTGGCTTTCTACGTTACATTTCAGATCCCACAACACCGCTCCCGGGTGGGCTCAAACCACCAACCTTTTGGTTAACAGCCGAACGCGCTAACCATTGAGCCACGGAAGCTCAGAAATGAAATGGTTGTCAGGTATTGTGGAAAACCTTGACTTTTTACGTGACATCTGAGACCTCACAACACCGCTCCCGGATGAGCTCGAACCACCAACCTATTGGTTAACAGCCGAACGTGCTAACCATTGCGCCACGGAAGCCCAAAAATTAAATGGTCGTCAGGTATTGTGGAAAAACATTGGCTTTCTACGTTACATTTGAGATCACACAACACCGCTCCCGGGTGGGCTCGAACCACCAACCTATTGGTTAACAGCCGAACGCGCTAACCATTGCGCCAAGGAAGCCCAAAATTTAGATGCTCGTCAGGTATTGTGTAAAAACCTTGACTTTTTACGTCACACCTGAGACCTCACAACACCGCTCCCGGATGGACTCGAACCACCAACCTATTGCTTAACAGCCGAACGCGCTAACCATTGCGCCACGGAAGCCCAAAACCTAAATGCTCGTCAGGTATTGTGCAAAAAACTTGACTTTTTACGTCACATCTGAGACCTCACAACACCGCTCCCGGATGGGGTCGAACCACCAACCTATTGGTTAACAGCCGAACGCGCTAACCATTGCGCCACGGAAGCCCAAAAGTTAAATACTCGTCAGGTATTGTGTAAAAACCTTGACTTCTTACGTCACATCTGAGACCTCACAACACCGCTCCCGGATGGGCTCGAACCACCAACCTATTGGTTAACAGCCGATCGCGCTAACCATTGCGCCACGGAAGCCCAAAAGTTAAGTGCTCGTCAGGTATTGTGTAAAAACCTTGACTTTTTACGTCACATCTGAGACCTCACAACACCGCTCCCGGATGGGCTCGAACCACCAACCTATTGGTTAACAGCCGAACGCGCTAACCATTGAGCCACGGAAGCTCAGAAATTTAATGGTTGTCAGGTGTTGTGGAAAAACTTTGGCTTTCTACGTTACATTTGAGACCCCACAACACCTCTCCCGGGTGGGCTCGAACCACCAACCTTTCGATTAACAGCCGAACGCGCTAAACATTGCGCCACGGAAGCCCAAAAGTTAAATGCTCGTTAGGTATTGTGTAAAAACCTTGACTTTTTACGTCACATCTGAGACCTCACAACACCGCTCCCGGATGGGCTCGAACCACCAACCTATTGGTTAACAGCCGAACGCGCTAACCATTGCGCCAAGGAAGCCCAAAAGTTAAATGCTCGTCAGGTATTATGTAAAAACCTTGACTTTTTACGTCACATCTGAGACCTCACAACACCGCTCCCGGATGGGGTCGAACCACCAACCTATTGGTTAACAGCCGAACGCGCTAACCATTGAGCCACGGAAGCTCAGAAATTAAATGGTTGTCAGGTATTGTGGAAAACCTTGACTTTTTACGTCACATCTGAGACCTCACAACACCGCTCCCGGATGGGCTCGAACCACCAATCTATTGGTTAAAAGCCGAACGTGCTAACCATTGCGCCACGGAAGCCCAAAAATTAAATGGTCGTCAGGTATTGTGGAAAAACTTTGGCTTTCTACGTTACATTTGAGATCACACAACACCGCTCCCGGATGGGCTCGAACCACCAACCTATTGGTTAACAGCCGAACGCGCTAACCATTGCGCCACGGAAGCCCAAAAGTTTAGTGCTCGTCAGGTATTGTGTAAAAAACTTGACTTTTTACGTCACATCTGAGACCTCACAACACCGCTCCCGGATGGGCTCGAACCACCAACCTATTGGTTAACAGCCGAACGCGCTAACCATTGCGCCAAGGAAGCCCAAAATTTAAATGCTCGTCAGGTATTGTGTAAAAACCTTGACTTTTTACGTCACATCTGAGACCTCACAACACCGCTCCCGGATGGGGTCGAACCACCAACCTACTGGTTAACAGCCGAACGCGCTAACCATTGCGCCACGGAAGCCCAAAAATTAAATGGTCGTCATTTATTGTGCAAAAACTTTGGCTTTCTACGTTACATTTGAGATCCCACAACACCGCTCCCGGATGGGCTCGAACCGCCAACCTATTGGTTAACAGCCGAACGCGCTAACCATTGCGCCACGGAAGCCCAAAAGTTAAATGCTCGTCAGGTATTGTGTAAAAACCTTGACTTTTTACGTCACATCTGAGACCTCACAACACCGCTCCCGGATGGGCTCGAACCACCAACCTATTGGTTAACAGCCGAACGCGCTAACCATTGCGCCACGGAAGCCCAAAAGCTAAATGCTCGTCAGGTATTGTGCAAAAAACTTGACTTTTTACGTCACATCTGAGACCTCACAACACCGCTCCCGGATGGGCTCGAACCACCAACCTATTGGTTAACAGCCGAACGCGCTAACCATTGCGCCACGGAAGCCCAAAAGTTAAATGCTCGTTAGGTATTGTGTAAAAACCTTGACTTTTTACGTCACATCTGAGACCTCACAACACCGCTCCCGGATGGGCTCGAACCACCAACCTTTCGGTTAACAGCCGAACGCGCTAACCATTGCGCCACGGAAGCCCAAAAGTTAAATACTCGTCAGGTATTGTGTAAAAACCTTGACTTCTTACGTCACATCTGAGACCTCACAACACCGCCCCCGGATGGGCTCGAACCACCAACCTATTGGTTAACAGCCGAACGCGCTAACCATTGCGCCACGGAAGCACAAAAGTTAAATGCTCGTCAGGTATTGTGTAAAAACCTTGACTTTTTACGTCACATCTGAGACCTCACAACACCGCTCCCGGATGGGCTCGAACCACCAACCTATTGGTTAACAGCCGAACGCGCTAACCATTGCGCCACGGAAGCCCAAAAGTTAAATGCTCGTCAGGTATTGTGTAAAAACCTTGACTTTTTACGTCACATCTGAGACCTCACAACACCGCTCCCGGATGGGCTCGAACCACCAACCTATTGGTTAACAGCTGAACGCGCTAACCATTGCGCCACGGAAGCCCAAATGTTAAACGCTCGTCAGGTATTATGTAAAAACCTTGTTTTTTACGTCACATCTGAGACCTCACAACACCGCTCACGGATGGGGTCGAACCACCACCCTATGGGTTAACAGCCGAACGCGCTAACCATTGCGCCACGGAAGCCCAAAAATTAAATGGTCGTCATTTATTGTGCAAAAACTTTGGCTTTCTACGTTACATTTCAGATCCCACAACACCGCTCCCGGGTGGGCTCGAACCACCAACCTTTTGGTTAACAGCCGAACGCGCTAACCATTGAGCCACGGAAGCTCAGAAATTAAATGGTTGTCAGGTATTGTGGAAAACCTTGACTTTTTACGTGACATCTGAGACCTCACAACACCGCTCCCGGATGAGCTCGAACCACCAACCTATTGGTTAACAGCCGAACGTGCTAACCATTGCGCCACGGAAGCCCAAAAATTAAATGGTCGTCAGGTATTGTGGAAAAACATTGGCTTTCTACGTTACATTTGAGATCACACAACACCGCTCCCGGGTGGGCTCGAACCACCAACCTATTGGTTAACAGCCGAACGCGCTAACCATTGCGCCAAGGAAGCCCAAAATTTAAATGCTCGTCAGGTATTGTGTAAAAACCTTGACTTTTTACGTCACATCTGAGACCTCACAACACCGCTCCCGGATGGGCTCGAACCACCAACCTATTGCTTAACAGCCGAACGCGCTAACCATTGCGCCACGGAAGCCCAAAACCTAAATGCTCGTCAGGTATTGTGCAAAAAACTTGACTTTCTACGTCACATCTGAGACCTCACAACACCGCTCCCGGATGGGGTCGAACCACCAACCTATTGGTTAACAGCCGAACGCGCTAACCATTGCGCCACGGAAGCCCAAAAGTTAAATACTCGTCAGGTATTGTGTAAAAACCTTGACTTCTTACGTCACATCTGAGACCTCACAACACCGCTCCCGGATGGGCTCGAACCACCAACCTATTGGTTAACAGCCGATCGCGCTAACCATTGCGCCACGGAAGCCCAAAAGTTAAGTGCTCGTCAGGTATTGTGTAAAAACCTTGACTTTTTACGTCACATCTGAGACCTCACAACACCGCTCCCGGATGGGCTCGAACCACCAACCTATTGGTTAACAGCCGAACGCGCTAACCATTGAGCCACGGAAGCTCAGAAATTTAATGGTTGTCAGGTGTTGTGGAAAAACTTTGGCTTTCTACGTTACATTTGAGACCCCACAACACCTCTCCCGGGTGGGCTCGAACCACCAACCTTTCGATTAACAGCCGAACGCGCTAAACATTGCGCCACGGAAGCCCAAAAGTTAAATGCTCGTTAGGTATTGTGTAAAAACCTTGACTTTTTACGTCACATCTGAGACCTCACAACACCGCTCCCGGATGGGCTCGAACCACCAACCTATTGGTTAACAGCCGAACGCGCTAACCATTGCGCCACGGAAGCCCAAAAGTTAAATGCTCGTCAGGTATTATGTAAAAACCTTGACTTTTTACGTCACATCTGAGACCTCACAACACCGCTCCCGGATGGGGTCGAACCACCAACCTATTGGTTAACAGCCGAACGCGCTAACCATTGAGCCACGGAAGCTCAGAAATTAAATGGTTGTCAGGTATTGTGGAAAACCTTGACTTTTTACGTCACATCTGAGACCTCACAACACCGCTCCCGGATGGGCTCGAACCACCAATCTATTGGTTAAAAGCCGAACGTGCTAACCATTGCGCCACGGAAGCCCAAAAATTAAATGGTCGTCAGGTATTGTGGAAAAACTTTGGCTTTCTACGTTACATTTGAGATCACACAACACCGCTCCCGGATAGGCTCGAACCACCAACCTATTGGTTAACAGCCGAACGCGCTAACCATTGCGCCACGGAAGCCCAAAAGTTTAGTGCTCGTCAGGTATTGTGTAAAAAACTTGACTTTTTACGTCACATCTGAGACCTCACAACACCGCTCCCGGATGGGCTCGAACCACCAACCTATTGGTTAACAGCCGAACGCGCTAACCATTGCGCCAAGGAAGCCCAAAATTTAAATGCTCGTCAGGTATTGTGTAAAAACCTTGACTTTTTACGTCACATCTGAGACCTCACAACACCGCTCCCGGATGGGCTCGAACCACCAACCTATTGCTTAACAGCCGAACGCGCTAACCATTGCGCCACGGAAGCCCAAAACCTAAATGCTCGTCAGGTATTGTGCAAAAAACTTGACTTTTTACGTCACATCTGAGACCTCACAACACCGCTCCCGGATGGGCTCGAACCACCAACCTATTGGTTACCAGCCGAACGCGCTAACCATTGCGCCACGGAAGCCCAAAAGTTAAATGCTCGTCAGGTATTGTGTAAAAACCTTGACTTTTTACGTCACATCTGAGACCTCACAACACCGCTCCCGGATGGGGTCGAACCACCAACCTACTGGTTAACAGCCGAACGCGCTAACCATTGCGCCACGGAAGCCCAAAAATTAAATGGTCGTCATTTATTGTGCAAAAACTTTGGCTTTCTACGTTACATTTGAGATCCCACAACACCGCTCCCGGATGGTCTCGAACCACCAACCTATTGGTTAACAGCCGAACGCGCTAACCATTGCGCCACGGAAGCCCAAAAGTTAAATGCTCGTCAGGTATTGTGTAAAAACCTTGACTTTTTACGTCACATCTGAGACCTCACAACACCGCTCCCGGATGGGCTCGAACCACCAACCTATTGGTTAACAGCCGAACGCGCTAACCATTGCGCCACGGAAGCCCAAAAGTTAAATGCTCGTCAGGTATTGTGTAAAAACCTTGTTTTTTACGTCACATCTGAGACCTCACAACACCGCTCCCGGATGGGGTCGAACCACCACCCTATGGGTTAACAGCCGAACGCGCTAACCATTGCGCCACGGAAGCCCAAAAATTAAATGGTCGTCATTTATTGTGCAAAAACTTTGGCTTTCTACGTTACATTTCAGATCCCACAACACCGCTCCCGGGTGGGCTCGAACCACCAACCTTTTGGTTAACAGCCGAACGCGCTAACCATTGAGCCACGGAAGCTCAGCAATTAAATGGTTGTCAGGTATTGTGGAAAACCTTGACTTTTTACGTCACATCTGAGACCTCACAACACCGCTCCCGGATGAGCTCGAACCACCAACCTATTGGTTAACAGCCGAACGTGCTAACCATTGCGCCACGGAAGCCCAAAAATTAAATGGTCGTCAGGTATTGTGGAAAAACATTGGCTTTCTACGTTACATTTGAGATCACACAACACCGCTCCCGGGTGGGCTCGAACCACCAACCTATTGGTTAACAGCCGAACGCGCTAACCATTGCGCCAAGGAAGCCCAAAATTTAAATGCTCGTCAGGTATTGTGTAAAAACCTTGACTTTTTACGTCACATCTGAGACCTCACAACACCGCTCCCGGATGGGCTCGAACCACCAACCTATTGCTTAACAGCCGAACGCGCTAACCATTGCGCCACGGAAGCCCAAAACCTAAATGCTCGTCAGGTATTGTGCAAAAAACTTGATTTTTTACGTCACATCTGAGACCTCACAACACCGCTCCCGGATGGGGTCGAACCACCAACCTATTGGTTAACAGCCGAACGCGCTAACCATTGCGCCACGGAAGCCCAAAAGTTAAATACTCGTCAGGTATTGTGTAAAAACCTTGACTTCTTACGTCACATCTGAGACCTCACAACACCGCTCCCGGATGGGCTCGAACCACCAACCTATTGGTTAACAGCCGATCGCGCTAACCATTGCGCCACGGAAGCCCAAAAGTTAAGTGCTCGTCAGGTATTGTGTAAAAACCTTGACTTTTTACGTCACATCTGAGACCTCACAACACCGCTCCCGGATGGGCTCGAACCACCAACCTATTGGTTAACAGCCGAACGCGCTAACCATTGAGCCACGGAAGCTCAGAAATTTAATGGTTGTCAGGTGTTGTGGAAAAACTTTGGCTTTCTACGTTACATTTGAGACCCCACAACACCTCTCCCGGGTGGGCTCGAACCACCAACCTTTCGATTAACAGCCGAACGCGCTAAACATTGCGCCACGGAAGCCCAAAAGTTAAATGCTCGTTAGGTATTGTGTAAAAACCTTGACTTTTTACGTCACATCTGAGACCTCACAACACCGCTCCCGGATGGGCTCGAACCACCAACCTATTGGTTAACAGCCGAACGCGCTAACCTTTGCGCCACGGAAGCCCAAAAGTTAAATGCTCGTCAGGTATTATGTAAAAACCTTGACTTTTTACGTCACATCTGAGACCTCACAACACCGCTCCCGGATGGGGTCGAACCACCAACCTATTGGTTAACAGCCGAACGCGCTAACCATTGAGCCACGGAAGCTCAGAAATTAAATGGTTGTCAGGTATTGTGGAAAACCTTGACTTTTTACGTCACATCTTTTTACGTCACATCTGAGACCTCACAACACCGCTCCCGGATGGGCTCGAACCACCAATCTATTGGTTAAAAGCCGAACGTGCTAACCATTGCGCCACGGAAGCCCAAAAATTAAATGGTCGTCAGGTATTGTGGAAAAACTTTGGCTTTCTACGTTACATTTGAGATCACACAACACCGCTCCCGGACGGGCTCGAACCACCAACCTATTGGTTAACAGCCGAACGCGCTAATCATTGCGCCACGGAAGCCCAAAAGTTTAGTGCTCGTCAGGTATTGTGTAAAAAACTTGACTTTTTACGTCACATCTGAGACCTCACAACACCGCTCCCGGATGGGCTCGAACCACCAACCTATTGGTTAACAGCCGAACGCGCTAACCATTGCGCCAAGGAAGCCCAAAATTTAAATGCTCGTCAGGTATTGTGTAAAAACCTTGACTTTTTACGTCACATCTGAGACCTCACAACACCGCTCCCGGATGGGCTCGAACCACCAACCTATTGCTTAACAGCCGAACGCGCTAACCATTGCGCCACGGAAGCCCAAAACCTAAATGCTCGTCAGGTATTGTGCAAAAAACTTGACTTTTTACGTCACATCTGAGACCTCACAACACCGCTCCCGGATGGGGTCGAACCACCAACCTATTGGTTAACAGCCGAACGCGCTAACCATTGCGCCAAGGAAGCCCAAAATTTAAATGCTCGTCAGGTATTGTGTAAAAACCTTGACTTTTTACGTCACATCTGAGACCTCACAACACCGCTCCCGGATGGGCTCGAACCACCAACCTATTGCTTAACAGCCGAACGCGCTAACCATTGCGCCACGGAAGCCCAAAACCTAAATGCTCGTCAGGTATTGTGCAAAAAACTTGACTTCTTACGTCACATCTGAGACCTCACAACACCGCTCCCGGATGGGCTCGAACCACCAACCTATTGGTTAACAGCCGAACGCGCTAACCATTGCGCCACGGAAGCCCAAAAGTTAAGTGCTCGTCAGGTATTGTGTAAAAACCTTGACTTTTTACGTCACATCTGAGACCTCACAACACCGCTCCCGGATGGGCTCGAACCACCAACCTATTGGTTAACAGCCGAACGCGCTAACCATTGAGCCACGGAAGCTCAGAAATTTAATGGTTGTCAGGTGTTGTGGAAAAACTTTGGCTTTCTACGTTACATTTGAGACCCCACAACACCTCTCCCGGGTGGGCTCGAACCACCAACCTTTCGATTAACAGCTGAACGCGCTAACCATTGCGCCACGGAATCCCAAAAATTAAATGCTCGTCAGGTATTGTGTAAAAACCTTGACTTTTTACGTCACATCTGAGACCTCACAACACCGCTCCCGGATGGGCTCGAACCACCAACCTATTGGTTAACAGCCGAACGCGCTAACCATTGCGCCACGGAAGCCCAAAAGTTAAATGCTCGTCAGGTATTATGTAAAAACCTTGACTTTTTACGTCACATCTGAGACCTCACAACACCGCTCCCGGATGGGGTCGAACCACCAACCTATTGGTTAACAGCCGAACGCGCTAACCATTGAGCCACGGAAGCTCAGAAATTAAATGGTTGTCAGGTATTGTGGAAAACCTTGACTTTTTACGTCACATCTTTTTACGTCACATCTGAGACCTCACAACACCGCTCCCGGATGGGCTCGAACCACCAATCTATTGGTTAAAAGCCGAACGTGCTAACCATTGCGCCACGGAAGCCCAAAAATTAAATGGTCGTCAGGTATTGTGGAAAAACTTTGGCTTTCTACGTTACATTTGAGATCACACAACACCGCTCCCGGACGGGCTCGAACCACCAACCTATTGGTTAACAGCCGAACGCGCTAACCATTGCGCCACGGAAGCCCAAAAGTTTAGTGCTCGTCAGGTATTGTGTAAAAAACTTGACTTTTTACGTCACATCTGAGACCTCACAACACCGCTCCCGGATGGGCTCGAACCACCAACCTATTGGTTAACAGCCGAACGCGCTAACCATTGCGCCAAGGAAGCCCAAAATTTAAATGCTCGTCAGGTATTGTGTAAAAACCTTGACTTTTTACGTCACATCTGAGACCTCACAACACCGCTCCCGGATGGGCTCGAACCACCAACCTATTGCTTAACAGCCGAACGCGCTAACCATTGCGCCACGGAAGCCCAAAACCTAAATGCTCGTCAGGTATTGTGCAAAAAACTTGACTTTTTACGTCACATCTGAGACCTCACAACACCGCTCCCGGATGGGGTCGAACCACCAACCTATTGGTTAACAGCCGAACGCGCTAACCATTGCGCCAAGGAAGCCCAAAATTTAAATGCTCGTCAGGTATTGTGTAAAAACCTTGACTTTTTACGTCACATCTGAGACCTCACAACACCGCTCCCGGATGGGCTCGAACCACCAACCTATTGCTTAACAGCCGAACGCGCTAACCATTGCGCCACGGAAGCCCAAAACCTAAATGCTCGTCAGGTATTGTGCAAAAAACTTGACTTTTTACGTCACATCTGAGACCTCACAACACCGCTCCCGGATGGGGTCGAACCACCAACCTATTGGTTAACAGCCGAACGCGCTAACCATTGCGCCACGGAAGCCCAAAAATTAAATACTCGTCAGGTATTGTGTAAAAACCTTGACTTCTTACGTCACATCTGAGACCTCACAACACCGCTCCCGGATGGGCTCGAACCACCAACCTATTGGTTAACAGCCGAACGCGCTAACCATTGCGCCACGGAAGCCCAAAAGTTAAGTGCTCGTCAGGTATTGTGTAAAAACCTTGACTTTTTACGTCACATCTGAGACCTCACAACACCGCTCCCGGATGGGCTCGAACCACCAACCTATTGGTTAACAGCCGAACGCGCTAACCATTGAGCCACGGAAGCTCAGAAATTTAATGGTTGTCAGGTGTTGTGGAAAAACTTTGGCTTTCTACGTTACATTTGAGACCCCACAACACCTCTCCCGGGTGGGCTCGAACCACCAACCTTTCGATTAACAGCTGAACGCGCTAACCATTGCGCCACGGAATCCCAAAAATTAAATGCTCGTCAGGTATTGTGTAAAAACCTTGACTTTTTACGTCACATCTGAGACCTCACAACACCGCTCCCGGATGGGCTCGAACCACCAACCTATTGGTTAACAGCCGAACGCGCTAACCATTGCGCCACGGAAGCCCAAAAGTTAAATGCTCGTTAGGTATTGTGTAAAAACCTTGACTTTTTACGTCACATCTGAGACCTCACAACACCGCTCCCGGATGGGCTCGAACCACCAACCTATTGGTTAACAGCCGAACGCGCTAACCATTGCGCCACGGAAGCCCAAAAGTTAAATGCTCGTCAGGTATTATGTAAAAACCTTGACTTTTTACGTCACATCTGAGACCTCACAACACCGCTCCCGGATGGGGTCGAACCACCAACCTATTGGTTAACAGCCGAACGCGCTAACCATTGCGCCACGGAAGCCCAAAAGTTAAATACTCGTCAGGTATTGTGTAAAAACCTTGACTTCTTACGTCACATCTGAGACCTCACAACACCGCTCCCGGATGGGCTCGAACCACCAACCTATTGGTTAACAGCCGAACGCGCTAACCATTGCGCCACGGAAGCCCAAAAGTTAAGTGCTCGTCAGGTATTGTGTAAAAACCTTGACTTTTTACGTCACATCTGAGACCTCACAACACCGCTCCCGGATGGGCTCGAACCACCAACCTATTGGTTAACAGCCGAACGCGCTAACCATTGAGCCACGGAAGCTCAGAAATTTAATGGTTGTCAGGTGTTGTGGAAAAACTTTGGCTTTCTACGTTACATTTGAGACCCCACAACACCTCTCCCGGGTGGGCTCGAACCACCAACCTTTCGATTAACAGCTGAACGCGCTAACCATTGCGCCACGGAATCCCAAAAATTAAATGCTCGTCAGGTATTGTGTAAAAACCTTGACTTTTTACGTCACATCTGAGACCTCACAACACCGCTCCCGGATGGGCTCGAACCACCAACCTATTGGTTAACAGCCGAACGCGCTAACCATTGCGCCACGGAAGCCCAAAAGTTAAATGCTCGTTAGGTATTGTGTAAAAACCTTGACTTTTTACGTCACATCTGAGACCTCACAACACCGCTCCCGGATGGGCTCGAACCACCAACCTATTGGTTAACAGCCGAACGCGCTAACCATTGCGCCACGGAAGCCCAAAAGTTAAATGCTCGTCAGGTATTATGTAAAAACCTTGACTTTTTACGTCACATCTGAGACCTCACAACACCGCTCCCGGATGGGGTCGAACCACCAACCTATTGGTTAACAGCCGAACGCGCTAACCATTGAGCCACGGAAGCTCAGAAATTAAATGGTTGTCAGGTATTGTGGAAAACCTTGACTTTTTACGTCACATCTGAGACCTCACAACACCGCTCCCGGATGGGCTCGAACCACCAACCTATTGGTTAACAGCCGAACGCGCTAACCATTGCGCCAAGGAAGCCCAAAATTTAAATGCTCGTCAGGTATTGTGTAAAAACCTTGACTTTTTACGTCACATCTGAGACCTCACAACACCGCTCCCGGATGGGCTCGAACCACCAACCTATTGCTTAACAGCCGAACGCGCTAACCATTGCGCCACGGAAGCCCAAAACCTAAATGCTCGTCAGGTATTGTGCAAAAAACTTGACTTTTTACGTCACGTCTGAGACCTCACAACACCGCTCCCGGATGGGGTCGAACCACCAACCTATTGGTTAACAGCCGAACGCGCTAACCATTGCGCCAAGGAAGCCCAAAATTTAAATGCTCGTCAGGTATTGTGTAAAAACCTTGACTTTTTACGTCACATCTGAGACCTCACAACACCGCTCCCGGATGGGCTCGAACCACCAACCTATTGCTTAACAGCCGAACGCGCTAACCATTGCGCCACGGAAGCCCAAAACCTAAATGCTCGTCAGGTATTGTGCAAAAAACTTGACTTTTTACGTCACATCTGAGACCTCACAACACCGCTCCCGGATGGGGTCGAACCACCAACCTATTGGTTAACAGCCGAACGCGCTAACCATTGCGCCACGGAAGCCCAAAAGTTAAATACTCGTCAGGTATTGTGTAAAAACCTTGACTTCTTACGTCACATCTGAGACCTCACAACACCGCTCCCGGATGGGCTCGAACCACCAACCTATTGGTTAACAGCCGAACGCGCTAACCATTGCGCCACGGAAGCCCAAAAGTTAAGTGCTCGTCAGGTATTGTGTAAAAACCTTGACTTTTTACGTCACATCTGAGACCTCACAACACCGCTCCCGGATGGGGTCGAACCACCAACCTATTGGTTAACAGCCGAACGCGCTAACCATTGCGCCATGGAAGCCCAAAACCTAAATGCTCGTCAGGTATTGTGCAAAAAACTTGACTTTTTACGTCACATCTGAGACCTCACAACACCGCTCCCGGATGGGGTCGAACCACCAACCTATTGGTTAACAGCCGAACGCGCTAACCATTGCGCCAAGGAAGCCCAAAATTTAAATGCTCGTCAGGTATTGTGTAAAAACCTTGACTTTTTACGTCACATCTGAGACCTCACAACACCGCTCCCGGATGGGCTCGAACCACCAACCTATTGCTTAACAGCCGAACGCGCTAACCATTGCGCCACGGAAGCCCAAAACCTAAATGCTCGTCAGGTATTGTGCAAAAAACTTGACTTTTTACGTCACATCTGAGACCTCACAACACCGCTCCCGGATGGGGTCGAACCACCAACCTATTGGTTAACAGCCGAACGCGCTAACCATTGCGCCACGGAAGCCCAAAAGTTAAATACTCGTCAGGTATTGTGTAAAAACCTTGACTTCTTACGTCACATCTGAGACCTCACAACACCGCTCCCGGATGGGCTCGAACCACCAACCTATTGGTTAACAGCCGAACGCGCTAACCATTGCGCCACGGAAGCCCAAAAGTTAAGTGCTCGTCAGGTATTGTGTAAAAACCTTGACTTTTTACGTCACATTTGAGACCTCACAACACCGCTCCCGGATGGGCTCGAACCACCAACCTATTTGTTAACAGCCGAACGCGCTAACCATTGAGCCACGGAAGCTCAGAAATTTAATGGTTGTCAGGTGTTGTGGAAAAACTTTGGCTTTCTACGTTACATTTGAGACCACACAACACCTCTCCCGGGTGGGCTCGAACCACCAACCTTTCGATTAACAGCTGAACGCGCTAACCATTGCGCCACGGAATCCCAAAAATTAAATGCTCGTCAGGTATTGTGTAAAAACCTTGACTTTTTACGTCACATCTGAGACCTCACAACACCGCTCCCGGATGGGCCCGAACCACCAACCTATTGGTTAACAGCCGAACGCGCTAACCATTGCGCCACGGAAGCCCAAAAGTTAAATGCTCGTTAGGTATTGTGTAAAAACCTTGACTTTTTACGTCACATCTGAGACCTCACAACACCGCTCCCGGATGGGCTCGAACCACCAACCTATTGGTTACAGCCGAACGCGCTAACCATTGCGCCACGGAAGCCCAAAAGTTAAATGCTCGTCAGGTATTATGTAAAAACCTTGACTTTTTACGTCACATCTGAGACCTCACAACACCGCTCCCGGATGGGGTCGAACCACCAACCTATTGGTTAACAGCCGAACGCGCTAACCATTGAGCCACGGAAGCTCAGAAATTAAATGGTTGTCAGGTATTGTGGAAAACCTTGACTTTTTACGTCACATCTGAGACCTCACAACACCGCTCCCGGATGGGCTCGAACCACCAACCTATTGGTTAACAGCCGAACGCGCTAACCGTTGCGCCAAGGAAGCCCAAAATTTAAATGCTCGTCAGGTATTGTGTAAAAACCTTGACTTTTTACGTCACATCTGAGACCTCACAACACCGCTCCCGGATGGGCTCGAACCACCAACCTATTGCTTAACAGCCGAACGCGCTAACCATTGCGCCACGTAAGCCCAAAACCTAAATGCTCGTCAGGTATTGTGCAAAAAACTTGACTTTTTACGTCACATCTGAGACCTCACAACACCGCTCCCGGATGGGCTCGAACCACCAACCTATTGGTTAACAGCCGAACGCGCTAACCATTGCGCCAAGGAAGCCCAAAATTTAAATGCTCGTCAGGTATTGTGTAAAAACCTTGACTTTTTACGTCACATCTGAGACCTCACAACACCGCTCCCGGATGGGCTCGAACCACCAACCTATTGCTTAACAGCCGAACGCGCTAACCATTGCGCCACGTAAGCCCAAAACCTAAATGCTCGTCAGGTATTGTGCAAAAACCTTGACTTTTTACGTCACATCTGAGACCTCACAACACCGCTCCCGGATGGGCTCGAACCACCAACCTATTGCTTAACAGCCGAACGCGCTAACCATTGCGCCACGGAAGCCCAAAACCTAAATGCTCGTCAGGTATTGTGCAAAAAACTTGACTTTTTACGTCACATCTGAGACCTCACAACACCGCTCCCGGATGGGGTCGAACCACCAACCTATTGGTTAACAGCCGAACGCGCTAACCATTGCGCCACGGAAGCCCAAAACTTAAATACTCGTCAGGTATTGTGTAAAAACCTTGACTTCTTACGTCACATCTGAGACCTCACAACACCGCTCCCGGATGGGCTCGAACCACCAACCTATTGGTTAACAGCCGAACGCGCTAACCATTGAGCCACGGAAGCTCAGAAATTTAATGGTTGTCAGGTGTTGTGGAAAAACTTTGGCTTTCTACGTTACATTTGAGACCCCACAACACCTCTCCCGGGTGGGCTCGAACCACCAACCTTTCGATTAACAGCTGAACGCGCTAACCATTGCGCCACGGAATCCCAAAAATTAAATGCTCGTCAGGTATTGTGTAAAAACCTTGACTTTTTACGTCACATCTGAGACCTCACAACACCGCTCCCGGATGGGCTCGAACCACCAACCTATTGGTTAACAGCCGAACGCGCTAACCATTGCGCCACGGAAGCCCAAAAGTTAAATGCTCGTTAGGTATTGTGTAAAAACCTTGACTTTTTACGTCACATCTGAGACCTCACAACACCGCTCCCGGATGGGCTCGAACCACCAACCTATTGGTTAACAGCCGAACGCGCTAACCATTGCGCCACGGAAGCCCAAAAGTTAAATGCTCGTCAGGTATTATGTAAAAACCTTGACTTTTTACGTCACATCTGAGACCTCACAACACCGCTCCCGGATGGGGTCGAACCACCAACCTATTGGTTAACAGCCGAACGCGCTAACCATTGAGCCACGGAAGCTCAGAAATTAAATGGTTGTCAGGTATTGTGGAAAACCTTGACTTTTTACGTCACATCTGAGACCTCACAACACCGCTCCCGGATGGGCTCGAACCACCAACCTATTGGTTAACAGCCGAACGCACTAACCATTGCGCCACGGAAGCCCAAAACCTAAATGCTCGTCAGGTATTGTGCAAAAAACTTGACTTTTTACGTCACATCTGAGACCTCACAACACCGCTCCCGGATGGGGTCGAACCACCAACCTATTGGTTAACAGCCGAACGCGCTAACCATTGCGCCAAGGAAGCCCAAAATTTAAATGCTCGTCAGGTATTGTGTAAAAACCTTGACTTTTTACGTCACATCTGAGACCTCACAACACCGCTCCCGGATGGGCTCGAACCACCAACCTATTGCTTAACAGCCGAACGCGCTAACCATTGCGCCACGGAAGCCCAAAACCTAAATGCTCGTCAGGTATTGTGCAAAAAACTTGACTTTTTACGTCACATCTGAGACCTCACAACACCGCTCCCGGATGGGGTCGAACCACCAACCTATTGGTTAACAGCCGAACGCGCTAACCATTGCGCCACGGAAGCCCAAAACTTAAATACTCGTCAGGTATTGTGTAAAAACCTTGACTTCTTACGTCACATCTGAGACCTCACAACACCGCTCCCGGATGGGCTCGAACCACCAACCTATTGGTTAACAGCCGAACGCGCTAACCATTGCGCCACGGAAGCCCAAAAGTTAAGTGCTCGTCTGGGATTGTGTAAAAACCTTGACTTTTTACGTCACATCTGAGACCTCACAACACCGCTCCCGGATGGGCTCGAACCACCAACCTATTGGTTAACAGCCGAACGCGCTAACCATTGAGCCACGGAAGCTCAGAAATTTAATGGTTGTCAGGTGTTGTGGAAAAACTTTGGCTTTCTACGTTACATTTGAGACCCCACAACACCTCTCCCGGGTGGGCTCGAACCACCAACCTATTGGTTAACAGCCGAACGCGCTAACCATTGAGCCACGGAAGCTCAGAAATTAAATGGTTGTCAGGTATTGTGGAAAACCTTGACTTTTTACGTCACATCTGAGACCTCACAACACCGCTCCCGGATGGGCTCGAACCACCAATCTATTGGTTAAAAGCCGAACGTGCTAACCATTGCGCCACGGAAGCCCAAAAATTAAATGGTCGTCAGGTATTGTGGAAAAACTTTGGCTTTCTACGTTACATTTGAGATCACACAACACCGCTCACGGATGGGCTCGAACCACCAACCTATTGGTTAACAGCCGAACGCGCTAACCATTGATTCACGGAAGCTCAGAAATTAAATGGTTGTCAGGTATTGTGGAAAACCTTTGGCTTTGTACGTTACATTTGAGACCCCACAACACCTTTCCCGGATGGGCTCGAACCACCAACCTATTGCTTAACAGCCGAACGCGCTAACCATTGCGCCACGGAAGCCCAAAACCTAAATGCTCGTCAGGTATTGTGCAAAAAACTTGACTTTTTACGTCACATCTGGGACCTCACAACACCGCTCCCGGATGGGCTCGAACCACCAACCTATTGGTTAACAGCCGAACGCGCTAACCATTGCGCCACGGAAGCCCAAAAGTTTTAACTCGTCAGGTATTGTGTAAAAACCTTGACTTCTTACGTCACATCTGAGACCTCACAACACCGCTCCCGGATGGGCTCGAACCACCAACCTATTGGTTAACATCCGAACGCGCTAACCATTGAGCCACGGAAGCTCAGAAATTAAATGGTTGTCAGGTGTTGTGGAAAAACTTTGGCTTTCTACGTTACATTTGAGACCCCACAACACCTCTCCCGGATGGGCTCGAACCACCAACCTTTCGATTAACAGCTGAACGCGCTAACCATTGCGCCACGGAATCCCAAAAATTAAATGCTCGTCAGGTATTGTGTAAAAACCTTGACTTCTTACGTCACATCTGAGACCTCACAACACCGCTCCCGGATGGGCTCGAACCACCAACCTATTGGTTAACAGCCGAACGCGCTAACCATTGCGCCACGGAAGCCCAAAAGTTAAGTGCTCGTCTGGGATTGTGTAAAAACCTTGACTTTTTACGTCACATCTGAGACCTCACAACACCGCTCCCGGATGGGCTCGAACCACCAACCTATTGGTTAACAGCCGAACGCGCTAACCATTGAGCCACGGAAGCTCAGAAATTTAATGGTTGTCAGGTGTTGTGGAAAAACTTTGGCTTTCTACGTTACATTTGAGACCCCACAACACCTCTCCCGGGTGGGCTCGAACCACCAACCTATTGGTTAACAGCCGAACGCGCTAACCATTGAGCCACGGAAGCTCAGAAATTAAATGGTTGTCAGGTATTGTGGAAAACCTTGACTTTTTACGTCACATCTGAGACCTCACAACACCGCTCCCGGATGGGCTCGAACCACCAATCTATTGGTTAAAAGCCGAACGTGCTAACCATTGCGCCACGGAAGCCCAAAAATTAAATGGTCGTCAGGTATTGTGGAAAAACTTTGGCTTTCTACGTTACATTTGAGATCACACAACACCGCTCACGGATGGGCTCGAACCACCAACCTATTGGTTAACAGCCGAACGCGCTAACCATTGATTCACGGAAGCTCAGAAATTAAATGGTTGTCAGGTATTGTGGAAAACCTTTGGCTTTGTACGTTACATTTGAGACCCCACAACACCTTTCCCGGATGGGCTCGAACCACCAACCTATTGCTTAACAGCCGAACGCGCTAACCATTGCGCCACGGAAGCCCAAAACCTAAATGCTCGTCAGGTATTGTGCAAAAAACTTGACTTTTTACGTCACATCTGGGACCTCACAACACCGCTCCCGGATGGGCTCGAACCACCAACCTATTGGTTAACAGCCGAACGCGCTAACCATTGCGCCACGGAAGCCCAAAAGTTTTAACTCGTCAGGTATTGTGTAAAAACCTTGACTTCTTACGTCACATCTGAGACCTCACAACACCGCTCCCGGATGGGCTCGAACCACCAACCTATTGGTTAACATCCGAACGCGCTAACCATTGAGCCACGGAAGCTCAGAAATTAAATGGTTGTCAGGTGTTGTGGAAAAACTTTGGCTTTCTACGTTACATTTGAGACCCCACAACACCTCTCCCGGATGGGCTCGAACCACCAACCTTTCGATTAACAGCTGAACGCGCTAACCATTGCGCCACGGAATCCCAAAAATTAAATGCTCGTCAGGTATTGTGTAAAAACCTTGACTTTTTACGTCACATCTGAGACCTAACAACACCGCTCCCGGATGGGCTCGAACCACCAACCTATTGGTTAACAGCCGAACGCGCTAACCATTGCGCCACGGAAGCCCAAAAGTTAAATACTCGTCAGGTATTGTGTAAAAACCTTGACTTCTTACGTCACATCTGAGACCTCACAACACCGCTCCCGGATGGGCTCGAACCACCAACCTATTGGTTAACAGCCGAACGTGCTAACCATTGCGCCACGGAAGCCCAAAAATTAAATGGTCGTCAGGTATTGTGGAAAAACTTTGGCTTTCTACGTTACATTTGAGATCACACAACACCGCTCCCGGGTGGGCTCGAACCACCAACCTATTGGTTAACAGCCGAACGCGCTAACCATTGCGCCAAGGAAGCCCAAAACTTAAATGCTCGTCAGGTATTGTGTAAAAACCTTGACTTTTTACGTCACATCTGAGACCTCACAACACCGCTCCCGGATGGGCTCGAACCACCAACCTATTGCTTAACAGCCGAACGCGCTAACCATTGCGCCACGGAAGCCCAAAACCTAAATGCTCGTCAGGTATTGTGCAAAAAACTTGACTTTTTTCGTCACATCTGAGACCTCACAACACCGCTCCCGGATGGGCTCGAACCACCAACCTATTGGTTAACAGCCGAACGCGCTAACCATTGCGCCACGGAAGCCCAAAAGTTAAATGCTCGTCAGGTATTGTGTAAAAACCTTGACTTTTTACGTCACATCTGAGACCTCACAACACCGCTCCCGGATGGGCTCGAACCACCAACCTATTGGTTAACAGCCGAACGCGCTAACCACTGAGCCACGGAAGCTCAGAAATTAAATGGTTGTGGAAAAACTTTGGCTTTCTACGTTACATTTGAGACCCCACAACACCTTTCCCGGGTGGGCTCGAACCACCAACCTTTCGATTAACAGCTGAACGCGCTAACCATTTTGCCACGGAATCCCAAAAATTAAATGCTCGTCAGGTATTGTGTAAAAACCTTGACTTTTTACGTCACATCTGAGACCTCACAACACCGCTCCCGGATGGGCTCGAACCACCAACCTATTGGTTAACAGCCGAACGCGCTAACCATTGCGCCACGGAAGCCCAAAAGTTAAATACTCGTCAGGTATTGTGTAAAAACCTTGACTTCTTACGTCACATCTGAGACCTCACAACACCGCTCCCGGATTGGCTCGAACCACCAACCTATTGGTTAACAGCCGAACGCGCTAACCATTGCGCCACGGAAGCACAAAAGTTAAATGCTCGTCAGGTATTGTGTAAAAACCTTGACTTTTTACGTCACATCTCGCTAACCATTGATCCACGGAAGCTCAGAAATTAAATGGTTGTCAGGTATTGTGGAAAAACTTTGGCTTTCTACGTTACATTTGAGACCCCACAACACCTTTCCCGGGTGGGCTCGAACCACCAACCTTTCGATTAACAGCTGAACGCGCTAACCATTGAGCCACGGAAGCTCAGAAATTAAATGGTTGTCAGGTGTTGTGGAAAAACTTTGGCTTTCTACGTTACATTTGAGACCCCACAACACCTCTCCCGGATGGGCTCGAACCACCAACCTTTCGATTAACAGCTGAACGCGCTAACCATTGCGCCACGGAATCCCAAAAATTAAATGCTCGTCAGGTATTGTGTAAAAACCTTGACTTTTTACGTCACATCTGAGACCTAACAACACCGCTCCCGGATGGGCTCGAACCACCAACCTATTGGTTAACAGCCGAACGCGCTAACCATTGCGCCACGGAAGCCCAAAAGTTAAATACTCGTCAGGTATTGTGTAACAACCTTGACTTCTTACGTCACATCTGAGACCTCACAACACCGCTCCCGGATGGGCTCGAACCACCAACCTATTGGTTAACAGCCGAACGTGCTAACCATTGCGCCACGGAAGCCCAAAAATTAAATGGTCGTCAGGTATTGTGGAAAAACTTTGGCTTTCTACGTTACATTTGAGATCACACAACACCGCTCCCGGGTGGGCTCGAACCACCAACCTATTGGTTAACAGCCGAACGCGCTAACCATTGCGCCAAGGAAGCCCAAAATTTAAATGCTCGTCAGGTATTGTGTAAAAACCTTGACTTTTTACGTCACATCTGAGACCTCACAACACCGCTCCCGGATGGGCTCGAACCACCAACCTATTGCTTATCAGCCGAACGCGCTAACCATTGCGCCACGGAAGCCCAAAACCTAAATGCTCGTAAGGTATTGTGCAAAAAACTTGACTTTTTACGTCACATCTGAGACCTCACAACACCGCTCCCGGATGGGCTCGAACCACCAACCTATTGGTTAACAGCCGAACGCGCTAACCATTGCGCCACGGAAGCCCAAAAGTTAAATACTCGTCAGGTATTGTGTAAAAACCTTGACTTCTTACGTCACATCTGAGACCTCACAACACCGCTCCCGGATGGGCTCGAACCACCAACCTATTGGTTAACAGCCGAACGCGCTAACCATTGCGCCACGGAAGCCCAAAAGTTAAATGCTCGTCAGGTATTGTGTAAAAACCTTGACTTTTTACGTCACATCTGAGACCTCACAACACCGCTCCCGGATGGGCTCGAACCACCAACCTATTGGTTAACAGCCGAACGCGCTAACCATTGAGCCACGGAAGCTCAGAAATTAAATGGTTGTCAGGTGTTGTGGAAAATTTTTGGCTTTCTACGTTACATTTGAGACCCCACAACACCTTTCCCGGGTGGGCTCGAACCACCAACCTTTCGATTAACAGCTGAACGCGCTAACCATTTTGCCACGGAATCCCAAAAATTAAATGCTCGTCAGGTATTGTGTAAAAACCTTGACTTTTACGTCACATCTGAGACCTCACAACACCGCTCCCGGATGGGCTCGAACCACCAACCTATTGGTTAACAGCCGAACGCGCTAACCATTGCGCCACGGAAGCCCAAAAGTTAAATACTCGTCAGGTATTGTGTAAAAACCTTGACTTCTTACGTCACATCTGAGACCTCACAACACCGCTCCCGGATGGGCTCGAACCACCAACCTATTGGTTAACAGCCGAACGCGCTAACCATTGCGCCACGGAAGCACAAAAGTTAAATGCTCGTCAGGTATTGTGTAAAAACCTTGACTTTTTACGTCACATCTGAGACCTCACAACACCGCTCCCGGATGGGCTCGAACCACCAACCTATTGGTTAACAGCCGAACGCGCTAACCATTGCGCCACGGAAGCCCAAAAGTTAAATGCTCGTTAGGTATTGTGTAAAAACCTTGACTTTTTACGTCACATCTGAGACCTCACAACACCGCTCCCGGATGGGCTCGAACCACCAACCTATTAGTTAACAGCCGAACGCGCTAACCATTGCGCCACGGAAGCCCAAAAGTTAAATGCTCGTCAGGTATTATGTAAAAACCTTGACTTTTTACGTCACATCTGAGACCTCACAACACCGCTCCCGGATGGGGTCGAACCACCAACCTATTGGTTAACAGCCGAACGCGCTAACTATTGCGCCACGGAAGCCCAAAAATTAAATGGTCGTCAGGTATTGTGGAAAAACTTTGGCTTTCTACGTTACATTTGAGATCACACAACACCGCTCCCGGATGGGCTCGAACCACCAACCTATTGGTTAACAGCCGAACGCGCTAACCATTGATCCACGGAAGCTCAGAAATTAAATGGTTGTCAGGTATTGTGGAAAAACTTTGGCTTTCTACGTTACATTTGAGACCCCACAACACCTTTCCCGGGTGGGCTCGAACCACCAACCTTTCGATTAACAGCTGAACGCGCTAACCATTGCGCCACGGAAGCCCAAAAATTAAATGCTCGTCAGGTATTGTGTAAAAACCTTGACTTTTTACGTCACATCTGAGACCTCACAACACCGCTCCCGGATGGGCTCGAACCACCAACCTATTGGTTAACAGCCGAACGCGCTAACCATTGCGCCACGGAAGCCCAAAAGTTAAATGCTCGTCAGGTATTGTGTAAAAACCTTGACTTTTTACGTCAAATCTGAGACCTCACAACACCGCTCCCGGATGGGGTCGAACCACCAACCTATTGGTTCACAGCCGAACGCGCTAACCATTGCGCCACGGAAGCACAAAAGTTAAATGCTCGTCAGGTATTATGTAAAAACCTTGACCTTTTACGTCACATCTGAGACCTCACAACACCGCTCCCGGATGGGCTCGAACCACCAACCTATTGGTTAACAGCCGAACGCGCTAACCATTGCGCCACGGAAGCACAAAAGTTAAATGCTCGTCAGGTATTATGTAAAAACCTTGACTTTTTACGTCACATCTGAGACCTCACAACACCGCTCCCGGATGGGGTCGAACCACCAACCTATTGGTTAACAGCCGAACGCGCTAACTATTGCGCCACGGAAGCCCAAAAATTAAATGGTCGTCAGGTATTGTGGAAAAACTTTGGCTTTTTACGTTACATTTGAGATCACACAACACCGCTCCCGGATGGGCTCGAACCACCAACCTATTGGTTAACAGCCGAACGCGCTAACCATTGATCCACGGAAGCTCAGAAATTAAATGGTTGTCAGGTATTGTGGAAAAACTTTGGCTTTCTACGTTACATTTGAGACCCCACAACACCTTTCCCGGGTGGGCTCGAACCACCAACCTTTCGATTAACAGCTGAACGCGCTAACCATTGCGCCACGGAAGCCCAAAAATTAAATGCTCGTCAGGTATTGTGTAAAAACCTTGACTTTTTACGTCACATCTGAGACCTCACAACACCGCTCCCGGATGGGCTCGAACCACCAACCTATTGGTTAACAGCCGAACGCGCTAACCATTGCGCCACGGAAGCCCAAAAGTTAAATGCTCGTCAGGTATTGTGTAAAAACCTTGACTTTTTACGTCACATCTGAGACCTCACAACACCGCTCCCGGATTGGCTCGAACCACCAACCTATTGGTTAACAGCCGAACGCGCTAACCATTGCGCCACGGAAGCCCAAAAGTTAAATGCTCGTTAGGTATTGTGTAAAAACCTTGACTTTTTACGTCACATCTGAGACCTCACAACACCGCTCCCGGATGGGCTCGAACCACCAACCTATTGGTTAACAGCCGAACGCGCTAACCATTGCGCCACGGAAGCCCAAAAGTTAAATGCTCGTCAGGTATTATGTAAAAACCTTGACCTTTTACGTCACATCTGAGACCTCACAACACCGCTCCCGGATGGGCTCGAACCACCAACCTATTGGTTAACAGCCGAACGCGCTAACCATTGCGCCACGGAAGCACAAAAGTTAAATGCTCGTCAGGTATTGTGTAAAAACCTTGACTTTTTACGTCACATCTGAGACCTCACAACACCGCTCCCGGATGGGCTCGAACCAGCAACCTATTGGTAAACAGCCGAACGCGCTAACCATTGCGCCACGGAAGCCCAAAAGTTAAATGCTCGTTAGGTATTGTGTAAAAACCTTGACTTTTTACGTCACATCTGAGACCTCACAACACCGCTCCCGGATGGGCTCGAACCACCAACCTATTGGTTAACAGCCGAACGCGCTAACCATTGCGCCACGGAAGCCCAAAAGTTAAATGCTCGTCAGGTATTGTGTAAAAACTGTTGAAATAATCTATTCTAGTGGCGTTGTTAATGAATGAGTTTTATTTAATTCAAGTTAAATTATAATAAAGTATAACATTAGTAGAAATAAATAACAAATTAACTAAGCCTAACCATAGCCTAACCGGCAAACACCAGAACTCGGAAGCAACTACCTTACACCCCAAAATGGGAAACATCAAGTAAACAAAGGGGGCGTGGCCAACCGGGGTCAAGGGTCTAATTTCGTAGCTTATCTCTAGTCTACAAAAAACATTATGTCTAATACTCCCCTTTGACTAAGATAATCTTACGAAACGGTATCATAATTAAGCTAACATAGATTCATTAATACACAAAATTCTAGAAATTTTCTTTTCGGTAACAACTTTGTGAAAATATCTGCAATATTATCATTTGTACGTACAAAAACTAGGTTAAACAACTTATTATTTAAACAATCACGAACAAAATGAAATCTCAAATCTATGTGTTTCGAGCGGTTATTCTCAATTACATTCTTGGCAAAGTCATTTGCAGCTTGATTATCACAGTACACTCTGGTTAAGCTTAATTTCAGTTCATCGGGGCAGCATTGTTTGTGAAGTTCATTCATGATCGGAGACAACCAGGCTATTTCTTTCGCTAATTCCGCTAGTGCTATATACTCGGACTCCATTGAAGACAAGGCAACGCAGGACTGCTTGCTTGATCGCCACTGGACTGGGTTGTTTCCGATGTTGACAATGAACCCACTGGTGGATTTGCGGTCCTCTGTATCCGAAGCCCAAGAGGCATCAGAATATGCGATTAGACCTGCATCCGATGTCTTGTGATAATGCAAGGAATAATCTTGGGTGTCAATCACGTACTGGAGGACTCTTCTTAGGTATGCACTATGACGCTTCCCGGGATTCGAAGAGAATTTTGCCAGGCATGACACTACGAATGTTATGTCTGGTCTCGTTCGCTGCGACAGATAAAGGAGGGTTCCAATGATTCTCCTATATCCATCTTCTTCTCCTGGTTGGTGGTGTTCGTTTCTTGTTAAGCATGTTCCATTCGGGAGTGGGATATCCAATTTCTTGTCTGATGTTTCCATTGCAAATTGTTTCTTGATTATCTCTATGTATCGTTGTTGATGTATTTTTGCTTCGCCTGATCTGGGAAATTCAAATTCTACTCCGAGGAAATAGTGGAGCTCTCCTAAATCCGTGACCTCAAATACGGAGTTGAGTTGGCAGAGGAGCTTCTTCATCGTATCACTTGTCGTGGTAAAGAGGATGATATCATCTACGTAGACTATTAATACCGCTTGCGATCCATATCGGTATAGGCAATTACAACCTAAGACTTTCGTATATCCAAGTTTGGCCAATGTGGCATCCAATTCCCTGAACCATTGGTGGCCGCTCTGCTTTAACCCATAGAGTGCTTTATTCAGGTGCCATACGGTATCTCCTGTTTCTGTAGCATAACCCTCTGGTTCGGCAACATGGATGTCTTCTTCAAGGCTACCGTAGAGATATGCGCTCTTTATGTCTAGCTGTCTATGCTGCCATTCTAGACAAGTGACAAACAGGAACACGCATATCCTGACTAGTGTGAAATTTATGACTGGAGCATACGTCAAGTCATAGTCTTCGCCGTATCTCTGCGTGTATCCCAGCGCCACCAACCGGGCCTTGTATCTTGCAATTTCTCCCGTCGATTTTCTCTTGATGGCAAACACCCATTTGGTCCCGATAATCTTCATTTCCGGCGTTTTCTTCACGGTCTCGTATACGTTCCTCTGCCTAATAGTCTTCATTTCCATATCCATTGCTTCTTTCCACTGTTCCTTTTCGTCACTTTCTATGGCATCAGCGTAACTTCTTGGGATTTCTATGAGGTTTGCCTCTACGTTTTCTTTTGCTTTCTTCTTCGTAGTGCTGAAGTCGAATTTCGTAGCATCGAATACCTCTCCCCTTTCTTCTAAATACTCTTGAATATCTTTCAGGCATTTGTATTTTCTCGTTCCTCCCTCAGGACGATAATATACATAGGTTCTTCCTCCTGTTTTGCTTGGCTGTATTTCCCTCTTCCATATCGTGGTAGGAGTGTTATTTCCGTCCTCAAGTTCTTCCTGACTGGTTTCTGTGGACCCTATTTCCCCGCTTTCTTCTGACGAGGTGCCGTCATTTTCTTCTGATGCTGTGTCTGATGAGTCTTCCGAGCTTTCATATTCGGCTTCTACATTGTGCAATTCTGGCCAATAGTCATTGTACACCGTGACCTTGTCGTTTTTTCTTTTCGTGGGTGAGATGGCTTCAATTCCTCTCTTGCCTTCATCGAAACTGACATGTTTAGTCTCTGCGGTAAAGTCTTCCTCAGGAAACCATATGCGATACCCTTTTGTTTTGACAGCGTACCCAACGAAAACTCCCTTCCTTGATCTCCTTTCCAATTTGCTCCTCTGGGGTTTGTGCAAATGGGTGAACGCTAAGCAACCAAAGCGCTTCAAATGACTAGCCGACAACTTCCTACCAATCCATTGCTCTTCTGGAACCACTCCAATCACCTTGGAATGTGGTAAGCGATTATTGAGGTAGGTAAATGTTTGTAACGCTTCCGCCCACATATGTTGCGGTAAGCCTGAATCTTCTAGAAGTGCTCGTACGCCATCTAACGCAGTTCGGTTAAATCTCTCCGCCACGCCGTTCATCTGTGGAGTATAGGTATTGGTCCTTTCCATTTGGATGCCTGCACCGTTGCATATTTCTTCGAATTTTCCGGAACAATATTCCAACCCATTGTCTGTTCGGATTCTCTTGAGTTTATGTCCTGTTTGTCTCTCAGCCCAAGCGATGTACTCCTGGAACGTCTTGTATAGGTCTTTCTTCGATGCGAGAAGATAAACTCTTGTCTTTCTTGAGAAGTCATCTATGAAACTCACGAAGTATTTTGCTCCTCCATTTGATTTGACAGGTGCAGGTCCCCACAAGTCGCTATGTACCAGTTCTAAGGTCTTTGTCGTTACGATCTTGTCAATGAGTTTTGATGGGGCCTTCGTTGATTTTGATACTCTGCATGGAACGCATACTCCTAATTTCCTCTGAAATGTCGGCAATCCCTTCACCATATTCTTGTTACTTAGGGCGATCATTCTATCGATACTTGGATGTCCCAGTCGCCTGTGCCAGAGTTCCGTTTCTTCTGCGGTACTGGCATTACATGTTGGCGTTTTACTTTCCTTTCCTTCTACTCGGGCGTCCACCATGTAAAGATTATTCCTTCGGAGTGTAGCTGTCATGAATACCTCATTATCCTCCTTATTGAATACTTCCACTAAGCCTTGGTGAAAGGTTAATTTGTATCCCTGCTCGTCTATCTTCCTTACGGATAACAAATTCCTTTTGTAGGTTGGGACATAGTAAACATCTCGTAACGTTATGTCCTCTTCGCCGTAGTTCGTTTTTACCCTCAGAATCACGTCTCCGGTCCCCTTGGCCTGGGTTTCGTTATCGGCCGTATCCACGTTCAATTCTGTACTCTTGTAGTTAATCATCCATTCTCGTCTCTTGCAAAAATGGTGTGTAGCACCGCTATCGAGTACCCAGGTATCTTCTTCCGATTTGGAGACCATCGCAGACGCGTAAAAAGATTTTCCTTCCCTTTTGGATGATGTAACGCTCTTCTTCTTTTTCGTATCGTCATATTGATCTGGGCACTGTCTTGCAAAATGACCTTTTCTATGGCAATTGAAACATTCCACTTCCTTTTTCTTTCTTCTTGGTCGTCCACCTCCTCGCTGATTCATTTTTGATGCAAATCCGCTGTGTGTCTTTGCCTCCTCCATTTCTTCGGCTATCGCCTCTTGCTTCTGCCTTTCAAATTCTTCAATGAGGAGGGTCTTTACGTTGTCTGGAGTGAATTCTTCGTCCGTTAAGTTGCATATTCTGAATTTCACATTAGAATATTCGCTGGGAAGTAAATGAATCATCTGGTAAGCCACCTCCTTTGATGGGATAGTTCCACCAGCTTGCGCTAATTTTTCCACGACTTCTTCCATCCTTGCCAGATACCCTGCCATAGACTCTGGCGGGGTGAATCTAAGTCCTTGTAACTCCACCCTCAGGTTCAAGATGCGTGTTTTCGACTTTGGCTCATGTTGCTTTCTTAGCCTTTCCCACGCCTCCACCGCTGTCGTACATGGTGCTATGATTCTCTTATGTTGGCTATCTACTGCGAGTAAGATCTTGGATAACGCTTTCTCTTGCCGTAATCTGTATCGCTCTCTCTCGTCTGCTCTTGCCGTCTCCGCTGGAGGAGTTTCTGTGTCGGCAACGATCCCCCAAAGTCCTTGATCCAATAAGGCGCTCTTCATGTCTACCTTCCAATCCGTATAATTGTCATCTGATAATTTCATAAATTCGAAAGCAGGCATTCCTCTACCACTATCGTACCGTTCCGCCATGATTCCACGGTCTTGTTTGGGCTTGCTTGTTGAGTGCCGCTTTGGGGGGGGGGTGGCTCTTAGTTACTTCCACCGCTTGACATGAGAACTTCTTGCATGCAGCCGGGCCTTGGGTTCATTAACAACGAGGTTCCGCGCTCGAACCACGCTCTGCTACCATGTTGAAATAATCTATTCTAGTGTCGTTGTTAATGAATGAGTTTTATTTAATTCAAGTTAAATTATAATAAAGTATAACATTAGTAGAAATAAATAACAAATTAACTAAGCCTAACCATAGCCTAACCGGCAAACACCAGAACTCGGAAGCAACTACCTTACACCCCAAAATGGGAAACATCAAGTAAACAAAGGGGGCGTGGCCAACCGGGGTCAAGGGTCTAATTTCGTAGCTTATCTCTAGTCTACAAAAAAACATTATGTCTAATAAAAACCTTGACTTTTTACGTCACATCTGAGACCTCACAACACCGCTCCCGGATGGGCTCGAACCACCAACCTATTGGTTAACAGCCGAACGCGCTAACCATTGCGCCACGGAAGCCCAAAAGTTAAATGCTCGTCAGGTATTGTGTAAAAACCTTGACTTTTTACGTCAAATCTGAGACCTCACAACACCGCTCCCGGATGGGGTCGAACCACCAACCTATTGGTTCACAGCCGAACGCGCTAACCATTGCACCACGGAAGCCCAAAAATTAAATGGTCGTCATTTATTGTGCAAAAGCTTTGGCTTTCTACGTTACATTTGAGATCCCACAACACCGCTCCCGGATGGGCTCGAACCACCAACCTATTGGTTAACAGCCGAACGTGCTAACCATTGCGCCACGGAAGCCCAAAAATTAAATGGTCGTCAGGTATTGTGGAAAAACTTTGGCTTTCTACGTTACATTTGAGATCACACAACACCGCTCCCGGGTGGGCTCGAACCACCAACCTATTGGTTAACAGCCGAACGCGCTAACCATTGCGCCACGGAAGCCAAGAAATTAAAAGGTTGTCAGGTATTGTGGAAAAGTTTTGACTTTTCACGCTACGTCTGAGAACCCACAACACCTCTCTCGGGTGGGCTCGAACCACCAACCTTTTGAATAACAGCTGAGCGCGCTAACCATTGCGCCACGGAAGCCCAAAAATTAAATGTTCGTCAGGTATTGTGGAAAAACTCTGACACTTTACGTTACATCTGAGACGTCACAACACCGCTCCAGGGAGGGCTCAAACAACCAGTCTTCTGAATTGCAGCTGAACGCGCTAACCATTGCGCCACGGAAGCCCATAAATTAAATGGTTGTCAGGTATTGTGGAAAAACCTTGACTTTTTACGTTACATCTGAGACCTCACAACACCGCTCCCAGATGGGCTCGAACCACCAACCTTTCAGTCGGTTAACAGCCGAACGCGCTAACCATTGGGCCACGGAAGCCCAAATATTAAATGGTCGTCAGGTATTGTGGAAAAACCTTGACTTCTTACGTCACATCTGAGACCTCACAACACCGCTCCCGGGTGGGCTCGAACCTTCAACCTTTTGTATAACAGTTGAGCGCGCTAACCATTGCGCCACGGAAGCCCAAAAGTTAAATGCTCGTCAGGTATTATGTAAAAACCTTGACTTTTTACGTCACATCTGAGACCTCACAACACCGCTCCCGGATGGGCTCGAACCACCAACCTATTGGTTAACAGCCGAACGCGCTAACCATTGCGCCACGGAAGCCCAAAAGTTAAATGCTCGTCAGGTATTGTGTAAAAACCTTGACTTTTTACGTCACATCTGAGACCTCACAACACCGCTCCCGGATTGGCTCGAACCACCAACCTATTGGTTAACAGCCGAACGCGCTAACCATTGCGCCACGGAAGCCCAAAAGTTAAATGCTCGTTAGGTATTGTGTAAAAACCATGACTTTTTACGTCACATCTGAGACCTCACAACACCGCTCCCGGATGGGCTCGAACCACCAACCTATTGGTTAACAGCCGAACGCGCTAACCATTGCGCCACGGAAGCCCAAAAGTTAAATGCTCGTCAGGTATTATGTAAAAACCTTGACCTTTTACGTCACATCTGAGACCTCACAACACCGCTCCCGGATGGGCTCGAACCACCAACCTATTGGTTAACAGCCGAACGCGCTAACCATTGCGCCACGGAAGCACAAAAGTTAAATGCTCGTCAGGTATTGTGTAAAAACCTTGACTTTTTACGTCACATCTGAGACCTCACAACACCGCTCCCGGATGGGCTCGAACCACCAACCTATTGGTTAACAGCCGAACACGCTAACCATTGCGCCACGGAAGCCCAAAAGTTAAATGCTCGTTAGGTATTGTGTAAAAACCTTGACTTTTTACGTCACATCTGAGACCTCACAACACCGCTCCCGGATGGGCTCGAACCACCAACCTATTGGTTAACAGCCGAACGCGCTAACCATTGCGCCACGGAAGCACAAAAGTTAAATGCTCGTCAGGTATTGTGTAAAAACCTTGACTTTTTACGTCACATCTGAGACCTCACAACACCGCTCCCAGATGGGCTCGAACCACCAACCTATTGGTTAACAGCCGAACGCGCTAACCATTGCGCCACGGAAGCCCAAAAGTTAAATGCTCGTTAGGTATTGTGTAAAAACCTTGACATTTTACGTCACATCTGAGACCTCACAACACCGCTCCCGGATGGGCTCGAACCACCAACCTATTGGTTAACAGCCGAACGCGCTAACCATTGCGCCACGGAAGCCCAAAAGTTAAATGCTCGTCAGGTATTGTGTAAAAACCTTGACTTTTTACGTCACATCTGAGACCTCACAACACCGCTCCCGGATGGGCTCGAACCACCAACCTATTGGTTAACAGCCGAACGCGCTAACCATTGCGCCACGGAAGCCCAAAAGTTAAATGCTCGTCAGGTATTGTGTAAAAACCTTGACTTTTTACGTCAAATCTGAGACCTCACAACACCGCTCGCGGATGGGGTCGAACCACCAACCTATTGGTTCACAGCCGAACGCGCTAACCATTGCGCCACGGAAGCACAAAAGTTAAATGCTCGTCAGGTATTGTGTAAAAACCTTGACTTTTTACGTCACATCTGAGACCTCACAACACCGCTCCCGGATGGGCTCGAACCACCAACCTATTGGTTAACAGCCGAACGCGCTAACCATTGCGCCACGGAAGCCCAAAAGTTAAATGCTCGTTAGGTATTGTGTAAAAACCTTGACTTTTTACGTCACATCTGAGACCTCACAACACCGCTCCCGGATGGGCTCGAACCACCAACCTTTCGGTTAACAGCCGAACGCGCTAACCATTGCGCCACGGAAGCCCAAAAGTTAAATACTCGTCAGGTATTGTGTAAAAACCTTGACTTCTTACGTCACATCTGAGACCTCACAACACCGCCCCCGGATGGGCTCGAACCACCAACCTATTGGTTAACAGCCGAACGCGCTAACCATTGCGCCACGGAAGCCCAAAAGTTAAATGCTCGTCAGGTATTGTGTAAAAACCTTGACTTTTTACGTCAAATCTGAGACCTCACAACACCGCTCGCGGATGGGGTCGAACCACCAACCTATTGGTTCACAGCCGAACGCGCTAACCATTGCGCCACGGAAGCACAAAAGTTAAATGCTCGTCAGGTATTGTGTAAAAACCTTGACTTTTTACGTCACATCTGAGACCTCACAACACCGCTCCCGGATGGGCTCGAACCACCAACCTATTGGTTAACAGCCGAACGCGCTAACCATTGCGCCACGGAAGCCCAAAAGTTAAATGCTCGTTAGGTATTGTGTAAAAACCTTGACTTTTTACGTCACATCTGAGACCTCACAACACCGCTCCCGGATGGGCTCGAACCACCAACCTTTCGGTTAACAGCCGAACGCGCTAACCATTGCGCCACGGAAGCCCAAAAGTTAAATACTCGTCAGGTATTGTGTAAAAACCTTGACTTCTTACGTCACATCTGAGACCTCACAACACCGCCCCCGGATGGGCTCGAACCACCAACCTATTGGTTAACAGCCGAACGCGCTAACCATTGCGCCACGGAAGCACAAAAGTTAAATGCTCGTCAGGTATTGTGTAAAAACCTTGACTTTTTACGTCACATCTGAGACCTCACAACACCGCTCCCGGATGGGCTCGAACCACCAACCTATTGGTTAACAGCCGAACGCGCTAACCATTGCGCCACGGAAGCCCAAAAGTTGGATGCTCGTTAGGTATTGTGTAAAAACCTTGACTTTTTACGTCACATCTGAGACCTCACAACACCGCTCCCGGATGGGCTCGAACCACCAACCTATTGGTTAACAGCCGAACGCGCTAACCATTGCGCCACGGAAGCCCAAAAGTTGAATGCTCGTCAGGTATTATGTAAAAACCTTGACTTTTTACGTCACATCTGAGACCTCACAACACCGCTCCCGGATGGGGTCGAACCACCAACCTATTGGTTAACAGCCGAACGCGCTAACTATTGCGCCATGGAAGCCCAAAAATTAAATGGTCGTCAGGTATTGTGGAAAAACTTTGGCTTTCTACGTTACATTTGAGATCACACAACACCGCTCCCGGATGGGCTCGAACCACCAACCTATTGGTTAACAGCCGAACGCGCTAACCATTGATCCACGGAAGCTCAGAAATTAAATGGTTGTCAGGTATTGTGGAAAAACTTTGGCTTTCTACGTTACATTTGAGACCCCACAACACCTTTCCCGGGTGGGCTCGAACCACCAACCTTTCGATTAACAGCTGAACGCGCTAACCATTATGCCACGGAAGCCCAAAAATTAAATGCTCGTCAGGTATTGTGTAAAAACCTTGACTTTTTACGTCACATCTGAGACCTCACAACACCGCTCCCGGATGGGCTCGAACCACCAACCTATTGGTTAACAGCCGAACGCGCTAACCATTGCGCCACGGAAGCCCAAAAGTTAAATGCTCGTTAGGTATTGTGTAAAAACCTTGACTTTTTACGTCACATCTGAGACCTCACAACACCGCTCCCGGATGGGCTCGAACCACCAACCTATTGGTTAACAGCCGAACGCGCTAACCATTGCGCCACGGAAGCCCAAAAGTTGAATGCTCGTCAGGTATTATGTAAAAACCTTGACTTTTTACGTCACATCTGAGACCTCACAACACCGCTCCCGGATGGGGTCGAACCACCAACCTATTGGTTAACAGCCGAACGCGCTAACCATTGCGCCACGGAAGCCCAAAAGTTAAATGCTCGTCAGGTATTGTGTAAAAACCTTGACTTTTTACGTCAAATCTGAGACCTCACAACACCGCTCCCGGATGGGGTCGAACCACCAACCTATTGGTTCACAGCCGAACGCGCTAACCATTGCGCCACGGAAGCCCAAAAGTTGAATGCTCGTCAGGTATTATGTAAAAACCTTGACTTTTTACGTCACATCTGAGACCTCACAACACCGCTCCCGGATGGGCTCGAACCACCAACCTATTGGTTAACAGCCGAACGCGCTAACCATTGCGCCACGGAAGCCCAAAAGTTGAATGCTCGTCAGGTATTATGTAAAAACCTTGACTTTTTACGTCACATCTGAGACCTCACAACACCGCTCCCGGATGGGGTCGAACCACCAACCTATTGGTTAACAGCCGAACGCGCTAACTATTGCGCCATGGAAGCCCAAAAATTAAATGGTCGTCAGGTATTGTGGAAAAACTTTGGCTTTCTACGTTACATTTGAGATCACACAACACCGCTCCCGGATGGGCTCGAACCACCAACCTATTGGTTAACAGCCGAACGCGCTAACCATTGATCCACGGAAGCTCAGAAATTAAATGGTTGTCAGGTATTGTGGAAAAACTTTGGCTTTCTACGTTACATTTGAGACCCCACAACACCTTTCCCGGGTGGGCTCGAACCACCAACCTTTCGATTAACAGCTGAACGCGCTAACCATTATGCCACGGAAGCCCAAAAATTAAATGCTCGTCAGGTATTGTGTAAAAACCTTGACTTTTTACGTCACATCTGAGACCTCACAACACCGCTCCCGGATGGGCTCGAACCACCAACCTATTGGTTAACAGCCGAACGCGCTAACCATTGCGCCACGGAAGCCCAAAAGTTAAATGCTCGTTAGGTATTGTGTAAAAACCTTGACTTTTTACGTCACATCTGAGACCTCACAACACCGCTCCCGGATGGGCTCGAACCACCAACCTATTGGTTAACAGCCGAACGCGCTAACCATTGCGCCACGGAAGCCCAAAAGTTGAATGCTCGTCAGGTATTATGTAAAAACCTTGACTTTTTACGTCACATCTGAGACCTCACAACACCGCTCCCGGATGGGGTCGAACCACCAACCTATTGGTTAACAGCCGAACGCGCTAACCATTGCGCCACGGAAGCCCAAAAGTTAAATGCTCGTCAGGTATTGTGTAAAAACCTTGACTTTTTACGTCAAATCTGAGACCTCACAACACCGCTCCCGGATGGGGTCGAACCACCAACCTATTGGTTCACAGCCGAACGCGCTAACCATTGCACCACGGAAGCCCAAAAATTAAATGGTCGTCATTTATTGTGCAAAAGCTTTGGCTTTCTACGTTACATTTGAGATCCCACAACACCGCTCCCGGATGGGCTCGAACCACCAACCTATTGGTTAACAGCCGAACGTGCTAACCATTGCGCCACGGAAGCCCAAAAATTAAATGGTCGTCAGGTATTGTGGAAAAACTTTGGCTTTCTACGTTACATTTGAGATCACACAACACCGCTCCCGGGTGGGCTCGAACCACCAACCTATTGGTTAACAGCCGAACGCGCTAACCATTGCGCCACGGAAGCCAAGAAATTAAAAGGTTGTCAGGTATTGTGGAAAAGTTTTGACTTTTCACGCTACGTCTGAGAACCCACAACACCTCTCTCGGGTGGGCTCGAACCACCAACCTTTTGAATAACAGCTGAGCGCGCTAACCATTGCGCCACGGAAGCCCAAAAATTAAATGTTCGTCAGGTATTGTGGAAAAACTCTGACACTTTACGTTACATCTGAGACGTCACAACACCGCTCCAGGGAGGGCTCAAACAACCAGTCTTCTGAATTGCAGCTGAACGCGCTAACCATTGCGCCACGGAAGCCCATAAATTAAATGGTTGTCAGGTATTGTGGAAAAACCTTGACTTTTTACGTTACATCTGAGACCTCACAACACCGCTCCCAGATGGGCTCGAACCACCAACCTTTCAGTCGGTTAACAGCCGAACGCGCTAACCATTGGGCCACGGAAGCCCAAATATTAAATGGTCGTCAGGTATTGTGGAAAAACCTTGACTTCTTACGTCACATCTGAGACCTCACAACACCGCTCCCGGGTGGGCTCGAACCTTCAACCTTTTGTATAACAGTTGAGCGCGCTAACCATTGCGCCACGGAAGCCCAAAAGTTAAATGCTCGTCAGGTATTATGTAAAAAAATTGACTTTTTACGTCACATCTGAGACCTCACAACACCGCTCCCGGATGGGCTCGAACCACCAACCTATTGGTTAACAGCCGAACGCGCTAACCATTGCGCCACGGAAGCCCAAAAGTTAAATGCTCGTCAGGTATTGTGTAAAAACCTTGACTTTTTACGTCACATCTGAGACCTCACAACACCGCTCCCGGATTGGCTCGAACCACCAACCTATTGGTTAACAGCCGAACGCGCTAACCATTGCGCCACGGAAGCCCAAAAGTTAAATGCTCGTTAGGTATTGTGTAAAAACCATGACTTTTTACGTCACATCTGAGACCTCACAACACCGCTCCCGGATGGGCTCGAACCACCAACCTATTGGTTAACAGCCGAACGCGCTAACCATTGCGCCACGGAAGCCCAAAAGTTAAATGCTCGTCAGGTATTATGTAAAAACCTTGACCTTTTACGTCACATCTGAGACCTCACAACACCGCTCCCGGATGGGCTCGAACCACCAACCTATTGGTTAACAGCCGAACGCGCTAACCATTGCGCCACGGAAGCACAAAAGTTAAATGCTCGTCAGGTATTGTGTAAAAACCTTGACTTTTTACGTCACATCTGAGACCTCACAACACCGCTCCCGGATGGGCTCGAACCACCAACCTATTGGTTAACAGCCGAACACGCTAACCATTGCGCCACGGAAGCCCAAAAGTTAAATGCTCGTTAGGTATTGTGTAAAAACCTTGACTTTTTACGTCACATCTGAGACCTCACAACACCGCTCCCGGATGGGCTCGAACCACCAACCTATTGGTTAACAGCCGAACGCGCTAACCATTGCGCCACGGAAGCACAAAAGTTAAATGCTCGTCAGGTATTGTGTAAAAACCTTGACTTTTTACGTCACATCTGAGACCTCACAACACCGCTCCCGGATGGGCTCGAACCACCAACCTATTGGTTAACAGCCGAACGCGCTAACCATTGCGCCACGGAAGCCCAAAAGTTAAATGCTCGTTAGGTATTGTGTAAAAACCTTGACATTTTACGTCACATCTGAGACCTCACAACACCGCTCCCGGATGGGCTCGAACCACCAACCTATTGGTTAACAGCCGAACGCGCTAACCATTGCGCCACGGAAGCCCAAAAGTTAAATGCTCGTCAGGTATTGTGTAAAAACCTTGACTTTTTACGTCACATCTGAGACCTCACAACACCGCTCCCGGATGGGCTCGAACCACCAACCTATTGGTTAACAGCCGAACGCGCTAACCATTGCGCCACGGAAGCCCAAAAGTTAAATGCTCGTCAGGTATTGTGTAAAAACCTTGACTTTTTACGTCAAATCTGAGACCTCACAACACCGCTCGCGGATGGGGTCGAACCACCAACCTATTGGTTCACAGCCGAACGCGCTAACCATTGCGCCACGGAAGCACAAAAGTTAAATGCTCGTCAGGTATTGTGTAAAAACCTTGACTTTTTACGTCACATCTGAGACCTCACAACACCGCTCCCGGATGGGCTCGAACCACCAACCTATTGGTTAACAGCCGAACGCGCTAACCATTGCGCCACGGAAGCCCAAAAGTTAAATGCTCGTTAGGTATTGTGTAAAAACCTTGACTTTTTACGTCACATCTGAGACCTCACAACACCGCTCCCGGATGGGCTCGAACCACCAACCTTTCGGTTAACAGCCGAACGCGCTAACCATTGCGCCACGGAAGCCCAAAAGTTAAATACTCGTCAGGTATTGTGTAAAAACCTTGACTTCTTACGTCACATCTGAGACCTCACAACACCGCCCCCGGATGGGCTCGAACCACCAACCTATTGGTTAACAGCCGAACGCGCTAACCATTGCGCCACGGAAGCCCAAAAGTTAAATGCTCGTCAGGTATTGTGTAAAAACCTTGACTTTTTACGTCAAATCTGAGACCTCACAACACCGCTCGCGGATGGGGTCGAACCACCAACCTATTGGTTCACAGCCGAACGCGCTAACCATTGCGCCACGGAAGCCCAAAAGTTAAATACTCGTCAGGTATTGTGTAAAAACCTTGACTTCTTACGTCACATCTGAGACCTCACAACACCGCCCCCGGATGGGCTCGAACCACCAACCTATTGGTTAACAGCCGAACGCGCTAACCATTGCGCCACGGAAGCACAAAAGTTAAATGCTCGTCAGGTATTGTGTAAAAACCTTGACTTTTTACGTCACATCTGAGACCTCACAACACCGCTCCCGGATGGGCTCGAACCACCAACCTATTGGTTAACAGCCGAACGCGCTAACCATTGCGCCACGGAAGCCCAAAAGTTGGATGCTCGTTAGGTATTGTGTAAAAACCTTGACTTTTTACGTCACATCTGAGACCTCACAACACCGCTCCCGGATGGGCTCGAACCACCAACCTATTGGTTAACAGCCGAACGCGCTAACCATTGCGCCACGGAAGCCCAAAAGTTGAATGCTCGTCAGGTATTATGTAAAAACCTTGACTTTTTACGTCACATCTGAGACCTCACAACACCGCTCCCGGATGGGGTCGAACCACCAACCTATTGGTTAACAGCCGAACGCGCTAACTATTGCGCCACGGAAGCCCAAAAATTAAATGGTCGTCAGGTATTGTGGAAAAACTTTGGCTTTCTACGTTACATTTGAGATCACACAACACCGCTCCCGGATGGGCTCGAACCACCAACCTATTGGTTAACAGCCGAACGCGCTAACCATTGATCCACGGAAGCTCAGAAATTAAATGGTTGTCAGGTATTGTGGAAAAACTTTGGCTTTCTACGTTACATTTGAGACCCCACAACACCTTTCCCGGGTGGGCTCGAACCACCAACCTTTCGATTAACAGCTGAACGCGCTAACCATTATGCCACGGAAGCCCAAAAATTAAATGCTCGTCAGGTATTGTGTAAAAACCTTGACTTTTTACGTCACATCTGAGACCTCACAACACCGCTCCCGGATGGGCTCGAACCACCAACCTATTGGTTAACAGCCGAACGCGCTAACCATTGCGCCACGGAAGCCCAAAAGTTAAATGCTCGTTAGGTATTGTGTAAAAACCTTGACTTTTTACGTCACATCTGAGACCTCACAACACCGCTCCCGGATGGGCTCGAACCACCAACCTATTGGTTAACAGCCGAACGCGCTAACCATTGCGCCACGGAAGCCCAAAAGTTGAATGCTCGTCAGGTATTATGTAAAAACCTTGACTTTTTACGTCACATCTGAGACCTCACAACACCGCTCCCGGATGGGGTCGAACCACCAACCTATTGGTTAACAGCCGAACGCGCTAACTATTGCGCCACGGAAGCCCAAAAATTAAATGGTCGTCAGGTATTGTGGAAAAACTTTGGCTTTCTACGTTACATTTGAGATCACACAACACCGCTCCCGGATGGGCTCGAACCACCAACCTATTGGTTAACAGCCGAACGCGCTAACCATTGATCCACGGAAGCTCAGAAATTAAATGGTTGTCAGGTATTGTGGAAAAACTTTGGCTTTCTACGTTACATTTGAGACCCCACAACACCTTTCCCGGGTGGGCTCGAACCACCAACCTTTCGATTAACAGCTGAACGCGCTAACCATTATGCCACGGAAGCCCAAAAATTAAATGCTCGTCAGGTATTGTGTAAAAACCTTGACTTTTTACGTCACATCTGAGACCTCACAACACCGCTCCCGGATGGGCTCGAACCACCAACCTATTGGTTAACAGCCGAACGCGCTAACCATTGCGCCACGGAAGCCCAAAAGTTAAATGCTCGTCAGGTATTGTGTAAAAACCTTGACTTTTTACGTCAAATCTGAGACCTCACAACACCGCTCCCGGATGGGGTCGAACCACCAACCTATTGGTTCACAGCCGAACGCGCTAACCATTGCACCACGGAAGCCCAAAAATTAAATGGTCGTCATTTATTGTGCAAAAGCTTTGGCTTTCTACGTTACATTTGAGATCCCACAACACCGCTCCCGGATGGGCTCGAACCACCAACCTATTGGTTCACAGCCGAACGCGCTAACCATTGCACCACGGAAGCCCAAAAATTAAATGGTCGTCATTTATTGTGCAAAAGCTTTGGCTTTCTACGTTACATTTGAGATCACACAACACCGCTCCCGGGTGGGCTCGAACCACCAACCTATTGGTTAACAGCCGAACGCGCTAACCATTGCGCCACGGAAGCCAAGAAATTAAAAGGTTGTCAGGTATTGTGGAAAAGTTTTGACTTTTCACGCTACGTCTGAGACCCCACAACACCTCTCTCGGGTGGGCTCGAACCACCAACCTTTTGAATAACAGCTGAGCGCGCTAACCATTGCGCCACGGAAGCCCAAAAATTAAATGTTCGTCAGGTATTGTGGAAAAACTCTGACATTTTACGTTACATCTGAGACGTCACAACACCGCTCCAGGGAGGGCTCAAACAACCAGTCTTCTGAATTGCAGCTGAACGCGCTAACCATTGCGCCACGGAAGCCCATAATTTAAATGGTTGTCAGGTATTGTGGAAAAACCTTGACTTTTTACGTTACATCTGAGACCTCACAACACCGCTCCCAGATGGGCTCGAACCACCAACCTTTCAGTCGGTTAACAGCCGAACGCGCTAACCATTGCGCCACGGAAGCCCAAATATTAAATGGTCGTCAGGTATAGTGGAAAAACCTTGACTTCTTACGTCACATCTGAGACCTCACAACACCGCTCCCGGGTGGGCTCGAACCTTCAACCTTTTGTATAACAGTTGAGCGCGCTAACCATTGCGCCACGGAAGCCCAAAAGTTAAATGCTCGTCAGGTATTATGTAAAAACCTTGACTTTTTACGTCACATCTGAGACCTCACAACACCGCTCCCGGATGGGCTCGAACCACCAACCTATTGGTTAACAGCCGAACGCGCTAACCATTGCGCCACGGAAGCCCAAAAGTTAAATGCTCGTCAGGTATTGTGTAAAAACCTTGACTTTTTACGTCAAATCTGAGACCTCACAACACCGCTCCCGGATGGGGTCGAACCACCAACCTATTGGTTCACAGCCGAACGCGCTAACCATTGCGCCACGGAAGCACAAAAGTTAAATGCTCGTCAGGTATTGTGTAAAAACCTTGACTTTTTACGTCACATCTGAGATCACACAACACCGCTCCCGGATGGGCTCGAACCACCAACCTATTGGTTAATAGCCGAACGCGCTAACCATTGATCCACGGAAGCTCAGAAATTAAATGGTTGTCAGGTATTGTGGAAAAACTTTGGCTTTCTACGTTACATTTGAGACCCCACAACACCTTTCCCGGGTGGGCTCGAACCACCAACCTTTCGATTAACAGCTGAACGCGCTAACCATTATGCCACGGAAGCCCAAAAATTAAATGCTCGTCAGGTATTGTGTAAAAACCTTGACTTTTTACGTCACATCTGAGACCTCACAACACCGCTCCCGGATGGGCTCGAACCACCAACCTATTGGTTAACAGCCGAACGCGCTAACCATTGCGCCACGGAAGCCCAAAAGTTAAATGCTCGTCAGGTATTGTGTAAAAACCTTGACTTTTTACGTCAAATCTGAGACCTCACAACACCGCTCCCGGATGGGGTCGAACCACCAACCTATTGGTTCACAGCCGAACGCGCTAACCATTGCACCACGGAAGCCCAAAAATTAAATGGTCGTCATTTATTGTGCAAAAGCTTTGGCTTTCTACGTTACATTTGAGATCCCACAACACCGCTCCCGGATGGGCTCGAACCACCAACCTATTGGTTCACAGCCGAACGCGCTAACCATTGCACCACGGAAGCCCAAAAATTAAATGGTCGTCATTTATTGTGCAAAAGCTTTGGCTTTCTACGTTACATTTGAGATCACACAACACCGCTCCCGGGTGGGCTCGAACCACCAACCTATTGGTTAACAGCCGAACGCGCTAACCATTGCGCCACGGAAGCCAAGAAATTAAAAGGTTGTCAGGTATTGTGGAAAAGTTTTGACTTTTCACGCTACGTCTGAGACCCCACAACACCTCTCTCGGGTGGGCTCGAACCACCAACCTTTTGAATAACAGCTGAGCGCGCTAACCATTGCGCCACGGAAGCCCAAAAATTAAATGTTCGTCAGGTATTGTGGAAAAACTCTGACATTTTACGTTACATCTGAGACGTCACAACACCGCTCCAGGGAGGGCTCAAACAACCAGTCTTCTGAATTGCAGCTGAACGCGCTAACCATTGCGCCACGGAAGCCCATAATTTAAATGGTTGTCAGGTATTGTGGAAAAACCTTGACTTTTTACGTTACATCTGAGACCTCACAACACCGCTCCCAGATGGGCTCGAACCACCAACCTTTCAGTCGGTTAACAGCCGAACGCGCTAACCATTGCGCCACGGAAGCCCAAATATTAAATGGTCGTCAGGTATAGTGGAAAAACCTTGACTTCTTACGTCACATCTGAGACCTCACAACACCGCTCCCGGGTGGGCTCGAACCTTCAACCTTTTGTATAACAGTTGAGCGCGCTAACCATTGCGCCACGGAAGCCCAAAAGTTAAATGCTCGTCAGGTATTATGTAAAAACCTTGACTTTTTACGTCACATCTGAGACCTCACAACACCGCTCCCGGATGGGCTCGAACCACCAACCTATTGGTTAACAGCCGAACGCGCTAACCATTGCGCCACGGAAGCCCAAAAGTTAAATGCTCGTCAGGTATTGTGTAAAAACCTTGACTTTTTACGTCAAATCTGAGACCTCACAACACCGCTCCCGGATGGGGTCGAACCACCAACCTATTGGTTCACAGCCGAACGCGCTAACCATTGCGCCACGGAAGCACAAAAGTTAAATGCTCGTCAGGTATTGTGTAAAAACCTTGACTTTTTACGTCACATCTGAGACCTCACAACACCGCTCCCGGATGGGCTCGAACCACCAACCTATTGGTTAACAGCCGAACGCGTTAACTATTGCGCCACGGAAGCCCAAAAAATAAATGGTCGTCAGGTATTGTGGAAAAACTTTGGCTTTCTACGTTACATTTGAGATCACACAACACCGCTCCCGGATGGGCTCGAACCACCAACCTATTGGTTAACAGCCGAACGCGCTAACCATTGATCCACGGAAGCTCAGAAATTAAATGGTTGTCAGGTATTGTGGAAAAACTTTGGCTTTCTACGTTACATTTGAGACCCCACAACACCTTTCCCGGGTGGGCTCGAACCACCAACCTTTCGATTAACAGCTGAACGCGCTAACCATTATGCCACGGAAGCCCAAAAATTAAATGCTCGTCAGGTATTGTGTAAAAACCTTGACTTTTTACGTCACATCTGAGACCTCACAACACCGCTCCCGGATGGGCTCGAACCACCAACCTATTGGTTAACAGCCGAACGCGCTAACCATTGCGCCACGGAAGCCCAAAAGTTAAATGCTCGTCAGGTATTGTGTAAAAACCTTGACTTTTTACGTCAAATCTGAGACCTCACAACACCGCTCCCGGATGGGGTCGAACCACCAACCTATTGGTTCACAGCCGAACGCGCTAACCATTGCACCACGGAAGCCCAAAAATTAAATGGTCGTCATTTATTGTGCAAAAACTTTGGCTTTCTACGTTACATTTGAGATCCCACAACACCGCTCCCGGATGGGCTCGAACCACCAACCTATTGGTTAACAGCCGAACGTGCTAACCATTGCGCCACGGAAGCCCAAAAATTAAATGGTCGTCAGGTATTGTGGAAAAACTTTGGCTTTCTACGTTACATTTGAGATCACACAACACCGCTCCCGGGTGGGCTCGAACCACCAACCTATTGGTTAACAGCCGAACGCGCTAACCATTGCGCCATGGAAGCCAAGAAATTAAAAGGTTGTCAGGTATTGTGGAAAAACTCTGACATTTTACGTTACATCTGAGACGTCACAACACCGCTCCAGGGAGGGCTCAAACAACCAGTCTTCTGAATTGCAGCTGAACGCGCTAACCATTGCGCCACGGAAGCCCATAAATTAAATGGTCGTCAGGTATTGTGGAAAAACCTTGACTTTTTACGTTACATCTGAGACCTCACAACACCGCTCCCAGATGGGCTCGAACCACCAACCTTTCAGTCGGTTAACAGCCGAACGCGCTAACCATTGCGCCACGGAAGCCCAAATATTAAATGGTCGTCAGGTATTGTGGAAAAACCTTGACTTCTTACGTCACATCTGAGACCTCACAACACCGCTCCCGGGTGGGCTCGAACCTTCAACCTTTTGTATAACAGTTGAGCGCGCTAACCATTGCGCCACGGAAGCCCAAAAATAAAATGTTCGTCAGGTATTGTGGAAAAACCTTGATTTTACTTCACATCTGAGACGTCACAACACCGCTCCCGGATGGGCTCGAACCACCAACCTATTGGTTAACAGCCGAACGCGCTAACCATTGAGCCACGGAAGCTCAGAAATTAAATGGTTGTCACGTAATGTGTAAAAGTTTTGACTTTTTGCGCTACATCTGAGACCACACAACACCTCTCCCGGTTGGGCTCGAACCAACAATCTTTCGATTAACAGCTGAACGCGCTAACCATTGCGCCACGGAAGCCCAAAAATGAAATGTCCGTCAGGTATTGTGGAAAAACTTTGGCTTTCTACGTTACATTTGAGACCCCACAACACCGCTCCTGGGTGGGCCGAACGCGCTAACCATTGAGCCACAGAAGCTCAGAAATTAAATGGTTGTCACGTATTGTGGAAATGTTTTGACTTTTTACGCTACATCTGAGACCCCACAACACCTCTCCCGGGTGGGCCCGAACCACCAAATTTTCGATTAACAGCTGAAAGCGCTAACCAATTGCGCCACGGACGCCCAAAAATTAAATGTTCGTCAGGTATTTTGGAAAAACTAACATTTTACGTTACATCTGAGACGTCACAACACCGCTCCCGGGTGGGCTCAAACCACCAGTCTTTTGAATAGCAGCTGAACGCGCTAACCATTGCGCCACGGAAGCCCAAAAATTAATTGGTCGTCAGGTATTGTGGAAAACCTTGACTTTTGACGTCATCTTGAGACGTCACAACACCTCTCCCGGATGGGCTCGAACCACCAATCTTTCGGTTAACAGCCGAACGCGCTAACCATTGAGCCACGGACGCCCAAAAATTAAATGTTCGTCAGGTATTTTGGAAAAACTCTAACATTTTACGTTACATCTGAGACGTCACAACACCGCTCCCGGGTGGGCTCAAACCACCAGTCTTTTGAATAGCAGCTGAACTTGCTAACCATTGCGCCACGGAAGCCCAAAAATTAAATGGTCGTCAGGTATTGTGGAAAAACCTTGACTTTTGACGTCGTCTTGAGACGTCACAACACCGCTCCCGGATGGGCTCGAACCACCAACCTATTTGTTAACAGCCGAACGCGCTAACCATTGAGCCACGGAAGCTCTGAAATTAAATGGTTGTCAAGTATTGTGGAAAAGTTTTGACTTTTTACGCTACATCTGAGACCACACAACACCTCTCCCGGATGGGCTCGAACCACCAACCTTTCGATTAACAGCTGAACGCGCTAACCAATTGCGCCACGGACGCCCAAAAATTAAATGTTCGTCAGGTATTTTGGAAAAACTCTAACATTTTACGTTACATCTGAGACGTCACAACACCGCTCCCGGGTGGGCTCAAACCACCAGTCTTTTGAATAGCAGCTGAACGCGCTAACCATTGCGCCACGGAAGCCCAAAAATTAATTGGTCTTCAGGTATTGTGGAAAAACCTTGACTTTTGACGTCATCTTGAGACGTCACAACACCGCTCCCGGATGGGCTCGAACCACCAACCTATTTGTTAACAGCCGAACGCGCTAACCATTGAGCCACGGAAGCTCTGAAATTAAATGGTTGTCACGTATTGTGGAAATGTTTTGACTTTTTCCGCTACATCTGAGACCGTACAACACCTCTCCCGGGTGGGCTCGAACCACCAACCTTTCGATTAACAGCTGAACGCGCTAACCATTGCGCCACGGAAGCCCAAAAATTAAATGCTCGTCAGGTATTGTGTAAAAACCTTGACTTTTTACGTCAAATCTGAGACCTCACAACACCGCTCCCGGATGGGGTCGAACCACCAACCTATTGGTTCACAGCCGAACGCGCTAACCATTGCGCCACGGAAGCCCAAAAGTTAAATACTCGTCAGGTATTGTGTAAAAACCTTGACTTCTTACGTCACATCTGAGACCTCACAACACCGCTCCCGGATGGGCTCGAACCACCAACCTATTGGTTAACAGCCGAACGCGCTAACCATTGCGCCACGGAAGCACAAAAGTTAAATGCTCGTCAGGTATTGTGTAAAAACCTTGACATTTTACGTCACATCTGAGACCTCACAACACCGCTCCCGGATTGGCTCGAACCACCAACCTATTGGTTAACAGCCGAACGCGCTAACCATTGCGCCACGGAAGCCCAAAAGTTAAATGCTCGTTAGGTATTGTGTAAAAACCTTGACTTTTTACGTCACATCTGAGACCTCAGAACACCGCTCCCGGATGGGCTCGAACCACCAACCTATTGGTTAACAGCCGAACGCGCTAACCATTGCGCCACGGAAGCCCAAAAGTTAAATGCTCGTCAGGTATTATGTAAAAACCTTGACTTTTTACGTCACATCTGAGACCTCACAACACCGCTCCCGGATGGGCTCGAACCACCAACCTATTGGTTAACAGCCGAACGCGCTAACCATTGCGCCACGGAAGCACAAAAGTTAAATGCTCGTCAGGTATTGTGTAAAAACCTTAACTTTTTACGTCACATCTGAGACCTCACAACACCGCTCCCGGATGGGCTCGAACCACCAACCTATTGGTTAACAGCCGAACGCGCTAACCATTGCGCCACGGAAGCCCAAAAGTTAAATGCTCGTTAGGTATTGTGTAAAAACCTTGACTTTTTACGTCACATCTGAGACCTCACAACACCGCTCCCGGATGGGCTCGAACCACCAACCTATTGGTTAACAGCCGAACGCGCTAACCATTGCGCCACGGAAGCCCAAAAGTTAAATGCTCGTCAGGTATTGTGTAAAAACCTTGACTTTTTACGTCAAATCTGAGACCTCACAACACCGCTCCCGGATGGGGTCGAACCACCAACCTATTGGTTCACAGCCGAACGCGCTAACCATTGCGCCACGGAAGCACAAAAGTTAAATGCTCGTCAGGTATTGTGTAAAAACCTTGACTTTTTACGTCACATCTGAGACCTCACAACACCGCTCCCGGATGGGCTCGAACCACCAACCTATTGGTTAACAGCCGAACGCGCTAACCATTGCGCCACGGAAGCCCAAAAGTTAAATACTCGTCAGGTATTGTGTAAAAACCTTGACTTCTTACGTCACATCTGAGACCTCACAACACCGCTCCCGGATGGGCTCGAACCACCAACCTATTGGTTAACAGCCGAACGCGCTAACCATTGCGCCACGGAAGCCCAAAAGTTAAATGCTCGTTAGGTATTGTGTAAAAACCTTGACTTTTTACGTCACATCTGAGACCTCACAACACCGCTCCCGGATGGGCTCGAACCACCAACCTATTGCTTAACAGCCGAACGCGCTAACTATTGCGCCACGGAAGCCCAAAAATTAAATGGTCGTCAGGTATTGTGGAAAAACTTTGGCTTTCTACGTTACATTTGAGATCACACAACACCGCTCCCGGATGGGCTCGAACCACCAACCTATTGGTTAACCGCCGAACGCGCTAACCATTGATCCACGGAAGCTCAGAAATTAAATGGTTGTCAGGTATTGTGGAAAAACTTTGGCTTTCTACGTTACATTTGAGAACCCACAACACCTTTCCCGGGTGGGCTCGAACCACCAACCTTTCGATTAACAGCTGAACGCGCTAACCATTATGCCACGGAAGCCCAAAAATTAAATGCTCGTCAGGTATTGTGTAAAAACCTTGACTTTTTACGTCACATCTGAGACCTCACAACACCGCTCCCGGATGGGCTCGAACCACCAACCTATTGGTTAACAGCCGAACGTGCTAACCATTGTGCCACGGAAGCCCAAAAATTAAATGGTCGTCAGGTATTGTGGAAAAACTTTGGCTTTCTACGTTACATTTGAGATCACACAACACCGCTCCCGGGTGGGCTCGAACCACCAACCTATTGGTTAACAGCCGAACGCGCTAACCATTGCGCCACGGAAGCCAAGAAATTAAAAGGTTGTCAGGTATTGTGGAAAAGTTTTGACTTTTCACGCTACGTCTGAGACCCCACAACACCTCTCTCGGGTGGGCTCGAACCACCAACCTTTTGAATAACAGCTGAGCGCGCTAACCATTGCGCCACGGAAGCCCATAAATTAAATGGTCGTCAGGTATTGTGGAAAAACCTTGACTTTTTACGTTACATCTGAGACCTCACAACACCGCTCCCAGATGGGCTCGAACCACCAACCTTTCAGTCGGTTAACAGCCGAACGCGCTAACCATTGCGCCACGGAAGCCCAAATATTAAATGGTCGTCAGGTATTGTGGAAAAACCTTGACTTCTTACGTCACATCTGAGACCTCACAACACCGCTCCCGGGTGGGCTCGAACCTTCAACCTTTTATATAACAGTTGAGCGCGCTAACCATTGCGCCACGGAAGCCCAAAAATAAAATGTTCGTCAGGTATTGTGGAAAAACCTTGATTTTACTTCACATCTGAGACGTCACAACACCGCTCCCGGATGGGCTCGAACCACCAACCTATTGGTTAACAGCCGAACGCGCTAACCATTGAGCCACGGAAGCTCAGAAATTAAATCGTTGTCAGGTATTGTGGAAAAACCTTGATTTTTTACGTCACATCTGAGACGTCACAACACCGCTCCTGGATTGGCTCGAACCACCAACCTATTTGTTAACAGCTAAACGCGCTAACCATTGAGCCACGGAAGCTCAGAAATTAAATGTTTGTCAGGTATTGTGGAAAAGTTATGACTTTTTACGTTACATCTGAGACCCTACAACACCTCTCCCGGGTGGGCTCGAACCACCAACCTTTCGGTTAACAGCCGAACGCGCTAACCATTGAGCCACGGAAGCTCAGAAATTAAATGGTTGTCACGTAATGTGTAAAAGTTTTGACTTTTTGCGCTACATCTGAGACCACACAACACCTCTCCCGGTTGGGCTCGAACCAACAATCTTTCGATTAACAGCTGAACGCGCTAACCATTGCGCCACGGAAGCCCAAAAATGAAATGGTCGTCAGGTATTGTGGAAAAACTTTTACTTTCTACGTTACATTTGAGACCCCACAACACCGCTCCTGGGTGGGCCGAACGCGCTAACCATTGAGCCACAGAAGCTCGGAAATTAAATGGTTGTCACGTATTGTGGAAATGTTTTGACTTTTTACGCTACATCTGAGACCCCACAACACCTCTCCCGGGTGGGCTCGAACCACCAAATTTTCGATTAACAGCTGAAAGCGCTAACCAATTGCGCCACGGACGCCCAAAAATTAAATGTTCGTCAGGTATTTTGGAAAAACTCTAACATTTTACGTTACATCTGAGACGTCACAACACCGCTCCCGGGTGGGCTCAAACCACCAGTCTTTTGAATAGCAGCTGAACTTGCTAACCATTGCGCCACGGAAGCCCAAAAATTAAATGGTCGTCAGGTATTGTGGAAAAACCTTGACTTTTGACGTCGTCTTGAGACGTCACAACACCGCTCCCGGATGGGCTCGAACCACCAACCTATTTGTTAACAGCCGAACGCGCTAACCATTGAGCCACGGAAGCTCTGAAATTAAATGGTTGTCAAGTATTGTGGAAAAGTTTTGACTTTTTACGCTACATCTGAGACCACACAACACCTCTCCCGGATGGGCTCGAACCACCAACCTTTCGATTAACAGCTGAACGCGCTAACCAATTGCGCCACGGACGCCCAAAAATTAAATGTTCGTCAGGTATTTTGGAAAAACTCTAACATTTTACGTTACATCTGAGACGTCACAACACCGCTCCCGGGTGGGCTCAAACCACCAGTCTTTTGAATAGCAGCTGAACGCGCTAACCATTGCGCCACGGAAGCCCAAAAATTAATTGGTCGTCAGGTATTGTGGAAAAACCTTGACTTTTGACGTCATCTTGAGACGTCACAACACCGCTCCCGGATGGGCTCGAACCACCAACCTATTTGTTAACAGCCGAACGCGCTAACCATTGAGCCACGGAAGCTCTGAAATTAAATGGTTGTCACGTATTGTGGAAATGTTTTGACTTTTTCCGCTACATCTGAGACCGTACAACACCTCTCCCGGGTGGGCTCGAACCACCAACCTTTCGATTAACAGCTGAACGCGCTAACCATTGCGCCACGGAAGCCAAAAAATTAAATGTTCGTCAGGGATTGTGGAAAAACTCTGACATTTTACGTTACATCTGAGACGTCACAACAACGCTCCCGGGAGGGCTCAAACCACCAGTCTTTTGAATAGCAGCTGAACGCGCTAACCATTGCGCCACGGAAGCCCAAAAATTAAATGGTCGTCAGGTATTTTGGAAAAACCTTGACTTTTTACGTCACATCTGACACGTCACAACACCGCTCCCGGATGGGCTCGAACCACCAACCTATTAGTTAACAGCCGAACGCGCTAACCATTGAGCCACGGAAGCTCTGAAATTAAATGGTTGTCACGTATTGTGGAAAAGTTTTGACTTTTTACGCTACATCTGAGACCACACAACACCTCTCCCGGGTGTGCTCGAACCACCAATCTTTCGATTAACAGCTGAACGCGCTAAACATTGCGCCACGGAAGCCCAAAAATTAAATGTTCGTCAGGTATTGTGGAAAAACTCTGATATTTTACGTTACATCTGAGACGTCACAACACCGCTCCCGGGAGGGCTCAACGATTTTGAAAATGTTATTAAAAATCGAGGTACATTTTTAATTATTGTTCAATCGAGATGAAATCACTTTCAATGAGTGTTTTATAGGGAATTAAGCTGAATTCGGTCAAACATTTCTCCAGAAAAAAATGCATTCAAAAGTGTACCGAAAAAATCGCATGTTTTTCTTCTTCAAGATACAAAATCCGTGACAACGATTTCTTATTGAAAAATTTAATTTTAACAGTTTTTTAAATGAATATCGTTACATTTGCTTGAATTAAAGCAAAAAGTATAAAAATGATGGTTTCAGTGAACATATTTGAAAATAGTGAAGAAATACTCAAAGTAAGCTTCTTTGGCCGTGAAACGTCGATTTTGAAAATGTTATTAAAAATCGAGGTAAATTTTTAATTATTGTTCAATCGAGATGAAATCACTTTCAATGAGTGTTTTATAGGCAATTAAGCTGAATTCGGTCAAAAATTTCTCCTGAAAAAATGCATTCAAAAGTGTACCGAAAAAATCGCATGTTTTTTTCTTCAAGATACAAAATCCGTGACAACGATTTCTTATTTAAAATTGAAATTTAACAGTTTGTTGAATGAATATCGTTACATTTGCTTGAATTAACGCAAAAATTACAAAAATAATGGTTTCAGTGGTTATATTTGAAAACAGTGAACAAATACTCAAAATGTTTTTCTTAGGCCGAGTTACGTCGATTTTGAAAATGTTATTAAAAATCGAGGTACATTTTAATTTATTGTTCAATCGAGATGAAATCACTTTCAAAGAGTGTTTTATAGGGTATTAAGCTGAATTCGGTCAAACATTTCTCCAAAAAAAATGCATTCAAAAGTGTACCGAAAAAATCGCATGTTTTTTTCTTCAAGATACAATATCCGTGACAACGATTTCTTATTGAAAATTGAATTTTAACAGTTTTTTGAATGAATATCGTTACATTGCTTGAATTAAAGCAAAAAGTATAAAAATAATGGTTTCAGTGGTTATATTTGAAAATAGTGAAGAAATACTCAAAATATGCTTCTTTGGCCGTGAAACGTCGATTTTGAAAATGTTATTAAAAATCGAGGTACATTTTTATTTATTGTTCAATCGAGATGAAATCACTTTCAATGAGTGTTTTATAGGGAATTAAGCTGAATTCGGTCAAAAATTTCTCCAGAAAAAAATGCATTCAAAAAAATACCGAAAAAATCGCATGTTTTTTTCTTCAAGATACAATATCCGTGACAACGATTTCTTATTGAAAATTGAATTTTAACAGTTTTTTGAATGAATATCGTTACATTGCTTGAATTAAAGCAAAAAGTATAAAAATAATGGTTTCAGTGAACATATTTGAAAATAGTGACGAAATACTCAAAGTAAGCTTCTTTGGCCGTGAAACGTCGATTTTGAAAATGTTATTAAAAATCGAGGTATATTTTTATTTATTGTTCAATCGAGATGAAATCACTTTTATTGAGTGTTTTATAGGGAATTAAGCTGAATTCGGTCAAAAATTTCTCCAGAAAAAAATGCATTCAAAAAAGTACCGAAAAAATCGCATGTTTTTTTTCTTCAAGATACAAAATCCGTGACAACGATTTCTTATTAAAAATTGAATTTTAACAGTTTGTTGAATGAATATCGTTACATTTGCTTGCATTAAAGCAAAAAGTATAAAAATAATGGTTTCAGTGGTTATTTTTGAAAATAGTGAAGAAATACTCAAAATATGCTTCTTTGGCCGTGAAACGTCGATTTTGAAAATGTTATTAAAAATCGAGGTACATTTTTATTTATTGTTCAATCGAGATGAAATCACTTTTAATGAGTGTTTTATAGGGAATTAAGCTGAATTCGGTCAAAAATTTCTCCTGAAAAAAATGCATTCAAAAAAGTACCGAAAAAATCGCATGTTTTTCTTCTTCAAGATACAAAATCCGTGACAACGATTTCTTATTGAAAAATTTAATTTTAACAGTTTTTTGATTGAATATCGTTACATTTGCTTGAATTAAAGCAAAAAGTATAAAAATAATGGTTTCAGTGAACATATTTGAAAATAGTGAAGAAATACTCAAAGTAAGCTTCTTTGGCCGTGAAACGTCGATTTTGAAAATGTTATTAAAAATCGAGGTACATTTTTATTTATTGTTCAATCGAGATGAAATCACTTTTAATGAGTGTTTTATAGGGAATTAAGCTGAATTCGGTCAAACATTTCTCCAGAAAAAAATGCATTCAAAAAAGTACCGAAAAAATCGCATGTTTTTCTTCTTCAAGATACAAAATCCGTGACAACGATTTCTTATTTAAAATTGAAATTTAACAGTTTGTTGAATGAATATCGTTACATTTGCTTGAATTAACGCAAAAATTACAAAAATAATGGTTTCAGTGGTTATATTTGAAAACAGTGAACAAATACTCAAAATGTTTTTCTTAGGCCGAGTTACGTCGATTTTGAAAATGTTATTAAAAATCGAGGTACATTTTAATTTATTGTTCAATCGAGATGAAATCACTTTTAATGAGTGTTTTATAGGCAATTAAGCTGAATTCGGTCAAAAATTTCTCCTGAAAAAATGCATTCAAAAGTGTACCGAAAAAATCGCATGTTTTTTTTCTTCAAGATACAAAATCCGTGACAACGATTTCTTATTTAAAATTGAATTTTAACAGTTTGTTGAATGAATATCGTTACATTTGCTTGAATTAACGCAAAAATTTCAAAAATAATGGTTTCAGTGGTTATATTTGAAAGCAGTGAACAAATACTCAAAATGTTTTTCTTAGGCCGAGTTACGTCGATTTTGAAAATGTTATTAAAAATCGAGGTACATTTTTATTTATTGTTCAATCGAGATGAAATCACTTTCAATGAGTGTTTTATAGGGAATTAAGCTGAATTCGGTCAAAAATTTCTCCAGAAAAAAATGCATTCAAAAAAGTACCGAAAAAATCGCATGTTTTTCTTCTTCAAGATACAAAATCCGTGACAACGATTTCTTATTGAAAAATTGAATTTTAACAGTTTTTTGAATGAATATCGTTACATTTGCTTGAATTAAAGCAAAAAGTATAAAAATAATGGTTTCAGTGGTTATTTTTGAAAATAGTGAAGAAATACTCAAAATATGCTTCTTTGGCCGTGAAACGTCGATTTTGAAAATATTATTAAAAATCGAGGTACATTTTTATTTATTGTTCAATCGAGATGAAATCACTTTTAATGAGTGTTTTATAGGGAATTAAGCTGAATTCGGTCAAAAATTTCTCCTGAAAAAAATGCATTCAAAAAAGTACCGAAAAAATCGCATGTTTTTCTTCTTCAAGATACAAAATCCGTGACAACGATTTCTTATTGAAAAATTTAATTTTAACAGTTTTTTGATTGAATATCGTTACATTTGCTTGAATTAAAGCAAAAAGTATAAAAATAATGGTTTCAGTGAACATATTTGAAAATAGTGAAGAAATACTCAAAGTAAGCTTCTTTGGCCGTGAAACGTCGATTTTGAAAATGTTATTAAAAATCGAGGTACATTTTTATTTATTGTTCAATCGAGATGAAATCACTTTTAATGAGTGTTTTATAGGGAATTAAGCTGAATTCGGTCAAACATTTCTCCAGAAAAAAATGCATTCAAAAAAGTACCGAAAAAATCGCATGTTTTTCTTCTTCAAGATACAAAATCCGTGACAACGATTTCTTATTTAAAATTGAAATTTAACAGTTTGTTGAATGAATATCGTTACATTTGCTTGAATTAACGCAAAAATTACAAAAATAATGGTTTCAGTGGTTATATTTGAAAACAGTGAACAAATACTCAAAATGTTTTTCTTAGGCCGAGTTACGTCGATTTTGAAAATGTTATTAAAAATCGAGGTACATTTTAATTTATTGTTCAATCGAGATGAAATCACTTTTAATGAGTGTTTTATAGGCAATTAAGCTGAATTCGGTCAAAAATTTCTCCTGAAAAAATGCATTCAAAAGTGTACCGAAAAAATCGCATGTTTTTTTTCTTCAAGATACAAAATCCGTGACAACGATTTCTTATTTAAAATTGAATTTTAACAGTTTGTTGAATGAATATCGTTACATTTGCTTGAATTAACGCAAAAATTTCAAAAATAATGGTTTCAGTGGTTATATTTGAAAGCAGTGAACAAATACTCAAAATGTTTTTCTTAGGCCGAGTTACGTCGATTTTGAAAATGTTATTAAAAATCGAGGTACATTTTTATTTATTGTTCAATCGAGATGAAATCACTTTCAATGAGTGTTTTATAGGGAATTAAGCTGAATTCGGTCAAAAATTTCTCCAGAAAAAAATGCATTCAAAAAAGTACCGAAAAAATCGCATGTTTTTCTTCTTCAAGATACAAAATCCGTGACAACGATTTCTTATTGAAAAATTGAATTTTAACAGTTTTTTGAATGAATATCGTTACATTTGCTTGAATTAAAGCAAAAAGTATAAAAATAATGGTTTCAGTGGTTATTTTTGAAAATAGTGAAGAAATACTCAAAATATGCTTCTTTGGCCGTGAAACGTCGATTTTGAAAATATTATTAAAAATCGAGGTACATTTTTATTTATTGTTCAATCGAGATGAAATCACTTTTAATGAGTGTTTTATAGGGAATTAAGCTGAATTCGGTCAAAAATTTCTCCTGAAAAAAATGCATTCAAAAAAGTACCGAAAAAATCGCATGTTTTTCTTCTTCAAGATACAAAATCCGTGACAACGATTTCTTATTGAAAAATTTAATTTTAACAGTTTTTTGATTGAATATCGTTACATTTGCTTGAATTAAAGCAAAAAGTATAAAAATAATGGTTTCAGTGAACATATTTGAAAATAGTGAAGAAATACTCAAAGTAAGCTTCTTTGGCCGTGAAACGTCGATTTTGAAAATGTTATTAAAAATCGAGGTACATTTTTATTTATTGTTCAATTGAGATGAAATCACTTTTAATGAGTGTTTTATAGGGAACTAAGCTGAATTCGGTCAAAAATTTCTCCTGAAAAAAATGCATTCAAAAAAGTACCGAAAAAATCGCATGTTTTTCTTCTTCAAGATACAAAATCCGTGACAACGATTTCTTATTGAAAAATTTAATTTTAACAGTTTTTTGATTGAATATCGTTACATTTGCTTGAATTAAAGCAAAAAGTATAAAAATAATGGTTTCAGTGAACATATTTGAAAATAGTGAAGAAATACTCAAAATATGCTTCTTTGGCCGTGAAACGTCGATTTTGAAAATGTTATTAAAAATCGAGGTACATTTTTATTTATTGTTCAATCGAGATGAAATCACTTTCAATGAGTGTTTTATAGGCAATTAAGCTGAATTCGGTCAAAAATTTCTCCTGAAAAAAATGCATTCAAAAGTGTACCGAAAAAATCGCATGTTTTTTTATCTTCAAGATCAAAAATCCGTGACAACGATTTCTTATTTAAAATTGAATTTTAACAGTTTGTTGAATGAATATCGTTACATTTGCTTGAATTAACGCAAAAATTACAAAAATAATGGTTTCAGTGGTTATATTTGAAAACAGTGAACAAATACTCAAAATGTTTTTCTTAGGCCGAGTTACGTCGATTTTGAAAATGTTATTAAAAATCGAGGTACATTTTTATTTATTGTTCAATCGAGATGAAATCACTTTCAATGAGTGTTTTATAGGGAATTAAGCTGAATTCGGTCAAAAATTTCTCCAGAAAAAAATGCATTCAAAAAAGTACCGAAAAAATCGCATGTTTTTCTTCTTCAAGATACAAAATCCGTGACAACGATTTCTTATTGAAAAATGGAATTTTAACAGTTTTTTGAAAGAATATCGTTACATTTGCTTGAATTAAAGCAAAAAGTATAAAAATAATGGTTTCAGTGAATATATTTGTAAATAGTGAACAAATACTCAAAATGTTTTTCTTAGGCCGAGTTACGTCGATTTTGAAAATGTTATTAAAAATCGAGGTATATTTTTATTTATTGTTCAATCGAGATGAAATCACTTTTATTGAGTGTTTTATAGGGAATTAAGCTGAATTCGGTCAAAAATTTCTCCAGAAAAAAATTCATTCAAAAAAGTACCGAAAAAATCGCATGTTTTTTTTCTTCAAGATACAAAATCCGTGACAACGATTTCTTATTTAAAATTGAATTTTAACAGTTTGTTGAATGAATATCGTTACATTTGCTTGCATTAAAGCAAAAAGTAAAAAAATAATGGTTTCAGTGGTTATTTTTGAAAATAGTGAAGAAATACTCAAAGTAAGCTTCTTTGGCCGTGTAACGTCGATTTTGAAAATGTTATTAAAAATCGAGGTACATTTTTATTTATTGTTCAATCGAGATGAAATCACTTTTAATGAGTGTTTATAGGGAATTAAGCTGAATTCGGTCAAAAATTTCTCCTGAAAAAAATGCATTCAAAAAAGTACCGAAAAAATCGCATGTTTTTCTTCTTCAAGATACAAAATCCGTGACAACGATTTCTTATTGAAAAATTTAATTTTAACAGTTTTTTGATTGAATATCGTTACATTTGCTTGAATTAAAGCAAAAAGTATAAAAATAATGGTTTCAGTGAACATATTTGAAAATAGTGAAGAAATACTCAAAATATGCTTCTTTGGCCGTGAAACGTCGATTTTGAAAATGTTATTTAAAATCGAGGTACATTTTTATTTATTGTTCAATCGAGATGAAATCACTTTCAATGAGTGTTTTATAGGCAATTAAGCTGAATTCGGTCAAAAATTTCTCCTGAAAAAAATGCATTCAAAAGTGTACCGAAAAAATCGCATGTTTTTTATCTTCAAGATCAAAAATCCGTGACAACGATTTCTTATTTAAAATTGAATTTTAACAGTTTGTTGAATGAATATCGTTACATTTGCTTGAATTAACGCAAAAATTACAAAAATAATGGTTTCAGTGGTTATATTTGAAAACAGTGAACAAATACTCAAAATGTTTTTCTTAGGCCGAGTTACGTCGATTTTGAAAATGTTATTAAAAATCGAGGTACATTTTTATTTATTGTTCAATCGAGATGTAATCACTTTCAATGAGTGTTTTATAGGGAATTAAGCTGAATTCGGTCAAAAATTTCTCCAGAAAAAAATGCATTCAAAAAAGTACCGAAAAAATAGCATGTTTTTCTTCTTCAAGATACAAAATCCGTGACAACGATTTCTTATTGAAAAATGGAATTTTAACAGTTTTTTGAATGAATATCGTTACATTTGCTTGAATTAAAGCAAAAAGTATAAAAATAATGGTTTCAGTGAATATATTTGTAAATAGTGAACAAATACTCAAAATGTTTTTCTTAGGCCGAGTTACGTCGATTTTGAAAATGTTATTAAAAATCGAGGTATATTTTTATTTATTGTTCAATCGAGATGAAATCACTTTTATTGAGTGTTTTATAGGGAATTAAGCTGAATTCGGTCAAAAATTTCTCCAGAAAAAAATTCATTCAAAAAAGTACCGAAAAAATCGCATGTTTTTTTTCTTCAAGATACAAAATCCGTGACAACGATTTCTTATTTAAAATTGAATTTTAACAGTTTGTTGAATGAATATCGTTACATTTGCTTGCATTAAAGCAAAAAGTAAAAAAATAATGGTTTCAGTGGTTATTTTTGAAAATAGTGAAGAAATACTCAAAATATGCTTCTTTGGCCGTGAAACGTCGATTTTGAAAATGTTATTAAAAATTGAGGTACATTTTTATTTATTGTTCAATCGGGATGAAATCACTTTTAATGAGTGTTTTATAGGGAATTAAGCTGAATTCGGTCAAAAATTTCTCCTGAAAAAAATGCATTCAAAAAAGTACCGAAAAAATCGCATGTTTTTCTTCTTCAGATACAAAATCCGTGACAACGATTTCTTATTGAAAAATTTAATTTTAACAGTTTTTTGATTGAATATCGTTACATTTGCTTGAATTAAAGCAAAAAGTATAAAAATAATGGTTTCAGTGAACATATTTGAAAATAGTGACGAAATACTCAAAGTAAGCTTCTTTGGCCGTGAAACGTCGATTTTGAAAATGTTATTAAAAATCGAGGTAAATTTTTAATTATTGTTCAATCAAGATGAAATCACTTTCAATGAGTGTTTTATAGGGAATTAAGCTGAATTCGGTCAAACATTTCTCCAGAAAAAAATGCATTCAAAAAAGTACCGAAAAAATCGCATGTTTTTCTTCTTCAAGATACAAAATCCGTGACAACGATTTCTTATTTAAAATTGAAATTTAACAGTTTGTTGAATGAATATCGTTACATTTGCTTGAATTAACGCAAAAATTACAAAAATAATGGTTTCAGTGGTTATATTTGAAAACAGTGAACAAATACTCAAAATGTTTTTCTTAGGCCGAGTTACGTCGATTTTGAAAATGTCATTAAAAATCGAGGTACATTTTAATTTATTTTTAAATCGAGATGAAATCACTTTTAATGAGTGTTTTATAGGCAATTAAGCTGAATTCGGTCAAAAATTTCTCCTGAAAAAATGCATTCAAAAGTGTACCGAAAAAATCGCATGTTTTTTTTCTTCAAGATACAAAATCCGTGACAACGATTTCTTATTTAAAATTGAATTTTAACAGTTTGTTGAATGAATATCGTTACATTTGCTTGAATTAACGCAAAAATTTCAAAAATAATGGTTTCAGTGGTTATATTTGAAAGCAGTGAACAAATACTCAAAATGTTTTTCTTAGGCCGAGTTACGTCGATTTTGAAAATGTTATTAAAAATCGAGGTACATTTTTATTTATTTTTAAATCGAGATGAAATCACTTTCAATGAGTGTTTTATAGGGAATTAAGCTGAATTCGGTCAAAAATTTCTCCAGAAAAAAATGCATTCAAAAAAGTACCGAAAAAATCGCATGTTTTTCTTCTTCAAGATACAAAATCCGTGACAACGATTTCTTATTGAAAAATTGAATTTTAACAGTTTTTTGAATGAATATCGTTACATTTGCTTGAATTAAAGCAAAAAGTATAAAAATAATGGTTTCAGTGAATATATTTGTAAATAGTGAACAAATACTCAAAATGTTTTTCTTAGGCCGAGTTACGTCGATTTTGAAAATGTTATTAAAAATCGAGGTATATTTTTATTTATTGTTCAATCGAGATGAAATCACTTTTATTGAGTGTTTTATAGGGAATTAAGCTGAATTCGGTCAAAAATTTCTCCAGAAAAAAATGCATTCAAAAAAGTACCGAAAAAATCGCATGTTTTTTTTCTTCAAGATACAAAATCCGTGACAACGATTTCTTATTTAAAATTGAATTTTAACAGTTTGTTGAATGAATATCGTTACATTTGCTTGCATTAAAGCAAAAAGTATAAAAATAATGGTTTCAGTGGTTATTTTTGAAAATAGTGAAGAAATACTCAAAATATGCTTCTTTGGCCGTGAAACGTCGATTTTGAAAATGTTATTAAAAATCGAGGTACATTTTTATTTATTGTTCAATCGAGATGAAATCACTTTTAATGAGTGTTTTATAGGGAATTAAGCTGAATTCGGTCAAAAATTTCTCCTGAAAAAAATGCATTCAAAAAAGTACCGAAAAAATCGCATGTTTTTCTTCTTCAAGATACAAAATCCGTGACAACGATTTCTTATTGAAAAATTTAATTTTAACAGTTTTTTGATTGAATATCGTTACATTTGCTTGAATTAAAGCAAAAAGTATAAAAATAATGGTTTCAGTGAACATATTTGAAAATAGTGAAGAAATACTCAAAGTAAGCTTCTTTGGCCGTGAAACGTCGATTTTGAAAATGTTATTAAAAATCGAGGTACATTTTTATTTATTGTTCAATCGAGATGAAATCACTTTTAATGAGTGTTTTATAGGGATTTAAGCTGAATTCGGTCAAAACTTTCTCCTGAAAAAAATGCATTCAAAAAAGTACCGAAAAAATCGCATGTTTTTCTTCTTCAAGATACAAAATCCGTGACAACGATTTCTTATTGAAAAATTTAATTTTAACAGTTTTTTGATTGAATATCGTTACATTTGCTTGAATTAAAGCAAAAAGTATAAAAATAATGGTTTCAGTGAACATATTTGAAAATAGTGAAGAAATACTCAAAATATGCTTCTTTGGCCGTGAAACGTCGATTTTGAAAATGTTATTAAAAATCGAGGTACATTTTTATTTATTGTTCAATCGAGATGAAATCACTTTCAATGAGTGTTTTATAGGCAATTAAGCTGAATTCGGTCAAAAATTTCTCCTGAAAAAAATGCATTCAAAAGTGTACCGAAAAAATCGCATGTTTTTTATCTTCAAGATCAAAAATCCGTGACAACGATTTCTTATTTAAAATTGAATTTTAACAGTTTGTTGAATGAATATCGTTACATTTGCTTGAATTAACGCAAAAATTACAAAAATAATGGTTTCAGTGGTTATATTTGAAAACAGTGAACAAATACTCAAAATGTTTTTCTTAGGCCGAGTTACGTCGATTTTGAAAATGTTATTAAAAATCGAGGTACATTTTTATTTATTGTTCAATCGAGATGAAATCACTTTCAATGAGTGTTTTATAGGGAATTAAGCTGAATTCGGTCAAAAATTTCTCCAGAAAAAAATGCATTCAAAAAAGTACCGAAAAATCGCATGTTTTTCTTCTTCAAGATACAAAATCCGTGACAACGATTTCTTATTGAAAAATGGAATTTTAACAGTTTTTTGAATGAATATCGTTACATTTGCTTGAATTAAAGCAAAAAGTATAAAAATAATGGTTTCAGTGAATATATTTGTAAATAGTGAACAAATACTCAAAATGTTTTTCTTAGGCCGAGTTACGTCGATTTTGAAAATGTTATTAAAAATCGAGGTATATTTTTATTTATTGTTCAATCGAGATGAAATCACTTTAATTGAGTGTTTTATAGGGAATTAAGCTGAATTCGGTCAAAAATTTCTCCAGAAAAAAATGCATTCAAAAAAGTACCGAAAAAATCGCATGTTTTTTTTCTTCAAGATACAAAATCCGTGACAACGATTTCTTATTGAAAAATTGAATTTTAACAGTTTTTTGAATGAATATCGTTACATTTGCTTGAATTAAAGCAAAAAGTATAAAAATAATGGTTTCAGTGAATATTTTTGTAAATAGTGAAGAAATACTCAAAATATGCTTCGTTGGCGGTGAAACGTCGATTTTTAAAATGTTATTAAAAATCGAGGTACATTTTTAGTTATTGTTCAATCGAGATGAAATCATTTTTAATGAGTGTTTTATAGGGAATTAAGCTGAATTCGGTCAAACATTTCTCCAGAAAAAAATGCATTTAAAAGTGTACCGAAAAAATCGCATGTTTTTTTTCTTCAAGATACAAAATCCGTGACAACGATTTCTTATTTAAAATTGAATTTTAACAGTTTGTTGAATGAATATCGTTACATTTGCTTGAATTAACGCAAAAATTACAAAAATAATGGTTTCAGTGGTTATATTTGAAAACAGTGAACAAATACTCAAAATGTTTTTCTTAGGCCGAGTTACGTCGATTTTGAAAATGTTATTAAAAATCGAGGTACCTTTTTATTTATTGTTCAATCGAGATGAAATCACTTTCAATGAGTGTTTTATAGGGAATTAAGCTGAATTCGGTCAAAAATTTCTCCAGAAAAAAATGCATTCAAAAAAGTACCGAAAAAATCGCATGTTTTTCTTCTTCAAGATACAAAATCCGTGACAACGATTTCTTATTGAAAAATTGAATTTTAACAGTTTTTTGAATGAATATCGTTACATTTGCTTGAATTATAGCAAAAAGTATAAAAATAATGGTTTCAGTGAATATATTTGTAAATAGTGAACAAATACTCAAAATGTTTTTCTTAGGCCGAGTTACGTCGATTTTGAAAATGAGCCCGGGAGGGCTCGAACCACCAACCTATTGGTTAACAGCCGAACGCGCTAACCATTGAGCCACGGAAGCCCAAAAATTAAATGTTCGTCAGGTATTGTGGAAAAACTCTGACATTTTACGTTACATCTGAGACGTCACAACACTTCTCCCGGATGGGCTCGAACCACCAACCTATTGGTTAACAGCCGAACGCGCTAACCATTGAGCCACGGAAGCTCAGAAAATAAATGGTTATCACGTATTATGGAAAAACTTTGGCTATTTACGTTACATTTGAGATCCCAAAACACCGCTCCCGGGTGGGCTCGAACCACCAACCTTTCGATTAACAGCTGGACGCGCTAATTATTGCGCCACGGAAGCCCAAAAATGAAATGTTCGTCAGGTATTGTAGAAAAACTCTGACATTTTACGTAACATCTGAGACGTCACAACACCGCTCCCGGATGGGCTCGAACCACCAACCTTTCGGTTAACAACCGAACGCGCTAACCATTGCGCCACGGAAGCCCAGAAATTAAATGTTCGTCAGTTATTGTGGAAAAACTCTGACATTTTACGTTACATCTGAGACGTCACAACACCGCTCCCGGATGGGCTCGAACCACCAACCTTTCGGTTAACAACCGAACGCGCTAACCATTGCGCCACGGAAGCCCAGAAATTAAATGTTCGTCAGTTATTGTGGAAAAACTCTGACATTTTACGTTACATCTGAGACCTCACAGCACCGCTCCCGGGAGGGCTCAAACCACCAGTCTTTTGAATAACAGCTGAACGCAATAACCATTGCGCCACGGAAGCCCAAAATTTAAATGGTCGTCAGGTGCTGTGGAAAAACTATGACATTTATGTTACATCTGAGACCTCACAACACCGCTCCCGGATGGGCTCGAACCACCAACCTATTGGTTAACAGCCGAACGCGCTAACAATTGAGCCACGGAAGCTCAGTAATTAAATGGATGTTTGGTATTGTGGAGAAACTCTGACTTTTTACGTTACATCTGAGACCCCACAAAACGCTCCCGGAGAGGCTCGAACCACCAACCTTTTGAATAACAGCTGAGCGCACTAACCATTGCGCCACGGAAGCCCAAAAATTAAATGTTCGTCAGGTATTGTGGAAAAACTCTGACTTTTCACGTTACATCTGAGACACCACAAAACCCTCCCGGATGGGCTCGAACCACCAAACTTTCGGTTCGTCAGTTATTGTGGAAAACGTTTTACCTCAATACCTGACGACCATTTAATATTTGGGCTTCCGTTGCGCTATGGTTAGCGCGTTCGGCTGTTAACCGAAAGGTTGGTGGTTCGAGCCCACCCGGGAGCGATGTTGTGGGATCTCTAATGTAACGTAAAAACCCAAAGTTTTCCCACAATACTTGACGACCATTTCATTTTTGGGCTTCCGTGGCGCAATAATTAGCGCGTCCAGCTGTTAATCGAAAGGTTGGTGGTTCAAGCCCACCCGGGAGCGGTGTTTTGGGATCTCAAATGTAACGTAAATAGCCAAAGTTTTTCCATAATACGTGATAACCATTTATTTTCTGAGTTTCGTGGCTCAATGGTTAGCGCGTTCGGCTGTTAATCGAAAGGTTGGTGGTTCGAGCCGATCCGGGAGCGGTGTTGTGAGGTCTCAGATGTAGCGTGAAAAGTCAAACTTTTTCCATAATACGTGATAACCATTCATTTTCTGAGCTTCCGTGGCTCAATTGTTAGCGCGTTCGGCTGTTAACCAATAGGTTGGTGGTTCGAGCCCATCCGGGAGAAGTGTTGTGACGTCTCAGATGTAACGTAAAATGTCAGAGTTTTTCCACAATACCAGACGAACATTTAATTTCTGGGCTTCCGTGGCTCAATGGTTAGCGCGTTCGGCTGTTAATCGAAAGGTTGGTGGTTCGAGCCGATCCGGGAGCGGTGTTGTGAGGTCTCAGATGTAGCGTGAAAAGTCAAACTTTTTCCATAATACGTGATAACCATTTATTTTCTGAGCTTCCGTGGCTCAATTGTTAGCGCGTTGGGCTGTTAACCAATAGGTTGGTGGTTCGAGCCCATCCGGGAGAAGTGTTGTGACGTCTCAGATGTAACGTAAAATGTCAGAGGTTTTCCAAAATACCTGCCGAATATTTAATTTTTGGGCTTCCGTGGCTCAATGGTTAGAGCGTTCGGCTGTTAACCAATAGGTTGGTGGTTCGAGCCCTCCCGGGAGCGGTGTTGTGACGTCTCAGATGTAACGTAAAATGTCAGAGTTTTCCACAATACTTGACGAGCATTTAATTTTTGGGCTTCCGTGGCGCAATGGTTAGCGCGTTCAGCTGTTAATCGAAAGGTTGGTGGTTCGAGCCCATCCGGGAGCGGTGTTGAGAGGTCTCAGATGTGAAGTAAAAACTCAAAGTTTTACCTCAATACCTGACGAAAATTAAATTTTAGGGCTTCAGAGGCGCAATGGTCAGCGCGTTCAGCTGTTAACCGAAAAGTTGGTGGTTCGAGCCCATCCGGGAGAAGTGTTGTGACGTCTCAGATGTAACGTAAAATGTCAGAGTTTTTCCACAATACCTGACGAACATTTAATTTTTGGGCTTCCGTGGCTCAATGGTTAGAGCGTTCGGCTGTTAACCAATAGGTTGGTGGTTCGAGCCCATCCGGGAGAAGTGTTGTGACGTCTCAGATGTAACGTAAAATGTCAGAGTTTTTCCACAATACCTGACGAACATTTAATTTTTGGGCTTCCGTGGCTCAATGGTTAGCGCGTTCGGCTGTTAACCAATTGGTTGGTGGTTCGAGCCCATCCGGGAGCGGTGTTGTGAGGTCTCAGATGTGACGTAAAAAGTCAAGGTTTTTCCACAATACCTGACGACCATTTAGCTTTTGGGCTTCCGTGGCGCAATGGATAGCGCGTTCGGCTGCAAACCAATAGGTTGGTGGTTCGAGCCCACCCGGGAGCGGTGATGTGGGATTTCAAATGTAACGTAGAAAACCAAAGTTTTTCCACAATACCTCACGACCATTTATTTTTCTGGCTTCCTTGGCGCAATGGTTAGCGCGTTCGGCTGTTAACCGAAAGGTTGGTGGTTCGAGCCCAACCGGGAGAGGTGTTGTATGGTCTCAGATGTAACGTAATAAGTCATAACTTATCCACAATACCTGACAACCATTTAATTTCTGAGCTTCCATGGCTCAATGGTTAGCGCGTTCGGCTGTTAACCAATAGGTTGGTGGTTCGAGCCCATCCGGGAGCGGTGTTGTGAGGTCTCAGATGTAACGTAAAATGTCAGATTTTTTCCACAATACCTGACGAACATTTAATTTTTGGGCTTCCGAGGCGCAATGATTAGCGCGTTCAGCTGTTAATCGAAAGGTTGAAGGTTCGAGCACACCCGGGAGAGGTGTTGTGGGGTCTCAGATGTAGCGTAAAAAGTCAAAACTTTTCCACAATACGTGACAACCATTTAATTTCTGAGCTTCCGTGGCTCAATGGTTAGCGCGTTCGGCTGTTAACCAATAGGTTGGTGGTTCGAGCCCATCCGGGAGCGGTGTTGTGAGGTCTCAGATGTGACGTAAAAAGTCAAGGTTTTTACACAATACCTGACGAGCATTTAATTTTTGGGCTTCCGTGGCGCAATGATTAGCGCGTTCAGCTGTTAATCGAAAGGTTGAAGGTTCGAGCCCACCCGGGAGAGATGTTGTGGGGTCTCAGATGTAGCGTCAAAAGTCAAAACTTTTCCACAATACGTGACAACCATTTAATTTCTGAGCTTCCGTGGCTCAATGGTTAGCGCGTTCGGCTGTTAACCAATAGGTTGGTGGTTCGAGCTCATCCGGGAGCGGTGTTGTGAGGTCTCAGATGTGACGTAAAAAGTCAAGGTTTTTTCCACAATACCTGACGAGCATTTAGCTTTTGGGCTTCCGTGGCGCAATGGTCAGCGCGTTCAGCTGTTAACCGAAAGGTTGGTGGTTCGAGCCCATCCGGGAGCGGTGTTGTGACGTCTCAGATGTAACGTAAAATGTCAGAGTTTTTCCACAATACCTGACGAACATTTAATTTTCGGGCTTCCGTGGCGCAATTATTAGCGCGTTCAACTGTTAATCGAAAGGCTGGTGGTTCGAGCCCACCCGGAAGAGGTGTTGTGGGGTCTCAGATGTAACGTAAAATGTCAGAGTTTGTCCACAATACCTGACGAACATTTAATTTTTGGGCTTCCGTGGCGCAATGATTAGCGCGAACAGCTGTTAATCGAAAGGTTGAAGGTTCGAGCCCACCCGGGAGAGGTGTTGTGGGGTCTCAGATGTAGCGTAAAAAGTCAAAACTGTTCCACAATACGTGACAACCATTTAATTTCTGAGCTTCCGTGGCTCAATGGTTAGCGCGTTCGGCTGTTAACCAATAGGTTGGTGGTTCGAGCCCATCCGGGAGCGGTGTTGTGAGGTCTCAGATGTGACGTAAAAAGTCAAGGTTTTTACACAATACCTGACGAGCATTTAACTTTTGGGCTTCCGTGGCTCAATGGTTAGCGCGTTCGGCTGTTAACCAATAGGTTGGTGGTTCGAGCCCATCCGGGAGCGGTGTTGTGACGTCTCAGATGTGACGTAAAAAGTCAAGGTTTTTTCCACAACACCTGACGACCATTTAATTTTTGGGCTTCCGTGGCGCAATGGTTAGCGCGTTAGGCTGTTAACCAATAGGTTGGTGGTTCGAGCCCATCCGGGAGCGGTGTTGTGAGGTCTCAGATGTAACGTAAAATGTCAGAGTTTTTCCACAATACCTGACGAACATTTAATTTTTGGGCTTCCGTGGCTCAATGGTTAGAGCGTTCGGCTGTTAACCAATAGGTTGGTGGTTCGAGCCCATCCGGGAGAAGTGTTGTGACGTCTCAGATGTAACGTAAAATGTCAGAGTTTTTCCACAATACCAGACGAACATTTATTTTTGGGCTTCCGTGGCTCAATGGTTAGCGCGTTCGGCTGTTAACCAATTGGTTGGTGGTTCGAGCCCATCCGGGAGCGGTGTTGTGAGGTCTCAGATGTGACGTAAAAAGTCAAGGTTTTTACACAATACCTGACGAGCATTTAATTTTTGGGCTTCCGTGGCGCAATGGTTAGCGCGTTTAGCTGTTAACCAATAGGTTGGTGGTTCGATCCCACCCGGGAGCGGTGTTGTGGGATCTCAAATGTAACGTAGAAAGCCAAAGTTTTTCCACAATACCTGACGACCATTTAGCTTTTGGGCTTCCGTGGCGCAATGGATAGCGCGTTCGGCTGCAAACCAATAGGTTGGTGGTTCGAGCCCACCTGGGAGCGGTGATGTGGGATTTCAAATGTAACGTAGAAAGCCAAAGTTTTTCCACAATACCTGACGACCATTTATTTTTCTGGCTTCCTTGGCGCAATGGTTAGCGCGTTCGGCTGTTAACCGAAAGGTTGGTGGTTCGAGCCCAACCGGGAGAGGTGTTGTAGGGTCTCAGATGTAACGTAATAAGTCATAACTTATCCACAATACCTGACAACCATTTAATTTCTGAGCTTCCATGGCTCAATGGTTAGCGCGTTCGGCTGTTAACCAATAGGTTGGTGGTTCGAGCCCATCCGGGAGCGGTGTTGTGAGGTCTCAGATGTAACGTAAAATGTCAGATTTTTTCCACAATACCTGACGAACATTTAATTTTTGGGCTTCCGAGGCGCAATGATTAGCGCGTTCAGCTGTTAATCGAAAGGTTGAAGGTTCGAGCCCACCCGGGAGAGGTGTTGTGGGGTCTCAGATGTAGCGTAAAAAGTCAAAACTTTTCCACAATACGTGACAACCATTTAATTTCTGAGCTTCCGTGGCTCAATGGTTAGCGCGTTCGGCTGTTAACCAATAGGTTGGTGGTTCGAGCTCATCCGGGAGCGGTGTTGTGAGGTCTCAGATGTGACGTAAAAAGTCAAGGTTTTTCCACAATACCTGACGAGCATTTAGCTTTTGGGCTTCCGTGGCGCAATGGTCAGCGCGTTCAGCTGTTAACCGAAAGGTTGGTGGTTCGAGCCCATCCGGGAGCGGTGTTGTGACGTCTCAGATGTAACGTAAAATGTCAGAGTTTTTCCACAATACCTGACGAACATTTAATTTTCGGGCTTCCGTGGCGCAATTATTAGCGCGTTCAACTGTTAATCGAAAGGCTGGTGGTTCGAGCCCACCCGGAAGAGGTGTTGTGGGGTCTCAGATGTAACGTAAAATGTCAGAGTTTGTCCACAATACCTGACGAACATTTAATTTTTGGGCTTCCGTGGCGCAATGATTAGCGCGAACAGCTGTTAATCGAAAGGTTGAAGGTTCGAGCCCACCCGGGAGAGGTGTTGTGGGGTCTCAGATGTAGCGTAAAAAGTCAAAACTTTTCCACAATACGTGACAACCATTTAATTTCTGAGCTTCCGTGGCTCAATGGTTAGCGCGTTCGGCTGTTAACCAATAGGTTGGTGGTTCGAGCCCATCCGGGAGCGGTGTTGTGAGGTCTCAGATGTGACGTAAAAAGTCAAGGTTTTTACACAATACCTGACGAGCATTTAACTTTTGGGCTTCCGTGGCTCAATGGTTAGCGCGTTCGGCTGTTAACCAATAGGTTGGTGGTTCGAGCCCATCCGGGAGCGGTGTTGTGACGTCTCAGATGTGACGTAAAAAGTCAAGGTTTTTTCCACAACACCTGACGACCATTTAATTTTTGGGCTTCCGTGGCGCAATGGTTAGCGCGTTAGGCTGTTAACCAATAGGTTGGTGGTTCGAGCCCATCCGGGAGCGGTGTTGTGAGGTCTCAGATGTAACGTAAAATGTCAGAGTTTTTCCACAATACCTGACGAACATTTAATTTTTGAGCTTCCGTGGCGCAATGATTAGCGCGTTCAGCAGTTAATCGAAAGGTTGAAGGTTCGAGCCCACCCGGGAGAGGTGTTGTGGGGTCTCAGATGTAGCGTAAAAAGTCAAAACTTTTCCACAATACGTGACAACCATTTAATTTCTGAGCTTCCGTGGCTCAATGGTTAGCGCGTTCGGCTGTTAACCAATAGGTTGGTGGTTCGTGCCCATCCGGGAGTGGTGTTGTGACGTCTCAGATGTGATGTAAAAAGTCAAGGTTTTTTCCACAACACCTGACGACCATTTAATTTTTGGGCTTCCGTGGCGCAATGGTTAGCGCGTTAGGCTGTTAACCAATAGGTTGGTGGTTCGAGCCCATCCGGTAGCGGTGTTGTGAGGTCTCAGATGTAACGTAAAATGTCAGAGTTTTTCCACAATACCTGACGAACATTTAATTTTTGAGCTTCCGTGGCGCAATGATTAGCGCGTTCAGCAGTTAATCGAAAGGTTGAAGGTTCGAGCCCACCCGGGAGAGGTGTTGTGGGGTCTCAGATTTAGCGTAAAAAGTCAAAACTTTTCCACAATACGTGACAACCATTTAATTTCTGAGCTTCCGTGGCTCAATGGTTAGCGCGTTCGGCTGTTAACCAATAGGTTGGTGGTTCGAGCCCATCCGGGAGCGGTGTTGTGACGTCTCAGATGTGACGTAAAAAGTCAAGGTTTTTTCCACAACACCTGACGACCATTTAATTTTTGGGCTTCCGTGGCGCAATGGTTAGCGCGTTAGGCTGTTAACCAATAGGTTGGTGGTTCGAGCCCATCCGGGAGCGGTGTTGTGAGGTCTCAGATGTGACGTAAAAAGTCAAGGTTTTTACACAATACCTGACGAGCATTTAATTTTTGGGCTTCCGTGGCGCAATGGTTAGCGCGTTTAGCTGTTAACCAATAGGTTGGTGGTTCGAGCCCATCCGGGAGCGGTGTTGTGAGGTCTCAGATGTAACGTAAAATGTCAGAGTTTTTCCACAATACCTGACGAACATTTAATTTTTGGGCTTCCGTGGCTCAATGGTTAGAGCGTTCGGCTGTTAACCAATAGGTTGGTGGTTCGAGCCCATCCGGGAGAAGTGTTGTGACGTCTCAGATGTAACGTAAAATGTCAGAGTTTTTCCACAATACCTGACGAACATTTATTTTTGGGCTTCCGTGGCTCAATGGTTAGCGCGTTCGGCTGTTAACCAATTGGTTGGTGGTTCGAGCCCATCCGGGAGCGGTGTTGTGAGGTCTCAGATGTGACGTAAAAAGTCAAGGTTTTTACACAATACCTGACGAGCATTTAATTTTTGGGCTTCCGTGGCGCAATGGTTAGCGCGTTTAGCTGTTAACCAATAGGTTGGTGGTTCGATCCCACCCGGGAGCGGTGTTGTGGGATCTCAAATGTAACGTAGAAAGCCAAAGTTTTTCCACAATACCTGACGACCATTTAGATTTTGGGCTTCCGTGGCGCAATGGATAGCGCGTTCGGCTGCAAACCAATAGGTTGGTGGTTCGAGCCCACCCGGGAGCGGTGATGTGGGATTTCAAATGTAACGTAGAAAGCCAAAGTTTTTCCACAATACCTGACGACCATTTATTTTTCTGGCTTCCTTGGCGCAATGGTTAGCGCGTTCGGCTGTTAACCGAAAGGTTGGTGGTTCGAGCCCAACCGGGAGAGGTGTTGTAGGGTCTCAGATGTAACGTAATAAGTCATAACTTATCCACAATACCTGACAATCATTTAATTTCTGAGCTTCCATGGCTCAATGGTTAGCGCGTTCGGCTGTTAACCAATAGGTTGGTGGTTCGAGCCCATCCGGGAGCGGTGTTGTGAGGTCTCAGATGTAACGTAAAATGTCAGATTTTTTCCACAATACCTGACGAACATTTAATTTTTGGGCTTCCGAGGCGCAATGATTAGCGCGTTCAGCTGTTAATCGAAAGGTTGAAGGTTCGAGCACACCCGGGAGAGGTGTTGTGGGGTCTCAGATGTAGCGTAAAAAGTCAAAACTTTTCCACAATACGTGACAACCATTTAATTTCTGAGCTTCCGTGGCTCAATGGTTAGCGCGTTCGGCTGTTAACCAATAGGTTGGTGGTTCGAGCCCATCCGGGAGCAGTGTTGTGAGGTCTCAGATGTGACGTAAAAAGTCAAGGTTTTTACACAATACCTGACGAGCATTTAATTTTTGGGCTTCCGTGGCGCAATGATTAGCGCGTTCAGCTGTTAATCGAAAGGTTGAAGGTTCGAGCCCACCCGGGAGAGGTGTTGTGGGGTCTCAAATGTAGCGTCAAAAGTCAAAACTTTTCCACAATACGTGACAACCATTTAATTTCTGAGCTTCCGTGGCTCAATGGTTAGCGCGTTCGGCTGTTAACCAATAGGTTGGTGGTTCGAGCTCATCCGGGAGCGGTGTTGTGAGGTCTCAGATGTGACGTAAAAAGTCAAGGTTTTTCCACAATACCTGACGAGCATTTAGCTTTTGGGCTTCCGTGGCGCAATGGTCAGCGCGTTCAGCTGTTAACCGAAAGGTTGGTGGTTCGAGCCCATCCGGGAGCGGTGTTGTGACGTCTCAGATGTAACGTAAAATGTCAGAGTTTTTCCACAATACCTGACGAACATTTAATTTTCGGGCTTCCGTGGCGCAATTATTAGCGCGTTCAACTGTTAATCGAAAGGCTGGTGGTTCGAGCCCACCCGGAAGAGGTGTTGTGGGGTCTCAGATGTAACGTAAAATGTCAGAGTTTGTCCACAATACCTGACCAACATTTAATTTTTGGGCTTCCGTGGCGCAATGATTAGCGCGAATAGCTGTTAATCGAAAGGTTGAAGGTTCGAGCCCACCCGGGAGAGGTGTTGTGGGGTCTCAGATGTAGCGTAAAAAGTCAAAACTTTTCCACAATACGTGACAACCATTTAATTTCTGAGCTTCCGTGGCTCAATGGTTAGCGCGTTCGGCTGTTAACCAATAGGTTGGTGGTTCGAGCCCATCCGGGAGCGGTGTTGTGAGGTCTCAGATGTGACGTAAAAAGTCAAGGTTTTTACACAATACCTGACGAGCATTTAACTTTTGGGCTTCCGTGGCTCAATGGTTAGCGCGTTCGGCTGTTAACCAATAGGTTGGTGGTTCGAGCCCATCCGGGAGCGGTGTTGTGACGTCTCAGATGTGACGTAAAAAGTCAAGGTTTTTTCCACAACACCTGACGACCATTTAATTTTTGGGCTTCCGTGGCGCAATGGTTAGCGCGTTAGGCTGTTAACCAATAGGTTGGTGGTTCGAGCCCATCCGGGAGCGGTGTTGTGAGGTCTCAGATGTAACGTAAAATGTCAGAGTTTTTCCACAATACCTGACGAACATTTAATTTTTGAGCTTCCGTGGCGCAATGATTAGCGCGTTCAGCAGTTAATCGAAAGGTTGAAGGTTCGAGCCCACCCGGGAGAGGTGTTGTGGGGTCTCAGATGTAGCGTAAAAAGTCAAAACTTTTCCACAATACGTGACAACCATTTGATTTCTGAGCTTCCGTGGCTCAATGGTTAGCGCGTTCGGCTGTTAACCAATAGGTTGGTGGTTCGTGCCCATCCGGGAGTGGTGTTGTGACGTCTCAGATGTGACGTAAAAAGTCAAGGTTTTTTCCACAACACCTGACGACCATTTAATTTTTGGGCTTCCGTGGCGCAATGGTTAGCGCGTTAGGCTGTTAACCAATAGGTTGGTGGTTCGAGCCCATCCGGTAGCGGTGTTGTGAGGTCTCAGATGTAACGTAAAATGTCAGAGTTTTTCCACAATACCTGACGAACATATAATTTTTGAGCTTCCGTGGCGCAATGATTAGCGCGTTCAGCAGTTAATCGAAAGGTTGAAGGTTCGAGCCCACCCGGGAGAGGTGTTGTGGGGTCTCAGATTTAGCGTAAAAAGTCAAAACTTTTCCACAATACGTGACAACCATTTAATTTCTGAGCTTCCGTGGCTCAATGGTTAGCGCGTTCGGCTGTTAACCAATAGGTTGGTGGTTCGAGCCCATCCGGGAGCGGTGTTGTGACGTCTCAGATGTGACGTAAAAAGTCAAGGTTTTTTCCACAACACCTGACGACCATTTAATTTTTGGGCTTCCGTGGCGCAATGGTTAGCGCGTTAGGCTGTTAACCAATAGGTTGGTGGTTCGATCCCACCCGGGAGCGGTGTTGTGGGATCTCAAATGTAACGTAGAAAGCCAAAGTTTTTCCACAATACCTGACGACCATTTAGCTTTTGGGCTTCCGTGGCGCAATGGATAGCGCGTTCGGCTGCAAACCAATAGGTTGGTGGTTCGAGCCCACCCGGGAGCGGTGATGTGGGATTTCAAATGTAACGTAGAAAGCCAAAGTTTTTCCACAATACCTGACGACCATTTATTTTTCTGGCTTCCTTGGCGCAATGGTTAGCGCGTTCGGCTGTTAACCGAAAGGTTGGTGGTTCGAGCCCAACCGGGAGAGGTGTTGTAGGGTCTCAGATGTAACGTAATAAGTCATAACTTATCCACAATACCTGACAACCATTTAATTTCTGAGCTTCCATGGCTCAATGGTTAGCGCGTTCGGCTGTTAACCAATAGGTTGGTGGTTCGAGCCCATCCGGGAGCGGTGTTGTGAGGTCTCAGATGTAACGTAAAATGTCAGATTTTTTCCACAATACCTGACGAACATTTAATTTCTGGGCTTCCGAGGCGCAATGATTAGCGCGTTCAGCTGTTAATCGAAAGGTTGAAGGTTCGAGCCCACCCGGGAGAGGTGTTGTGGGGTCTCAGATGTAGCGTCAAAAGTCAAAACTTTTCCACAATACGTGACAACCATTTAATTTCTGAGCTTCCGTGGCTCAATGGTTAGCGCGTTCGGCTGTTAACCAATAGGTTGGTGGTTCGAGCTCATCCGGGAGCGGTGTTGTGAGGTCTCAGATGTGACGTAAAAAGTCAAGGTTTTTCCACAATACCTGACGAGCATTTAGCTTTTGGGCTTCCGTGGCGCAATGGTCAGCGCGTTCAGCTGTTAACCGAAAGGTTGGTGGTTCGAGACCATCCGGGAGCGGTGTTGTGACGTCTCAGATGTAACGTAAAATGTCAGAGTTTTTCCACAATACCTGAAGAACATTTAATTTTCGGGCTTCCGTGGCGCAATTATTAGCGCGAACAGCTGTTAATCGAAAGGTTGAAGGTTCGAGCCCACCCGGGAGAGGTGTTGTGGGGTCTCAGATGTAGCGTAAAAAGTCAAAACTTTTCCACAATACGTGACAACCATTTAATTTCTGAGCTTCCGTGGCTCAATGGTTAGCGCGTTCGGCTGTTAACCAATAGGTTGGTGGTTCGAGCCCATCCGGGAGCGGTGTTGTGAGGTCTCAGATGTGACGTAAAAAGTCAAGGTTTTTACACAATACCTGACGAGCATTTAACTTTTGGGCTTCCGTGGCTCAATGGTTAGCGCGTTCGGCTGTTAACCAATAGGTTGGTGGTTCGAGCCCATCCGGGAGCGGTGTTGTGACGTCTCAGATGTAACGTAAAATGTCAGAGTTTTTCCACAACACCTGACGAACATTTAATTTTTGGGCTTCCGTGGCGCAATGATTAGCGCGTACAGCTGTTAATCGAAAGGTTGAAGGTTCGAGCCCACCCGGGAGAGGTGTTGTGGGGTCTCAGATGTAGCGAAAAAAGTCAAAACTTTTCCACAATACGTGACAACCATTTAATTTCTGAGCTTCCGTGGCTCAATGGTTAGCGCGTTCGGCTGTTAACCGAAAGGTTGGTGGTTCGAGCACAACCGGGAGAGGTGTTGTAGGGTCTCAGATGTAACGTAATAAGTCATAACTTATCCACAATACCTGACAACCATTTTGTTTCTGAGCTTTCGTGGCTCAATGATTAGAGCGTTCGGCTGTTAACCAATAGGTTGGTGGTTCGAGCCCATCCGGGAGCGGTGTTGTGAGGTCTCAGATGTAACGTAAAATGTCAGAGTTTTTCCACAACACCTGACGAACATTTAATTTTTGGGCTTCCGTGGCGCAATGATTAGCGCGTACAGCTGTTAATCGAAAGGTTGAAGGTTCGAGCCCACCCGGGAGAGGTGCTGTGGGGTCTCAGATGTTGCGTAAAAAGTCAAAACCTTTCCACAATACGTGACAACCATTTAATTTCTGAGCTTCCGTGGCTCAATGGTTAGCGCGTTCGGCTGTTAACCAATAGGTTGGTGGTTCGAGCCCATCCGGGAGCGGTGTTGTGAGGTCTCAGATGTAACGTAAAAAGTCAAGGTTTTTTCCACAACACCTGACGAACATTTAATTTTTGGGCTTCCGTGGCGCAATGATTAGCGCGTTCAGCTGTTAATCGAAAGGTTGAAGGTTCGAGCCCAATCGGGAGAGGTGTTGTGGGGTCTCAGATGTAGCGTAAAAAGTCAAAACTTTTCCACAATACGTGACAACCATTTAATTTCTGAGCTTCCGTGGCTCAATGGTTAGCGCGTTCGGCTGTTAACCGAAAGGTTGGTGGTTCGAGCCAAACCGGGAGAGGTGTTGTAGGGTATCAGATGTAACGTAATAAGTCATTACTTATCCACAATACCTGACAACCATTTAATTTCTGAGCTTCCGTGGCTCAATGGTTAGCGCGTTCGGCTGTTAACCAAGAGGTTGGTGGTTCGAGCCCATCCGGGAGCGGTGTTGTGACGTCTCAGATGTGACGTAAAAAGTCAAGGTTTTTTCCACAACACCTGACGACCATTTAATTTTTGGGCTTCCGTGGCGAAATGGTTAGCGCGTTCGGCTGTTAACCAATAGGTTGGTGGTTCGAGCCCATCCGGGAGCGGTGTTGTGAGGTCTCAGATGTAACGTAAAATGTCAGAGTTTTTCCACATTACCTGACGAACATTTAATTTTTGAGCTTCCGTGGCGCAATGATTAGCGCGTTCAGCTGTTAATCGAAAGGTTGAAGGTTCGAGCCCACCCGGGAGAGGTGTTGTGGGGTCTCAGATGTAGCGTAAAAAGTCAAAACTTTTCCACAATACGTGACAACCATTTAATTTCTGAGCTTCCGTGGCTCAATGGTTAGCGCGTTCGGCTGTTAACCAATAGGTTGGTGGTTCGAGCCCATCCGGGAGCGGTGTTGTGAGGTCTCAGATGTAACGTAATAAGTCATTACTTATCCACAATACCTGACAACCATTTAATTTCTGAGCTTCCGTGGCTCAATGGTTAGCGCGTTCGGCTGTTAACCAAGAGGTTGGTGGTTCGAGCCCATCCGGGAGCGGTGTTGTGACGTCTCAGATGTGACGTAAAAAGTCAAGGTTTTTTCCACAACACCTGACGACCATTTAATTTTTGGGCTTCCGTGGCGAAATGGTTAGCGCGTTCGGCTGTTAACCAATAGGTTGGTGGTTCGAGCCCATCCGGGAGCGGTGTTGTGAGGTCTCAGATGTAACGTAAAATGTCAGAGTTTTTCCACAATACCTGACGAACATTTAATTTTTGAGCTTCCGTGGCGCAATGATTAGCGCGTTCAGCTGTTAATCGAAAGGTTGAAGGTTCGAGCCCACCCGGGAGAGGTGTTGTGGGGTCTCAGATGTAGCGTAAAAAGTCAAAACTTTTCCACAATACGTGACAACCATTTAATTTCTGAGCTTCCGTGGCTCAATGGTTAGCGCGTTCGGCTGTTAACCAATAGGTTGGTGGTTCGAGCCCATCCGGGAGCGGTGTTGTGAGGTCTCAGATGTAACGTAAAATGTCAGAGTTTTTCCACAACACCTGACGAACATTTAATTTTTGGGCTTCCGTGGCGCAATGATTAGCGCGTACAGCTGTTAATCGAAAGGTTGAAGGTTCGAGCCCACCCGGGAGAGCTGTTGTGGGGTCTCAGATGTAGCGAAAAAAGTCAAAACTTTTCCACAATACGTGACAACCATTTAATTTCTGAGCTTCCGTGGCTCAATGGTTAGCGCGTTCGGCTGTTAACCGAAAGGTTGGTGGTTCGAGCCCATCCGGGAGCGGCGTTGTGACGTCTCAGATGTAACGTAAAATGTCAGAGTTTTTCCACAATACCTGAAGAACATTTAATTTTCGGGCTTCCGTGGCGCAATTATTATCGCGTTCAACTGTTAATCGAAAGGCTGGTGGTTCGAGCCCACCCGGAAGAGGTGTTGTGGGGTCTCAGATGTAACGTAAAATGTCAGAGTTTGTCCACAATACCTGACGAACATTTAATTTTTGGGCTTCCGTGGCGCAATGATTAGCGCGTTCAGCTGTTAATCGAAAGGTTGAAGGTTCGAGCCCACCCGGGAGAGGTGTTGTGGGGTCTCAGATGTAGCGTAAAAAGTCAAAACTTTTCCACAATACGTGACAACCATTTAATTTCTGAGCTTCCGTGGCTCAATGGTTAGCGCGTTCGGCTGTTAACCAATAGGTTGGTGGTTCGAGCCCATCCGGGAGCGGTGTTGTGAGGTCTCAGATGTAACGTAAAATGTCAGAGTTTTTCCACAACACCTGACGAACATTTAATTTTTGGGCTTCCGTGGCGCAATGATTAGCGCGTACAGCTGTTAATCGAAAGGTTGAAGGTTCGAGCCCACCCGGGAGAGGTGTTGTGGGGTCTCAGATGTAGCGAAAAAAGTCAAAACTTTTCCACAATACGTGACAACCATTTAATTTCTGAGCTTCCGTGGCTCAATGGTTAGCGCGTTCGGCTGTTAACCGAAAGGTTGGTGGTTCGAGCCCATCCGGGAGCGGTGTTGTGACGTCTCAGATGTAACGTAAAATGTCAGAGTTTTTCCACAATACCTGAAGAACATTTAATTTTCGGGCTTCCGTGGCGCAATTATTATCGCGTTCAACTGTTAATCGAAAGGCTGGTGGTTCGAGCCCACCCGGAAGAGGTGTTGTGGGGTCTCAGATGTAACGTAAAATGTCAGAGTTTGTCCACAATACCTGACGAACATTTAATTTTTGGGCTTCCGTGGCGCAATGATTAGCGCGAACAGCTGTTAATCGAAAGGTTGAAGGTTCGAGCCCACCCGGGAGAGGTGTTGTGGGGTCTCAGATGTAGCGTAAAAAGTCAAAACTTTTCCACAATACGTGACAACCATTTAATTTCTGAGCTTCCGTGGCTCAATGGTTAGCGCGTTCGGCTGTTAACCAATAGGTTGGTGGTTCGAGCCCATCCGGGAGCGGTGTTGTGAGGTCTCAGATGTGACGTAAAAAGTCAAGGTTTTTACACAATACCTGACGAGCATTTAACTTTTGGGCTTCCGTGGCTCAATGGTTAGCGCGTTCGGCTGTTAACCAATAGGTTGGTGGTTCGAGCCCATCCGGGAGCGGTGTTGTGACGTCTCAGATGTAACGTAAAATGTCAGAGTTTTTCCACAACACCTGACGAACATTTAATTTTTGGGCTTCCGTGGCGCAATGATTAGCGCGTACAGCTGTTAATCGAAAGGTTGAAGGTTCGAGCCCACCCGGGAGAGGTGTTGTGGGGTCTCAGATGTAGCGAAAAAAGTCAAAACTTTTCCACAATACGTGACAACCATTTAATTTCTGAGCTTCCGTGGCTCAATGGTTAGCGCGTTCGGCTGTTAACCGAAAGGTTGGTGGTTCGAGCACAACCGGGAGAGGTGTTGTAGGGTCTCAGATGTAACGTAATAAGTCATAACTTATCCACAATACCTGACAACCATTTTGTTTCTGAGCTTTCGTGGCTCAATGGTTAGCGCGTTCGGCTGTTAACCAATAGGTTGGTGGTTCGAGCCCATCCGGGAGCGGTGTTGTGAGGTCTCAGATGTAACGTAAAATGTCAGAGTTTTTCCACAACACCTGACGAACATTTAATTTTTGGGCTTCCGTGGCGCAATGATTAGCGCGTACAGCTGTTAATCGAAAGGTTGAAGGTTCGAGCCCACCCGGGAGAGGTGTTGTGGGGTCTCAGATGTAGCGAAAAAAGTCAAAACTTTTCCACAATACGTGACAACCATTTAATTTCTGAGCTTCCGTGGCTCAATGGTTAGCGCGTTCGGCTGTTAACCGAAAGGTTGGTGGTTCGAGCCCATCCGGGAGCGGTGTTGTGACGTCTCAGATGTAACGTAAAATGTCAGAGTTTTTCCACAATACCTGAAGAACATTTAATTTTCGGGCTTCCGTGGCGCAATTATTATCGCGTTCAACTGTTAATCGAAAGGCTGGTGGTTCGAGCCCACCCGGAAGAGGTGTTGTGGGGTCTCAGATGTAACGTAAAATGTCAGAGTTTGTCCACAATACCTGACGAACATTTAATTTTTGGGCTTCCGTGGCGCAATGATTAGCGCGAACAGCTGTTAATCGAAAGATTGAAGGTTCGAGCCCACCCGGGAGAGGTGTTGTGGGGTCTCAGATGTAGCGTAAAAAGTCAAAACTTTTCCACAATACGTGACAACCATTTAATTTCTGAGCTTCCGTGGCTCAATGGTTAGCGCGTTCGGCTGTTAACCAATAGGTTGGTGGTTCGAACCCATCCGGGAGCGGTGTTGTGAGGTCTCAGATGTGACGTAAAAAGTCAAGGTTTTTACACAATACCTGACGAGCATTTAACTTTTGGGCTTCCGTGGCTCAATGGTTAGCGCGTTCGGCTGTTAACCAATAGGTTGGTGGTTCGAGCCCATCCGGGAGCGGTGTTGTGACGTCTCAGATGTAACGTAAAATGTCAGAGTTTTTCCACAACACCTGACGAACATTTAATTTTTGGGCTTCCGTGGCGCAATGATTAGCGCGTACAGCTGTTAATCGAAAGGTTGAAGGTTCGAGCCCACCCGGGAGAGGTGTTGTGGGGTCTCAGATGTAGCGAAAAAAGTCAAAACTTTTCCACAATACGTGACAACCATTTAATTTCTGAGCTTCCGTGGCTCAATGGTTAGCGCGTTCGGCTGTTAACCGAAAGGTTGGTGGTTCGAGCACAACCGGGAGAGGTGTTGTAGGGTCTCAGATGTAACGTAATAAGTCATAACTTATCCACAATACCTGACAACCATTTTGTTTCTGAGCTTTCGTGGCTCAATGGTTAGCGCGTTCGGCTGTTAACCAATAGGTTGGTGGTTCGAGCCCATCCGGGAGCGGTGTTGTGAGGTCTCAGATGTAACGTAAAATGTCAGAGTTTTTCCACAACACCTGACGAACATTTAATTTTTGGGCTTCCGTGGCGCAATGATTAGCGCGTACAGCTGTTAATCGAAAGGTTGAAGGTTCGAGCCCACCCGGGAGAGGTGTTGTGGGGTCTCAGATGTTGCGTAAAAAGTCAAAACCTTTCCACAATACGTGACAACCATTTAATTTCTGAGCTTCCGTGGCTCAATGGTTAGCGCGTTCGGCTGTTAACCGATAGGTTGGTGGTTCGAGCCCATCCGGGAGCGGTGTTGTGACGTCTCAGATGTGACGTAAAAAGTCAAGGTTTTTCCACAATACCTGAAGACCATTTAATTTTTGGGCTTCCGTAGCGCAATGGTTAGCGCGTTGGGCTGTTAACCAATAGGTTGGTGGTTCGAGCCCATCCGGGAGCGGTGTTGTGAGGTCTCAGATGTAACGTAAAAAGTCAAGGTTTTTTCCACAACACCTGACGAACATTTAATTTTTGGGCTTCCGTGGCGCAATGATTAGCGCGTTCAGCTGTTAATCGAAAGGTTGAAGGTTCGAGCCCAATCGGGAGAGGTGTTGTGGGGTCTCAGATGTAGCGTAAAAAGTCAAAACTTTTCCACAATACGTGACAACCATTTAATTTCTGAGCTTCCGTGGCTCAATGGTTAGCGCGTTCGGCTGTTAACCGAAAGGTTGGTGGTTCGAGCCAAACCGGGAGAGGTGTTGTAGGGTATCAGATGTAACGTAATAAGTCATTACTTATCCACAATACCTGACAACCATTTAATTTCTGAGCTTCCGTGGCTCAATGGTTAGCGCGTTCGGCTGTTAACCAAGAGGTTGGTGGTTCGAGCCCATCCGGGAGCGGTGTTGTGACGTCTCAGATGTGACGTAAAAAGTCAAGGTTTTTTCCACAACACCTGACGACCATTTAATTTTTGGGCTTCCGTGGCGAAATGGTTAGCGCGTTCGGCTGTTAACCAATAGGTTGGTGGTTCGAGCCCATCCGGGAGCGGTGTTGTGAGGTCTCAGATGTAACGTAAAATGTCAGAGTTTTTCCACAATACCTGAAGAACATTTAATTTTTGAGCTTCCGTGGCGCAATGATTAGCGCGTTCAGCTGTTAATCGAAAGGTTGAAGGTTCGAGCCCACCCGGGAGAGGTGTTGTGGGGTCTCAGATGTAGCGTAAAAAGTCAAAACTTTTCCACAATACGTGACAACCATTTAATTTCTGAGCTTCCGTGGCTCAATGGTTAGCGCGTTCGGTTGTTAACCAATAGGTTGGTGGTTCGAGCCCATCCGGGAGCGGTGTTGTGAGGTCTCAGATGTAACGTAAAATGTCAGAGTTTTTCCACAACACCTGACGAACATTTAATTTTTGGGCTTCCGTGGCGCAATGATTAGCGCGTACAGCTGTTAATCGAAAGGTTGAAGGTTCGAGCCCACCCGGGAGAGGTGTTGTGGGGTCTCAGATGTAGCGAAAAAAGTCAAAACTTTTCCACAATACGTGACAACCATTTAATTTCTGAGCTTCCGTGGCTCAATGGTTAGCGCGTTCGGCTGTTAACCGAAAGGTTGGTGGTTCGAGCACAACCGGGAGAGGTGTTGTAGGGTCTCAGATGTAACGTAATAAGTTATAACTTATCCACAATACCTGACAACCATTTTGTTTCTGAGCTTTCGTGGCTCAATGGTTAGCGCGTTCGGCTGTTAACCAATAGGTTGGTGGTTCGAGCCCATCCGAGAGCGGTGTTGTGAGGTCTCAGATGTAACGTAAAATGTCAGAGTTTTTCCACAACACCTGACGAACATTTAATTTTTGGGCTTCCTTGGCGCAATGGTTAGCGCGTTCGGCTGTTAACCGAAAGGTTGGTGGTTCGAGCCAAACCGGGAGAGGTGTTGTAGGGTCTCAGATGTAACGTAATAAGTCATTACTTATCCACAATACCTGACAACCATTTAATTTCTGAGCTTCCGTGGCTCAATGGTTAGCGCGTTCGGCTGTTAACCAAGAGGTTGGTGGTTCGAGCCCATCCGGGAGCGGTGTTGTGACGTCTCAAATGTGACGTAAAAAGTCAAGGTTTTTTCCACAACACCTGACGACCATTTAATTTTTGGGCTTCCGTGTTGCAATGGTTAGCGCGTTCGGCTGTTAACCAATAGGTTGGTGGTTCGAGCCCATCCGGGAGCGGTGTTGTGAGGTCTCAGATGTAACGTAAAATGTCAGAGTTTTTCCACAATACCTGACGAACATTTAATTTTTGAGCTTCCGTGGCGCAATGATTAGCGCGTTCAGCTGTTAATCGAAAGGTTGAAGGTTCGAGCCCACCCGGGAGAGGTGTTGTGGGGTCTCAGATGTAGCGTAAAAAGTCAAAACTTTTCCACAATACGTGACAACCATTTAATTTCTGAGCTTCCGTGGCTCAATGGTTAGCGCGTTCGGCTGTTAACCAATAGGTTGGTGGTTCGAGCCCATCCGTGAGCGGTGTTGTGAGGTCTCAGATGTAACGTAAAATGTCAGAGTTTTTCCACAACACCTGACGAACATTTAATTTTTGGGCTTCCGTGGCGCAATGATTAGCGCGTACAGCTGTTAATCGAAAGGTTGAAGGTTCGAGCCCACCCGGGAGAGGTGTTGTGGGGTCTCAGATGTAGCGAAAAAAGTCAAAACTTTTCCACAATACGTTACAACCATTTAATTTCTGAGCTTCCGTGGCTCAATGGTTAGCGCGTTCAGCTGTTAACCGAAAGGTTGGTGGTTCGAGCACAACCGGGAGAGTTGTTGTAGGGTCTCAGATGTAACGTAATAAGTCATAACTTATCCACAATACCTGACAACCATTTTGTTTCTGAGCTTTCGTGGCTCAATGGTTAGCGCGTTCGGCTGTTAACCAATAGGTTGGTGGTTCGAGCCCATCCGGGAGCGGTGTTGTGAGGTCTCAGATGTAACGTAAAATGTCAGAGTTTTTCCACAACACCTGACGAACATTTAATTTTTGGGCTTCCGTGGCGCAATGATTAGCGCGTTCAGCTGTTAATCGAAAGGTTGCAGGTTCGAGCCCACCCGGGAGAGGTGTTGTGGGGTCTCAGATGTAGCGTAAAAAGTCAAAACTTTTCCACAAAACGTGACAACCATTTAATTTCTGAGCTTCCGTGGCTCAATGGTTAGCGCGTTCGGCTGTTAACCAATAGGTTGGTGGCTCGAGCTCATCCGGGAGCGGTGTTGTGAGGTCTCAGATGTGACGTAAAAAGTCAAGGTTTTTCCACAATACCTGACGAACATTTAATTTTTGGGCTTCCTTGGCGCAATGGTTAGCGCGTTCGGCTGTTAACCGAAAGGTTGGTGGTTCGAGCACAACCGGGAGAGGTGTTGTAGGGTCTCAGATGTAACGTAATAAGTCATAACTTATCCACAATACCTGACAACCATTTTGGTTCTGAGCTTTCGTGGCTCAATGGTTAGCGCGTTCGGCTGTTAACCAATAGGTTGGTGGTTCGAGCCCATCCGGGAGCGGTGTTGTGAGGTCTCAGATGTAACGTAAAATGTCAGAGTTTTTCCACAACACCTGACGAACATTTAATTTTTGGGCTTCCGTGGCGCAATGATTAGCGCGTACAGCTGTTAATCGAAAGGTTGAAGGTTCGAGCCCACCCGGGAGAGCTGTTGTGGGGTCTCAGATGTTGCGTAAAAAGTCAAAACTTTTCCACAATACGTGACAACCTTTTAATTTCTGAGCTTCCGTGGCTCAATGGTTAGCGCGTTCGGCTGTTAACCGATAGGTTGGTGGTTCGAGCCCATCCGGGAGCGGTGTTGTGACGTCTCAGATGTGACGTAAAAAGTCAAGGTTTTTCCACAATACCTGAAGACCATTTAATTTTTGGGCTTCCGTGGCGCAATGGTTAGCGCGTTGGGCTGTTAACCAATAGGTTGGTGGTTCGAGCCCATCCGGGAGCGGTGTTGTGAGGTCTCAGATGTAACGTAAAAAGTCAAGGTTTTTTCCACAACACCTGACGAACATTTAATTTTTGGGCTTCCGTGGCGCAATGATTAGCGCGTTCAGCTGTTAATTGAAAGGTTGCAGGTTCGAGCCCACCCGGGAGAGGTGTTGTGGGGTCTCAGATGTAGCGTAAAAAGTCAAAACGTTTCCACAATACGTGACAACCATTTAATTTCTGAGCTTCCGTGGCTCAATGGTTAGCGCGTTCGGCTGTTAACCAATAGGTTGGTGGTTCGAGCCCATCCGGGAACGGTGTTGTGAGGTCTCAGATGTGACGTAAAAAGTCAAGGTTTTTACACAATACCTGACAAGCATTTAACTTTTGGGCTTCCGTGGCTCTATGGTTAGCGCGTTCGGCTGTTAACCAATAGGTTGGTGGTTCGAGCCCATCCGGGAGCGGTGTTGTGACGTCTCAGATGTGACGTAAAAAGTCAAGGTTTTTTCCAAAACACCTGACGACCATTTAATTTTTGGGCTTCCGTGGCGCAATGGTTAGCGCGTTCGGCTGTTAACCAATAGGTTGGTGGTTCGAGCCCAACCGGGAGAGGTGTTGTAGGGTCTCAGATGTAACGTAATAAGTCATTACTTATCCACAATACCTGACAACCATTTAATTTCTGAGCTTCCGTGGCTCAATGGTTAGCGCGTTCGGCTGTTAACCAATAGGTTGGTGGTTCGAGTCCATCCGGGAGCGGTGTTGTGAGGTCTCAGATGTAACGTAAAATGTCAGAGTTTTTCCACAATACCTGACGAACATTTAATTTTTGGGCTTCCGTGGCGCAATGATTAGCGCGTTCAGCTGTTAATCGAAAGATTGAAGGTTCGAGCCCAATCGGGAGAGGTGTTGTGGGGTCTCAGATGTAGCGTAAAAAGTCAAAACTTTTCCACAATACGTGACAACCATTTAATTTCTGAGCTTCCGTGGCTCAATGATTAGCGCGTTCGGCTGTTATTCAATAGGTTGGTGGCTCGAGCTCATCCGGGAGCGGTGTTGTGAGGTCTCAGATGTGACGTAAAAAGTCAAGGTTTTTCCACAATACCTGACGAACATTTAATTTTTGGGCTTCCTTGGCGCAATGGTTAGCGCGTTCGGCTGTTAACCGAAAGGTTGGTGGTTCGAGCCAAACCGGGAGAGGTGTTGTAGGGTCTCAGATGTAACGTAATAAGTCATTACTTATCCACAATACCTGACAACCATTTAATTTCTGAGCTTCCGTGGCTCAATGGTTAGCGCGTTCGGCTGTTAACCAATAGGTTGGTGGTTCGAGCCCATCCGGGAGCGGTGTTGTGACGTCTCAGATGTGACGTAAAAAGTCAAGGTTTTTTCCACAACACCTGACGACCATTTAATTTTTGGGCTTCCGTGGCGCAATGGTTAGCGCGTTCGGCTGTTAACCAATAGGTTGGTGGTTCGAGCCCATCCGGGAGCGGTGTTGTGAGGTCTCAGATGTAACGTAAAATGTCAGAGTTTTTCCACAATACCTGACGAACATTTAATTTTTGAGCTTCCGTGGCGCAATGATTAGCGCGTTCAGCTGTTAATCGAAAGGTTGAAGGTTCGAGCCCACCCGGGAGAGGTGTTGTGGGGTCTCAGATGTAGCGTAAAAAGTCAAAACTTTTCCACAATACGTGACAACCATTTAATTTCTGAGCTTCCGTGGCTCAATGGTTAGCGCGTTCGGCTGTTAACCAATAGGTTGGTGGCTCGAGCTCATCCGGGAGCGGTGTTGTGAGGTCTCAGATGTGACGTAAAAAGTCAAGGTTTTTCCACAATACCTGACGAACATTTAATTTTTGGGCTTCCTTGGCGCAATGGTTAGCGCGTTCGGCTGTTAACCGAAAGGTTGGTGGTTCGAGCACAACCGGGAGAGGTGTTGTAGGGTCTCAGATGTAACGTAATAAGTCATAACTTATCCACAATACCTGACAACCATTTTGTTTCTGAGCTTTCGTGGCTCAATGGTTAGCGCGTTCGGCTGTTAACCAATAGGTTGGTGGTTCGAGCTCATCCGGGAGCGGTGTTGTGAGGTCTCAGATGTAACGTAAAATGTCAGAGTTTCTCCACAACACCTGACGAACATTTAATTTTTGGGCTTCCGTGGCGCAATGATTAGCGCGTACAGCTGTTAATCGAAAGGTTGAAGGTTCGAGCCCACCCGGGAGAGGTGTTGTGGGGTCTCAGATGTAGCGTAAAAAGTCAAAACTTTTCCACAATACGTGACAACCATTTAATTTCTGAGCTTCCGTGGCTCAATGGTTAGCGCGTTCGGCTGTTAACCGAAAGGTTGGTGGTTCGAGCACAACCGGGAGAGGTGTTGTAGGGTCTCAGATGTAACGTAATAAGTCATAACTTATCCACAATACCTGACAACCATTTAATTTCTGAGCTTCCGTGGCTCAATGGTTAGCGCGTTCGGCTGTTAACCGATAGGTTGGTGGTTCGAGCCCATCCGGGAGCGGTGTTGTGACGTCTCAGATGTGACGTAAAAAGACAAGGTTTTTCCAAAACACCTGACGACCATTTAATTTTTGGGCTTCCGTGGCGCAATGGTTAGCGCGTTCGGCTGTTAACCAATAGGTTGGTGGTTCGAGCCCAACCGGGAGAGGTGTTGTAGGGTCTCAGATGTAACGTAATAAGTCATTACTTATCCACAATACCTGACAACCATTTAATTTCTGAGCTTCCGTGGCTCAATGGTTAGCGCGTTCGGCTGTTAACCAATAGGTTGGTGGTTCGAGTCCATCCGGGAGCGGTGTTGTGAGGTCTCAGATGTAACGTAAAATGTCAGAGTTTTTCCACAATACCTGACGAACATTTAATTTTTGGGCTTCCGTGGCGCAATGATTAGCGCGTTCAGCTGTTAATCGAAAGATTGAAGGTTCGAGCCCAATCGGGAGAGGTGTTGTGGGGTCTCAGATGTAGCGTAAAAAGTCAAAACTTTTCCACAATACGTGACAACCATTTAATTTCTGAGCTTCCGTGGCTCAATGATTAGCGCGTTCGGCTGTTATTCAATAGGTTGGTGGCTCGAGCTCATCCGGGAGCGGTGTTGTGAGGTCTCAGATGTGACGTAAAAAGTCAAGGTTTTTCCACAATACCTGACGAACATTTAATTTTTGGGCTTCCTTGGCGCAATGGTTAGCGCGTTCGGCTGTTAACCGAAAGGTTGGTGGTTCGAGCCAAACCGGGAGAGGTGTTGTAGGGTCTCAGATGTAACGTAATAAGTCATTACTTATCCACAATACCTGACAACCATTTAATTTCTGAGCTTCCGTGGCTCAATGGTTAGCGCGTTCGGCTGTTAACCAATAGGTTGGTGGTTCGAGCCCATCCGGGAGCGGTGTTGTGACGTCTCAGATGTGACGTAAAAAGTCAAGGTTTTTTCCACAACACCTGACGACCATTTAATTTTTGGGCTTCCGTGGCGCAATGGTTAGCGCGTTCGGCTGTTAACCAATAGGTTGGTGGTTCGAGCCCATCCGGGAGCGGTGTTGTGAGGTCTCAGATGTAACGTAAAATGTCAGAGTTTTTCCACAATACCTGACGAACATTTAATTTTCGAGCTTCCGTGGCGCAATGATTAGCGCGTTCAGCTGTTAATCGAAAGGTTGAAGGTTCGAGCCCACCCGGGAGAGGTGTTGTGGGGTCTCAGATGTAGCGTAAAAAGTCAAAACTTTTCCACAATACGTGACAACCATTTAATTTCTGAGCTTCCGTGGCTCAATGGTTAGCGCGTTCGGCTGTTAACCAATAGGTTGGTGGCTCGAGCTCATCCGGGAGCGGTGTTGTGAGGTCTCAGATGTGACGTAAAAAGTCAAGGTTTTTCCACAATACCTGACGAACATTTAATTTTTGGGCTTCCTTGGCGCAATGGTTAGCGCGTTCGGCTGTTAACCGAAAGGTTGGTGGTTCGAGCACAACCGGGAGAGGTGTTGTAGGGTCTCAGATGTAACGTAATAAGTCATAACTTATCCACAATACCTGACAACCATTTTGTTTCTGAGCTTTCGTGGCTCAATGGTTAGCGCGTTCGGCTGTTAACCAATAGGTTGGTGGTTCGAGCTCATCCGGGAGCGGTGTTGTGAGGTCTCAGATGTAACGTAAAATGTCAGAGTTTTTCCACAACACCTGACGAACATTTAATTTTTGGGCTTCCGTGGCGCAATGATTAGCGCGTACAGCTGTTAATCGAAAGGTTGAAGGTTCGAGCCCACCCGGGAGAGGTGTTGTGGGGTCTCAGATGTAGCGTAAAAAGTCAAAACTTTTCCACAATACGTGACAACCATTTAATTTCTGAGCTTCCGTGGCTCAATGGTTAGCGCGTTCGGCTGTTAACCGAAAGGTTGGTGGTTCGAGCACAACCGGGAGAGGTGTTGTAGGGTCTCAGATGTAACGTAATAAGTCATAACTTATCCACAATACCTGACAACCATTTAATTTCTGAGCTTCCGTGGCTCAATGGTTAGCGCGGTCGGCTGTTAACCGATAGGTTGGTGGTTCGAGCCCATCCGGGAGCGGTGTTGTGACGTCTCAGATGTGACGTAAAAAGACAAGGTTTTTCCACAATACCTGAAGACCATTTAATTTTTGGGCTTCCGTGGCGCAATGGTTAGCGCGTTGGGCTGTTAACCAATAGGTTGGTGGTTCGAGCCCATCCGGGAGCGGTGTTGTGAGGTCTCAGATGTAACGTAAAAAGTCAAGGTTTTTTCCACAACACCTGACGAACATTTAATTTTTGGGCTTCCGTGGCGCAATGATTAGCGCGTTCAGCTGTTAATCGAAAGGTTGCAGGTTCGAGCCCACCCGGGAGAGGTGTTGTGGGGTCTCAGATGTAGCGTAAAAAGTCAAAACTTTTCCACAATACGTGACAACCATTTAATTTCTGAGCTTCCGTGGCTCAATGGTTAGCGCGTTCGGCTGTTAACCAATAGGTTGGTGGCTCGAGCTCATCCGGGAGCGGTGTTGTGAGGTCTCAGATGTGACGTAAAAAGTCAAGGTTTTTCCACAATACCTGACGAACATTTAATTTTTGGGCTTCCTTGGCGCAATGGTTAGCGCGTTCGGCTGTTAACCGAAAGGTTGGTGGTTCGAGCACAACCGGGAGAGGTGTTGTAGGGTCTCAGATGTAACGTAAAAAGTCAAGGTTTTTTCCACAACACCTGACGAACATTTAATTTTTGGGCTTCCGTGGCGCAATGATTAGCGCGTTCAGCTGTTAATCGAAAGGTAGCAGGTTCGAGCCCACCCGGGAGAGGTGTTGTGGGGTCTCAGATGTAGCGTAAAAAGTCAAAACTTTTCCACAATACGTGACAACCATTTAATTTCTGAGCTTCCGTGGCTCAATGGTTAGCGCGTTCGGCTGTTAACCAATAGGTTGGTGGCTCGAGCTCATCCGGGAGCGGTGTTGTGAGGTCTCAGATGTGACCAAAAAAAGTCAAGGTTTTTCCACAATACCTGACGAACATTTAATTTTTGGGCTTCCTTGGCGCAATGGTTAGCGCGTTCGGCTGTTAACCGAAAGGTTGGTGGTTCGAGCACAACCGGGAGAGGTGTTGTAGGGTCTCAGATGTAACGTAATAAGTCATAACTTATCCACAATACCTGACAACCATTTTGTTTCTGAGCTTTCGTGGCTCAATGGTTAGCGCGTTCGGCTGTTAACCAATAGGTTGGTGGTTCGAGCCCATCCGGGAGCGGTGTTGTGAGGTCTCAGATGTAACGTAAAATGTCAGAGTTTTTCCACAACACCTGACGAACATTTAATTTTTGGGCTTCCGTGGCGCAATGATTAGCGCGTACAGCTGTTAATCGAAAGGTTGAAGGTTCGAGCCCACCCGGGAGAGGTGTTGTGGGGTCTCAGATGTTGCGTAAAAGGTCAAAACTTTTCCACAATACGTGACAACCATTTAATTTCTGAGCTTCCGTGGCTCAATGGTTAGCGCGTTCGGCTGTTAACCGATAGGTTGGTGGTTCGAGCCCATCCGGGAGCGCTGTTGTGACGTCTCAGATGTGACGTAAAAAGTCAAGGTTTTTCCACAATACCTGAAGACCATTTAATTTTTGGGCTTCCGTGGCGCAATGGTTAGCGCGTTGGGCTGTTAACCAATCGGTTGGTGGTTCGAGCCCATCCGGGAGCGGTGTTGTGAGGTCTCAGATGTAACGTAAAAAGTCAAGGTTTTTTCCACAACACCTGACGAACATTTAATTTTTGGGCTTCCGTGGCGCAATGATTAGCGCGTTCAGCTGTTAATCGAAAGGTTGCAGGTTCGAGCCCACCCGGGAGAGGTGTTGTGGGGTCTCAGATGTAGCGTAAAAAGTCAAAACTTTTCCACAATACGTGACAACCATTTAATTTCTGAGCTTCCGTGGCTCAATGGTTAGCGCGTTCGGCTGTTAACCAATAGGTTGGTGGCTCGAGCTCATCCGGGAGCGGTGTTGTGAGGTCTCAGATGTGACGTAAAAAGTCAAGGTTTTTCCACAATACCTGACGAACATTTAATTTTTGGGCTTCCTTGGCGCAATGGTTAGCGCGTTCGGCTGTTAACCGAAAGGTTGGTGGTTCGAGCACAACCGGGAGAGGTGTTGTAGGGTCTCAGATGTAACGTAATAAGTCATAACTTATCCACAATACCTGACAACCATTTTGTTTCTGAGCTTTCGTGGCTCAATGGTTAGCGCGTTCGGCTGTTAACCAATAGGTTGGTGGTTCGAGCCCATCCGGGAGCGGTGTTGTGAGGTCTCAGATGTAACGTAAAATGTCAGAGTTTTTCCACAACACCTGACGAACATTTAATTTTTGGGCTTCCGTGGCGCAATGATTAGCGCGTACAGCTGTTAATCGAAAGGTTCAAGGTTCGAGCCCACCCGGGAGAGGTATTGTGGGGTCTCAGATGTAGCGTAAAAAGTCAAAACTTTTCCACAATACGTGACAACCATTTAATTTCTGAGCTTCCGTGGCTCAATGGTTAGCGCGTTCGGCTGTTAACCGAAAGGTTGGTGGTTCGAGCACAACCGGGAGAGGTGTTGTAGGGTCTCAGATGTAACGTAATAAGTCATAACTTATCCACAATACCTGACAACCATTTTGTTTCTGAGCTTTCGTGGCTCAATGGTTAGCGCGTTCGGCTGTTAACCAATAGGTTGGTGGTTCGAGCCCATCCGGGAGCGGTGTTGTGAGGTCTCAGATGTAACGTAAAATGTCAGAGTTTTTCCACAACACCTGACGAACATTTAATTTTTGGGCTTCCGTGGCGCAATGATTAGCGCGTACAGCTGTTAATCGAAAGGTTGAAGGTTCGAGCCCACCCGGGAGAGGTGTTGTGGGGTCTCAGATGTTGCGTAAAAGGTCAAAACTTTTCCACAATACGTGACAACCATTTAATTTCTGAGCTTCCTTGGCGCAATGGTTAGCGCGTTCGGCTGTTAACCGAAAGGTTGGTGGTTCGAGCCCAACCGGGAGAGGTGTTGTAGGGTCTCAGATGTTACGTAATAAGTCATAACTTATCCACAATACCTGACAACCATTTAATTTCTGAGCTTCCGTGGCTCAATGGTTAGCGCGTTCGGCTGTTAACCAACAGGTTGGTGGTTCGAGCCCATCCGGGAGCGGTGTTGTGAGGTCTCAGATGTAACGTAAAATGTCAGAGTTTTTCCACAACACCTGACGAACATTTAATTTTTGGGCTTCCGTGGCGCAATGATTAGCGCGTACAGCTGTTAATCGAAAGGTTGAAGGTTCGAGCCCACCCGGGAGAGGTGTTGTGGGGTCTCAGATGTTGCGTAAAAAGTCAAAACTTTTCCACAATACGTGACAACCATTTAATTTCTGAGCTTCCTAGGCTCAATGGTTAGCGCGTTCGGCTGTTAACCAATAGGTTGGTGGCTTGAGCTTATCCGGGAGCGGTGTTGTGAGGTCTCAGATGTGACGTAAAAATTCAAGGTTTTTCCACAATACCTGACGAACATTTAATTTTTGGGCTTCCTTGGCGCAATGGTTAGCGCGTTCGGCTGTTAACCGAAAGTTTGGTGGTTCGAGCACAACCGGGAGAGGTGTTGTAGGGTCTCAGATGTAACGTAATAAGTCATAACTTATCCACAATGACTGACAACCATTTGATTTCTGAGCTTCCGTGGCTCAATGGTTAGCGCGTTCGGCTGTTAACCGATAGGTTGGTGGTTCGAGCCCATCCGGGAGCGGTGTTGTGAGGTCTCAGATGTAACGTAAAATGTCAGAGTTTTTCCACAACACCTGACGAACATTTAATTTTTGGGCTTCCGTGGCGCAATGATTAGCGCGTACAGCTGTTAATCGAAAGGTTGAAGGTTCGAGCCCACCCGGGAGAGGTGTTGTGGGGTCTCAGATGTAGCGTAAAAAGTCAAAACTTTTCCACAATACGTGACAACCATTTAATTTCTGAGCTTCCGTGGCTCAATGGTTAGCGCGTTCGGCTGTTAACCGAAAGGTTGGTGGTTCGAGCACAACCGGGAGAGGTGTTGTAGGGTCTCAGATGTAACGTAATAAGTCATAACTTATCCACAATACCTGACAACCATTTTGTTTCTGAGCTTTCGTGGCTCAATGGTTAGCGCGTTCGGCTGTTAACCAATAGGTTGGTGGTTCGAGCCCATCCGGGAGCGGTGTTGTGAGGTCTCAGATGTAACGTAAAATGTCAGAGTTTTTCCACAACACCTGACGAACATTTAATTTTTGGGCTTCCGTGGCGCAATGATTAGCGCGTACAGCTGTTAATCGAAAGGTTGAAGGTTCGAGCCCACCCGGGAGAGGTGTTGTGGGGTCTCAGATGTAGCGTAAAAAGTCAAAACTTTTCCACAATACGTGACAACCATTTAATTTCTGAGCTTCCGTGGCTCAATGGTTAGCGCGTTCGGCTGTTAACCGAAAGGTTGGTGGTTCGAGCACAACCGGGAGAGGTGTTGTAGGGTCTCAGATGTAACGTAATAAGTCATAACTTATCCACAATACCTGACAACCATTTTGTTTCTGAGCTTTCGTGGCTCAATGGTTAGCGCGTTCGGCTGTTAACCAATAGGTTGGTGGTTCGAGCCCATCCGGGAGCGGTGTTGTGAGGTCTCAGATGTAACGTAAAATGTCAGAGTTTTTCCACAACACCTGACGAACATTTAATTTTTGGGCTTCCGTGGCGCAATGATTAGCGCGTACAGCTGTTAATCGAAAGGTTGAAGGTTCGAGCCCACCCGGGAGAGGTGTTGTGGGGTCTCAGATGTTGCGTAAAAGGTCAAAACTTTTCCACAATACGTGACAACCATTTAATTTCTGAGCTTCCGTGGCTCAATGGTTAGCGCGTTCGGCTGTTAACCGATAGGTCGGTGGTTCGAGCCCATCCGGGAGCGGTGTTGTGACGTCTCAGATGTGACGTAAAAAGTCAAGGTTTTTCCACAATACCTGAAGACCATTTAATTTTTGGGCTTCCGTGGCGCAATGGTTAGCGCGTTGGGCTGTTAACCAATAGGTTGGTGGTTCGAGCCCATCCGGGAGCGGTGTTGTGAGGTCTCAGATGTAACGTAAAAAGTCAAGTTTTTTTCCACATCACCTGACGAACATTTAATTTTTGGGCTTCCGTGGCGCAATGATTAGCGCGTTCAGCTGTTAATCGAAAGGTTGCAGGTTCGAGCCCACCCGGGAGAGGTGTTGTGGGGTCTCAGATGTAGCGTAAAACGTCAAAACTTTTCCACAATACGTGACAACCATTTAATTTCTGAGCTTCCGTGGCGCAATGGTTAGCGCGTTCAGCTGTTAACCAATAGGTTGTTGGTTTGAGCCCACCCGGGAGCGGTGTTGTGGGATCTCAAATGTAACGTAGAAAACCAAAGTTTTTCCACAATACCTGACGACCATTTTGTTTTTGGGCTTCCGTGGCGCAATGGTTAGCGCGTTCGGTTGTTAATTAATAGGTTGGTGGTTCGAGCCCCTCCGGGAGCGGTGTTGTGAGGTCTCAGATGTGACGTAAAATTCAAGGTTTTTACACAATACCTGACGACCATTTTGTTTTTGGGCTTCCGTGGCGCAATGGTTAGCGCGTTCGGTTGTTAACCAATAGGTTGGTGGTTCGAGCCCATCCGGGAGCGGTGTTGTGAGGTCTCAGATGTAACGTAAAATGTCAGAGTTTTTCCACAACACCTGACGAACATTTAATTTTTGGGCTTCCGTGGCGCAATGATTAGCGCGTACAGCTGTTAATCGAAAGGTTGAAGGTTCGAGCCCACCCGGGAGAGGTGTTGTGGGGTCTCAGATGTTGCGTAAAAGGTCAAAACTTTTCCACAATACGTGACAACCATTTAATTTCTGAGCTTCCGTGGCTCAATGGTTAGCGCGTTCGGCTGTTAACCGATAGGTCGGTGGTTCGAGCCCATCCGGGAGCGGTGTTGTGACGTCTCAGATGTGACGTAAAAAGTCAAGGTTTTTCCACAATACCTGAAGACCATTTAATTTTTGGGCTTCCGTGGCGCAATGGTTAGCGCGTTGGGCTGTTAACCAATAGGTTGGTGGTTCGAGCCCATCCGGGAGCGGTGTTGTGAGGTCTCAGATGTAACGTAAAAAGTCAAGTTTTTTTCCACATCACCTGACGAACATTTAATTTTTGGGCTTCCGTGGCGCAATGATTAGCGCGTTCAGCTGTTAATCGAAAGGTTGCAGGTTCGAGCCCACCCGGGAGAGGTGTTGTGGGGTCTCAGATGTAGCGTAAAACGTCAAAACTTTTCCACAATACGTGACAACCATTTAATTTCTGAGCTTCCGTGGCGCAATGGTTAGCGCGTTCAGCTGTTAACCAATAGGTTGTTGGTTTGAGCCCACCCGGGAGCGGTGTTGTGGGATCTCAAATGTAACGTAGAAAACCAAAGTTTTTCCACAATACCTGACGACCATTTTGTTTTTGGGCTTCCGTGGCGCAATGGTTAGCGCGTTCGGTTGTTAATTAATAGGTTGGTGGTTCGAGCCCCTCCGGGAGCGGTGTTGTGAGGTCTCAGATGTGACGTAAAATTCAAGGTTTTTACACAATACCTGACGACCATTTTGTTTTTGGGCTTCCGTGGCGCAATGGTTAGCGCGTTCGGTTGTTAACCAATAGGTTGGTGGTTCGAGCCCACCCGGAAGCGGTGTTGTGAGGTCTCAGATGTGACGTAAAAAGTCAAGGTTTTTACACAATACCTGACGAGCATTTAATTTTTGGGCTTCCGTGGCGCAATGGTTAGCGCGTTCAGCTGTTAATCGAAAGTTTGGTGGTTCGAGCCCAACCGAGAGAGGTGTTGTAGGGTCTCAGATGTAACGTTATAAGTCATAACTTATCCACAATACCTGACAACCATTTAATTTCTGAGCTTCCGTGGCTCAATGGTTAGCGCGTTCGGCTGTTAACCAATAGGTTGGTGGTTCGAGCCCATCCGGGAGCGGTGTTGTGAGGTCTCAGATGTGACGTAAAAAGTCAAGGTTTTTACACAATACCTGACGAGCATTTAATTTTTGGGCTTCCGTGGCGCAATGGTTAGCGCGTTTAGCTTTTAACCAATAGGGTGGTGGTTCGAGCCCACCCGGGAGCGGTGTTGTGGGATCTTAAATGTAACGTAGAAAGACAAAGTTTTTCCACAATACCTGACGACCATTTATTTTTTGGGCTTCCTTAGCGCAATGGTTAGCGCGTTCGGCTGTTAACCGAAAGGTTGGTGGTTCGAGCCCAACCGAGAGAGGTGTTGTAGGGTCTCAGATGTAACGTAAAAAGTCATAACTTATACACAATACCTGACAACCATTTAATTTCTGAGCTTCCGTGGCTCAAAGGTTAGCGCGTTCGGCTGTTAACCAATAGGTGTGTGGCTCGAGCCCATCCGGGAGCGGTGTTGTGACGTCTCAGATGTGACGTAAAATGTCAGAGTTTTTCCACAATACCTGACGAACATTTAATTTTTGGATTTCCGTGGCGCAATGATTAGCGCGTTTAGCTGTTAACCAATAGGTTGGTGGTTCGAGCCCACCCGGGAGCGGTGTTGTGGGATCTCAAATGTAACGTAAAAAGTCAAAACTTTTCCACATAACGTGACAACCATTTAATTTCTGAGCTTCCGTGGCTCAATGGTTAGCGCGTTCGGCTGTTAGCCAATAGGTTGGTGGATCGAGCCCACCCGGGAGCGGTGTTGTGGGATCTCAAATGTAACGTAGAAAGCCAAAGTTTTTCCACAATACCTGACGACCATTTAATTTTTGGGCTTCCGTGGCGCAATGGTTAGCGCGTTCGGCTGTTAACCAATAGGTTGGTGGTTCTAGCCCATCCGGGAGCGGTGTTGTGAGGTCTCAGATGTGACGTAAAAGTCAAGGTTTTTACACAATACCTGACGAGCATTTAACTTTTGGGCTTCCGTGGCGCAATGGTTAGCGCGTTCGGCTGTTAACCAATAGGTTGGTGGTTCGAGCCCATCCGGGAGCGGTGTTGTGAGGTCTCAGATGTAACGTAAAAACCCAAGGTTTTTTCCACAACACCTGACGAACATTTAATTTTTGGGCTTCCGTGGCGCAATGATTAGCGCGTTCAGCTGTTAATCGAAAGGTTGCAGGTTCGAGCCCACCCGGGAGAGGTGTTGTGGGGTCTCAGATGTAGCGTAAAAAGTCAAAGCTTTTCCACAATACGTGACAACCATTTAATTTCTGAGCTTCCGTGGCTCAATGGTTAGCGCGTTCGGCTGTTAACCAATAGGTTGGTGGTTCGAGCCCATCCGGGAGCGGTGTTGTGAGGTCTCAGATGTGACGTAAAAAGTCAAGGTTTTTACACAATACCTGACGAGCATTTAATTTTTGGGCTTCCGTGGCGCAATGGTTAGCTCGTTCAGCTGTTAACCAATAGGTTGGTGGTTTGAGCCCACCCGGGAGCGGTGTTGTGGGATCTCAAATGTAACGTAGAAAACCAAAGTTTTTCCACAATACCTGACGACCATTTTGTTTTTGGGCTTCCGTGGCGCAATGGTTAGCGCGTTCGGTTGTTAACCAATAGGTTGGTGGTTCGAGCCCACCCGGGAGGGGTGATGTGGAATCTCAAATGTAACGTAGAAAGCCAAAGTTTTTCCACAATACCTGACGACCATTTATTTTTTGGGCTTCCTTGGCGCAATGGTTAGCGCGTTCGGCTGTTAACCGAAAGGTTGGTGGTTCGAGCCCAACCGGGAGAGGTGTTGTAGGGTCTCAGATGTTACGTAATAAGTCATAACTTATCCACAATACCTGACAACCATTTAATTTCTGAGCTTCCGTGGCTCAATGGTTAGCGCGTTCGGCTGTTAACCAATAGGTTGGTGGTTCGAGCCCATCCGGGAGCGGTGTTGTGAGGTCTTAGATGTGACGTAAAAAGTCAAGGTTTTTCCACAATACCTGAAGAACATTTAATTTTTGGGCTTCCGTGGCGCAATGGTTAGCGCGTTGGGCTGTTAACCAATAGGTTGGTGGTTCGAGCCCATCCGGGAGCGGTGTTGTGAGGTCTCAGATGTAACGTAAAAAGTCAAGGTTTTTTCCACAACACCTGACGAACATTTAATTTTTGGGCTTCCGTGGCGCAATGATTATCGCGTTCAGCTGTTAATCGAAAGGTTGAAGGTTCGAGCCCACCCGGGAGAGGTGTTGTGGGGTCTCAGATGTAGCGTAAAAAGTCAAAACTTTTCCACAATACGTGACAACCATTTAATTTCTGAGCTTGCGTGGCTCAATGGAACACTCATTAAAAGTGATTTCATCTCGATTGAACAATAAATAAAAATGTACCTCGATTTTTAATAACATTTTCAAAATCGACGTAACTCGGCCTAAGAAAAACATTTTGAGTATTTGTTCACTATTTTCAAATATAACCACTGAAACCATTATTTTTATACTTTTCGCTTTAATTCAAGCAAATGTAACGATATTCATTCAACAAACTGTTAAAATTCAATTTTAAATAAGAAATCGTTGTCACGGATTTTGTATCTTGAAGAAAAAAAACATGCGATTTTTTCGGTACACTTTTGAATGCATTTTTTTCTGGAGAAATTTTTGACCGAATTCAGCTTAATTCCCTATAAAACACTCATTAAAAGTGATTTCATCTCGATTGAACAATAAATAAAAATGTACCTCGATTTTTAATAACATTTTCAAAATCGACGTAACTCGGCCTAAGAAAAACATTTTGAGTATTTGTTCACTGTTTTCAAATATAACCACTGAAACCATTATTTTTGTAATTTTTGCGTTAATTCAGGCAAATGTAACGATATTCATTCAACAAACTGTTAAAATTCAATTTTAAATAAGAAATCGTTGTCACGGATTTTGTATCTTGAAGAAAAAAAACATGCGATTTTTTCGGTACACTTTTGAATGCATTTTTTTCTGGAGAAATTTTTGACCGAATTCAGCTTAATTCCCTATAAAACACTCATTAAAAGTGATTTCATCTCGATTGAACAATAAATAAAAATGTACCTCGATTTTTAATAACATTTTCAAAATCGACGTAACTCGGCCTAAGAAGAACATTTTGAGTATTTGTTCACTATTTTCAAATATAACCACTGAAACCATTATTTTTGTAATTTTTGCGTTAATTCAAGCAAATGTAACGATATTCATTCAACAAACTGTTAAAATTCAATTTTAAATAAGAAATCGTTGTCACGGATTTTGTATCTTGAAAAAAAAAACATGCGATTTTTTCGGTACACTTTTAAATGCATTTTTTTCTGGAGAAATGTTTGACCGAATTCAGCTTAATTCCCTATAAAACACTCATTGAAAGTGATTTCATCTCGATTTAACAATAATTAAAAATTTACCTCGATTTTTAATAACATTTTCAAAATCGACGTTTCACGGCCAAAGAAGCATACTTTGAGTATTTCTTCACTATTTTCAAATATGTTCACTGAAACCATTATTTTTATACTTTTTGCTTTAATTCAAGCAAATGTAACGATATTCAATCAAAAAACTGTTAAAATTTAATTTTTCAATAAGAAATCGTTGTCACGGATTTTGTGTCTTGAAGAAGAAAAACCTGCGATTTTTTCGGTACTTTTTTGAATGAATTTTTTTCTGGAGAAATTTATGACCGAATTCAGCTTAATTCCCTATAAAGCACTCATTAAAAGTGATTTCATCTCGACTGAACAATAAATAAAAATGTACCTCGATTTTTAATAACATTTTCAAAATCGACGTAACTCGGCCTAAGAAAAACATTTTGAGTATTTGTTCACTGTTTTCAAATATAACCACTGAAACCATTATTTTTGTAATTTTTGCGTTAATTCAAGCAAATGTAACGATATTCATTCAACAAACTGTTAAAATTCAATTTTAAATAAGAAATCGTTGTCACGGATATTGTTTCTTGAAGAAAAAAAACATGCGATTTTTTCGGTACACTTTTGAATGCATTTTTTTTTTGGAGAAATGTTTGACCGAATTCAGCTTAATTCCCTATAAAACACTCTTTGAAAGTGATTTCATCTCGATTGAACAATAATTAAGAATTTACCTCGATTTTTAATAACATTTTCAAAATCGACGTTTCACGGCCAAAGAAGCATACTTTGAGTATTTCTTCATTATTTTCAAATATGTTCACTGAAACCATTATTTTTATAATTTTTGCTTTAATTCAAGCAATGTAACGATATTCATTCAAAAAACTGTTAAAATTCAATTTTCAGTAAGAAATCGTATTCACGGATTTCGTGTCTTGAAGAAGAAAAACCTGCGATTTTTTCGTTACTTTTTTGAATGAATTTTTTTCTGGAGAAATTTTTGACCGAATTCAGCTTAATTCCCTATAAAACACTCATTAAAAGTGATTTCATCTCGATTGAACAATAAATAAAAATGTACCTCGATTTTTAATAACATTTTCAAAATCGACGTAACTCGGCCTAAGAAAAACATTTTGAGTATTTGTTCACTGTTTTCAAATATAACCACTGAAACCATTATTTTTGTAATTTTTGCGTTAATTCAAGCAAATGTAACGATATTCATTCAACAAACTGTTAAAATTCAATTTTAAATAAGAAATCGTTGTCACGGATATTGTATCTTGAAGAAAAAAAACATGCGATTTTTTCGGTACACTTTTGAATGCATTTTTTTTTTGGAGAAATGTTTGACCGAATTCAGCTTAATTCCCTATAAAACACTCTTTGAAAGTGATTTCATCTCGATTGAACAATAATTAAGAATTTACCTCGATTTTTAATAACATTTTCAAAATCGACGTTTCACGGCCAAAGAAGCATACTTTGAGTATTTCTTCATTATTTTCAAATATGTTCACTGAAACCATTATTTTTATAATTTTTGCTTTAATTCAAGCAATGTAACGATATTCATTCAAAAAACTGTTAAAATTCAATTTTCAGTAAGAAATCGTATTCACGGATTTCGTGTCTTGAAGAAGAAAAACCTGCGATTTTTTCGTTACTTTTTTGAATGAATTTTTTTCTGGAGAAATTTTTGACCGAATTCAGCTTAATTCCCTATAAAACACTCATTAAAAGTGATTTCATCTCGATTGAACAATAAATAAAAATGTACCTCGATTTTTAATAACATTTTCAAAATCGACGTAACTCGGCCTAAGAAAAACATTTTGAGTATTTGTTCACTGTTTTCAAATATAACCACTGAAACCATTATTTTTGTAATTTTTGCGTTAATTCAAGCAAATGTAACGATATTCATTCAACAAACTGTTAAAATTCAATTTTAAATAAGAAATCGTTGTCACGGATATTGTATCTTGAAGAAAAAAAACATGCGATTTTTTCGGTACACTATTGAATGCATTTTTTTTTTGGAGAAATGTTTGACCGAATTCTGCTTAATTCCCTATAAAACACTCTTTGAAAGTGATTTCATCTCGATTGAACAATAATTAAAAATTTACCTCGATTTTTAATAACATTTTCAAAATCGACGTTTCACGGCCAAAGAAGCACACTTTGAGTATTTCTTCACTATTTTCAAATATGTTCACTGAAACCATTATTTTTATACTTTTTGCTTTAATTCAAGCAATGTAACGATATTCATTCAAAAAACTGTTAAAATTCAATTTTCAGTAAGAAATCGTATTCACGGATTTTGTGTCTTGAAGAAGAAAAACCTGCGATTTTTTCGGTACTTTTTTGAATGAATTTTTTTCTGGAGAAATTTTTGACCGAATTCAGCTTAATTCCCTATAAAACACTCATTAAAAGTGATTTCATCTCGATTGAACAATAAATAAAAATGTACCTCGATTTTTAATAACATTTTCAAAATCGACGTAACTCGGCCTAAGAAAAACATTTTGAGTATTTGTTCACTATTTTCAAATATAACCACTGAAACCATTATTTTTATACTTTTTGCTTTAATTCAAGCAAATGTAACGATATTCATTCAACAAACTGTTAAAATTCAATTTTAAATAAGAAATCGTTGTCACGGATTTTGTATCTTGAAGAAAAAAAACATGCGATTTTTTCGGTACACTTTTGAATGCATTTTTTTCTGGAGAAATTTTTGACCGAATTCAGCTTAATTCCCTATAAAACACTCATTAAAAGTGATTTAATCTCGATTGAACAATAATTAAGAATTTACCTCGATTTTTAATAACATTTTCAAAATCGACGTAACTCGGCCTAAGAAAAACATTTTGAGTATTTGTTCACTGTTTTCAAATATAACCACTGAAACCATTATTTTTGTAATTTTTGCGTTAATTCAGGCAAATGTAACGATATTCATTCAACAAACTGTTAAAATTCAAGTTTAAATAAGAAATCGTTGTCACGGATTTTGTATCTTGAAAAAAAAAACATGCGATTTTTTCGGTACACTTTTAAATGCATTTTTTTCTGGAGAAATGTTTGACCGAATTCAGCTTAATTCCCTATAAAACACTCATTAAAAGTGATTTCATCTCGATTGAACAATAATTAAAAATGTACCTCGATTTTTAATAACATTTTCAAAATCGACGTAACTTGGCCTAAGAAAAACATTTTGAGTATTTGTTCACTATTTTCAAATATAACCACTGAAACCATTATTTTTATACTTTTTGCTTTAATTCAAGCAAATGTAACGATATTCATTCAACAAACTGTTAAAATTCAATTTTAAATAAGAAATCGTTGTCACGGATTTTGTATCTTGAAGAAAAAAAACATGCGATTTTTTCGGTACACTTTTGAATGCATTTTTTTCTGGAGAAATTTTTGACCGAATTCAGCTTAATTCCCTATAAAACACTCATTAAAAGTGATTTCATCTCGATTGAACAATAAATAAAAATGTACCTCGATTTTTAATAACATTTTCAAAATCGACGTAACTCGGCCTAAGAAAAACATTTTGAGTATTTGTTCACTATTTTCAAATATAACCACTGAAACCATTATTTTTGTAATTTTTGCGTTAATTCAAGCAAATGTAACGATATTCATTCAACAAACTGTTAAAATTCAATTTTAAATAAGAAATCGTTGTCACGGATTTTGTATCTTGAAGAAAAAAAACATGCGATTTTTTCGGTACACTTTTGAATGCATTTTTTTCTGGAGAAATTTTTGACCGAATTCAGCTTAATTCCCTATAAAACACTCATTAAAAGTGATTTCATCTCGATTGAACAATAAATAAAAATGTACCTCGATTTTTAATAACATTTTCAAAATCGACGTAACTCGGCCTAAGAAAAACATTTTGAGTATTTGTTCACTATTTTCAAATATAACCACTGAAACCATTATTTTTGTAATTTTTGCGTTAATTCAAGCAAATGTAACGATATTCATTCAACAAACTGTTAAAATTCAATTTTAAATAAGAAATCGTTGTCACGGATTTTGTATCTTGAAAAAAAACATGTGATTTTTTCGGTACACTTTTAAATGCATTTTTTTCTGGAGAAATGTTTGACCGAATTCAGCTTAATTCCCTATAAAACACTCATTAAAAGTGATTTCATCTCGATTGAACAATTATTAAAAATGTACCTCGATTCTTAATAACATTTTAAAAATCGACGTAACTCGGCCTAAGAAAAACATTTCGAGTATTTGTTCACTATTTTCAAATATAACCACTGAAACCATTATTTTTATACTTTTTGCTTTAATTCAAGCAAATGTAACGATATTCATTCAACAAACTGTTAAAATTCAATTTTAAATAAGAAATCGTTGTCACGGATTTTGTATCTTGAAGAAAAAAAACATGCGATTTTTTCGGTACACTTTTGAATGCATTTTTTTCTGGAGAAATTTTTGACCGAATTCAGCTTAATTCCCTATAAAACACTCATTAAAAGTGATTTCATCTCGATTGAACAATAAATAAAAATGTACCTCGATTTTTAATAACATTTTCAAAATCGACGTAACTCGGCCTAAGAAAAACATTTTGAGTATTTGTTCACTATTTTCAAATATAACCACTGAAACCATTATTTTTGTAATTTTTGCGTTAATTCAAGCAAATGTAACGATATTCATTCAACAAACTGTTAAAATTCAATTTTAAATAAGAAATCGTTGTCACGGATTTTGTATCTTGAAGAAAAAAAACATGCGATTTTTTCGGTACACTTTTGAATGCATTTTTTTCTGGAGAAATTTTTGACCGAATTCAGCTTAATTCCCTATAAAACACTCATTAAAAGTGATTTCATCTCGATTGAACAATAAATAAAAATGTACCTCGATTTTTAATAACATTTTCAAAATCGACGTAAATCGGCCTAAGAAAAACATTTTGAGTATTTGTTCACTATTTTCAAATATAACCACTGAAACCATTATTTTTGTAATTTTTGCGTTAATTCAAGCAAATGTAACGATATTCATTCAACAAACTGTTAAAATTCAATTTTAAATAAGAAATCGTTGTCACGGATTTTGTATCTTGAAGAAAAAAAACATGCGATTTTTTCGGTACACTTTTGAATGCATTTTTTTCTGGAGAAATTTTTGACCGAATTCAGCTTAATTCCCTATAAAACACTCATTAAAAGTGATTTCATCTCGATTGAACAATAAATAAAAATGTACCTCGATTTTTAATAACATTTTCAAAATCGACGTTTCACGGCCAAAGAAGCATATTTTGAGTATTTCTTCACTATTTTCAAATATAACCACTGAAACCATTATTTTTATACTTTTTGCTTTAATTCAAGCAAATGTAACGATATTCATTCAAAAAACTGTTAAAATTCAATTTTTCAATAAGAAATCGTTGTCACGGATTTTGTATCTTGAAGAAGAAAAACATGCGATTTTTTCGGTACACTTTTGAATGCATTTTTTTCTTGAGAAATTTTTGACCGAATTCAGCTTAATTCCCTATAAAACACTCATTGAAAGTGATTTCATCTTGATTTAACAATAATTAAAAATTTACCTCGATTTTTAATAACATTTTCAAAATCGACGTTTCACGGCCAAAGAAGCATACTTTGAGTATTTCTTCACTATTTTCAAATATGTTCACTGAAACCATTATTTTTATACTTTTTGCTTTAATTCAAGCAAATGTAACGATATTCAATCAAAAAACTGTTCAAATTAAATTTTTCAATAAGAAATCGTTGTCACGGATTTTGTATCTTGAAAAAAAAACATGCGATTTTTTCGGTACACTTTTAAATGCATTTTTTTCTGGAGAAATGTTTGACCGAATTCAGCTTAATTCCCTATAAAACACTCATTAAAAGTGATTTCATCTCGATTGAACAATAATTAAAAATGTACCTCGATTTTTAATAACATTTTAAAAATCGACGTTTCGCCGCCAACGAAGCATATTTTGAGTATTTCTTCACTATTTACAAATAAATTCACTGAAACCATTATTTTTATACTTTTTGCTTTAATTCAAGCAAATGTAACGATATTCAATCAAAAAACTGTTAAAATTAAATTTTTCAATAAGAAATCGTTGTCACGGATTTTGTATCTTGAAGAAGAAAAACATGCGATTTTTTCGGTACTTTTTTAATGCATTTTTTTCTGGAGAAATTTTTGACAGAATTCAGCTTAATTCCCTATAAAACACTCATTAAAAGTGATTTCATCTCGATTGAACAATAAATAAAAATGTACCTCGATTTTTAATAACATTTTCAAAATCAACGTTTCACGGCCAAAGAAGCATATTTTGAGTATTTCTTCACTATTTTCAAATATAACCACTGAAACCATTATTTTTATACTTTTTGCTTTAATTCAAGCAAATGTAACGATAATCATTCAAAAAACTGTTAAAATTCAATTTTTCAATAAGAAATCGTTGTCACGGATTTTGTATCTTGAAGAAGAAAAACATGCGATTTTTTCGGTACTTTTTTGAATGAATTTTTTTCTGAAGAAATTTTGGACCGAATTCAGCTTAATTCCCTATAAAACACTCATTAAAAGTGATTTCATCTCGATTGAACAATAAATAAAAATGTACCTCGATTTTTAATAACATTTTCAAAATCGACGTAACTCGGCCTAAGAAAAACATTTTGAGTATTTGTTCACTGTTTTCAAATATAACCACTGAAACCATTATTTTTGTAATTTTTGCGTTAATTCAAGCAAATGTAACGATATTCATTCAACAAACTGTTAAAATTCAATTTTAAATAAGAAATCGTTGTCACGGATTTTGTATCTTGAAGAAAAAAAACATGCGATTTTTTCGGTACACTTTTGAATGCATTTTTTTCTGGAGAAATTTTTGACCGAATTCAGCTTAATTCCCTATAAAACACTCATTAAAAGTGATTTCATCTCGATTGAACAATAAATAAAAATGTACCTCGATTTTTAATAACATTTTCAAAATCGACGTTTCACGGCCAAAGAAGCATATTTTGAGTATTTCTTCACTATTTTCAAATATAACCACTGAAACCATTATTTTTATACTTTTTGCTTTAATTCAAGCAAATGTAACGATATTCATTCAAAAAACTGTTAAAATTCAATTTTTCAATAAGAAATCGTTGTCACGGATTTTGTATCTTGAAGAAGAAAAACATGCGATTTTTTCGGTACACTTTTGAATGCATTTTTTTCTGGAGAAATTTTTGACCGAATTCAGCTTAATTTCCTATAAAACACTCATTGAAAGTGATTTCATCTCGATTTAACAATAATTAAAAATTTACCTCGATTTTTAATAACATTTTCAAAATCGACGTTTCACGGCCAAAGAAGCATACTTTGAGTATTTCTTCACTATTTTCAAATATGTTCACTGAAACCATTATTTTTATACTTTTTGCTTTAATTCAAGCAAATGTAACGATATTCAATCAAAAAACTGTTAAAATTAAATTTTTCAATAAGAAATCGTTGTCACGGATTTTGTATCTTGAAAAAAAAAACATGCGATTTTTTCGGTACACTTTAAAATGCATTTTTTTCTGGAGAAATGTTTGACCGAATTCAGCTTAATTCCCTATAAAACACTCATTAAAAGTGATTTCATCTCGATTGAACAATAATTAAAAATGTACCTCGATTTTTAATAACATTTTAAAAATCGACGTTTCGCCGCCAACGAAGCATATTTTGAGTATTTCTTCACTATTTACAAATATATTCACTGAAACCATTATTTTTATACTTTTTCTTTAATTCAAGCAAATGTAACGATATTCAATCAAAAAACTGTTAAAATTAAATTTTTCAATAAGAAATCGTTGTCACGGATTTTGTATCTTGAAGAAGAAAAACATGCGATTTTTTCGGTACTTTTTTGAATACATTTTTTTCTGGAGAAATTTTTGACCGAATTCAGCTTAATTCCCTATAAAACACTCATTAAAAGTGATTTCATCTCGATTGAACAATAAATAAAAATGTACCTCGATTTTTAATAACATTTTCAAAATCGACGTTTCACGGCCAAAGAAGCATATTTTGAGTATTTCTTCACTATTTTCAAATATAACCACTGAAACCATTATTTTTATACTTTTTGCTTTAATTCAAGCAATGTAACGATATTCATTCAAAAAACTGTTAAAATTCAATTTTCAATAAGAAATCGTATTCACGGATTTTGTGTCTTGAAGAAGAAAAACCTTCGATTTTTTCGGTACTTTTTTGAATGCTTTTTTTCTGGAGAAATTTTTTTTTTCTGGAGATGAAATCACTTTTAATTAATGTTTTATAGGGAATTAAGCTGAATTCGGTCAAAAATTTCTCCAGAAAAAAATGCATTCAAAAAAGTACCGAAAAAATCGCAGGTTTTTCTTCTTCAAGACACAAAATCCGTGAATACGATTTCTTATTGAAAATTGAATTTTAACAGTTTTTTGAATGAATATCGTTACATTGCTTGAATTAAAGCTAAAGTATAAAAATAATGGTTTCAGTGGTTATATTTGAAAATAGTGAAGAAATACTCAAAATATGCTTCTTTGGCCGTGAAACGTCGATTTTGAAAATGTTATTAAAAATCGAGGTACATTTTTATTTATTGTCCTGACGAACATTTAATTTTTGGGCTTCCGTGGCTCAATGTTAGCGCGTTCGGCTGTTAATCGAAAGGTTGGTGGTTCGAGCCCATCCGGGAGCGGTGTTGTGAGGTCTCAGATGTAGCGTGAAAAGTCAAACTTTTTCCATAATACGTGATAACCATTTATTTTCTGAGCTTCCGTGGCTCAATGGTTAGCGCGTTCGGCTGTTAAGCAATAGGTTGGTGGTTCGAGCCTACCCGGGAGCGGTGTTTTGGGATCTCAAATGTAACGTAAATAGCCAAAGTTTTTCCACAATACCTGACGACCATTTAATTTTTGGCGCAATGGTTAGCGCGTTCGGCTGTTAACCGAAAGGATGGTGGTTCGAGCCCACCTGGGAGAGGTGTTGTAGGGTCTCAGATGTAACGTAAAAAGTCATAACTTATCCACAAAACCTAACAACCATTTAATTTCTGAGCTTCTGTGGCTCAATGGTTAGCGCGTTCGGCTGTTAACCAATTGGTTGGTTTTTCGAGCCTATCCGGGAGAAGTGTTGTGACGTCTCAGATGTAACGTAAAATGTCAGAGTTTTTCCACAATATCTGACGAACATTTAATTTTTGGGCTTGCGTGGCGCAATGGTTAGCGCGTTCAGCTGTTAATCGAAAGGTTGGTGGTTCGAGGCCACCCGGGAGAGGTGTTGTTGGGTCTCATATGTAGCGTAAAAAGACAAAACTTTTCCACAATACGTGACAACCATTTATCTTCTGAGCTTTCGTGGCTCAATGGTTAGCGCGTTCGGCTGTTAACCAATAGGTTGGTGGTTCGAGCCCACCCGGGAGCGGTGTTTTTGGATCTCAAATGTAACGTAAATAGCCAAAATATTTCCACAATACCTGACGACCATTTAATTTTTGGGCGTCCGTGGCGAATGGTTAGCGCGTTCGGCTGTTAGTCGAAAGGTTGGTGGTTCGAGCCCACCCGGAAGAGGTGATGTGGGGTCTCAGATGTAGCGTAAAAAGTCAAAACTTTTCCACAATACGTGACAACCATTTAATTTCTGAGCTTCAGTGGCGCAATGGTCAGCGCGTTCAGCTGTTAACCGAAAGGTTGGTGGTTCGAGCCCTCCCGGGAGCGGTGTTGTGTCGTCTCAGATGTAACGTAAAATGTCAGAGTTTTTCCACAATACCTGACGAGCATTTAATTTTTGGGCTTCCGTGGCGCAATGGTTAGCGCGTTCAGCTGTTAATCGAAAGGTTGGTGGTTCGAGCCCACCCGAGAGAGGTGTTGTGAGGTCTCAGATGTAGCGTGAAAAGTCAAACTTTTTCCATAATACGTGATAACAATTTATTTTCTGATCTTTCGTGGCTCAATGGTTAGCGCGTTCGGCTGTTAACCCATAGCTTGGTGGTTCGAGCCCACCCGGGAGCGGTGTTTTTGGATCTCAAATGTAACGTAAATAGCCAAAGTTTTTCCGCAATACCTGACGACCATTTTTTTTTGGGCGTCCGTGGCGCAATGGTTAGCGCGTTCGGCTGTTAACCGAAAGGTTGGTGGTTCGAGCCCATCCGGGAGCGGTGTTGTGAGGCCTCAGATGTGAAGTAAAAAGTCAAAGTTTTACCTCAATACCTGACGAAAATTTAATTTTTGGGCTTCAGTGGCGCAATGGTTAGCGCGTTCGGCTATTAACCAATAGGTTGGCGGTTCGAGCCCATTCGGGAGAAGTGTTGTGACGTCTCAGATGTAACGTAAAATGTCGGAGTTTTTCCACAATACCTGACGACCATTTTTTTTTGGGCTTCAGTGGCGCAATGGTCAGCGCGTTCAGCTGTTAACCGAAAGGTTGGTGGTTCGAGCCCAAACGAGAGAGGTTTTGTGGGGTCTCAGATGTAGCGTGAAAAGTCTTAACTTTTCAACAATATCTGACAACCATTTAATTTTTGGGCATCCGTGGCGCAATGGCTAGCGCGTTCGGCTGTTAACCGAAAGGTTGGTGGTTCGAGCCCATCCGGGAGCGGTGTTGTGACGTCTCAGATGTTACGTAAAATGTCAGAGTTTTTCCACAATACCTGACAACCATTTTATTTCGGAGCTTCCGTGGCGCAGTAATTAGCGCGTCCAGCTCTTAATCGAAAGGTTGGTGGTTCGAGCCCACCCGGAAGAGGTGTTGTGGGGTCTCAGATGTAGCGTTAAAGGTCAAAACTTTTCCACAATACGTGACAACCATTTAATTTCTGATCTTCCGTGGCTCAATGGTTAGCGCGTTCGGCTGTTAACCAATAGGTTGGTGGTTCGAGCCCACCCGGGAGCGGTGTTTTTGGATCTCAAATGTAACGTAAATAGCCAAAGTTTTTCCACAATACCTGACGACCATTTAATTTTTGGGCCTCAGTGGCGAATGGTTAGCGCGTTCGGCTGTTAACCGAAAGGTTGGTGGTTCGAGCCCATCCGGGAGCGGTGTTGTGAGGTCTCAGATGTGAAGTAAAAAGTCAAGGTTTTACCTCAATACCTGACGAAAATTTAATTTTTGGGCTACAGTGGCGCAATGGTCAGCGCGTTCAGCTGTTAACCGAAAGGTTGGTGGTTCGAGCCCTCCCGGGAGCGGTGTTGTGACGTCTCAGATGTAAGGTAAAATGTCAGAGTTTTTCCAAAACACCTGACGAACATTTAACTTTTGGGCTTCCGTGGCGCAATGGTTAGCGCGTTCAGCTGTTAATCGAAAGGTTGGTGGTTCGAGCCTGCCCGGAAGAGGTATTGTGTGGTCTCAGATGTAGCGTAAAAAGTCAAAACTTTTCCACAATACGTGACAACCATTTAATTTCTCAGCCTCCGTGGCTCAATGGTTAGCGCGTTCGGCTGTTAATCGAAAGGTTGGTGGTTCGAGCCCATCCGGGAGCGGTGTTGTGAGGTCTCAGATGTAGCGTGAAAAGTCAAACTTTTTCCATAATACGTGATAACCATTTATTTTCTGAGCTTCCGTGGCTCAATGGTTAGCGCGTTCGGCTGTTAACCAATAGGTTGGTGGTTCGAGCCCACCCGGGAGCGGTGTTTTGGGATCTCAAATGTAACGTAAATAGCCAAAGTTTTTCCACAATACCTGACGACCATTTAATTTTTGGGCCTCAGTGGCGCAATGGTTAGCGCGTTCAGCTGTTAACCGAAAGGTTGGTGGTTCGAGCCCACCCGGGAGAGGTGTTGTGGGGTCTCAAATGTAACGTAGAAAGCCAAAGTTTTTCCACAATACCTGACAACCGTTTAATTTCTGAGCTTCCGTGGCTCAATGGTTAGCGCGTTCAGCTGTTAACCAATAGGTTGGTGGTTCGAGCCCAAACGAGAGAGGATTTGTGGGGTCTCAGAAGTAGCGTGAAAAGTCGTAACTTTTCAACAATACCTGACAACAATTTAATTATTGGGCGTCCGTGGCGCAATGGTTAGCGCGTTCAGCTGTTAATCGAAAGGTTGGTGGTTCGAGCCCACCCGGGAGAGGTGTTGTGGGGTCTCAAATGTAACGTAGAAAGCCAAAGTTTTTCCACAATACATGACAACCGTTTAATTTCTGAGCTTCCGTGGCTCAATGGTTAGCGCGTTCAGCTGTTAACCAATAGGTTGGTGGTTCGAGCCCACCCGGGAGCGGTGTTGTGTGATCTCAAATGTAACGTAGAAAGCCAAAGTTTTTCCACAATACCAGACGACCATTTAATTTTTGGGCTTCCGTGGCGCAATGGTTAGCGCGTTCGGCTGTTAACCGAAAGGTTGGTGGTTCGAGCCCATCCGGGAGCGGTGTTGTGAGGCCTCAGATGTGAAGTAAAAAGTCAAAGTTTTACCTCAATACCTGAAGAAAATTTAATTTTTGGGCTTCAGTGGCGCAATGGTTAGCGCGTTCGGCTATTAACCAATAGGTTGGTGGTTCGAGCCCATCCGGGAGAAGTGTTGTGACGTCTCAGATGTAACGTAAAATGTCAGAGTTTTTCCACAATACCTGACGAGCATTTAACATTTGGGCTTCCGTGGCGCAATGTTTAGTGCGTTCGGCTGTTAACCAATAGGTTGGTGGTTCGAGCCCATCCGGGAGCGGTGTTGTGAGGTCTCAGATGTGACGTAAAAAGTCAAGGTTTTTACACAATACCTGACGAGCATTTAACTTTTGGGCTTCCGTGGCGCAACGTTTAGCGCGTTCGGCTGTTAACCAATAGGTTGGTGGTTCGAGCCCATCCGGGAGCGGTGTTGTGAGGTCTCAGATGTGACGTAAAAAGTCAAGGTTTTTACACAATACCTGACGAGCATTTAATTTTTGGGATTCCGTGGCGCAATGGTTAGCGCGTTCAGCTGTTAATCGAAAGGTTGGTGGTTCGAGCCCACCCGGGAGAGGTGTTGTGGGGTCTCAAATGTAACGTAGAAAGCCAAAGTTTTTCCACAACACCTGACAACCATTTATTTTCTGAGCTTCCGTGGCTCAATGGTTAGCGCGTTCGGCTGTTAACCAATAGGTTGGTGGTTCGAGCGCATCCGGGAGCGGTGTTGTGAAGTCTCAGATGTGACGTAAATAGTCAAGGTTTTTACACAATACCTGACGAGCATTTAACTTTTGGGCTTCCGTGGCGCAATGGTTAGCGCGTTCGGCTGTTAACCAATAGGTTGGTGGTTCGAGCCCATCCGGGAGCGGTGTTGTGAGGTCTCAGATGTGACGTAAGAAGTCAAGGTTTTTACACAATACCTGACGAGTATTTAACTTTTGGGCTTCCGTGGCGCAATGGTTAGCGCGTTCGGCTGTTAACCAATAGGTTGGTGGTTCGAGCCCATCCGGGAGCGGTGTTGTGAGGTCTCAGATGTGACGTAAAAAGTCAAGTTTTTTGCACAATACCTGACGAGCATTTAGGTTTTGGGCTTCCGTGGCGCAATGGTTAGCGCGTTCGGCTGTTAAGCAATAGGTTGGTGGTTCGAGCCCATCCGGGAGCGGTGTTGTGAGGTCTCAGATGTGACGTAAAAAGTCAAGGTTTTTACACAATACCTGACGAGCATTTAAATTTTGGGCTTCCTTGGCGCAATGGTTAGCGCGTTCGGCTGATAACCAATAGGTTGGTGGTTCGAGCCCACCCGGGAGCGGTGTTGTGTGATCTCAAATGTAACGTAGAAAGCCAAAATTTTTCCACAATACCTGACGACCATTTAATTTTTGGGCTTCCGTGGCGCAATGGTTAGCACGTTCGGCTGTTAACCTATAGGTTGGTGATTCGAGCCCAACCCAGAGAGGTGTTGTAGGGTCTCAGATGTAACGTAATAAGTCATAACTTATCCACAACACCTGACAACCATTTAATCTCTGAGCTACCGTGGCTCAATGGTTAGCGCGTTCGGCTTTTAACCAATAGGTTGGTTGTTCGAGCCCATCCGGGAGCGGTGTTGTGAGGTCTCAGATGTAACGTAAAATGTCAGAGTTTTTCCACAATACCTGACGAACATTTAATTTTTGGGCTTCCGTGGCGCAATGGTTAGCGCGTTCGGCTGTTAACCAATAGGTTGGTGGTTCGAGCCCATCCGGGAGCGGTGTTGTGAGGTCTCAGATGTGACGTAAAAAGTCAAGGTTTTTACACAATACCTGACGAGCATTTAATTTTTAGCTTCCGTGGCGCAATGGTTAGCGCGTTCAGCAGTTAACAAATAGGTTAGTGGTTCGAGCCCACCCGGGAGCGGCGTTGTGGGATCTCAAACGTAACGTAGAAAGCCAAAGTTTTTCCGCAATACCTGACGACCATTTAATTTTTGGGCTTCCGTGGCGCAATGGTTAACGCGTTCGGCTGTTAACCAATAGGTTGGTGGTTCGAGCCCACCCGGGAGCGGTGTTGTGGGATCTCAAATGTAACGTAGAAAGCCAAAGTTTTTCCACAATACGTGACGACCATTTAATTTCTGAGCTTCCGTGGCTCAATGGTTAGCGCGTTCGGCTGTTAACCAATAGGTTGGTGGTTCGAGCCCACCCGGGAGCGGTGTTTTTGGATCTCAAATGTAACATAAATAGCCAAAGTTTTTCCACAATACCTGACGACCATTTAAATTTTGGGCGTCCGTGGCGAATGGTTAGCGCGTTCGGCTGTTAACCGAAAGGTTGGTGGTTCGAGCCCACCCGGAAGAGGTGTTGTGGGGTCTCAGATGTAGCGTAAAAAGTCAAAACTTTTCCACAATACGTGACAACCATTTAATTTCTGAGCATCCGTGGCTCAATGGTTAGCGCGTTCGGCTGTTAATCGAAAGGTTGGTGGTTCGAGCCCATCCGGGAGCGGTGTTGTTAGGTCTCGGATGTGACGTAAAAAGTCAAGGTTTTTACACAATACCTGACGAGCATTTAATTTTTGGGCTTCCGTGGCGCAATGGTTAGCGCGTTCGGCTGTTAACCAATAGGTTGGTGGTTCGAGCCCATCCGGGAGCGGTGTTGTGAGGTCTCAGATGTGACGTAAAAAGTCAAGGTTTTTACACAATACCTGACGAGCATTTAATTTTTAGCTTCCGTGGCGCAATGGTTAGCGCGTTCAGCAGTTAACAAATAGGTTAGTGGTTCGAGCCCACCCGGGAGCGGCGTTGTGGGATCTCAAACGTAACGTAGAAAGCCAAAGTTTTTCCGCAATACCTGACGACCATTTAATTTTTGGGCTTCCGTGGCGCAATGGTTAACGCGTTCGGCTGTTAACCAATAGGTTGGTGGTTCGAGCCCACCCGGGAGCGGTGTTGTGGGATCTCAAATGTAACGTAGAAAGCCAAAGTTTTTCCACAATACGTGACGACCATTTAATTTCTGAGCTTCCGTGGCTCAATGGTTAGCGCGTTCGGCTGTTAACCAATAGGTTGGTGGTTCGAGCCCACCCGGGAGCGGTGTTTTTGGATCTCAAATGTAACATAAATAGCCAAAGTTTTTCCACAATACCTGACGACCATTTAATTTTTGGGCGTCCGTGGCGAATGGTTAGCGCGTTCGGCTGTTAACCGAAAGGTTGGTGGTTCGAGCCCACCCGGAAGAGGTGTTGTGGGGTCTCAGATGTAGCGTAAAAAGTCAAAACTTTTCCACAATACGTGACAACCATTTAATTTCTGAGCTTCCGTGGCTCAATGGTTAGCGCGTTCGGCTGTTAATCGAAAGGTTGGTGGTTCGAGCCCATCCGGGAGCGGTGTTGTTAGGTCTCGGATGTGACGTAAAAAGTCAAGGTTTTTACACAATACCTGACGAGCATTTAATTTTTGGGCTTCCGTGGCGCAATGGTTAGCGCGTTCGGCTGTTAACCAATAGGTTGGTGGTTCGAGCCCATCCGGGAGCGGTGTTGTGAGGTCTCAGATGTGACGTAAAAAGTCAAGGTTTTTACACAATACCTGACGAGCATTTAATTTTTAGCTTCCGTGGCGCAATGGTTAGCGCGTTCAGCAGTTAACAAATAGGTTAGTGGTTCGAGCCCACCCGGGAGCGGCGTTGTGGGATCTCAAACGTAACGTAGAAAGCCAAAGTTTTTCCGCAATACCTGACGACCATTTAATTTTTGGGCTTCCGTGGCGCAATGGTTAACGCGTTCGGCTGTTAACCAATAGGTTGGTGGTTCGAGCCCACCCGGGAGCGGTGTTGTGGGATCTCAAATGTAACGTAGAAAGCCAAAGTTTTTCCACAATACGTGAAGACCATTTAATTTCTGAGCTTCCGTGGCTCAATGGTTAGAGCGTTCGGCTGTTAACCAATAGGTTGGTGGTTCGAGCCCACCCGGGAGCGGTGTTTTTGGATCTCAAATGTAACATAAATAGCCAAAGTTTTTCCACAATACCTGACGAACATTTAATTTTTGGGCTTCTGTGGCTCACTGGTTAGCGCGTTCGGCTGTTAACCAATAGGTTGGTGGTTCGAGCCCATCCGGGAGAAGTGTTGTGACGTCTCAGATGTTACGTAAAATGTCAGAGTTTTTCCACAATACCTGACGAACATTTAATTTTTGGGCTTCCGTGGCTCAATGGTTAGCGCGTTCGGCTGTTAATCGAAAGGTTGGTGGTTCGAGGCCATCCGGGAGCGGTGTTGTGAGGTCTCAGATGTTGCGTGAAAAGTCAAACTTTTTCCATAATACGTGATAACCATTTATTTTCTGAGCTTCCGTGGCTCAATGGTTAGCGCGTTCGGCTGTTAACCAATAGGTTGGTGGTTCGAGCCCATCCGGGAGCGGTGTTGTGAGGTCTTAGATGTGACGTAAAAAGTCAAGGTTTTTCCACAATACCTGAAGAACATTTAATTTTTGGGCTTCCGTGGCGCAATGGTTAGCGCGTTGGGCTGTTAACCAATAGGTTGGTGGTTCGAGCCCATCCGGGAGCGGTGTTGTGAGGTCTCAGATGTAACGTAAAAAGTCAAGGTTTTTTCCACAACACCTGACGAACATTTAATTTTTGGGCTTCCGTGGCGCAATGATTATCGCGTTCAGCTGTTAATCGAAAGGTTGAAGGTTCGAGCCCACCCGGGAGAGGTGTTGTGGGGTCTCAGATGTAGCGTAAAAAGTCAAAACTTTTCCACAATACGTGACAACCATTTAATTTCTGAGCTTGCGTGGCTCAATGGAACACTCATTAAAAGTGATTTCATCTCGATTGAACAATAAATAAAAATGTACCTCGATTTTTAATAACATTTTCAAAATCGACGTAACTCGGCCTAAGAAAAACATTTTGAGTATTTGTTCACTATTTTCAAATATAACCACTGAAACCATTATTTTTATACTTTTCGCTTTAATTCAAGCAAATGTAACGATATTCATTCAACAAACTGTTAAAATTCAATTTTAAATAAGAAATCGTTGTCACGGATTTTGTATCTTGAAGAAAAAAAACATGCGATTTTTTCGGTACACTTTTGAATGCATTTTTTTCTGGAGAAATTTTTGACCGAATTCAGCTTAATTCCCTATAAAACACTCATTAAAAGTGATTTCATCTCGATTGAACAATAAATAAAAATGTACCTCGATTTTTAATAACATTTTCAAAATCGACGTAACTCGGCCTAAGAAAAACATTTTGGGTATTTGTTCACTGTTTTCAAATATAACCACTGAAAGCATTATTTTTGTAATTTTTGCGTTAATTCAGGCAAATGTAACGATATTCATTCAACAAACTGTTAAAATTCAATTTTAAATAAGAAATCGTTGTCACGGATTTTGTATCTTGAAGAAAAAAAACATGCGATTTTTTCGGTACACTTTTGAATGCATTTTTTTCTGGAGAAATTTTTGACCGAATTCAGCTTAATTCCCTATAAAACACTCATTAAAAGTGATTTCATCTCGATTGAACAATAAATAAAAATGTACCTCGATTTTTAATAACATTTTCAAAATCGACGTAACTCGGCCTAAGAAGAACATTTTGAGTATTTGTTCACTATTTTCAAATATAACCACTGAAACCATTATTTTTGTAATTTTTGCGTTAATTCAAGCAAATGTAACGATATTCATTCAACAAACTGTTAAAATTCAATTTTAAATAAGAAATCGTTGTCACGGATTTTGTATCTTGAAAAAAAAAACATGCGATTTTTTCGGTACACTTTTAAATGCATTTTTTTCTGGAGAAATGTTTGACCGAATTCAGCTTAATTCCCTATAAAACACTCATTGAAAGTGATTTCATCTCGATTTAACAATAATTAAAAATTTACCTCGATTTTTAATAACATTTTCAAAATCGACGTTTCACGGCCAAAGAAGCATACTTTGAGTATTTCTTCACTATTTTCAAATATGTTCACTGAAACCATTATTTTTATACTTTTTGCTTTAATTCAAGCAAATGTAACGATATTCAATCAAAAAACTGTTAAAATTCAATTTTTCAATAAGAAATCGTTGTCACGGATTTTGTGTCTTGAAGAAGAAAAACCTGCGATTTTTTCGGTACTTTTTTGAATGAATTTTTTTCTGGAGAAATTTATGACCGAATTCAGCTTAATTCCCTATAAAGCACTCATTAAAAGTGATTTCATCTCGACTGAACAATAAATAAAAATGTACCTCGATTTTTAATAACATTTTCAAAATCGACGTAACTCGGCCTAAGAAAAACATTTTGAGTATTTGTTCACTGTTTTCAAATATAACCACTGAAACCATTATTTTTGTAATTTTTGCGTTAATTCAAGCAAATGTAACGATATTCATTCAACAAACTGTTAAAATTCAATTTTAAATAAGAAATCGTTGTCACGGATATTGTATCTTGAAGAAAAAAAACATGCGATTTTTTCGGTACACTTTTGAATGCATTTTTTTTTTGGAGAAATGTTTGACCGAATTCAGCTTAATTCCCTATAAAACACTCTTTGAAAGTGATTTCATCTCGATTGAACAATAATTAAGAATTTACCTCGATTTTTAATAACATTTTCAAAATCGACGTTTCACGGCCAAAGAAGCATACTTTGAGTATTTCTTCATTATTTTCAAATATGTTCACTGAAACCATTATTTTTATAATTTTTGCTTTAATTCAAGCAATGTAACGATATTCATTCAAAAAACTGTTAAAATTCAATTTTCAGTAAGAAATCGTATTCACGGATTTCGTGTCTTGAAGAAGAAAAACCTGCGATTTTTTCGTTACTTTTTTGAATGAATTTTTTTCTGGAGAAATTTTTGACCGAATTCAGCTTAATTCCCTATAAAACACTCATTAAAAGTGATTTCATCTCGATTGAACAATAAATAAAAATGTACCTCGATTTTTAATAACATTTTCAAAATCGACGTAACTCGGCCTAAGAAAAACATTTTGAGTATTTGTTCACTGTTTTCAAATATAACCACTGAAACCATTATTTTTGTAATTTTTGCGTTAATTCAAGCAAATGTAACGATATTCATTCAACAAACTGTTAAAATTCAATTTTAAATAAGAAATCGTTGTCACGGATATTGTATCTTGAAGAAAAAAAACATGCGATTTTTTCGGTACACTATTGAATGCATTTTTTTTTTGGAGAAATGTTTGACCGAATTCTGCTTAATTCCCTATAAAACACTCTTTGAAAGTGATTTCATCTCGATTGAACAATAATTAAAAATTTACCTCGATTTTTAATAACATTTTCAAAATCGACGTTTCACGGCCAAAGAAGCACACTTTGAGTATTTCTTCACTATTTTCAAATATGTTCACTGAAACCATTATTTTTATACTTTTTGCTTTAATTCAAGCAATGTAACGATATTCATTCAAAAAACTGTTAAAATTCAATTTTCAGTAAGAAATCGTATTCACGGATTTTGTGTCTTGAAGAAGAAAAACCTGCGATTTTTTCGGTACTTTTTTGAATGAATTTTTTTCTGGAGAAATTTTTGACAGAATTCAGCTTAATTCCCTATAAAACACTCATTAAAAGTGATTTCATCTCGATTGAACAATAAATAAAAATGTACCTCGATTTTTAATAACATTTTCAAAATCGACGTAACTCGGCCTAAGAAAAACATTTTGAGTATTTGTTCACTATTTTCAAATATAACCACTGAAACCATTATTTTTATACTTTTTGCTTTAATTCAAGCAAATGTAACGATATTCATTCAACAAACTGTTAAAATTCAATTTTAAATAAGAAATCGTTGTCACGGATTTTGTATCTTGAAGAAAAAAAACATGCGATTTTTTCGGTACACTTTTGAATGCATTTTTTTCTGGAGAAATTTTTGACCGAATTCAGCTTAATTCCCTATAAAACACTCATTAAAAGTGATTTAATCTCGATTGAACAATAATTAAGAATTTACCTCGATTTTTAATAACATTTTCAAAATCGACGTAACTCGGCCTAAGAAAAACATTTTGAGTATTTGTTCACTGTTTTCAAATATAACCACTGAAACCATTATTTTTGTAATTTTTGCGTTAATTCAGGCAAATGTAACGATATTCATTCAACAAACTGTTAAAATTCAAGTTTAAATAAGAAATCGTTGTCACGGATTTTGTATCTTGAAAAAAAAAACATGCGATTTTTTCGGTACACTTTTAAATGCATTTTTTTCTGGAGAAATGTTTGACCGAATTCAGCTTAATTCCCTATAAAACACTCATTAAAAGTGATTTCATCTCGATTGAACAATAATTAAAAATGTACCTCGATTTTTAATAACATTTTCAAAATCGACGTAACTTGGCCTAAGAAAAACATTTTGAGTATTTGTTCACTATTTTCAAATATAACCACTGAAACCATTATTTTTATACTTTTTGCTTTAATTCAAGCAAATGTAACGATATTCATTCAACAAACTGTTAAAATTCAATTTTAAATAAGAAATCGTTGTCACGGATTTTGTATCTTGAAGAAAAAAAACATGCGATTTTTTCGGTACACTTTTGAATGCATTTTTTTCTGGAGAAATTTTTGACCGAATTCAGCTTAATTCCCTATAAAACACTCATTAAAAGTGATTTCATCTCGATTGAACAATAAATAAAAATGTACCTCGATTTTTAATAACATTTTCAAAATCGACGTAACTCGGCCTAAGAAAAACATTTTGAGTATTTGTTCACTATTTTCAAATATAACCACTGAAACCATTATTTTTGTAATTTTTGCGTTAATTCAAGCAAATGTAACGATATTCATTCAACAAACTGTTAAAATTCAATTTTAAATAAGAAATCGTTGTCACGGATTTTGTATCTTGAAGAAAAAAAACATGCGATTTTTTCGGTACACTTTTGAATGCATTTTTTTCTGGAGAAATTTTTGACCGAATTCAGCTTAATTCCCTATAAAACACTCATTAAAAGTGATTTCATCTCGATTGAACAATAAATAAAAATGTACCTCGATTTTTAATAACATTTTCAAAATCGACGTAACTCGGCCTAAGAAAAACATTTTGAGTATTTGTTCACTATTTTCAAATATAACCACTGAAACCATTATTTTTGTAATTTTTGCGTTAATTCAAGCAAATGTAACGATATTCATTCAACAAACTGTTAAAATTCAATTTTAAATAAGAAATCGTTGTCACGGATTTTGTATCTTGAAAAAAAACATGTGATTTTTTCGGTACACTTTTAAATGCATTTTTTTCTGGAGAAATGTTTGACCGAATTCAGCTTAATTCCCTATAAAACACTCATTAAAAGTGATTTCATCTCGATTGAACAATTATTAAAAATGTACCTCGATTCTTAATAACATTTTAAAAATCGACGTAACTCGGCGTAAGAAAAACATTTTGAGTATTTGTTCACTATTTTCAAATATAACCACTGAAACCATTATTTTTATACTTTTTGCTTTAATTCAAGCAAATGTAACGATATTCATTCAACAAACTGTTAAAATTCAATTTTAAATAAGAAATCGTTGTCACGGATTTTGTATCTTGAAGAAAAAAAACATGCGATTTTTTCGGTACACTTTTGAATGCATTTTTTTCTGGAGAAATTTTTGACCGAATTCAGCTTAATTCCCTATAAAACACTCATTAAAAGTGATTTCATCTCGATTGAACAATAAATAAAAATGTACCTCGATTTTTAATAACATTTTCAAAATCGACGTAACTCGGCCTAAGAAAAACATTTTGAGTATTTGTTCACTATTTTCAAATATAACCACTGAAACCATTATTTTTGTAATTTTTGCGTTAATTCAAGCAAATGTAACGATATTCATTCAACAAACTGTTAAAATTCAATTTTAAATAAGAAATCGTTGTCACGGATTTTGTATCTTGAAGAAAAAAAACATGCGATTTTTTCGGTACACTTTTGAATGCATTTTTTTCTGGAGAAATTTTTGACCGAATTCAGCTTAATTCCCTATAAAACACTCATTAAAAGTGATTTCATCTCGATTGAACAATAAATAAAAATGTACCTCGATTTTTAATAACATTTTCAAAATCGACGTAAATCGGCCTAAGAAAAACATTTTGAGTATTTGTTCACTATTTTCAAATATAACCACTGAAACCATTATTTTTGTAATTTTTGCGTTAATTCAAGCAAATGTAACGATATTCATTCAACAAACTGTTAAAATTCAATTTTAAATAAGAAATCGTTGTCACGGATTTTGTATCTTGAAGAAAAAAAACATGCGATTTTTTCGGTACACTTTTGAATGCATTTTTTTCTGGAGAAATTTTTGACCGAATTCAGCTTAATTCCCTATAAAACACTCATTAAAAGTGATTTCATCTCGATTGAACAATAAATAAAAATGTACCTCGATTTTTAATAACATTTTCAAAATCGACGTTTCACGGCCAAAGAAGCATATTTTGAGTATTTCTTCACTATTTTCAAATATAACCACTGAAACCATTATTTTTATACTTTTTGCTTTAATTCAAGCAAATGTAACGATATTCATTCAAAAAACTGTTAAAATTCAATTTTTCAATAAGAAATCGTTGTCACGGATTTTGTATCTTGAAGAAGAAAAACATGCGATTTTTTCGGTACACTTTTGAATGCATTTTTTTCTTGAGAAATTTTTGACCGAATTCAGCTTAATTCCCTATAAAACACTCATTGAAAGTGATTTCATCTTGATTTAACAATAATTAAAAATTTACCTCGATTTTTAATAACATTTTCAAAATCGACGTTTCACGGCCAAAGAAGCATACTTTGAGTATTTCTTCACTATTTTCAAATATGTTCACTGAAACCATTATTTTTATACTTTTTGCTTTAATTCAAGCAAATGTAACGATATTCAATCAAAAAACTGTTCAAATTAAATTTTTCAATAAGAAATCGTTGTCACGGATTTTGTATCTTGAAAAAAAAACATGCGATTTTTTCGGTACACTTTTAAATGCATTTTTTTCTGGAGAAATGTTTGACCGAATTCAGCTTAATTCCCTATAAAACACTCATTAAAAGTGATTTCATCTCGATTGAACAATAATTAAAAATGTACCTCGATTTTTAATAACATTTTAAAAATCGACGTTTCGCCGCCAACGAAGCATATTTTGAGTATTTCTTCACTATTTACAAATAAATTCACTGAAACCATTATTTTTATACTTTTTGCTTTAATTCAAGCAAATGTAACGATATTCAATCAAAAAACTGTTAAAATTAAATTTTTCAATAAGAAATCGTTGTCACGGATTTTGTATCTTGAAGAAGAAAAACATGCGATTTTTTCGGTACTTTTTTAATGCATTTTTTTCTGGAGAAATTTTTGACAGAATTCAGCTTAATTCCCTATAAAACACTCATTAAAAGTGATTTCATCTCGATTGAACAATAAATAAAAATGTACCTCGATTTTTAATAACATTTTCAAAATCAACGTTTCACGGCCAAAGAAGCATATTTTGAGTATTTCTTCACTATTTTCAAATATAACCACTGAAACCATTATTTTTATACTTTTTGCTTTAATTCAAGCAAATGTAACGATAATCATTCAAAAAACTGTTAAAATTCAATTTTTCAATAAGAAATCGTTGTCACGGATTTTGTATCTTGAAGAAGAAAAACATGCGATTTTTTCGGTACTTTTTTGAATGAATTTTTTTCTGAAGAAATTTTGGACCGAATTCAGCTTAATTCCCTATAAAACACTCATTAAAAGTGATTTCATCTCGATTGAACAATAAATAAAAATGTACCTCGATTTTTAATAACATTTTCAAAATCGACGTAACTCGGCCTAAGAAAAACATTTTGAGTATTTGTTCACTGTTTTCAAATATAACCACTGAAACCATTATTTTTGTAATTTTTGCGTTAATTCAAGCAAATGTAACGATATTCATTCAACAAACTGTTAAAATTCAATTTTAAATAAGAAATCGTTGTCACGGATTTTGTATCTTGAAGAAAAAAAACATGCGATTTTTTCGGTACACTTTTGAATGCATTTTTTTCTGGAGAAATTTTTGACCGAATTCAGCTTAATTCCCTATAAAACACTCATTAAAAGTGATTTCATCTCGATTGAACAATAAATAAAAATGTACCTCGATTTTTAATAACATTTTCAAAATCGACGTTTCACGGCCAAAGAAGCATATTTTGAGTATTTCTTCACTATTTTCAAATATAACCACTGAAACCATTATTTTTATACTTTTTGCTTTAATTCAAGCAAATGTAACGATATTCATTCAAAAAACTGTTAAAATTCAATTTTTCAATAAGAAATCGTTGTCACGGATTTTGTATCTTGAAGAAGAAAAACATGCGATTTTTTCGGTACACTTTTGAATGCATTTTTTTCTGGAGAAATTTTTGACCGAATTCAGCTTAATTCCCTATAAAACACTCATTGAAAGTGATTTCATCTCGATTTAACAATAATTAAAAATTTACCTCGATTTTTAATAACATTTTCAAAATCGACGTTTCACGGCCAAAGAAGCATACTTTGAGTATTTCTTCACTATTTTCAAATATGTTCACTGAAACCATTATTTTTATACTTTTTGCTTTAATTCAAGCAAATGTAACGATATTCAATCAAAAAACTGTTAAAATTAAATTTTTCAATAAGAAATCGTTGTCACGGATTTTGTATCTTGAAAAAAAAAACATGCGATTTTTTCGGTACACTTTAAAATGCATTTTTTTCTGGAGAAATGTTTGACCGAATTCAGCTTAATTCCCTATAAAACACTCATTAAAAGTGATTTCATCTCGATTGAACAATAATTAAAAATGTACCTCGATTTTTAAAAACATTTTAAAAATCGACGTTTCGCCGCCAACGAAGCATATTTTGAGTATTTCTTCACTATTTACAAATATATTCACTGAAACCATTATTTTTATACTTTTTCTTTAATTCAAGCAAATGTAACGATATTCAATCAAAAAACTGTTAAAATTAAATTTTTCAATAAGAAATCGTTGTCACGGATTTTGTATCTTGAAGAAGAAAAACATGCGATTTTTTCGGTACTTTTTTGAATACATTTTTTTCTGGAGAAATTTTTGACCGAATTCAGCTTAATTCCCTATAAAACACTCATTAAAAGTGATTTCATCTCGATTGAACAATAAATAAAAATGTACCTCGATTTTTAATAACATTTTCAAAATCGACGTTTCACGGCCAAAGAAGCATATTTTGAGTATTTCTTCACTATTTTCAAATATAACCACTGAAACCATTATTTTTATACTTTTTGCTTTAATTCAAGCAATGTAACGATATTCATTCAAAAAACTGTTAAAATTCAATTTTCAATAAGAAATCGTATTCACGGATTTTGTGTCTTGAAGAAGAAAAACCTTCGATTTTTTCGGTACTTTTTTGAATGCTTTTTTTCTGGAGAAATTTTTTTTTTCTGGAGATGAAATCACTTTTAATTAATGTTTTATAGGGAATTAAGCTGAATTCGGTCAAAAATTTCTCCAGAAAAAAATGCATTCAAAAAAGTACCGAAAAAATCGCAGGTTTTTCTTCTTCAAGACACAAAATCCGTGAATACGATTTCTTATTGAAAATTGAATTTTAACAGTTTTTTGAATGAATATCGTTACATTGCTTGAATTAAAGCTAAAGTATAAAAATAATGGTTTCAGTGGTTATATTTGAAAATAGTGAAGAAATACTCAAAATATGCTTCTTTGGCCGTGAAACGTCGATTTTGAAAATGTTATTAAAAATCGAGGTACATTTTTATTTATTGTCCTGACGAACATTTAATTTTTGGGCTTCCGTGGCTCAATGTTAGCGCGTTCGGCTGTTAATCGAAAGGTTGGTGGTTCGAGCCCATCCGGGAGCGGTGTTGTGAGGTCTCAGATGTAGCGTGAAAAGTCAAACTTTTTCCATAATACGTGATAACCATTTATTTTCTGAGCTTCCGTGGCTCAATGGTTAGCGCGTTCGGCTGTTAAGCAATAGGTTGGTGGTTCGAGCCTACCCGGGAGCGGTGTTTTGGGATCTCAAATGTAACGTAAATAGCCAAAGTTTTTCCACAATACCTGACGACCATTTAATTTTTGGCGCAATGGTTAGCGCGTTCGGCTGTTAACCGAAAGGATGGTGGTTCGAGCCCACCTGGGAGAGGTGTTGTAGGGTCTCAGATGTAACGTAAAAAGTCATAACTTATCCACAAAACCTAACAACCATTTAATTTCTGAGCTTCTGTGGCTCAATGGTTAGCGCGTTCGGCTGTTAACCAATTGGTTGGTTTTTCGAGCCTATCCGGGAGAAGTGTTGTGACGTCTCAGATGTAACGTAAAATGTCAGAGTTTTTCCACAATATCTGACGAACATTTAATTTTTGGGCTTGCGTGGCGCAATGGTTAGCGCGTTCAGCTGTTAATCGAAAGGTTGGTGGTTCGAGGCCACCCGGGAGAGGTGTTGTTGGGTCTCATATGTAGCGTAAAAAGACAAAACTTTTCCACAATACGTGACAACCATTTATCTTCTGAGCTTTCGTGGCTCAATGGTTAGCGCGTTCGGCTGTTAACCAATAGGTTGGTGGTTCGAGCCCACCCGGGAGCGGTGTTTTTGGATCTCAAATGTAACGTAAATAGCCAAAATATTTCCACAATACCTGACGACCATTTAATTTTTGGGCGTCCGTGGCGAATGGTTAGCGCGTTCGGCTGTTAGTCGAAAGGTTGGTGGTTCGAGCCCACCCGGAAGAGGTGATGTGGGGTCTCAGATGTAGCGTAAAAAGTCAAAACTTTTCCACAATACGTGACAACCATTTAATTTCTGAGCTTCAGTGGCGCAATGGTCAGCGCGTTCAGCTGTTAACCGAAAGGTTGGTGGTTCGAGCCCTCCCGGGAGCGGTGTTGTGTCGTCTCAGATGTAACGTAAAATGTCAGAGTTTTTCCACAATACCTGACGAGCATTTAATTTTTGGGCTTCCGTGGCGCAATGGTTAGCGCGTTCAGCTGTTAATCGAAAGGTTGGTGGTTCGAGCCCACCCGAGAGAGGTGTTGTGAGGTCTCAGATGTAGCGTGAAAAGTCAAACTTTTTCCATAATACGTGATAACAATTTATTTTCTGATCTTTCGTGGCTCAATGGTTAGCGCGTTCGGCTGTTAACCCATAGCTTGGTGGTTCGAGCCCACCCGGGAGCGGTGTTTTTGGATCTCAAATGTAACGTAAATAGCCAAAGTTTTTCCGCAATACCTGACGACCATTTTTTTTTGGGCGTCCGTGGCGCAATGGTTAGCGCGTTCGGCTGTTAACCGAAAGGTTGGTGGTTCGAGCCCATCCGGGAGCGGTGTTGTGAGGCCTCAGATGTGAAGTAAAAAGTCAAAGTTTTACCTCAATACCTGACGAAAATTTAATTTTTGGGCTTCAGTGGCGCAATGGTTAGCGCGTTCGGCTATTAACCAATAGGTTGGCGGTTCGAGCCCATTCGGGAGAAGTGTTGTGACGTCTCAGATGTAACGTAAAATGTCGGAGTTTTTCCACAATACCTGACGACCATTTTTTTTTGGGCTTCAGTGGCGCAATGGTCAGCGCGTTCAGCTGTTAACCGAAAGGTTGGTGGTTCGAGCCCAAACGAGAGAGGTTTTGTGGGGTCTCAGATGTAGCGTGAAAAGTCTTAACTTTTCAACAATATCTGACAACCATTTAATTTTTGGGCATCCGTGGCGCAATGGCTAGCGCGTTCGGCTGTTAACCGAAAGGTTGGTGGTTCGAGCCCATCCGGGAGCGGTGTTGTGACGTCTCAGATGTTACGTAAAATGTCAGAGTTTTTCCACAATACCTGACAACCATTTTATTTCGGAGCTTCCGTGGCGCAGTAATTAGCGCGTCCAGCTCTTAATCGAAAGGTTGGTGGTTCGAGCCCACCCGGAAGAGGTGTTGTGGGGTCTCAGATGTAGCGTTAAAGGTCAAAACTTTTCCACAATACGTGACAACCATTTAATTTCTGATCTTCCGTGGCTCAATGGTTAGCGCGTTCGGCTGTTAACCAATAGGTTGGTGGTTCGAGCCCACCCGGGAGCGGTGTTTTTGGATCTCAAATGTAACGTAAATAGCCAAAGTTTTTCCACAATACCTGACGACCATTTAATTTTTGGGCCTCAGTGGCGAATGGTTAGCGCGTTCGGCTGTTAACCGAAAGGTTGGTGGTTCGAGCCCATCCGGGAGCGGTGTTGTGAGGTCTCAGATGTGAAGTAAAAAGTCAAGGTTTTACCTCAATACCTGACGAAAATTTAATTTTTGGGCTACAGTGGCGCAATGGTCAGCGCGTTCAGCTGTTAACCGAAAGGTTGGTGGTTCGAGCCCTCCCGGGAGCGGTGTTGTGACGTCTCAGATGTAAGGTAAAATGTCAGAGTTTTTCCAAAACACCTGACGAACATTTAACTTTTGGGCTTCCGTGGCGCAATGGTTAGCGCGTTCAGCTGTTAATCGAAAGGTTGGTGGTTCGAGCCTGCCCGGAAGAGGTATTGTGTGGTCTCAGATGTAGCGTAAAAAGTCAAAACTTTTCCACAATACGTGACAACCATTTAATTTCTCAGCCTCCGTGGCTCAATGGTTAGCGCGTTCGGCTGTTAATCGAAAGGTTGGTGGTTCGAGCCCATCCGGGAGCGGTGTTGTGAGGTCTCAGATGTAGCGTGAAAAGTCAAACTTTTTCCATAATACGTGATAACCATTTATTTTCTGAGCTTCCGTGGCTCAATGGTTAGCGCGTTCGGCTGTTAACCAATAGGTTGGTGGTTCGAGCCCACCCGGGAGCGGTGTTTTGGGATCTCAAATGTAACGTAAATAGCCAAAGTTTTTCCACAATACCTGACGACCATTTAATTTTTGGGCCTCAGTGGCGCAATGGTTAGCGCGTTCAGCTGTTAACCGAAAGGTTGGTGGTTCGAGCCCACCCGGGAGAGGTGTTGTGGGGTCTCAAATGTAACGTAGAAAGCCAAAGTTTTTCCACAATACCTGACAACCGTTTAATTTCTGAGCTTCCGTGGCTCAATGGTTAGCGCGTTCAGCTGTTAACCAATAGGTTGGTGGTTCGAGCCCAAACGAGAGAGGATTTGTGGGGTCTCAGAAGTAGCGTGAAAAGTCGTAACTTTTCAACAATACCTGACAACAATTTAATTATTGGGCGTCCGTGGCGCAATGGTTAGCGCGTTCAGCTGTTAATCGAAAGGTTGGTGGTTCGAGCCCACCCGGGAGAGGTGTTGTGGGGTCTCAAATGTAACGTAGAAAGCCAAAGTTTTTCCACAATACATGACAACCGTTTAATTTCTGAGCTTCCGTGGCTCAATGGTTAGCGCGTTCAGCTGTTAACCAATAGGTTGGTGGTTCGAGCCCACCCGGGAGCGGTGTTGTGTGATCTCAAATGTAACGTAGAAAGCCAAAGTTTTTCCACAATACCAGACGACCATTTAATTTTTGGGCTTCCGTGGCGCAATGGTTAGCGCGTTCGGCTGTTAACCGAAAGGTTGGTGGTTCGAGCCCATCCGGGAGCGGTGTTGTGAGGCCTCAGATGTGAAGTAAAAAGTCAAAGTTTTACCTCAATACCTGAAGAAAATTTAATTTTTGGGCTTCAGTGGCGCAATGGTTAGCGCGTTCGGCTATTAACCAATAGGTTGGTGGTTCGAGCCCATCCGGGAGAAGTGTTGTGACGTCTCAGATGTAACGTAAAATGTCAGAGTTTTTCCACAATACCTGACGAGCATTTAACATTTGGGCTTCCGTGGCGCAATGTTTAGTGCGTTCGGCTGTTAACCAATAGGTTGGTGGTTCGAGCCCATCCGGGAGCGGTGTTGTGAGGTCTCAGATGTGACGTAAAAAGTCAAGGTTTTTACACAATACCTGACGAGCATTTAACTTTTGGGCTTCCGTGGCGCAACGTTTAGCGCGTTCGGCTGTTAACCAATAGGTTGGTGGTTCGAGCCCATCCGGGAGCGGTGTTGTGAGGTCTCAGATGTGACGTAAAAAGTCAAGGTTTTTACACAATACCTGACGAGCATTTAATTTTTGGGATTCCGTGGCGCAATGGTTAGCGCGTTCAGCTGTTAATCGAAAGGTTGGTGGTTCGAGCCCACCCGGGAGAGGTGTTGTGGGGTCTCAAATGTAACGTAGAAAGCCAAAGTTTTTCCACAACACCTGACAACCATTTAATTTCTGAGCTTCCGTGGCTCAATGGTTAGCGCGTTCGGCTGTTAACCAATAGGTTGGTGGTTCGAGCGCATCCGGGAGCGGTGTTGTGAAGTCTCAGATGTGACGTAAATAGTCAAGGTTTTTACACAATACCTGACGAGCATTTAACTTTTGGGCTTCCGTGGCGCAATGGTTAGCGCGTTCGGCTGTTAACCAATAGGTTGGTGGTTCGAGCCCATCCGGGAGCGGTGTTGTGAGGTCTCAGATGTGACGTAAGAAGTCAAGGTTTTTACACAATACCTGACGAGCATTTAACTTTTGGGCTTCCGTGGCGCAATGGTTAGCGCGTTCGGCTGTTAACCAATAGGTTGGTGGTTCGAGCCCATCCGGGAGCGGTGTTGTGAGGTCTCAGATGTGACGTAAAAAGTCAAGTTTTTTGCACAATACCTGACGAGCATTTAGGTTTTGGGCTTCCGTGGCGCAATGGTTAGCGCGTTCGGCTGTTAAGCAATAGGTTGGTGGTTCGAGCCCATCCGGGAGCGGTGTTGTGAGGTCTCAGATGTGACGTAAAAAGTCAAGGTTTTTACACAATACCTGACGAGCATTTAAATTTTGGGCTTCCTTGGCGCAATGGTTAGCGCGTTCGGCTGATAACCAATAGGTTGGTGGTTCGAGCCCACCCGGGAGCGGTGTTGTGTGATCTCAAATGTAACGTAGAAAGCCAAAATTTTTCCACAATACCTGACGACCATTTAATTTTTGGGCTTCCGTGGCGCAATGGTTAGCACGTTCGGCTGTTAACCTATAGGTTGGTGATTCGAGCCCAACCCAGAGAGGTGTTGTAGGGTCTCAGATGTAACGTAATAAGTCATAACTTATCCACAACACCTGACAACCATTTAATCTCTGAGCTACCGTGGCTCAATGGTTAGCGCGTTCGGCTTTTAACCAATAGGTTGGTTGTTCGAGCCCATCCGGGAGCGGTGTTGTGAGGTCTCAGATGTAACGTAAAATGTCAGAGTTTTTCCACAATACCTGACGAACATTTAATTTTTGGGCTTCCGTGGCGCAATGGTTAGCGCGTTCGGCTGTTAACCAATAGGTTGGTGGTTCGAGCCCATCCGGGAGCGGTGTTGTGAGGTCTCAGATGTGACGTAAAAAGTCAAGGTTTTTACACAATACCTGACGAGCATTTAATTTTTAGCTTCCGTGGCGCAATGGTTAGCGCGTTCAGCAGTTAACAAATAGGTTAGTGGTTCGAGCCCACCCGGGAGCGGCGTTGTGGGATCTCAAACGTAACGTAGAAAGCCAAAGTTTTTCCGCAATACCTGACGACCATTTAATTTTTGGGCTTCCGTGGCGCAATGGTTAACGCGTTCGGCTGTTAACCAATAGGTTGGTGGTTCGAGCCCACCCGGGAGCGGTGTTGTGGGATCTCAAATGTAACGTAGAAAGCCAAAGTTTTTCCACAATACGTGACGACCATTTAATTTCTGAGCTTCCGTGGCTCAATGGTTAGCGCGTTCGGCTGTTAACCAATAGGTTGGTGGTTCGAGCCCACCCGGGAGCGGTGTTTTTGGATCTCAAATGTAACATAAATAGCCAAAGTTTTTCCACAATACCTGACGACCATTTAAATTTTGGGCGTCCGTGGCGAATGGTTAGCGCGTTCGGCTGTTAACCGAAAGGTTGGTGGTTCGAGCCCACCCGGAAGAGGTGTTGTGGGGTCTCAGATGTAGCGTAAAAAGTCAAAACTTTTCCACAATACGTGACAACCATTTAATTTCTGAGCATCCGTGGCTCAATGGTTAGCGCGTTCGGCTGTTAATCGAAAGGTTGGTGGTTCGAGCCCATCCGGGAGCGGTGTTGTTAGGTCTCGGATGTGACGTAAAAAGTCAAGGTTTTTACACAATACCTGACGAGCATTTAATTTTTGGGCTTCCGTGGCGCAATGGTTAGCGCGTTCGGCTGTTAACCAATAGGTTGGTGGTTCGAGCCCATCCGGGAGCGGTGTTGTGAGGTCTCAGATGTGACGTAAAAAGTCAAGGTTTTTACACAATACCTGACGAGCATTTAATTTTTAGCTTCCGTGGCGCAATGGTTAGCGCGTTCAGCAGTTAACAAATAGGTTAGTGGTTCGAGCCCACCCGGGAGCGGCGTTGTGGGATCTCAAACGTAACGTAGAAAGCCAAAGTTTTTCCGCAATACCTGACGACCATTTAATTTTTGGGCTTCCGTGGCGCAATGGTTAACGCGTTCGGCTGTTAACCAATAGGTTGGTGGTTCGAGCCCACCCGGGAGCGGTGTTGTGGGATCTCAAATGTAACGTAGAAAGCCAAAGTTTTTCCACAATACGTGACGACCATTTAATTTCTGAGCTTCCGTGGCTCAATGGTTAGCGCGTTCGGCTGTTAACCAATAGGTTGGTGGTTCGAGCCCACCCGGGAGCGGTGTTTTTGGATCTCAAATGTAACATAAATAGCCAAAGTTTTTCCACAATACCTGACGACCATTTAATTTTTGGGCGTCCGTGGCGAATGGTTAGCGCGTTCGGCTGTTAACCGAAAGGTTGGTGGTTCGAGCCCACCCGGAAGAGGTGTTGTGGGGTCTCAGATGTAGCGTAAAAAGTCAAAACTTTTCCACAATACGTGACAACCATTTAATTTCTGAGCTTCCGTGGCTCAATGGTTAGCGCGTTCGGCTGTTAATCGAAAGGTTGGTGGTTCGAGCCCATCCGGGAGCGGTGTTGTTAGGTCTCGGATGTGACGTAAAAAGTCAAGGTTTTTACACAATACCTGACGAGCATTTAATTTTTGGGCTTCCGTGGCGCAATGGTTAGCGCGTTCGGCTGTTAACCAATAGGTTGGTGGTTCGAGCCCATCCGGGAGCGGTGTTGTGAGGTCTCAGATGTGACGTAAAAAGTCAAGGTTTTTACACAATACCTGACGAGCATTTAATTTTTAGCTTCCGTGGCGCAATGGTTAGCGCGTTCAGCAGTTAACAAATAGGTTAGTGGTTCGAGCCCACCCGGGAGCGGCGTTGTGGGATCTCAAACGTAACGTAGAAAGCCAAAGTTTTTCCGCAATACCTGACGACCATTTAATTTTTGGGCTTCCGTGGCGCAATGGTTAACGCGTTCGGCTGTTAACCAATAGGTTGGTGGTTCGAGCCCACCCGGGAGCGGTGTTGTGGGATCTCAAATGTAACGTAGAAAGCCAAAGTTTTTCCACAATACGTGAAGACCATTTAATTTCTGAGCTTCCGTGGCTCAATGGTTAGAGCGTTCGGCTGTTAACCAATAGGTTGGTGGTTCGAGCCCACCCGGGAGCGGTGTTTTTGGATCTCAAATGTAACATAAATAGCCAAAGTTTTTCCACAATACCTGACGAACATTTAATTTTTGGGCTTCTGTGGCTCACTGGTTAGCGCGTTCGGCTGTTAACCAATAGGTTGGTGGTTCGAGCCCATCCGGGAGAAGTGTTGTGACGTCTCAGATGTTACGTAAAATGTCAGAGTTTTTCCACAATACCTGACGAACATTTAATTTTTGGGCTTCCGTGGCTCAATGGTTAGCGCGTTCGGCTGTTAATCGAAAGGTTGGTGGTTCGAGGCCATCCGGGAGCGGTGTTGTGAGGTCTCAGATGTTGCGTGAAAAGTCAAACTTTTTCCATAATACGTGATAACCATTTATTTTCTGAGCTTCCGTGGCTCAATTGTTAGCGCGTTCGGCTGTTAACCAATAGGTTGGTGGTTCGAGCCAACCCGGTAGCGGTGTTTTGGGATCTCAAATGTAACGTAAAAACCCAAAGTTTTTCCACAATACCTGACGACCATTTAATTTTTGGGCGTCCGTGGCGCAATGGTTAGCGCGTTCGGCTGTTAACGAAAGGGTGGTGGTTCGAGCCCATCCGGGAGCAGTGCTGTGAGGTCTCAGATGTGAAGTAAAAAGTCAAAGTTTTACCTCAATACCTGACGACCATTTAATATTTGGGCTTCCGTTGCGCTATGGTTAGCGCGTTCGGCTGTTAACCGAAAGGTTGGTGGTTTGAGCCCACCCGGGAGCGGTGTTGTGGGATCTCTAATGTAACGTAAAAACCCAAATTTTCCCACAATACCTGACGACCATTTAATTTTTGGGCGTCCGTGGCGCAATGGTTAGCGCGTTCGGCTGTTAACCGAAAGGTTGGTGGTTCGAGCCCATCCGGGAGCGGTGTTGTGACGTCTCAGATGTTACGTAAAATGTCAGAGTTTTTCCACAATACCTGACGACCATTTAATATTTGGGCTTCCGTTGCGCAATGGTTAGCGCGTTCGGCTGTTAACCGAAAGGTTGGTGGTTCGAGCCCACCCGGGAGCGGTGTTGTGGGATCTCTAATGTAACGTAAAAACCCAAAGTTTATCCACACTGAAACCATTATTTTTATACTTTTTGCTTTAATTCAAGCAAATGTAACGATATTCAATCAAAAAACTGTTAAAATTAAATTTTTCAATAAGAAATCGTTGTCACGGATTTTGTATCTTGAAGAAGAAAAACATGCGATTTTTTCGGTACTTTTTTGAATGCATTTTTTTCTGGAGAAATTTTTGACCGAATTCAGCTTAATCCCCTATAAAACACTCATTAAAAGTGATTTCATCTCGATTGAACAATAAATAAAAATGTACCTCGATTTTTAATAACATTTTCAAAATCGACGTTTCACGGCCAAAGAGGCATATTTTGAGTATTTCTTCACTATTTTCAAATATAACCACTGAAACCATTATTTTTATACTTTTTGCTTTAATTCAAGCAAATGTAACGATAATCATTCAACAAACTGTTAAAATTCAATTTTAAATAAGAAATCGTTGTCACGGATATTGTATCTTGAAGAAAAAAAACATGCGATTTTTTCGGTACACTTTTGAATGCATTTTTTTTTTGGAGAAATGTTTGACCGAATTCAGCTTAATTCCCTATAAAACACTCTTTGAAAGTGATTTCATCTCGATTGAACAATAATTAAAAATTTACCTCGATTTTTAATAACATTTTCAAAATCGACGTTTCACGGCCAAAGAAGCATACTTTGAGTATTTCTTCACTATTTTCAAATATATTCATTGAAACCATTATTTTTATACTTTTTGCTTTAATTCAAGCAATGTAACGATATTCATTCAAAAAACTGTTAAAATTCAATTTTCAATAAGAAATCGTATTCACGGATTTTGTGTCTTGAAGAAGAAAAACCTGCGATTTTTTCGGTACTTTTTTGAATGAATTTTTTCTGGAGAAATTTTTGACCGAATTCAGCTTAATTCCCTATAAAACACTCATTAAAAGTGATTTCATCTCGACTGAACAATAAATAAAAATGTACCTCGATTTTTAATAACATTTTCAAAATCGACGTAACTCGGCCTAAGAAAAACATTTTGAGTATTTGTTCACTGTTTTCAAATATAACCACTGAAACCATTATTTTTGTAATTTTTGCGTTAATTCAAGCAAATGTAACGATATTCATTCAACAAACTGTTAAAATTCAATTTTAAATAAGAAATCGTTGTCACGGATATTGTATCTTGAAGAAAAAAAACATGCGATTTTTTCGGTACACTTTTGAATGCATTTTTTTTTGGAGAAATGTTTGACCGAATTCAGCTTAATTCCCTATAAAACACTCTTTGAAAGTGCTTTCATCTCGATTGAACAATAATTAAAAATTTACCTCGATTTTTAATAACATTTTCAAAATTGACGTTTCACGGCCAAAGAAGCATACTTTGAGTATTTCTTCATTATTTTCAAATATGTTCACTGAAACCATTATTTTTATACTTTTTGCTTTAATTCAAGCAATGTAACGATATTCATTCAAAAAACCGTTAAAATTCAATTCAGTAAGAAATCGTATTCACGGATTTTGTGTCTTGAAGAAGAAAAACCTGCGATTTTTTCGGTACTTTTTTGAATGAATTTTTTTCTGGAGAAATTTTTGACCGAATTCAGCTTAATTCCCTATAAAACACTCATTAAAAGTGATTTCATCTCGATTGAACAATAAATAAAAATTTACCTCGATTTTTAATAACATTTTCAAAATCGACGTAACTCGGCCTAAGAAAAACATTTTGAGTATTTGTTCACTGTTTTCAAATATAACCACTGAAACCATTATTTTTGTAATTTTTGCGTTAATTCAGGCAAATGTAACGATATTCATTCAACAAACTGTTAAAATTCAATTTTAAATAAGAAATCGTTGTCACGGATTTTGTATCTTGAAGAAAAAAAACATGCGATTTTTTCGGTACACTTTTGAATGCTTTTTTTTCTGGAGAAATTTTTGACCGAATTCAGCTTAATTCCCTATAAAACACTCATTAAAAGTGATTTCATCTCGATTGAACAATAAATAAAAATGTACCTCGATTTTTAATAACATTTTCAAAATCGACGTAACTCGGCCTAAGAAAAACATTTTGAGTATTTGTTCACTATTTTCAAATATAACCACTGAAACCATTATTTTTGTAATTTTTGCGTTAATTCAAGCAAATGTAACGATATTCATTCAACAAACTGTTAAAATTCAATTTTAAATAAGAAATCGTTGTCACGGATTTTGTATCTTGAAAAAAAAAACATGCGATTTTTTCGGTACACTTTTAAATGCATTTTTTTCTGGAGAAATGTTTGACCGAATTCAGCTTAATTCCCTATAAAACACTCTTTGAAAGTGATTTCATCTCGATTGAACAATAATTAAAAATTTACCTCGATTTTTAATAACATTTTCAAAATCGACGTTTCACGGCCAAAGAAGCACACTTTGAGTATTTCTTCACTATTTTCAAATATGTTCACTGAAACCATTATTTTTATACTTTTTGCTTTAATTCAAGCAATGTAACGATATTCATTCAAAAAACTGTTAAAATTCAATTTTCAGTAAGAAATCGTATTCACGGATTTCGTGTCTTGAAGAAGAAAAACCTGCGATTTTTTCGGTACTTTTTTGAATGAATTTTTTTCTGGAGAAATTTTTGACCGAATTCAGCTTAATTCCCTATAAAACACTCATTAAAAGTGATTTCATCTCGATTGAACAATAAATAAAAATGTACCTCGATTTTTAATAACATTTTCAAAATCGACGTAACTCGGCCTAAGAAAAACATTTTGAGTATTTGTTCACTGTTTTCAAATATAACCACTGAAACCATTATTTTTGTAATTTTTGCGTTAATTCAAGCAAATGTAACGATATTCATTCAACAAACTGTTAAAATTCAATTTTAAATAAGAAATCGTTGTCACGGATATTGTATCTTGAAGAAAAAAAACATGCGATTTTTTCGGTACACTATTGAATGCATTTTTTTTTGGAGAAATGTTTGACCGAATTCTGCTTAATTCCCTATAAAACACTCTTTGAAAGTGATTTCATCTCGATTGAACAATAATTAAAAATTTACCTCGATTTTTAATAACATTTTCAAAATCGACGTTTCACGGCCAAAGAAGCACACTTTGAGTATTTCTTCACTATTTTCAAATATGTTCACTGAAACCATTATTTTTATACTTTTTGCTTTAATTCAAGCAATGTAACGATATTCATTCAAAAAACTGTTAAAATTCAATTTTCAGTAAGAAATCGTATTCACGGATTTTGTGTCTTGAAGAAGAAAAACCTGCGATTTTTTCGGTACTTTTTTGAATGAATTTTTTTCTGGAGAAATTTTTGACCGAATTCAGCTTAATTCCCTATAAAACACTCATTAAAAGTGATTTCATCTCGATTGAACAATAAATAAAAATGTACCTCGATTTTTAATAACATTTTCAAAATCGACGTAACTCGGCCTAAGAAAAACATTTTGAGTATTTGTTCACTATTTTCAAATATAACCACTGAAACCATTATTTTTATACTTTTTCTTTAATTCAAGCAAATGTAACGATATTCATTCAACAAACTGTTAAAATTCAATTTTAAATAAGAAATCGTTGTCACGGATTTTGTATCTTGAAGAAAAAAAACATGCGATTTTTTCGGTACACTTTTGAATGCATTTTTTTCTGGAGAAATTTTTGACCGAATTCAGCTTAATTCCCTATAAAACACTCATTAAAAGTGATTTCATCTCGATTGAACAATAAATAAAAATGTACCTCGATTTTTAATAACATTTTCAAAATCGACGTAACTCGGCCTAAGAAAAACATTTTGAGTATTTGTTCACTGTTTTCAAATATAACCACAGAAACCATTATTTTTGTAATTTTTGCGTTAATTCAGGCAAATGTAACGATATTCATTCAACAAACTGTTAAAATTCAATTTTAAATAAGAAATCGTTGTCACGGATTTTGTATCTTGAAAAAAAAAACATGCGATTTTTTCGGTACACTTTTAAATGCATTTTTTTCTGGAGAAATGTTTGACCGAATTCAGCTTAATTCCCTATAAAACACTCCTTGAAAGTGATTTCATCTCGATTGAACAATAATTAAAAATTTACCTCGATTTTTAATAACATTTTCAAAATCGACGTTTCACGGCCAAAGAAGCACACTTTGAATATTTCTTCACTATTTTCAAATATGTTCACTGAAACCATTATTTTTATACTTTTTGCTTTAATTCAAGCAATGTAACGATATTCATTCAAAAAACTGTTAAAATTCAATTTTCAGTAAGAAATCGTATTCACGGATTTTGTGTCTTGAAGAAGAAAAACCTGCGATTTTTTCGGTACTTTTTTGAATGAATTTTTTTCTGGAGAAATTTTTGACCGAATTCAGCTTAATTCCCTATAAAACACTCATTAAAAGTGATTTCATCTCGATTGAACAATAAATAAAAATGTACCTCGATTTTTAATAACATTTTCAAAATCGACGTAACTCGGCCTAAGAAAAACATTTTGAGTATTTGTTCACTATTTTCAAATATAACCACTGAAACCATTATTTTTATACTTTTCGCTTTAATTCAAGCAAATGTAACGATATTCATTCAACAAACTGTTAAAATTCAATTTTAAATAAGAAATCGTTGTCACGGATTTTGTATCTTGAAGAAAAAAAACATGCGATTTTTTCGGTACACTTTTGAATGCATTTTTTCTGGAGAAATTTTTGACCGAATTCAGCTTAATTCCCTATAAAACACTCATTAAAAGTGATTTCATCTCGATTGAACAATAAATAAAAATGTACCTCGATTTTTAATAACATTTTCAAAATCGACGTAACTCGGCCTAAGAAAAACATTTTGAGTATTTGTTCACTGTTTTCAAATATAACCACTGAAACCATTATTTTTGTAATTTTTGCGTTAATTCAGGCAAATGTAACGATATTCATTCAACAAACTGTTAAAATTCAATTTTAAATAAGAAATCGTTGTCACGGATTTTGTATCTTGAAGAAAAAAAACATGCGATTTTTTCGGTACACTTTTGAATGCATTTTTTTCTGGAGAAATTTTTGACCGAATTCAGCTTAATCCCCTATAAAACACTCATTAAAAGTGATTTCATCTCGATTGAACAATAAATAAAAATGTACCTCGATTTTTAATAACATTTTCAAAATCGACGTTTCACGGCCAAAGAGGCATATTTTGAGTATTTCTTCACTATTTTCAAATATAACCACTGAAACCATTATTTTTATACTTTTTGCTTTAATTCAAGCAAATGTAACGATAATCATTCAACAAACTGTTAAAATTCAATTTTAAATAAGAAATCGTTGTCACGGATATTGTATCTTGAAGAAAAAAAACATGCGATTTTTTCGGTACACTTTTGAATGCATTTTTTTTTTGGAGAAATGTTTGACCGAATTCAGCTTAATTCCCTATAAAACACTCTTTGAAAGTGATTTCATCTCGATTGAACAATAATTAAAAATTTACCTCGATTTTTAATAACATTTTCAAAATCGACGTTTCACGGCCAAAGAAGCATACTTTGAGTATTTCTTCACTATTTTCAAATATATTCATTGAAACCATTATTTTTATACTTTTTGCTTTAATTCAAGCAATGTAACGATATTCATTCAAAAAACTGTTAAAATTCAATTTTCAATAAGAAATCGTATTCACGGATTTTGTGTCTTGAAGAAGAAAAACCTGCGATTTTTTCGGTACTTTTTTGAATGAATTTTTTCTGGAGAAATTTTTGACCGAATTCAGCTTAATTCCCTATAAAACACTCATTAAAAGTGATTTCATCTCGACTGAACAATAAATAAAAATGTACCTCGATTTTTAATAACATTTTCAAAATCGACGTAACTCGGCCTAAGAAAAACATTTTGAGTATTTGTTCACTGTTTTCAAATATAACCACTGAAACCATTATTTTTGTAATTTTTGCGTTAATTCAAGCAAATGTAACGATATTCATTCAACAAACTGTTAAAATTCAATTTTAAATAAGAAATCGTTGTCACGGATATTGTATCTTGAAGAAAAAAAACATGCGATTTTTTCGGTACACTTTTGAATGCATTTTTTTTTGGAGAAATGTTTGACCGAATTCAGCTTAATTCCCTATAAAACACTCTTTGAAAGTGCTTTCATCTCGATTGAACAATAATTAAAAATTTACCTCGATTTTTAATAACATTTTCAAAATTGACGTTTCACGGCCAAAGAAGCATACTTTGAGTATTTCTTCATTATTTTCAAATATGTTCACTGAAACCATTATTTTTATACTTTTTGCTTTAATTCAAGCAATGTAACGATATTCATTCAAAAAACCGTTAAAATTCAATTCAGTAAGAAATCGTATTCACGGATTTTGTGTCTTGAAGAAGAAAAACCTGCGATTTTTTCGGTACTTTTTTGAATGAATTTTTTTCTGGAGAAATTTTTGACCGAATTCAGCTTAATTCCCTATAAAACACTCATTAAAAGTGATTTCATCTCGATTGAACAATAAATAAAAATTTACCTCGATTTTTAATAACATTTTCAAAATCGACGTAACTCGGCCTAAGAAAAACATTTTGAGTATTTGTTCACTGTTTTCAAATATAACCACTGAAACCATTATTTTTGTAATTTTTGCGTTAATTCAGGCAAATGTAACGATATTCATTCAACAAACTGTTAAAATTCAATTTTAAATAAGAAATCGTTGTCACGGATTTTGTATCTTGAAGAAAAAAAACATGCGATTTTTTCGGTACACTTTTGAATGCTTTTTTTTCTGGAGAAATTTTTGACCGAATTCAGCTTAATTCCCTATAAAACACTCATTAAAAGTGATTTCATCTCGATTGAACAATAAATAAAAATGTACCTCGATTTTTAATAACATTTTCAAAATCGACGTAACTCGGCCTAAGAAAAACATTTTGAGTATTTGTTCACTATTTTCAAATATAACCACTGAAACCATTATTTTTGTAATTTTTGCGTTAATTCAAGCAAATGTAACGATATTCATTCAACAAACTGTTAAAATTCAATTTTAAATAAGAAATCGTTGTCACGGATTTTGTATCTTGAAAAAAAAAACATGCGATTTTTTCGGTACACTTTTAAATGCATTTTTTTCTGGAGAAATGTTTGACCGAATTCAGCTTAATTCCCTATAAAACACTCTTTGAAAGTGATTTCATCTCGATTGAACAATAATTAAAAATTTACCTCGATTTTTAATAACATTTTCAAAATCGACGTTTCACGGCCAAAGAAGCACACTTTGAGTATTTCTTCACTATTTTCAAATATGTTCACTGAAACCATTATTTTTATACTTTTTGCTTTAATTCAAGCAATGTAACGATATTCATTCAAAAAACTGTTAAAATTCAATTTTCAGTAAGAAATCGTATTCACGGATTTCGTGTCTTGAAGAAGAAAAACCTGCGATTTTTTCGGTACTTTTTTGAATGAATTTTTTTCTGGAGAAATTTTTGACCGAATTCAGCTTAATTCCCTATAAAACACTCATTAAAAGTGATTTCATCTCGATTGAACAATAAATAAAAATGTACCTCGATTTTTAATAACATTTTCAAAATCGACGTAACTCGGCCTAAGAAAAACATTTTGAGTATTTGTTCACTGTTTTCAAATATAACCACTGAAACCATTATTTTTGTAATTTTTGCGTTAATTCAAGCAAATGTAACGATATTCATTCAACAAACTGTTAAAATTCAATTTTAAATAAGAAATCGTTGTCACGGATATTGTATCTTGAAGAAAAAAAACATGCGATTTTTTCGGTACACTATTGAATGCATTTTTTTTTGGAGAAATGTTTGACCGAATTCTGCTTAATTCCCTATAAAACACTCTTTGAAAGTGATTTCATCTCGATTGAACAATAATTAAAAATTTACCTCGATTTTTAATAACATTTTCAAAATCGACGTTTCACGGCCAAAGAAGCACACTTTGAGTATTTCTTCACTATTTTCAAATATGTTCACTGAAACCATTATTTTTATACTTTTTGCTTTAATTCAAGCAATGTAACGATATTCATTCAAAAAACTGTTAAAATTCAATTTTCAGTAAGAAATCGTATTCACGGATTTTGTGTCTTGAAGAAGAAAAACCTGCGATTTTTTCGGTACTTTTTTGAATGAATTTTTTTCTGGAGAAATTTTTGACCGAATTCAGCTTAATTCCCTATAAAACACTCATTAAAAGTGATTTCATCTCGATTGAACAATAAATAAAAATGTACCTCGATTTTTAATAACATTTTCAAAATCGACGTAACTCGGCCTAAGAAAAACATTTTGAGTATTTGTTCACTATTTTCAAATATAACCACTGAAACCATTATTTTTATACTTTTTCTTTAATTCAAGCAAATGTAACGATATTCATTCAACAAACTGTTAAAATTCAATTTTAAATAAGAAATCGTTGTCACGGATTTTGTATCTTGAAGAAAAAAAACATGCGATTTTTTCGGTACACTTTTGAATGCATTTTTTTCTGGAGAAATTTTTGACCGAATTCAGCTTAATTCCCTATAAAACACTCATTAAAAGTGATTTCATCTCGATTGAACAATAAATAAAAATGTACCTCGATTTTTAATAACATTTTCAAAATCGACGTAACTCGGCCTAAGAAAAACATTTTGAGTATTTGTTCACTATTTTCAAATATAACCACTGAAACCATTATTTTTGTAATTTTTGCGTTAATTCAAGCAAATGTAACGATATTCATTCAACAAACTGTTAAAATTCAATTTTAAATAAGAAATCGTTGTCACGGATTTTGTATCTTGAAAAAAAAAACATGCGATTTTTTCGGTACACTTTTAAATGCATTTTTTTCTGGAGAAATGTTTGACCGAATTCAGCTTAATTCCCTATAAAACACTCTTTGAAAGTGATTTCATCTCGATTGAACAATAATTAAAAATTTACCTCGATTTTTAATAACATTTTCAAAATCGACGTTTCACGGCCAAAGAAGCACACTTTGAGTATTTCTTCACTATTTTCAAATATGTTCACTGAAACCATTATTTTTATACTTTTTGCTTTAATTCAAGCAATGTAACGATATTCATTCAAAAAACTGTTAAAATTCAATTTTCAGTAAGAAATCGTATTCACGGATTTCGTGTCTTGAAGAAGAAAAACCTGCGATTTTTTCGGTACTTTTTTGAATGAATTTTTTTCTGGAGAAATTTTTGACCGAATTCAGCTTAATTCCCTATAAAACACTCATTAAAAGTGATTTCATCTCGATTGAACAATAAATAAAAATGTACCTCGATTTTTAATAACATTTTCAAAATCGACGTAACTCGGCCTAAGAAAAACATTTTGAGTATTTGTTCACTGTTTTCAAATATAACCACTGAAACCATTATTTTTGTAATTTTTGCGTTAATTCAAGCAAATGTAACGATATTCATTCAACAAACTGTTAAAATTCAATTTTAAATAAGAAATCGTTGTCACGGATATTGTATCTTGAAGAAAAAAAACATGCGATTTTTTCGGTACACTATTGAATGCATTTTTTTTTGGAGAAATGTTTGACCGAATTCTGCTTAATTCCCTATAAAACACTCTTTGAAAGTGATTTCATCTCGATTGAACAATAATTAAAAATTTACCTCGATTTTTAATAACATTTTCAAAATCGACGTTTCACGGCCAAAGAAGCACACTTTGAGTATTTCTTCACTATTTTCAAATATGTTCACTGAAACCATTATTTTTATACTTTTTGCTTTAATTCAAGCAATGTAACGATATTCATTCAAAAAACTGTTAAAATTCAATTTTCAGTAAGAAATCGTATTCACGGATTTTGTGTCTTGAAGAAGAAAAACCTGCGATTTTTTCGGTACTTTTTTGAATGAATTTTTTTCTGGAGAAATTTTTGACCGAATTCAGCTTAATTCCCTATAAAACACTCATTAAAAGTGATTTCATCTCGATTGAACAATAAATAAAAATGTACCTCGATTTTTAATAACATTTTCAAAATCGACGTAACTCGGCCTAAGAAAAACATTTTGAGTATTTGTTCACTATTTTCAAATATAACCACTGAAACCATTATTTTTATACTTTTCGCTTTAATTCAAGCAAATGTAACGATATTCATTCAACAAACTGTTAAAATTCAATTTTAAATAAGAAATCGTTGTCACGGATTTTGTATCTTGAAGAAAAAAAACATGCGATTTTTTCGGTACACTTTTGAATGCATTTTTTCTGGAGAAATTTTTGACCGAATTCAGCTTAATTCCCTATAAAACACTCATTAAAAGTGATTTCATCTCGATTGAACAATAAATAAAAATGTACCTCGATTTTTAATAACATTTTCAAAATCGACGTAACTCGGCCTAAGAAAAACATTTTGAGTATTTGTTCACTGTTTTCAAATATAACCACTGAAACCATTATTTTTGTAATTTTTGCGTTAATTCAGGCAAATGTAACGATATTCATTCAACAAACTGTTAAAATTCAATTTTAAATAAGAAATCGTTGTCACGGATTTTGTATCTTGAAGAAAAAAAACATGCGATTTTTTCGGTACACTTTTGAATGCATTTTTTTCTGGAGAAATTTTTGACCGAATTCAGCTTAATTCCCTATAAAACACTCATTAAAAGTGATTTCATCTCGATTGAACAATAAATAAAAATGTACCTCGATTTTTAATAACATTTTCAAAATCGACGTAACTCGGCCTAAGAAGAACATTTTGAGTATTTGTTCACTATTTTCAAATATAACCACTGAAACCATTATTTTTGTAATTTTTGCGTTAATTCAAGCAAATGTAACGATATTCATTCAACAAACTGTTAAAATTCAATTTTAAATAAGAAATCGTTGTCACGGATTTTGTATCTTGAAAAAAAAAACATGCGATTTTTTCGGTACACTTTTAAATGCATTTTTTTCTGGAGAAATGTTTGACCGAATTCAGCTTAATTCCCTATAAAACACTCATTGAAAGTGATTTCATCTCGATTTAACAATAATTAAAAATTTACCTCGATTTGTAATAACATTTTCAAAATCGACGTTTCACGGCCAAAGAAGCATACTTTGAGTATTTCTTCACTATTTTCAAATATGTTCACTGAAACCATTATTTTTATACTTTTTGCTTTAATTCAAGCAAATGTAACGATATTCAATCAAAAAACTGTTAAAATTCAATTTTTCAATAAGAAATCGTTGTCACGGATTTTGTATCTTGAAGAAAAAAAACATGCGATTTTTTCGGTACACTTTTGAATGCATTGTTTTCTGGAGAAATTTTTGACCGAATTCAGCTTAATTCCCTATAAAACACTCATTAAAAGTGATTTCATCTCGATTGAACAATAAATAAAAATGTACCTCGATTTTTAATAACATTTTCAAAATCGACGTAACTCGGCCTAAGAAAAACATTTTGAGTATTTGTTCACTATTTTCAAATATAACCACTGAAACCATTATTTTTATACTTTTCGCTTTAATTCAAGCAAATGTAACGATATTCATTCAACAAACTGTTAAAATTCAATTTTAAATAAGAAATCGTTGTCACGGATTTTGTATCTTGAAGAAAAAAAACATGCGATTTTTTCGGTACACTTTTGAATGCATTTTTTTCTGGAGAAATTTTTGACCGAATTCAGCTTAATTCCCTATAAAACACTCATTAAAAGTGATTTCATCTCGATTGAACAATAAATAAAAATGTACCTCGATTTTTAATAACATTTTCAAAATCGACGTAACTCGGCCTAAGAAGAACATTTTGAGTATTTGTTCACTATTTTCAAATATAACCACTGAAACCATTATTTTTGTAATTTTTGCGTTAATTCAACAAATGTAACGATATTCATTCAACAAACTGTTAAAATTCAATTTTAAATAAGAAATCGTTGTCACGGATTTTGTATCTTGAAAAAAAAACATGCGATTTTTTCGGTACACTTTTAAATGCATTTTTTTCTGGAGAAATGTTTGACCGAATTCAGCTTAATTCCCTATAAAACACTCTTTGAAAGTGATTTCATCTCGATTGAACAATAATTAAAAATTTACCTCGATTTTTAATAACATTTTCAAAATCGACGTTTCACGGCCAAAGAAGCACACTTTGAGTATTTCTTCACTATTTTCAAATATGTTCACTGAAACCATTATTTTTATACTTTTTGCTTTAATTCAAGCAATGTAACGATATTCATTCAAAAAACTGTTAAAATTCAATTTTCAGTAAGAAATCGTATTCACGGATTTTGTGTCTTGAAGAAGAAAAACCTGCGATTTTTTCGGTACTTTTTTGAATGAATTTTTTTCTGGAGAAATTTTTGACCGAATTCAGCTTAATTCCCTATAAAACACTCATTAAAAGTGATTTCATCTCGATTGAACAATAAATAAAAATGTACCTCGATTTTTAATAACATTTTCAAAATCGACGTAACTCGGCCTAAGAAAAACATTTTGAGTATTTGTTCACTATTTTCAAATATAACCACTGAAACCATTATTTTTATACTTTTTGCTTTAATTCAAGCAAATGTAACGATATTCATTCAACAAACTGTTAAAATTCAATTTTAAATAAGAAATCGTTGTCACGGATTTTGTATCTTGAAGAAAAAAAACATGCGATTTTTTCGGTACACTTTTGAATGCATTTTTTTCTGGAGAAATTTTTGACCGAATTCAGCTTAATTCCCTATAAAACACTCATTAAAAGTGATTTCATCTCGATTGAACAATAAATAAAAATGTACCTCGATTTTTAATAACATTTTCAAAATCGACGTAACTCGGCCTAAGAAAAACATTTTGAGTATTTGTTCACTGTTTTCAAATATAACCACTGAAACCATTATTTTTGTAATTTTTGCGTTAATTCAACAAATGTAACGATATTCATTCAACAAACTGTTAAAATTCAATTTTAAATAAGAAATCGTTGTCACGGATTTTGTATCTTGAAAAAAAAACATGCGATTTTTTCGGTACACTTTTAAATGCATTTTTTTCTGGAGAAATGTTTGACCGAATTCAGCTTAATTCCCTATAAAACACTCTTTGAAAGTGATTTCATCTCGATTGAACAATAATTAAAAATTTACCTCGATTTTTAATAACATTTTCAAAATCGACGTTTCACGGCCAAAGAAGCACACTTTGAGTATTTCTTCACTATTTTCAAATATGTTCACTGAAACCATTATTTTTATACTTTTTGCTTTAATTCAAGCAATGTAACGATATTCATTCAAAAAACTGTTAAAATTCAATTTTCAGTAAGAAATCGTATTCACGGATTTTGTGTCTTGAAGAAGAAAAACCTGCGATTTTTTCGGTACTTTTTTGAATGAATTTTTTTCTGGAGAAATTTTTGACCGAATTCAGCTTAATTCCCTATAAAACACTCATTAAAAGTGATTTCATCTCGATTGAACAATAAATAAAAATGTACCTCGATTTTTAATAACATTTTCAAAATCGACGTAACTCGGCCTAAGAAAAACATTTTGAGTATTTGTTCACTATTTTCAAATATAACCACTGAAACCATTATTTTTATACTTTTTGCTTTAATTCAAGCAAATGTAACGATATTCATTCAACAAACTGTTAAAATTCAATTTTAAATAAGAAATCGTTGTCACGGATTTTGTATCTTGAAGAAAAAAAACATGCGATTTTTTCGGTACACTTTTGAATGCATTTTTTTCTGGAGAAATTTTTGACCGAATTCAGCTTAATTCCCTATAAAACACTCATTAAAAGTGATTTCATCTCGATTGAACAATAAATAAAAATGTACCTCGATTTTTAATAACATTTTCAAAATCGACGTAACTCGGCCTAAGAAAAACATTTTGAGTATTTGTTCACTGTTTTCAAATATAACCACTGAAACCATTATTTTTGTAATTTTTGCGTTAATTCAGGCAAATGTAACGATATTCATTCAACAAACTGTTAAAATTCAATTTTAAATAAGAAATCGTTGTCACGGATTTTGTATCTTGAAAAAAAAAACATGCGATTTTTTCGGTACACTTTTAAATGCATTTTTTTTTGGAGAAATGTTTGACCGAATTCAGCTTAATTCCCTATAAAACACTCTTTGAAAGTGATTTCATCTCGATTGAACAATAATTAAAAATTTACCTCGATTTTTAATAACATTTTCAAAATCGACGTTTCACGGCCAAAGAAGCACACTTTGAGTATTTCTTCACTATTTTCAAATATGTTCACTGAAACCATTATTTTTATACTTTTTGCTTTAATTCAAGCAATGTAACGATATTCATTCAAAAAACTGTTAAAATTCAATTTTCAGTAAGAAATCGTATTCACGGATTTTGTGTCTTGAAGAAGAAAAACCTGCGATTTTTTCGGTACTTTTTTGAATGAATTTTTTTCTGGAGAAATTTTTGACCGAATTCAGCTTAATTCCCTATAAAACACTCATTAAAAGTGATTTCATCTCGATTGAACAATAAATAAAAATGTACCTCGATTTTTAATAACATTTTCAAAATCGACGTAACTCGGCCTAAGAAAAACATTTTGAGTATTTGTTCACTATTTTCAAATATAACCACTGAAACCATTATTTTTATACTTTTCGCTTTAATTCAAGCAAATGTAACGATATTCATTCAACAAACTGTTAAAATTCAATTTTAAATAAGAAATCGTTGTCACGGATTTTGTATCTTGAAAAAAAAAACATGCGATTTTTTCGGTACACTTTTAAATGCATTTTTTTCTGGAGAAATGTTTGACCGAATTCAGCTTAATTCCCTATAAAACACTCATTGAAAGTGATTTCATCTCGATTTAACAATAATTAAAAATTTACCTCGATTTGTAATAACATTTTCAAAATCGACGTTTCACGGCCAAAGAAGCATACTTTGAGTATTTCTTCACTATTTTCAAATATGTTCACTGAAACCATTATTTTTATACTTTTTGCTTTAATTCAAGCAAATGTAACGATATTCAATCAAAAAACTGTTAAAATTCAATTTTTCAATAAGAAATCGTTGTCACGGATTTTGTGTCTTGAAGAAGAAAAACCTGCGATTTTTTCGGTACTTTTTTGAATGAATTTTTTTCTGGAGAAATTTATGACCGAATTCAGCTTAATTCCCTATAAAACACTCATTAAAAGTGATTTCATCTCGACTGAACAATAAATAAAAATGTACCTCGATTTTTAATAACATTTTCAAAATCGACGTAACTCGGCCTAAGAAAAACATTTTGAGTATTTGTTCACTGTTTTCAAATATAACCACTGAAACCATTATTTTTGTAATTTTTGCGTTAATTCAAGCAAATGTAACGATATTCATTCAACAAACTGTTAAAATTCAATTTTAAATAAGAAATCGTTGTCACGGATATTGTATCTTGAAGAAAAAAAACATGCGATTTTTTCGGTACACTTTTGAATGCATTTTTTTTTGGAGAAATGTTTGACCGAATTCAGCTTAATTCCCTATAAAACACTCTTTGAAAGTGATTTCATCTCGATTGAACAATAATTAAGAATTTACCTCGATTTTTAATAACATTTTCAAAATCGACGTTTCACGGCCAAAGAAGCATACTTTGAGTATTTCTTCATTATTTTCAAATATGTTCACTGAAACCATTATTTTTATAATTTTTGCTTTAATTCAAGCAATGTAACGATATTCATTCAAAAAACTGTTAAAATTCAATTTTCAGTAAGAAATCGTATTCACGGATTTCGTGTCTTGAAGAAGAAAAACCTGCGATTTTTTCGTTACTTTTTTGAATGAATTTTTTTCTGGAGAAATTTTTGACCGAATTCAGCTTCATTCCCTATAAAACACTCATTAAAAGTGATTTCATCTCGATTGAACAATAAATAAAAATGTACCTCGATTTTTAATAACATTTTCAAAATCGACGTAACTCGGCCTAAGAAAAACATTTTGAGTATTTGTTCACTGTTTTCAAATATAACCACTGAAACCATTATTTTTGTAATTTTTGCGTTAATTCAAGCAAATGTAACGATATTCATTCAACAAACTGTTAAAATTCAATTTTAAATAAGAAATCGTTGTCACGGATATTGTATCTTGAAGAAAAAAAACATGCGATTTTTTCGGTACACTATTGAATGCATTTTTTTTTGGAGAAATGTTTGACCGAATTCTGCTTAATTCCCTATAAAACACTCTTTGAAAGTGATTTCATCTCGATTGAACAATAATTAAAAATTTACCTCGATTTTTAATAACATTTTCAAAATCGACGTTTCACGGCCAAAGAAGCACACTTTGAGTATTTCTTCACTATTTTCAAATATGTTCACTGAAACCATTATTTTTATACTTTTTGCTTTAATTCAAGCAATGTAACGATATTCATTCAAAAAACTGTTAAAATTCAATTTTCAGTAAGAAGTCGTATTCACGGATTTTGTGTCTTGAAGAAGAAAAACCTGCGATTTTTTCGGTACTTTTTTGAATGAATTTTTTTCTGGAGAAATTTTTGACCGAATTCAGCTTAATTCCCTATAAAACACTCATTAAAAGTGATTTCATCTCGATTGAACAATAAATAAAAATGTACCTCGATTTTTAATAACATTTTCAAAATCGACGTAACTCGGCCTAAGAAAAACATTTTGAGTATTTGTTCACTATTTTCAAATATAACCACTGAAACCATTATTTTTATACTTTTTGCTTTAATTCAAGCAAATGTAACGATATTCATTCAACAAACTGTTAAAATTCAATTTTAAATAAGAAATCGTTGTCACGGATTTTGTATCTTGAAGAAAAAAAACATGCGATTTTTTCGGTACACTTTTGAATGCATTTTTTTCTGGAGAAATTTTTGACCGAATTCAGCTTAATTCCCTATAAAACACTCATTAAAAGTGATTTAATCTCGATTGAACAATAATTAAGAATTTACCTCGATTTTTAATAACATTTTCAAAATCGACGTATCTCGGCCTAAGAAAAACATTTTGAGTATTTGTTCACTGTTTTCAAATATAACCACTGAAACCATTATTTTTGTAATTTTTGCGTTAATTCAGGCAAATGTAACGATATTCATTCAACAAACTGTTAAAATTCAAGTTTAAATAAGAAATCGTTGTCACGGATTTTGTATCTTGAAAAAAAAAAACATGCGATTTTTTCGGTACACTTTTAAATGCATTTTTTTCTGGAGAAATGTTTGACCGAATTCAGCTTAATTCCCTATAAAACACTCATTAAAAGTGATTTCATCTCGATTGAACAATAATTAAAAATGTACCTCGATTTTTAATAACATTTTCAAAATCGACGTAACTTGGCCTAAGAAAAACATTTTGAGTATTTGTTCACTATTTTCAAATATAACCACTGAAACCATTATTTTTATACTTTTTGCTTTAATTCAAGCAAATGTAACGATATTCATTCAACAAACTGTTAAAATTCAATTTTAAATAAGAAATCGTTGTCACGGATTTTGTATCTTGAAGAAAAAAAACATGCGATTTTTTCGGTACACTTTTGAATGCATTTTTTTCTGGAGAAATTTTTGACCGAATTCAGCTTAATTCCCTATAAAACACTCATTAAAAGTGATTTCATCTCGATTGAACAATAAATAAAAATGTACCTCGATTTTTAATAACATTTTCAAAATCGACGTAACTCGGCCTAAGAAAAACATTTTGAGTATTTGTTCACTATTTTCAAATATAACCACTGAAACCATTATTTTTGTAATTTTTGCGTTAATTCAAGCAAATGTAACGATATTCATTCAACAAACTGTTAAAATTCAATTTTAAATAAGAAATCGTTGTCACGGATTTTGTATCTTGAAGAAAAAAAACATGCGATTTTTTCGGTACACTTTTGAATGCATTTTTTTCTGGAGAAATTTTTGACCGAATTCAGCTTAATTCCCTATAAAACACTCATTAAAAGTGATTTCATCTCGATTGAACAATAAATAAAAATGTACCTCGATTTTTAATAACATTTTCAAAATCGACGTAACTCGGCCTAAGAAAAACATTTTGAGTATTTGTTCACTATTTTCAAATATAACCACTGAAACCATGATTTTTGTAATTTTTGCGTTAATTCAAGCAAATGTAACGATATTCATTCAACAAACTGTTAAAATTCAATTTTAAATAAGAAATCGTTGTCACGGATTTTGTATCTTGAAAAAAAACATGTGATTTTTTCGGTACACTTTTAAATGCATTTTTTTCTGGAGAAATGTTTGACCGAATTCAGCTTAATTCCCTATAAAACACTCATTAAAAGTGATTTCATCTCGATTGAACTATTATTAAAAATGTACCTCGATTCTTAATAACATTTTAAAAATCGACGTAACTCGGCCTAAGAAAAACATTTTGAGTATTTGTTCACTATTTTCAAATATGTTCACTGAAACCATTATTTTTATACTTTTTGCTTTAATTCAAGCAAATGTAACGATATTCAATCAAAAAACTGTTCAAATTAAATTTTTCAATAAGAAATCGTTGTCACGGATTTTGTATCTTGAAAAAAAAACATGCGATTTTTTCGGTACACTTTTAAATGCATTTTTTTCTGGAGAAATGTTTGACCGAATTCAGCTTAATTCCCTATAAAACACTCATTAAAAGTGATTTCATCTCGATTGAACAATAATTAAAAATGTACCTCGATTTTTAATAACATTTTAAAAATCGACGTTTCGCCGCCAAAAAAGCATATTTTGAGTATTTCTTCACTATTTACAAATAAATTCACTGAAACCATTATTTTTATACTTTTTGCTTTAATTCAAGCAAATGTAACGATATTCAATCAAAAAACTGTTAAAATTAAATTTTTCAATAAGAAATCGTTGTCACGGATTTTGTATCTTGAAGAAGAAAAACATGCGATTTTTTCGGTACTTTTTTGAATACATTTTTGTCTGGAGAAATTTTTGACCGAATTCAGCTTAATTCCCTATAAAACACTCATTAAAAGTGATTTCATCTCGATTGAACAATAAATAAAAATGTACCTCGATTTTTAATAACATTTTCAAAATCGACGTTTCACGGCCAAAGAAGCATATTTTGAGTATTTCTTCACTATTTTCAAATATAACCACTGAAACCATTATTTTTATACTTTTTGCTTTAATTCAAGCAATGTAACGATATTCATTCAAAAAACTGTTAAAATTCAATTTTCAGTAAGAAATCGTATTCACGGATTTTGTGTCTTGAAGAAGAAAAACCTGCGATTTTTTCGGTACTTTTTTGAATGAATTTTTTTCTGGAGAAATTTTTGACCGAATTCAGCTTAATTCCCTATAAAACACTCATTAAAAGTGATTTCATCTCGATTGAACAATAAATAAAAATGTACCTCGATTTTTAATAACATTTTCAAAATCGACGTAACTCGGCCTAAGAAAAACATTTTGAGTATTTGTTCACTATTTTCAAATATAACCACTGAAACCATTATTTTTGTAATTTTTGCGTTAATTCTAGCAAATGTAACGATATTCATTCAACAAACTGTTAAAATTCAATTTTAAATAAGAAATCGTTGTCACGGATTTTGTATCTTGAAAAAAAAAACATGCGATTTTTTCGGTACACTTTTAAATGCATTTTTTTCTGGAGAAATGTTTGACCGAATTCAGCTTAATTCCCTATAAAACACTCATTGAAAGTGATTTCATCTCGATTTAACAATAATTAAAAATTTACCTCGATTTGTAATAACATTTTCAAAATCGACGTTTCACGGCCAAAGAAGCATACTTTGAGTATTTCTTCACTATTTTCAAATATGTTTACTGAAACCATTATTTTTATACTTTTTGCTTTAATTCAAGCAAATGTAACGATATTCAATCAAAAAACTGTTAAAATTCAATTTTTCAATAAGAAATCGTTGTCACGGATTTTGTGTCTTGAAGAAGAAAAACCTGCGATTTTTTCGGTACTTTTTTGAATGAATTTTTTTCTGGAGAAATTTATGACCGAATTCAGCTTAATTCCCTATAAAACACTCATTAAAAGTGATTTCATCTCGACTGAACAATAAATAAAAATGTACCTCGATTTTTAATAACATTTTCAAAATCGACGTAACTCGGCCTAAGAAAAACATTTTGAGTATTTGTTCACTGTTTTCAAATATAACCACTGAAACCATTATTTTTGTAATTTTTGCGTTAATTCAAGCAAATGTAACGATATTCATTCAACAAACTGTTAAAATTCAATTTTAAATAAGAAATCGTTGTCACGGATATTGTATCTTGAAGAAAAAAAACATGCGATTTTTTCGGTACACTTTTGAATGCATTTTTTTTTGGAGAAATGTTTGACCGAATTCAGCTTAATTCCCTATAAAACACTCTTTGAAAGTGATTTCATCTCGATTGAACAATAATTAAGAATTTACCTCGATTTTTAATAACATTTTCAAAATCGACGTTTCACGGCCAAAGAAGCATACTTTGAGTATTTCTTCATTATTTTCAAATATGTTCACTGAAACCATTATTTTTATAATTTTTGCTTTAATTCAAGCAATGTAACGATATTCATTCAAAAAACTGTTAAAATTCAATTTTCAGTAAGAAATCGTATTCACGGATTTCGTGTCTTGAAGAAGAAAAACCTGCGATTTTTTCGTTACTTTTTTGAATGAATTTTTTTCTGGAGAAATTTTTGACCGAATTCAGCTTCATTCCCTATAAAACACTCATTAAAAGTGATTTCATCTCGATTGAACAATAAATAAAAATGTACCTCGATTTTTAATAACATTTTCAAAATCGACGTAACTCGGCCTAAGAAAAACATTTTGAGTATTTGTTCACTGTTTTCAAATATAACCACTGAAACCATTATTTTTGTAATTTTTGCGTTAATTCAAGCAAATGTAACGATATTCATTCAACAAACTGTTAAAATTCAATTTTAAATAAGAAATCGTTGTCACGGATATTGTATCTTGAAGAAAAAAAACATGCGATTTTTTCGGTACACTATTGAATGCATTTTTTTTTGGAGAAATGTTTGACCGAATTCTGCTTAATTCCCTATAAAACACTCTTTGAAAGTGATTTCATCTCGATTGAACAATAATTAAAAATTTACCTCGATTTTTAATAACATTTTCAAAATCGACGTTTCACGGCCAAAGAAGCACACTTTGAGTATTTCTTCACTATTTTCAAATATGTTCACTGAAACCATTATTTTTATACTTTTTGCTTTAATTCAAGCAATGTAACGATATTCATTCAAAAAACTGTTAAAATTCAATTTTCAGTAAGAAGTCGTATTCACGGATTTTGTGTCTTGAAGAAGAAAAACCTGCGATTTTTTCGGTACTTTTTTGAATGAATTTTTTTCTGGAGAAATTTTTGACCGAATTCAGCTTAATTCCCTATAAAACACTCATTAAAAGTGATTTCATCTCGATTGAACAATAAATAAAAATGTACCTCGATTTTTAATAACATTTTCAAAATCGACGTAACTCGGCCTAAGAAAAACATTTTGAGTATTTGTTCACTATTTTCAAATATAACCACTGAAACCATTATTTTTATACTTTTTGCTTTAATTCAAGCAAATGTAACGATATTCATTCAACAAACTGTTAAAATTCAATTTTAAATAAGAAATCGTTGTCACGGATTTTGTATCTTGAAGAAAAAAAACATGCGATTTTTTCGGTACACTTTTGAATGCATTTTTTTCTGGAGAAATTTTTGACCGAATTCAGCTTAATTCCCTATAAAACACTCATTAAAAGTGATTTAATCTCGATTGAACAATAATTAAGAATTTACCTCGATTTTTAATAACATTTTCAAAATCGACGTATCTCGGCCTAAGAAAAACATTTTGAGTATTTGTTCACTGTTTTCAAATATAACCACTGAAACCATTATTTTTGTAATTTTTGCGTTAATTCAGGCAAATGTAACGATATTCATTCAACAAACTGTTAAAATTCAAGTTTAAATAAGAAATCGTTGTCACGGATTTTGTATCTTGAAAAAAAAAAACATGCGATTTTTTCGGTACACTTTTAAATGCATTTTTTTCTGGAGAAATGTTTGACCGAATTCAGCTTAATTCCCTATAAAACACTCATTAAAAGTGATTTCATCTCGATTGAACAATAATTAAAAATGTACCTCGATTTTTAATAACATTTTCAAAATCGACGTAACTTGGCCTAAGAAAAACATTTTGAGTATTTGTTCACTATTTTCAAATATAACCACTGAAACCATTATTTTTATACTTTTTGCTTTAATTCAAGCAAATGTAACGATATTCATTCAACAAACTGTTAAAATTCAATTTTAAATAAGAAATCGTTGTCACGGATTTTGTATCTTGAAGAAAAAAAACATGCGATTTTTTCGGTACACTTTTGAATGCATTTTTTTCTGGAGAAATTTTTGACCGAATTCAGCTTAATTCCCTATAAAACACTCATTAAAAGTGATTTCATCTCGATTGAACAATAAATAAAAATGTACCTCGATTTTTAATAACATTTTCAAAATCGACGTAACTCGGCCTAAGAAAAACATTTTGAGTATTTGTTCACTATTTTCAAATATAACCACTGAAACCATTATTTTTGTAATTTTTGCGTTAATTCAAGCAAATGTAACGATATTCATTCAACAAACTGTTAAAATTCAATTTTAAATAAGAAATCGTTGTCACGGATTTTGTATCTTGAAGAAAAAAAACATGCGATTTTTTCGGTACACTTTTGAATGCATTTTTTTCTGGAGAAATTTTTGACCGAATTCAGCTTAATTCCCTATAAAACACTCATTAAAAGTGATTTCATCTCGATTGAACAATAAATAAAAATGTACCTCGATTTTTAATAACATTTTCAAAATCGACGTAACTCGGCCTAAGAAAAACATTTTGAGTATTTGTTCACTATTTTCAAATATAACCACTGAAACCATGATTTTTGTAATTTTTGCGTTAATTCAAGCAAATGTAACGATATTCATTCAACAAACTGTTAAAATTCAATTTTAAATAAGAAATCGTTGTCACGGATTTTGTATCTTGAAAAAAAACATGTGATTTTTTCGGTACACTTTTAAATGCATTTTTTTCTGGAGAAATGTTTGACCGAATTCAGCTTAATTCCCTATAAAACACTCATTAAAAGTGATTTCATCTCGATTGAACTATTATTAAAAATGTACCTCGATTCTTAATAACATTTTAAAAATCGACGTAACTCGGCCTAAGAAAAACATTTTGAGTATTTGTTCACTATTTTCAAATATGTTCACTGAAACCATTATTTTTATACTTTTTGCTTTAATTCAAGCAAATGTAACGATATTCAATCAAAAAACTGTTCAAATTAAATTTTTCAATAAGAAATCGTTGTCACGGATTTTGTATCTTGAAAAAAAAACATGCGATTTTTTCGGTACACTTTTAAATGCATTTTTTTCTGGAGAAATGTTTGACCGAATTCAGCTTAATTCCCTATAAAACACTCATTAAAAGTGATTTCATCTCGATTGAACAATAATTAAAAATGTACCTCGATTTTTAATAACATTTTAAAAATCGACGTTTCGCCGCCAACGAAGCATATTTTGAGTATTTCTTCACTATTTACAAATAAATTCACTGAAACCATTATTTTTATACTTTTTGCTTTAATTCAAGCAAATGTAACGATATTCAATCAAAAAACTGTTAAAATTAAATTTTTCAATAAGAAATCGTTGTCACGGATTTTGTATCTTGAAGAAGAAAAACATGCGATTTTTTCGGTACTTTTTTGAATACATTTTTGTCTGGAGAAATTTTTGACCGAATTCAGCTTAATTCCCTATAAAACACTCATTAAAAGTGATTTCATCTCGATTGAACAATAAATAAAAATGTACCTCGATTTTTAATAACATTTTCAAAATCGACGTTTCACGGCCAAAGAAGCATATTTTGAGTATTTCTTCACTATTTTCAAATATAACCACTGAAACCATTATTTTTATACTTTTTGCTTTAATTCAAGCAATGTAACGATATTCATTCAAAAAACTGTTAAAATTCAATTTTCAGTAAGAAATCGTATTCACGGATTTTGTGTCTTGAAGAAGAAAAACCTGCGATTTTTTCGGTACTTTTTTGAATGAATTTTTTTCTGGAGAAATTTTTGACCGAATTCAGCTTAATTCCCTATAAAACACTCATTAAAAGTGATTTCATCTCGATTGAACAATAAATAAAAATGTACCTCGATTTTTAATAACATTTTCAAAATCGACGTAACTCGGCCTAAGAAAAACATTTTGAGTATTTGTTCACTATTTTCAAATATAACCACTGAAACCATTATTTTTGTAATTTTTGCGTTAATTCAAGCAAATGTAACGATATTCATTCAACAAACTGTTAAAATTCAATTTTAAATAAGAAATCGTTGTCACGGATTTTGTATCTTGAAAAAAAAAACATGCGATTTTTTCGGTACACTTTTAAATGCATTTTTTTCTGGAGAAATGTTTGACCGAATTCAGCTTAATTCCCTATAAAACACTCATTAAAAGTGATTTCATCTCGATTGAACCATAATTAAAAATGAACCTCGATTTTTAATAACTTTTTAAAAATCGACGTTTCACCGCCGACGAAGCATATTTTGAGTATTTCTTCACTATTTACAAATATATTCACTGAAACCATTATTTTTATACTTTTTGCTTTAATTCAAGCAAATGTAACGATATTCAATCAAAAAACTGTTAAAATTAAATTTTTCAATAAGAAATCGTTGTCACGGATTTTGTATCTTGAAGAAGAAAAACATGCGATTTTTTCGGTACTTTTTTAATGCATTTTTTTCTGGAGAAATTTTTGACAGAATTCAGCTTAATTCCCTATAAAACACTCATTAAAAGTGATTTCATCTCGATTGAACAATAAATAAAAATGTACCTCGATTTTTAATAACATTTTCAAAATCAACGTTTCACGGCCAAAGAAGCATATTTTGAGTATTTCTTCACTATTTTCAAATATAACCACTGAAACCATTATTTTTATACTTTTTGCTTTAATTCAAGCAAATGTAACGATAATCATTCAAAAAACTGTTAAAATTCAATTTTTCAATAAGAAATCGTTGTCACGGATTTTGTATCTTGAAGAAGAAAAACATGCGATTTTTTCGGTACTTTTTTGAATGAATTTTTTTCTGAAGAAATTTTGGACCGAATTCAGCTTAATTCCCTATAAAACACTCATTAAAAGTGATTTCATCTCGATTGAACAATAAATAAAAATGTACCTCGATTTTTAATAACATTTTCAAAATCGACGTAACTCGGCCTAAGAAAAACATTTTGAGTATTTGTTCACTGTTTTCAAATATAACCACTGAAACCATTATTTTTGTAATTTTTGCGTTAATTCAAGCAAATGTAACGATATTCATTCAACAAACTGTTAAAATTCAATTTTAAATAAGAAATCGTTGTCACGGATTTTGTATCTTGAAGAAAAAAAACATGCGATTTTTTCGGTACACTTTTGAATGCATTTTTTTCTGGAGAAATTTTTGACCGAATTCAGCTTAATTCCCTATAAAACACTCATTAAAAGTGATTTCATCTCGATTGAACAATAAATAAAAATGTACCTCGATTTTTAATAACATTTTCAAAATCGACGTTTCACGGCCAAAGAAGCATATTTTGAGTATTTCTTCACTATTTTCAAATATAACCACTGAAACCATTATTTTTATACTTTTTGCTTTAATTCAAGCAAATGTAACGATATTCATTCAAAAAACTGTTAAAATTCAATTTTTCAATAAGAAATCGTTGTCACGGATTTTGTATCTTGAAGAAGAAAAACATGCGATTTTTTCGGTACACTTTTGAATGCATTTTTTTCTGGAGAAATTTTTGACCGAATTCAGCTTAATTCCCTATAAAACACTCATTGAAAGTGATTTCATCTCGATTTAACAATAATTAAAAATTTACCTCGATTTTTAATAACATTTTCAAAATCGACGTTTCACGGCCAAAGAAGCATACTTTGAGTATTTCTTCACTATTTTCAAATATGTTCACTGAAACCATTATTTTTATACTTTTTGCTTTAATTCAAGCAAATGTAACGATATTCAATCAAAAAACTGTTAAAATTAAATTTTTCAATAAGAAATCGTTGTCACGGATTTTGTATCTTGAAGAAGAAAAACATGCGATTTTTTCGGTACACTTTTGAATGCATTTTTTTCTGGAGAAATTTTTGACCGAATTCAGCTTAATTCCCTATAAAACACTCATTGAAAGTGATTTCATCTCGATTGAACAATAATTAAAAATGTACCTCGATTTTTAATAACATTTTAAAAATCGACGTTTCACCGCCAACGAAGCATATTTTGAGTATTTCTTCACTATTTACAAATATATTCACTGAAACCATTATTTTTATACTTTTTGCTTTAATTCAAGCAAATGTAACGATATTCAATCAAAAAACTGTTAAAATTAAATTTTTCAATAAGAAATCGTTGTCACGGATTTTGTATCTTGAAGAAGAAAAACATGCGATTTTTTCGGTACTTTTTTAATGCATTTTTTTCTGGAGAAATTTTTGACAGAATTCAGCTTAATTCCCTATAAAACACTCATTAAAAGTGATTTCATCTCGATTGAACAATAAATAAAAATGTACCTCGATTTTTAATAACATTTTCAAAATCAACGTTTCACGGCCAAAGAAGCATATTTTGAGTATTTCTTCACTATTTTCAAATATAACCACTGAAACCATTATTTTTATACTTTTTGCTTTAATTCAAGCAAATGTAACGATAATCATTCAAAAAAATGTTAAAATTCAATTTTTCAATAAGAAATCGTTGTCACGGATTTTGTATCTTGAAGAAGAAAAACATGCGATTTTTTCGGTACTTTTTTGAATGAATTTTTTTCTGAAGAAATTTTGGACCGAATTCAGCTTAATTCCCTATAAAACACTCATTAAAAGTGATTTCATCTCGATTGAACAATAAATAAAAATGTACCTCGATTTTTAATAACATTTTCAAAATCGACGTAACTCGGCCTAAGAAAAACATTTTGAGTATTTGTTCACTGTTTTCAAATATAACCACTGAAACCATTATTTTTGTAATTTTTGCGTTAATTCAAGCAAATGTAACGATATTCATTCAACAAACTGTTAAAATTCAATTTTAAATAAGAAATCGTTGTCACGGATTTTGTATCTTGAAGAAAAAAAACATGCGATTTTTTCGGTACACTTTTGAATGCATTTTTTTCTGGAGAAATTTTTGACCGAATTCAGCTTAATTCCCTATAAAACACTCATTAAAAGTGATTTCATCTCGATTGAACAATAAATAAAAATGTACCTCGATTTTTAATAACATTTTCAAAATCGACGTTTCACGGCCAAAGAAGCATATTTTGAGTATTTCTTCACTATTTTCAAATATAACCACTGAAACCATTATTTTTATACTTTTTGCTTTAATTCAAGCAAATGTAACGATATTCATTCAAAAAACTGTTAAAATTCAATTTTTCAATAAGAAATCGTTGTCACGGATTTTGTATCTTGAAGAAGAAAAACATGCGATTTTTTCGGTACACTTTTGAATGCATTTTTTTCTGGAGAAATTTTTGACCGAATTCAGCTTAATTCCCTATAAAACACTCATTGAAAGTGATTTCATCTCGATTTAACAATAATTAAAAATTTACCTCGATTTTTAATAACATTTTCAAAATCGACGTTTCACGGCCAAAGAAGCATACTTTGAGTATTTCTTCACTATTTTCAAATATGTTCACTGAAACCATTATTTTTATACTTTTTGCTTTAATTCAAGCAAATGTAACGATATTCAATCAAAAAACTGTTAAAATTAAATTTTTCAATAAGAAATCGTTGTCACGGATTTTGCATCTTGAAGAAGAAAAACATGCGATTTTTTCGGTACACTTTTGAATGCATTTTTTTCTGGAGAAATTTTTGACCGAATTCAGCTTAATTCCCTATAAAACACTCATTGAAAGTGATTTCATCTCGATTGAACAATAATTAAAAATGTACCTCGATTTTTAATAACATTTTAAAAATCGACGTTTCACCGCCAACGAAGCATATTTTGAGTATTTCTTCACTATTTACAAATATATTCACTGAAACCATTATTTTTATACTTTTTGCTTTAATTCAAGCAAATGTAACGATATTCAATCAAAAAACTGTTAAAATTAAATTTTTCAATAAGAAATCGTTGTCACGGATTTTGTATCTTGAAGAAGAAAAACATGCGATTTTTTCGGTACTTTTTTAATGCATTTTTTTCTGGAGAAATTTTTGACAGAATTCAGCTTAATTCCCTATAAAACACTCATTAAAAGTGATTTCATCTCGATTGAACAATAAATAAAAATGTACCTCGATTTTTAATAACATTTTCAAAATCAACGTTTCACGGCCAAAGAAGCATATTTTGAGTATTTCTTCACTATTTTCAAATATAACCACTGAAACCATTATTTTTATACTTTTTGCTTTAATTCAAGCAAATGTAACGATAATCATTCAAAAAACTGTTAAAATTCAATTTTTCAATAAGAAATCGTTGTCACGGATTTTGTATCTTGAAGAAGAAAAACATGCGATTTTTTCGGTACTTTTTTGAATGAATTTTTTTCTGAAGAAATTTTGGACCGAATTCAGCTTAATTCCCTATAAAACACTCATTAAAAGTGATTTCATCTCGATTGAACAATAAATAAAAATGTACCTCGATTTTTAATAACATTTTCAAAATCGACGTAACTCGGCCTAAGAAAAACATTTTGAGTATTTGTTCACTGTTTTCAAATATAACCACTGAAACCATTATTTTTGTAATTTTTGCGTTAATTCAAGCAAATGTAACGATATTCATTCAACAAACTGTTAAAATTCAATTTTAAATAAGAAATCGTTGTCACGGATTTTGTATCTTGAAGAAAAAAAACATGCGATTTTTTCGGTACACTTTTGAATGCATTTTTTTCTGGAGAAATTTTTGACCGAATTCAGCTTAATTCCCTATAAAACACTCATTAAAAGTGATTTCATCTCGATTGAACAATAAATAAAAATGTACCTCGATTTTTAATAACATTTTCAAAATCGACGTTTCACGGCCAAAGAAGCATATTTTGAGTATTTCTTCACTATTTTCAAATATAACCACTGAAACCATTATTTTTATACTTTTTGCTTTAATTCAAGCAAATGTAACGATATTCATTCAAAAAACTGTTAAAATTCAATTTTTCAATAAGAAATCGTTGTCACGGATTTTGTATCTTGAAGAAGAAAAACATGCGATTTTTTCGGTACACTTTTGAATGCATTTTTTTCTGGAGAAATGTTTGACCGAATTCAGCTTAATTCCCTATAAAACACTCATTGAAAGTGATTTCATCTCGATTTAACAATAATTAAAAATTTACCTCGATTTTTAATAACATTTTCAAAATCGACGTTTCACGGCCAAAGAAGCATACTTTGAGTATTTCTTCACTATTTTCAAATATGTTCACTGAAACCATTATTTTTATACTTTTTGCTTTAATTCAAGCAAATGTAACGATATTCAATCAAAAAACTGTTAAAATTAAATTTTTCAATAAGAAATCGTTGTCACGGATTTTGTATCTTGAAGAAGAAAAACATGCGATTTTTTCGGTACACTTTTGAATGCATTTTTTTCTGGAGAAATTTTTGACCGAATTCAGCTTAATTCCCTATAAAACACTCATTGAAAGTGATTTCATCTCGATTGAACAATAATTAAAAATGTACCTCGATTTTTAATAACATTTTAAAAATCGACGTTTCACCGCCAACGAAGCATATTTTGAGTATTTCTTCACTATTTACAAATATATTCACTGAAACCATTATTTTTATACTTTTTGCTTTAATTCAAGCAAATGTAACGATATTCAATCAAAAAACTGTTAAAATTAAATTTTTCAATAAGAAATCGTTGTCACGGATTTTGTATCTTGAAGAAGAAAAACATGCGATTTTTTCGGTACTTTTTTAATGCATTTTTTTCTGGAGAAATTTTTGACAGAATTCAGCTTAATTCCCTATAAAACACTCATTAAAAGTGATTTCATCTCGATTGAACAATAAATAAAAATGTACCTCGATTTTTAATAACATTTTCAAAATCAACGTTTCACGGCCAAAGAAGCATATTTTGAGTATTTCTTCACTATTTTCAAATATAACCACTGAAACCATTATTTTTATACTTTTTGCTTTAATTCAAGCAAATGTAACGATAATCATTCAAAAAACTGTTAAAATTCAATTTTTCAATAAGAAATCGTTGTCACGGATTTTGTATCTTGAAGAAGAAAAACATGCGATTTTTTCGGTACTTTTTTGAATGAATTTTTTTCTGAAGAAATTTTGGACCGAATTCAGCTTAATTCCCTATAAAACACTCATTAAAAGTGATTTCATCTCGATTGAACAATAAATAAAAATGTACCTCGATTTTTAATAACATTTTCAAAATCGACGTAACTCGGCCTAAGAAAAACATTTTGAGTATTTGTTCACTGTTTTCAAATATAACCACTGAAACCATTATTTTTGTAATTTTTGCGTTAATTCAAGCAAATGTAACGATATTCATTCAACAAACTGTTAAAATTCAATTTTAAATAAGAAATCGTTGTCACGGATTTTGTATCTTGAAGAAAAAAAACATGCGATTTTTTCGGTACACTTTTGAATGCATTTTTTTCTGGAGAAATTTTTGACCGAATTCAGCTTAATTCCCTATAAAACACTCATTAAAAGTGATTTCATCTCGATTGAACAATAAATAAAAATGTACCTCGATTTTTAATAACATTTTCAAAATCGACGTTTCACGGCCAAAGAAGCATATTTTGAGTATTTCTTCACTATTTTCAAATATAACCACTGAAACCATTATTTTTATACTTTTTGCTTTAATTCAAGCAAATGTAACGATATTCATTCAAAAAACTGTTAAAATTCAATTTTTCAATAAGAAATCGTTGTCACGGATTTTGTATCTTGAAGAAGAAAAACATGCGATTTTTTCGGTACACTTTTGAATGCATTTTTTTCTGGAGAAATGTTTGACCGAATTCAGCTTAATTCCCTATAAAACACTCATTGAAAGTGATTTCATCTCGATTTAACAATAATTAAAAATTTACCTCGATTTTTAATAACATTTTCAAAATCGACGTTTCACGGCCAAAGAAGCATACTTTGAGTATTTCTTCACTATTTTCAAATATGTTCACTGAAACCATTATTTTTATACTTTTTGCTTTAATTCAAGCAAATGTAACGATATTCAATCAAAAAACTGTTAAAATTAAATTTTTCAATAAGAAATCGTTGTCACGGATTTTGTATCTTGAAGAAGAAAAACATGCGATTTTTTCGGTACACTTTTGAATGCATTTTTTTCTGGAGAAATTTTTGACCGAATTCAGCTTAATTCCCTATAAAACACTCATTGAAAGTGATTTCATCTCGATTGAACAATAATTAAAAATGTACCTCGATTTTTAATAACATTTTAAAAATCGACGTTTCACCGCCAACGAAGCATATTTTGAGTATTTCTTCACTATTTACAAATATATTCACTGAAACCATTATTTTTATACTTTTTGCTTTAATTCAAGCAAATGTAACGATATTCAATCAAAAAACTGTTAAAATTAAATTTTTCAATAAGAAATCGTTGTCACGGATTTTGTATCTTGAAGAAGAAAAACATGCGATTTTTTCGGTACTTTTTTAATGCATTTTTTTCTGGAGAAATTTTTGACAGAATTCAGCTTAATTCCCTATAAAACACTCATTAAAAGTGATTTCATCTCGATTGAACAATAAATAAAAATGTACCTCGATTTTTAATAACATTTTCAAAATCAACGTTTCACGGCCAAAGAAGCATATTTTGAGTATTTCTTCACTATTTTCAAACATAACCACTGAAACCATTATTTTTATACTTTTTGCTTTAATTCAAGCAAATGTAACGATAATCATTCAAAAAAATGTTAAAATTCAATTTTTCAATAAGAAATCGTTGTCACGGATTTTGTATCTTGAAGAAGAAAAACATGCGATTTTTTCGGTACTTTTTTGAATGAATTTTTTTCTGAAGAAATTTTGGACCGAATTCAGCTTAATTCCCTATAAAACACTCATTAAAAGTGATTTCATCTCGATTGAACAATAAATAAAAATGTACCTCGATTTTTAATAACATTTTCAAAATCGACGTAACTCGGCCTAAGAAAAACATTTTGAGTATTTGTTCACTGTTTTCAAATATAACCACTGAAACCATTATTTTTGTAATTTTTGCGTTAATTCAAGCAAATGTAACGATATTCATTCAACAAACTGTTAAAATTCAATTTTAAATAAGAAATCGTTGTCACGGATTTTGTATCTTGAAGAAAAAAAACATGCGATTTTTTCGGTACACTTTTGAATGCATTTTTTTCTGGAGAAATTTTTGACCGAATTCAGCTTAATTCCCTATAAAACACTCATTAAAAGTGATTTCATCTCGATTGAACAATAAATAAAAATGTACCTCGATTTTTAATAACATTTTCAAAATCGACGTTTCACGGCCAAAGAAGCATATTTTGAGTATTTCTTCACTATTTTCAAATATAACCACTGAAACCATTATTTTTATACTTTTTGCTTTAATTCAAGCAAATGTAACGATATTCATTCAAAAAACTGTTAAAATTCAATTTTTCAATAAGAAATCGTTGTCACGGATTTTGTATCTTGAAGAAGAAAAACATGCGATTTTTTCGGTACACTTTTGAATGCATTTTTTTCTGGAGAAATTTTTGACCGAATTCAGCTTAATTCCCTATAAAACACTCATTGAAAGTGATTTCATCTCGATTTAACAATAATTAAAAATTTACCTCGATTTTTAATAACATTTTCAAAATCGACGTTTCACGGCCAAAGAAGCATACTTTGAGTATTTCTTCACTATTTTCAAATATGTTCACTGAAACCATTATTTTTATACTTTTTGCTTTAATTCAAGCAAATGTAACGATATTCAATCAAAAAACTGTTAAAATTAAATTTTTCAATAAGAAATCGTTGTCACGGATTTTGTATCTTGAAGAAGAAAAACATGCGATTTTTTCGGTACACTTTTGAATGCATTTTTTTCTGGAGAAATTTTTAACCGAATTCAGCTTAATTCCCTATAAAACACTCATTGAAAGTGATTTCATCTCGATTGAACAATAATTAAAAATGTACCTCGATTTTTAATAACATTTTAAAAATCGACGTTTCACCGCCAACGAAGCATATTTTGAGTATTTCTTCACTATTTACAAATATATTCACTGAAACCATTATTTTTATACTTTTTGCTTTAATTCAAGCAAATGTAACGATATTCAATCAAAAAACTGTTAAAATTAAATTTTTCAATAAGAAATCGTTGTCACGGATTTTGTATCTTGAAGAAGAAAAACATGCGATTTTTTCGGTACTTTTTTAATGCATTTTTTTCTGGAGAAATTTTTGACAGAATTCAGCTTAATTCCCTATAAAACACTCATTAAAAGTGATTTCATCTCGATTGAACAATAAATAAAAATGTACCTCGATTTTTAATAACATTTTCAAAATCAACGTTTCACGGCCAAAGAAGCATATTTTGAGTATTTCTTCACTATTTTCAAATATAACCACTGAAACCATTATTTTTATACTTTTTGCTTTAATTCAAGCAAATGTAACGATAATCATTCAAAAAAATGTTAAAATTCAATTTTTCAATAAGAAATCGTTGTCACGGATTTTGTATCTTGAAGAAGAAAAACATGCGATTTTTTCGGTACTTTTTTGAATGAATTTTTTTCTGAAGAAATTTTGGACCGAATTCAGCTTAATTCCCTATAAAACACTCATTAAAAGTGATTTCATCTCGATTGAACAATAAATAAAAATGTACCTCGATTTTTAATAACATTTTCAAAATCGACGTAACTCGGCCTAAGAAAAACATTTTGAGTATTTGTTCACTGTTTTCAAATATAACCACTGAAACCATTATTTTTGTAATTTTTGCGTTAATTCAAGCAAATGTAACGATATTCATTCAACAAACTGTTAAAATTCAATTTTAAATAAGAAATCGTTGTCACGGATTTTGTATCTTGAAGAAAAAAAACATGCGATTTTTTCGGTACACTTTTGAATGCATTTTTTTCTGGAGAAATTTTTGACCGAATTCAGCTTAATTCCCTATAAAACACTCATTAAAAGTGATTTCATCTCGATTGAACAATAAATAAAAATGTACCTCGATTTTTAATAACATTTTCAAAATCGACGTTTCACGGCCAAAGAAGCATATTTTGAGTATTTCTTCACTATTTTCAAATATAACCACTGAAACCATTATTTTTATACTTTTTGCTTTAATTCAAGCAAATGTAACGATATTCATTCAAAAAACTGTTAAAATTCAATTTTTCAATAAGAAATCGTTGTCACGGATTTTGTATCTTGAAGAAGAAAAACATGCGATTTTTTCGGTACACTTTTGAATGCATTTTTTTCTGGAGAAATTTTTGACCGAATTCAGCTTAATTCCCTATAAAACACTCATTGAAAGTGATTTCATCTCGATTTAACAATAATTAAAAATTTACCTCGATTTTTAATAACATTTTCAAAATCGACGTTTCACGGCCAAAGAAGCATACTTTGAGTATTTCTTCACTATTTTCAAATATGTTCACTGAAACCATTATTTTTATACTTTTTGCTTTAATTCAAGCAAATGTAACGATATTCAATCAAAAAACTGTTAAAATTAAATTTTTCAATAAGAAATCGTTGTCACGGATTTTGTATCTTGAAGAAGAAAAACATGCGATTTTTTCGGTACACTTTTGAATGCATTTTTTTCTGGAGAAATTTTTGACCGAATTCAGCTTAATTCCCTATAAAACACTCATTGAAAGTGATTTCATCTCGATTGAACAATAATTAAAAATGTACCTCGATTTTTAATAACATTTTAAAAATCGACGTTTCACCGCCAACGAAGCATATTTTGAGTATTTCTTCACTATTTACAAATATATTCACTGAAACCATTATTTTTATACTTTTTGCTTTAATTCAAGCAAATGTAACGATATTCAATCAAAAAACTGTTAAAATTAAATTTTTCAATAAGAAATCGTTGTCACGGATTTTGTATCTTGAAGAAGAAAAACATGCGATTTTTTCGGTACTTTTTTGAATGCATTTTTTTCTGGAGAAATTTTTGACAGAATTCAGCTTAATTCCCTATAAAACACTCATTAAAAGTGATTTCATCTCGATTGAACAATAAATAAAAATGTACCTCGATTTTTAATAACATTTTCAAAATCAACGTTTCACGGCCAAAGAAGCATATTTTGAGTATTTCTTCACTATTTTCAAATATAACCACTGAAACCATTATTTTTATACTTTTTGCTTTAATTCAAGCAAATGTAACGATAATCATTCAAAAAACTGTTAAAATTCAATTTTTCAATAAGAAATCGTTGTCACGGATTTTGTATCTTGAAGAAGAAAAACATGCGATTTTTTCGGTACTTTTTTGAATGAATTTTTTTCTGAAGAAATTTTTGACCGAATTCAGCTTAATTCCCTATAAAACACTCATTAAAAGTGATTTCATCTCGATTGAACAATAAATAAAAATGTACCTCGATTTTTAATAACATTTTCAAAATCGACGTAACTCGGCCTAAGAAAAACATTTTGAGTATTTGTTCACTGTTTTCAAATATAACCACTGAAACCATTATTTTTGTAATTTTTGCGTTAATTCAAGCAAATGTAACGATATTCATTCAACAAACTGTTAAAATTCAATTTTAAATAAGAAATCGTTGTCACGGATTTTGTATCTTGAAGAAAAAAAACATGCGATTTTTTCGGTACACTTTTGAAAGCATTTTTTTCTGGAGAAATTTTTGACCGAATTCAGCTTAATTCCCAATAAAACACTCATTGAAAGTGATTTCATCTCGATTTAACAATAATTAAAAATTTACCTCGATTTTTAATAACATTTTCAAAATCGACGTTTCACGGCCAAAGAAGCATACTTTGAGTATTTCTTCACTATTTTCAAATATGTTCACTGAAACCATTATTTTTATACTTTTTGCTTTAATTCAAGCAAATGTAACGATATTCAATCAAAAAACTGTTAAAATTAAATTTTTCAATAAGAAATCGTTGTCACGGATTTTGTATCTTGAAAAAAAAAACATGCGATTTTTTCGGTACACTTTAAAATGCATTTTTTTCTGGAGAAATGTTTGACCGAATTCAGCTTAATTCCCTATAAAACACTCATTAAAAGTGATTTCATCTCGATTGAACAATAATTAAAAATGTACCTCGATTTTTAATAACATTTTAAAAATCGACGTTTCGCCGCCAACGAAGCATATTTTGAGTATTTCTTCACTATTTACAAATATATTCACTGAAACCATTATTTTTATACTTTTTCTTTAATTCAAGCAAATGTAACGATATTCAATCAAAAAACTGTTAAAATTAAATTTTTCAATAAGAAATCGTTGTCACGGATTTTGTATCTTGAAGAAGAAAAACATGCGATTTTTTCGGTACTTTTTTGAATACATTTTTTTCTGGAGAAATTTTTGACCGAATTCAGCTTAATTCCCTATAAAACACTCATTAAAAGTGATTTCATCTCGATTGAACAATAAATAAAAATGTACCTCGATTTTTAATAACATTTTCAAAATCGACGTTTCACGGCCAAAGAAGCATATTTTGAGTATTTCTTCACTATTTTCAAATATAACCACTGAAACCATTATTTTTATACTTTTTGCTTTAATTCAAGCAATGTAACGATATTCATTCAAAAAACTGTTAAAATTCAATTTTCAATAAGAAATCGTATTCACGGATTTTGTGTCTTGAAGAAGAAAAACCTTCGATTTTTTCGGTACTTTTTTGAATGCTTTTTTTCTGGAGAAATTTTTTTTTTCTGGAGATGAAATCACTTTTAATTAATGTTTTATAGGGAATTAAGCTGAATTCGGTCAAAAATTTCTCCAGAAAAAAATGCATTCAAAAAAGTACCGAAAAAATCGCAGGTTTTTCTTCTTCAAGACACAAAATCCGTGAATACGATTTCTTATTGAAAATTGAATTTTAACAGTTTTTTGAATGAATATCGTTACATTGCTTGAATTAAAGCTAAAGTATAAAAATAATGGTTTCAGTGGTTATATTTGAAAATAGTGAAGAAATACTCAAAATATGCTTCTTTGGCCGTGAAACGTCGATTTTGAAAATGTTATTAAAAATCGAGGTACATTTTTATTTATTGTCCTGACGAACATTTAATTTTTGGGCTTCCGTGGCTCAATGTTAGCGCGTTCGGCTGTTAATCGAAAGGTTGGTGGTTCGAGCCCATCCGGGAGCGGTGTTGTGAGGTCTCAGATGTAGCGTGAAAAGTCAAACTTTTTCCATAATACGTGATAACCATTTATTTTCTGAGCTTCCGTGGCTCAATGGTTAGCGCGTTCGGCTGTTAAGCAATAGGTTGGTGGTTCGAGCCTACCCGGGAGCGGTGTTTTGGGATCTCAAATGTAACGTAAATAGCCAAAGTTTTTCCACAATACCTGACGACCATTTAATTTTTGGCGCAATGGTTAGCGCGTTCGGCTGTTAACCGAAAGGATGGTGGTTCGAGCCCACCTGGGAGAGGTGTTGTAGGGTCTCAGATGTAACGTAAAAAGTCATAACTTATCCACAAAACCTAACAACCATTTAATTTCTGAGCTTCTGTGGCTCAATGGTTAGCGCGTTCGGCTGTTAACCAATTGGTTGGTTTTTCGAGCCTATCCGGGAGAAGTGTTGTGACGTCTCAGATGTAACGTAAAATGTCAGAGTTTTTCCACAATATCTGACGAACATTTAATTTTTGGGCTTGCGTGGCGCAATGGTTAGCGCGTTCAGCTGTTAATCGAAAGGTTGGTGGTTCGAGGCCACCCGGGAGAGGTGTTGTTGGGTCTCATATGTAGCGTAAAAAGACAAAACTTTTCCACAATACGTGACAACCATTTATCTTCTGAGCTTTCGTGGCTCAATGGTTAGCGCGTTCGGCTGTTAACCAATAGGTTGGTGGTTCGAGCCCACCCGGGAGCGGTGTTTTTGGATCTCAAATGTAACGTAAATAGCCAAAATATTTCCACAATACCTGACGACCATTTAATTTTTGGGCGTCCGTGGCGAATGGTTAGCGCGTTCGGCTGTTAGTCGAAAGGTTGGTGGTTCGAGCCCACCCGGAAGAGGTGATGTGGGGTCTCAGATGTAGCGTAAAAAGTCAAAACTTTTCCACAATACGTGACAACCATTTAATTTCTGAGCTTCAGTGGCGCAATGGTCAGCGCGTTCAGCTGTTAACCGAAAGGTTGGTGGTTCGAGCCCTCCCGGGAGCGGTGTTGTGTCGTCTCAGATGTAACGTAAAATGTCAGAGTTTTTCCACAATACCTGACGAGCATTTAATTTTTGGGCTTCCGTGGCGCAATGGTTAGCGCGTTCAGCTGTTAATCGAAAGGTTGGTGGTTCGAGCCCACCCGAGAGAGGTGTTGTGAGGTCTCAGATGTAGCGTGAAAAGTCAAACTTTTTCCATAATACGTGATAACAATTTATTTTCTGATCTTTCGTGGCTCAATGGTTAGCGCGTTCGGCTGTTAACCCATAGCTTGGTGGTTCGAGCCCACCCGGGAGCGGTGTTTTTGGATCTCAAATGTAACGTAAATAGCCAAAGTTTTTCCGCAATACCTGACGACCATTTTTTTTTGGGCGTCCGTGGCGCAATGGTTAGCGCGTTCGGCTGTTAACCGAAAGGTTGGTGGTTCGAGCCCATCCGGGAGCGGTGTTGTGAGGCATCAGATGTGAAGTAAAAAGTCAAAGTTTTACCTCAATACCTGACGAAAATTTAATTTTTGGGCTTCAGTGGCGCAATGGTTAGCGCGTTCGGCTATTAACCAATAGGTTGGCGGTTCGAGCCCATTCGGGAGAAGTGTTGTGACGTCTCAGATGTAACGTAAAATGTCGGAGTTTTTCCACAATACCTGACGAACATTTAATTTTTGGGCTTCAGTGGCGCAATGGTCAGCGCGTTCAGCTGTTAACCGAAAGGTTGGTGGTTCGAGCCCAAACGAGAGAGGTTTTGTGGGGTCTCAGATGTAGCGTGAAAAGTCTTAACTTTTCAACAATATCTGACAACCATTTAATTTTTGGGCATCCGTGGCGCAATGGCTAGCGCGTTCGGCTGTTAACCGAAAGGTTGGTGGTTCGAGCCCATCCGGGAGCGGTGTTGTGACGTCTCAGATGTTACGTAAAATGTCAGAGTTTTTCCACAATACCTGACAACCATTTTATTTCGGAGCTTCCGTGGCGCAGTAATTAGCGCGTCCAGCTCTTAATCGAAAGGTTGGTGGTTCGAGCCCACCCGGAAGAGGTGTTGTGGGGTCTCAGATGTAGCGTTAAAGGTCAAAACTTTTCCACAATACGTGACAACCATTTAATTTCTGATCTTCCGTGGCTCAATGGTTAGCGCGTTCGGCTGTTAACCAATAGGTTGGTGGTTCGAGCCCACCCGGGAGCGGTGTTTTTGGATCTCAAATGTAACGTAAATAGCCAAAGTTTTTCCACAGTACCTGACGACCATTTAATTTTTGGGCCTCAGTGGCGAATGGTTAGCGCGTTCGGCTGTTAACCGAAAGGTTGGTGGTTCGAGCCCATCCGGGAGCGGTGTTGTGAGGTCTCAGATGTGAAGTAAAAAGTCAAGGTTTTACCTCAATACCTGACGAAAATTTAATTTTTGGGCTACAGTGGCGCAATGGTCAGCGCGTTCAGCTGTTAACCGAAAGGTTGGTGGTTCGAGCCCTCCCGGGAGCGGTGTTGTGACGTCTCAGATGTAAGGTAAAATGTCAGAGTTTTTCCAAAACACCTGACGAACATTTAACTTTTGGGCTTCCGTGGCGCAATGGTTAGCGCGTTCAGCTGTTAATCGAAAGGTTGGTGGTTCGAGCCTGCCCGGAAGAGGTATTGTGTGGTCTCAGATGTAGCGTAAAAAGTCAAAACTTTTCCACAATACGTGACAACCATTTAATTTCTCAGCCTCCGTGGCTCAATGGTTAGCGCGTTCGGCTGTTAATCGAAAGGTTGGTGGTTCGAGCCCATCCGGGAGCGGTGTTGTGAGGTCTCAGATGTAGCGTGAAAAGTCAAACTTTTTCCATAATACGTGATAACCATTTATTTTCTGAGCTTCCGTGGCTCAATGGTTAGCGCGTTCGGCTGTTAACCAATAGGTTGGTGGTTCGAGCCCACCCGGGAGCGGTGTTTTGGGATCTCAAATGTAACGTAAATAGCCAAAGTTTTTTAACAATACCTGACGACCATTTAATTTTTGGGCCTCAGTGGCGCAATGGTTAGCGCGTTCAGCTGTTAACCGAAAGGTTGGTGGTTCGAGCCCACCCGGGAGAGGTGTTGTGGGGTCTCAAATGTAACGTAGAAAGCCAAAGTTTTTCCACAATACCTGACAACCGTTTAATTTCTGAGCTTCCGTGGCTCAATGGTTAGCGCGTTCAGCTGTTAACCAATAGGTTGGTGGTTCGAGCCCACCCGGGAGCGGTGTTGTGTGATCTCAAATGTAACGTAGAAAGCCAAAGTTTTTCCACAATACCAGACGACCATTTAATTTTTGGGCTTCCGTGGCGCAATGGTTAGCGCGTTCGGCTGTTAACCGAAAGGTTGGTGGTTCGAGCCCATCCGGGAGCGGTGTTGTGAGGCCTCAGATGTGAAGTAAAAAGTCAAAGTTTTACCTCAATACCTGAAGAAAATTTAATTTTTGGGCTTCAGTGGCGCAATGGTTAGCGCGTTCGGCTATTAACCAATAGGTTGGTGGTTCGAGCCCATCCGGGAGAAGTGTTGTGACGTCTCAGATGTAACGTAAAATGTCAGAGTTTTTCCACAATACCTGACGAGCATTTAACATTTGGGCTTCCGTGGCGCAATGTTTAGTGCGTTCGGCTGTTAACCAATAGGTTGGTGGTTCGAGCCCATCCGGGAGCGGTGTTGTGAGGTCTCAGATGTGACGTAAAAAGTCAAGGTTTTTACACAATACCTGACGAGCATTTAACTTTTGGGCTTCCGTGGCGCAACGTTTAGCGCGTTCGGCTGTTAACCAATAGGTTGGTGGTTCGAGCCCATCCGGGAGCGGTGTTGTGAGGTCTCAGATGTGACGTAAAAAGTCAAGGTTTTTACACAATACCTGACGAGCATTTAATTTTTGGGATTCCGTGGCGCAATGGTTAGCGCGTTCAGCTGTTAATCGAAAGGTTGGTGGTTCGAGCCCACCCGGGAGAGGTGTTGTGGGGTCTCAAATGTAACGTAGAAAGCCAAAGTTTTTCCACAACACCTGACAACCATTTAATTTCTGAGCTTCCGTGGCTCAATGGTTAGCGCGTTCGGCTGTTAACCAATAGGTTGGTGGTTCGAGCGCATCCGGGAGCGGTGTTGTGAAGTCTCAGATGTGACGTAAATAGTCAAGGTTTTTACACAATACCTGACGAGCATTTAACTTTTGGGCTTCCGTGGCGCAATGGTTAGCGCGTTCGGCTGTTAACCAATAGGTTGGTGGTTCGAGCCCATCCGGGAGCGGTGTTGTGAGGTCTCAGATGTGACGTAAGAAGTCAAGGTTTTTACACAATACCTGACGAGTATTTAACTTTTGGGCTTCCGTGGCGCAATGGTTAGCGCGTTCGGCTGTTAACCAATAGGTTGGTGGTTCGAGCCCATCCGGGAGCGGTGTTGTGAGGTCTCAGATGTGACGTAAAAAGTCAAGTTTTTTGCACAATACCTGACGAGCATTTAGGTTTTGGGCTTCCGTGGCGCAATGGTTAGCGCGTTCGGCTGTTAAGCAATAGGTTGGTGGTTCGAGCCCATCCGGGAGCGGTGTTGTGAGGTCTCAGATGTGACGTAAAAAGTCAAGGTTTTTACACAATACCTGACGAGCATTTAAATTTTGGGCTTCCTTGGCGCAATGGTTAGCGCGTTCGGCTGATAACCAATAGGTTGGTGGTTCGAGCCCACCCGGGAGCGGTGTTGTGTGATCTCAAATGTAACGTAGAAAGCCAAAATTTTTCCACAATACCTGACGACCATTTAATTTTTGGGCTTCCGTGGCGCAATGGTTAGCACGTTCGGCTGTTAACCTATAGGTTGGTGATTCGAGCCCAACCCAGAGAGGTGTTGTAGGGTCTCAGATGTAACGTAATAAGTCATAACTTATCCACAACACCTGACAACCATTTAATCTCTGAGCTTCCGTGGCTCAATGGTTAGCGCGTTCGGCTTTTAACCAATAGGTTGGTTGTTCGAGCCCATCCGGGAGCGGTGTTGTGAGGTCTCAGATGTAACGTAAAATGTCAGAGTTTTTCCACAATACCTGACGAACATTTAATTTTTGGGCTTCCGTGGCGCAATGGTTAGCGCGTTCGGCTGTTAACCAATAGGTTGGTGGTTCGAGCCCATCCGGGAGCGGTGTTGTGAGGTCTCAGATGTGACGTAAAAAGTCAAGGTTTTTACACAATACCTGACGAGCATTTAATTTTTAGCTTCCGTGGCGCAATGGTTAGCGCGTTCAGCAGTTAACAAATAGGTTAGTGGTTCGAGCCCACCCGGGAGCGGCGTTGTGGGATCTCAAACGTAACGTAGAAAGCCAAAGTTTTTCCGCAATACCTGACGACCATTTAATTTTTGGGCTTCCGTGGCGCAATGGTTAACGCGTTCGGCTGTTAACCAATAGGTTGGTGGTTCGAGCCCACCCGGGAGCGGTGTTGTGGGATCTCAAATGTAACGTAGAAAGCCAAAGTTTTTCCACAATACGTGACGACCATTTAATTTCTGAGCTTCCGTGGCTCAATGGTTAGCGCGTTCGGCTGTTAACCAATAGGTTGGTGGTTCGAGCCCACCCGGGAGCGGTGTTTTTGGATCTCAAATGTAACATAAATAGCCAAAGTTTTTCCACAATACCTGACGACCATTTAATTTTTGGGCGTCCGTGGCGAATGGTTAGCGCGTTCGGCTGTTAACCGAAAGGTTGGTGGTTCGAGCCCACCCGGAAGAGGTGTTGTGGGGTCTCAGATGTAGCGTAAAAAGTCAAAACTTTTCCACAATACGTGACAACCATTTAATTTCTGAGCATCCGTGGCTCAATGGTTAGCGCGTTCGGCTGTTAATCGAAAGGTTGGTGGTTCGAGCCCATCCGGGAGCGGTGTTGTTAGGTCTCGGATGTGACGTAAAAAGTCAAGGTTTTTACACAATACCTGACGAGCATTTAATTTTTGGGCTTCCGTGGCGCAATGGTTAGCGCGTTCGGCTGTTAACCAATAGGTTGGTGGTTCGAGCCCATCCGGGAGCGGTGTTGTGAGGTCTCAGATGTGACGTAAAAAGTCAAGGTTTTTACACAATACCTGACGAGCATTTAATTTTTAGCTTCCGTGGCGCAATGGTTAGCGCGTTCAGCAGTTAACAAATAGGTTAGTGGTTCGAGCCCACCCGGGAGCGGCGTTGTGGGATCTCAAACGTAACGTAGAAAGCCAAAGTTTTTCCGCAATACCTGACGACCATTTAATTTTTGGGCTTCCGTGGCGCAATGGTTAACGCGTTCGGCTGTTAACCAATAGGTTGGTGGTTCGAGCCCACCCGGGAGCGGTGTTGTGGGATCTCAAATGTAACGTAGAAAGCCAAAGTTTTTCCACAATACGTGACGACCATTTAATTTCTGAGCTTCCGTGGCTCAATGGTTAGCGCGTTCGGCTGTTAACCAATAGGTTGGTGGTTCGAGCCCACCCGGGAGCGGTGTTTTTGGATCTCAAATGTAACATAAATAGCCAAAGTTTTTCCACAATACCTGACGACCATTTAATTTTTGGGCGTCCGTGGCGAATGGTTAGCGCGTTCGGCTGTTAACCGAAAGGTTGGTGGTTCGAGCCCACCCGGAAGAGGTGTTGTGGGGTCTCAGATGTAGCGTAAAAAGTCAAAACTTTTCCACAATACGTGACAACCATTTAATTTCTGAGCTTCCGTGGCTCAATGGTTAGCGCGTTCGGCTGTTAATCGAAAGGTTGGTGGTTCGAGCCCATCCGGGAGCGGTGTTGTTAGGTCTCGGATGTGACGTAAAAAGTCAAGGTTTTTACACAATACCTGACGAGCATTTAATTTTTGGGCTTCCGTGGCGCAATGGTTAGCGCGTTCGGCTGTTAACCAATAGGTTGGTGGTTCGAGCCCATCCGGGAGCGGTGTTGTGAGGTCTCAGATGTGACGTAAAAAGTCAAGGTTTTTACACAATACCTGACGAGCATTTAATTTTTAGCTTCCGTGGCGCAATGGTTAGCGCGTTCAGCAGTTAACAAATAGGTTAGTGGTTCGAGCCCACCCGGGAGCGGCGTTGTGGGATCTCAAACGTAACGTAGAAAGCCAAAGTTTTTCCGCAATACCTGACGACCATTTAATTTTTGGGCTTCCGTGGCGCAATGGTTAACGCGTTCGGCTGTTAACCAATAGGTTGGTGGTTCGAGCCCACCCGGGAGCGGTGTTGTGGGATCTCAAATGTAACGTAGAAAGCCAAAGTTTTTCCACAATACGTGACGACCATTTAATTTCTGAGCTTCCGTGGCTCAATGGTTAGCGCGTTCGGCTGTTAACCAATAGGTTGGTGGTTCGAGCCCACCCGGGAGCGGTGTTTTTGGATCTCAAATGTAACATAAATAGCCAAAGTTTTTCCACAATACCTGACGACCATTTAATTTTTGGGCGTCCGTGGCGAATGGTTAGCGCGTTCGGCTGTTAACCGAAAGGTTGGTGGTTCGAGCCCACCCGGAAGAGGTGTTGTGGGGTCTCAGATGTAGCGTAAAAAGTCAAAACTTTTCCACAATACGTGACAACCATTTAATTTCTGAGCATCCGTGGCTCAATGGTTAGCGCGTTCGGCTGTTAATCGAAAGGTTGGTGGTTCGAGCCCATCCGGGAGCGGTGTTGTTAGGTCTCGGATGTGACGTAAAAAGTCAAGGTTTTTACACAATACCTGACGAGCATTTAATTTTTGGGCTTCCGTGGCGCAATGGTTAGCGCGTTCGGCTGTTAACCAATAGGTTGGTGGTTCGAGCCCATCCGGGAGCGGTGTTGTGAGGTCTCAGATGTGACGTAAAAAGTCAAGGTTTTTACACAATACCTGACGAGCATTTAATTTTTAGCTTCCGTGGCGCAATGGTTAGCGCGTTCAGCAGTTAACAAATAGGTTAGTGGTTCGAGCCCACCCGGGAGCGGCGTTGTGGGATCTCAAACGTAACGTAGAAAGCCAAAGTTTTTCCGCAATACCTGACGACCATTTAATTTTTGGGCTTCCGTGGCGCAATGGTTAACGCGTTCGGCTGTTAACCAATAGGTTGGTGGTTCGAGCCCACCCGGGAGCGGTGTTGTGGGATCTCAAATGTAACGTAGAAAGCCAAAGTTTTTCCACAATACGTGACGACCATTTAATTTCTGAGCTTCCGTGGCTCAATGGTTAGCGCGTTCGGCTGTTAACCAATAGGTTGGTGGTTCGAGCCCACCCGGGAGCGGTGTTTTTGGATCTCAAATGTAACATAAATAGCCAAAGTTTTTCCACAATACCTGACGACCATTTAATTTTTGGGCGTCCGTGGCGAATGGTTAGCGCGTTCGGCTGTTAACCGAAAGGTTCGTGGTTCGAGCCCACCCGGAAGAGGTGTTGTGGGGTCTCAGATGTAGCGTAAAAAGTCAAAACTTTTCCACAATACGTGACAACCATTTAATTTCTGAGCTTCCGTGGCTCAATGGTTAGCGCGTTCGGCTGTTAATCGAAAGGTTGGTGGTTCGAGCCCATCCGGGAGCGGTGTTGTTAGGTCTCGGATGTGACGTAAAAAGTCAAGGTTTTTACACAATACCTGACGAGCATTTAATTTTTGGGCTTCCGTGGCGCAATGGTTAGCGCGTTCGGCTGTTAACCAATAGGTTGGTGGTTCGAGCCCATCCGGGAGCGGTGTTGTGAGGTCTCAGATGTGACGTAAAAAGTCAAGGTTTTTACACAATACCTGACGAGCATTTAATTTTTAGCTTCCGTGGCGCAATGGTTAGCGCGTTCAGCAGTTAACAAATAGGTTAGTGGTTCGAGCCCACCCGGGAGCGGCGTTGTGGGATCTCAAACGTAACGTAGAAAGCCAAAGTTTTTCCGCAATACCTGACGACCATTTAATTTTTGGGCTTCCGTGGCGCAATGGTTAACGCGTTCGGCTGTTAACCAATAGGTTGGTGGTTCGAGCCCACCCGGGAGCGGTGTTGTGGGATCTCAAATGTAACGTAGAAAGCCAAAGTTTTTCCACAATACGTGAAGACCATTTAATTTCTGAGCTTCCGTGGCTCAATGGTTAGAGCGTTCGGCTGTTAACCAATAGGTTGGTGGTTCGAGCCCACCCGGGAGCGGTGTTTTTGGATCTCAAATGTAACATAAATAGCCAAAGTTTTTCCACAATACCTGACGACCATTTAATTTTTGGGCGTCCGTGGCGAATGGTTAGCGCGTTCGGCTGTTAACCGAAAGGTTGGTGGTTCGAGCCCACCCGGAAGAGGTGTTGTGGGGTCTCAGATGTAGCGTAAAAAGTCAAAACCTTTCCACAATACGTGACAACCATTTAATTTCTGAGCTTCCGTGGCTCAATGGTTAGCGCGTTCGGCTGTTAATCGAAAGGTTGGTGGTTCGAGCCCATCCGGGAGCGGTGTTGTGAGGTCTCGGATGTGAAGTAAAAAGTCAAAGTTTTACCTCAATACCTGACGAAAATTTATTTTTTGGGCTTCAGTGGCGCAATGGTGAGCGCGTTCAGCTGTTAGCCGAAAGGTTGGTGGTTCGAGCCCATCCGGGAGCGGTGTTGTGAGGTCTCAGATGTGACGTAAGAAGTCAAGGTTTTTACACAATACCTGACGAGTATTTAACTTTTGGGCTTCCGTGGCGCAATGGTTAGCGCGTTCGGCTGTTAACCAATAGGTTGGTGGTTCGAGCCCACCCGGGAGAGGTGCTGTGGGGTCTCAGATGTAGCGTTAAAAGTCAAAACGTTTCCACAATACGTGACAACCATTTAATTTCTGAGCCTCCGTGGCGCGTTCGGCTGTTAACCAATAGGTTAGTGGTTCGAGCCCACCCGGGAGCGGCGTTGTGGGATCTCAAATGTAACGTAGAAAGCCAAAGTTTTTCCACAATACCTGACGATCATTTAATTTTTGGGCTTCCGTGGCGCAATGGTTAGGGCGTTCGGCTGTTAACCAATAGGTTGGTGGTTCGAGCCCACCCGGGCGCGGTGTTGTGGGATGTCAAACGTAACGTAGAAAGCCAATGTTTTTCCACAATACCTGACGACCATTTAATTTTTGGGCTTCCGTGGCGCAATGATTAGCGCGTTCAGCTGTTAATGGAAAGGTTGAAGGTTCGAGCCCACCCGAGAGAGGTGTTGTGGGGTCTCAGATGTAGCGTAAAAAGTCAAAACTTTTCCGCAATACGTGAAAACCATTTAATTTCTGAGCTTCCGTGGCTCAATGGTTAGCGCGTTCGGCTGTTAACCAATAGGTTGGTGGTTCGAGCCCATCCGGGAGCGGTGTTGTGACGTCTCAGATGTGACGTAAAAAGTCCAGGTTTTTCCACAATACCGGACGACCATTTAATTTTGGGGCTTCCGTGACGCAATCGTTAGCGCGTTCGGCTGTTAACAGAAAGGTTGGTGGTTCGAGCACACCCGGGAGCGGTGCTATGAGGTCTCAGATGTTACGTAAAAAGTCCAGGTTTTTCCACAATACCGGACGACCATTTAATTTTTGGGCTTCCGTGGCGCAATGGTTAGCGCGTTCAGCTGCTATTCAAAAGACTGGTGGTTTGAGCCCTTCCGGGAGCGGTGTTGTGACGTCTCAGATGTAACATAAAATGTCAGAGTTTTTCCACAATACCTGACGAATATTGAACTTTTGGGCTTCCGTGGCGCAATGGTTAGCGCGTTCAGCTGTTAATCGAAAAGTTGGTGGTTCGAGCCCACCCGGGAGAGGTGTTGTGGGGTCTCAGATGTAGCGTAAAAAGTCAAAACGTTTCCACAATACGTGACAACCATTTAATTTCTGAGCCTCCGTGGCTCAATGGTTAGCGCGTTCGGCTGTTAACCAATAGGTTAGTGGTTCGAGCCCACCCGGGAGCGGCGTTGTGGGATCTCAAACGTAACGTAGAAAGCCAAAGTTTTTCCGCAATACCTGACGACCATTTAATTTTTGGGCTTCCGTGGCGCAATGGTTAACGCGTTCGGCTGTTAACCAATAGGTTGGTGGTTCGAGCCCACCCGGGAGCGGTGTTGTGGGATCTCAAATGTAACGTAGAAAGCCAAAGTTTTTCCACAATACGTGACGACCATTTAATTTCTGAGCTTCCGTGGCTCAATGGTTAGCGCGTTCGGCTGTTAACCAATAGGTTGGTGGTTCGAGCCCACCCGGGAGCGGTGTTTTTGGATCTCAAATGTAACATAAATAGCCAAAGTTTTTCCACAATACCTGACGACCATTTAATTTTTGGGCGTCCGTGGCGAATGGTTAGCGCGTTCGGCTGTTAACCGAAAGGTTGGTGGTTCGAGCCCACCCGGAAGAGGTGTTGTGGGGTCTCAGATGTAGCGTAAAAAGTCAAAACTTTTCCACAATACGTGACAACCATTTAATTTCTGAGCATCCGTGGCTCAATGGTTAGCGCGTTCGGCTGTTAATCGAAAGGTTGGTGGTTCGAGCCCATCCGGGAGCGGTGTTGTTAGGTCTCGGATGTGACGTAAAAAGTCAAGGTTTTTACACAATACCTGACGAGCATTTAATTTTTGGGCTTCCGTGGCGCAATGGTTAGCGCGTTCGGCTGTTAACCAATAGGTTGGTGGTTCGAGCCCATCCGGGAGCGGTGTTGTGAGGTCTCAGATGTGACGTAAAAAGTCAAGGTTTTTACACAATACCTGACGAGCATTTAATTTTTAGCTTCCGTGGCGCAATGGTTAGCGCGTTCAGCAGTTAACAAATAGGTTAGTGGTTCGAGCCCACCCGGGAGCGGCGTTGTGGGATCTCAAACGTAACGTAGAAAGCCAAAGTTTTTCCGCAATACCTGACGACCATTTAATTTTTGGGCTTCCGTGGCGCAATGGTTAACGCGTTCGGCTGTTAACCAATAGGTTGGTGGTTCGAGCCCACCCGGGAGCGGTGTTGTGGGATCTCAAATGTAACGTAGAAAGCCAAAGTTTTTCCACAATACGTGACGACCATTTAATTTCTGAGCTTCCGTGGCTCAATGGTTAGCGCGTTCGGCTGTTAACCAATAGGTTGGTGGTTCGAGCCCACCCGGGAGCGGTGTTTTTGGATCTCAAATGTAACATAAATAGCCAAAGTTTTTCCACAATACCTGACGACCATTTAATTTTTGGGCGTCCGTGGCGAATGGTTAGCGCGTTCGGCTGTTAACCGAAAGGTTGGTGGTTCGAGCCCACCCGGAAGAGGTGTTGTGGGGTCTCAGATGTAGCGTAAAAAGTCAAAACTTTTCCACAATACGTGACAACCATTTAATTTCTGAGCTTCCGTGGCTCAATGGTTAGCGCGTTCGGCTGTTAATCGAAAGGTTGGTGGTTCGAGCCCATCCGGGAGCGGTGTTGTTAGGTCTCGGATGTGACGTAAAAAGTCAAGGTTTTTACACAATACCTGACGAGCATTTAATTTTTGGGCTTCCGTGGCGCAATGGTTAGCGCGTTCGGCTGTTAACCAATAGGTTGGTGGTTCGAGCCCATCCGGGAGCGGTGTTGTGAGGTCTCAGATGTGACGTAAAAAGTCAAGGTTTTTACACAATACCTGACGAGCATTTAATTTTTAGCTTCCGTGGCGCAATGGTTAGCGCGTTCAGCAGTTAACAAATAGGTTAGTGGTTCGAGCCCACCCGGGAGCGGCGTTGTGGGATCTCAAACGTAACGTAGAAAGCCAAAGTTTTTCCGCAATACCTGACGACCATTTAATTTTTGGGCTTCCGTGGCGCAATGGTTAACGCGTTCGGCTGTTAACCAATAGGTTGGTGGTTCGAGCCCACCCGGGAGCGGTGTTGTGGGATCTCAAATGTAACGTAGAAAGCCAAAGTTTTTCCACAATACGTGAAGACCATTTAATTTCTGAGCTTCCGTGGCTCAATGGTTAGAGCGTTCGGCTGTTAACCAATAGGTTGGTGGTTCGAGCCCACCCGGGAGCGGTGTTTTTGGATCTCAAATGTAACATAAATAGCCAAAGTTTTTCCACAATACCTGACGACCATTTAATTTTTGGGCGTCCGTGGCGAATGGTTAGCGCGTTCGGCTATTAACCGAAAGGTTGGTGGTTCGAGCCCACCCGGAAGAGGTGTTGTGGGGTCTCAGATGTAGCGTAAAAAGTCAAAACTTTTCCACAATACGTGACAACCATTTAATTTCTGAGCTTCCGTGGCTCAATGGTTAGCGCGTTCGGCTGTTAATCGAAAGGTTGGTGGTTCGAGCCCATCCGGGAGCGGTGTTGTGAGGTCTCGGATGTGAAGTAAAAAGTCAAAGTTTTACCTCAATACCTGACGAAAATTTAATTTTTGGGCTTCAGTGGCGCAATGGTCAGCGCGTTCAGCTGTTAACCGAAAGGTTGGTGGTTCGAGCCCTCCCGGGAGCGGTGTTGTGTCGTCTCAGATGTAACGTAAAATGTCAGAGTTTTTCCACAATACCTGACGAACATTTAATTTTTGGGCGTCCGTGGCGAATGGTTAGCGCGTTCGGCTGTTAACCGAAAGGTTGGTGGTTCGAGCCCTCCCGGGAGCGGTGTTGTGACGTCTCAGATGTAACGTAAAATGTCAGAGTTTTTCCACAATACCTGACGAGCATTTAATATTTGGGCTTCCGTGGCGCAATGGTTAGCGCGTTCGGCTGTTAATCGAAAGGTTGGTGGTTCGAGCCCACCCGTGAGAGGTGTTGTGAGGTCTCAGATGTAGCGTGAAAAGTCAAACTTTTTCCATAATACGTGATAACCATTTATTTTCTGATCTTTCGTGGCTCAATGGTTAGCGCGTTCGGCTGTTAACCAATAGCTTGGTGTTTCGAGCCCACCCGGGAGCGTTGTTTTTGGATCTCAAATGTAACGTAAATAGCCAAAGTTTTTCCGCAATACCTGACGACCATTTTTTTGGGCGTCCGTGGCGCAATGGTTAGCGCGTTCGGCTGTTAACCGAAAGGTTGGTGGTTCGAGCCCATCCGGGAGCGGTGTTGTGAGGCCTCAGATGTGAAGTAAAAAGTCAAAGTTTTACCTCAATACCTGACGAAAATTTAATTTTTGGGCTTCAGTGGCGCAATGGTCAGCGCGTTCAGCTGTTAACCGAAAGGTTGGTGGTTCGAGCCCTCCCGGGAGCGGTGTTGTGACGTCTCAGATGTAACGTAAAATGTCAGAGTTTTTCCAAAATACCTGACGAGCATTTAATTTTTGGGCTTCCGTGGCGCAATGGTTAGCGCGTTCAGCTGTTAATCGAAAGGTTGGTGGTTCGAGCCCACCCGGAAGAGGTGTTGTGGGGTCTCAGATGTAGCGTAAAAAGTCAAAACTTTTTCCATAATACGTGATAACCATTTATTTTCTTATCTTTCGTGGCTCAATGGTTAGCGCGTTCAGCTGCTATTCAAAAGACTGGTGGTTTGAGCCCTTCCGGGAGCGGTGTTGTGACGTCTCAGATGTAACATAAAATGTCAGAGTTTTTCCACAATACCTGACGAATATTGAACTTTTGGGCTTCCGTGGCGCAATGGTTAGCGCGTTCAGCTGTTAATCGAAAAGTTGGTGGTTCGAGCCCACCCGGGAGAGGTGTTGTGGGGTCTCAGATGTAGCGTAAAAAGTCAAAACGTTTCCACAATACGTGACAACCATTTAATTTCTGAGCCTCCGTGGCTCAATGGTTAGCGCGTTCGGCTGTTAACCAATAGGTTAGTGGTTCGAGCCCACCCGGGAGCGGCGTTGTGGGATCTCAAATGTAACGTAGAAAGCCAAAGTTTTTCCACAATACCTGACGATCATTTAATTTTTGGCCTTCCGTGGCGCAATGGTTAGGGCGTTCGGCTGTTAACCAATAGGTTTGTGGTTCGAGCCCAACCGAGAGAGGTGTTGTAGGGTCTCAGATGTAACGTAATAAGTCATAACTTATCCACAACACCTGACAACCATTTAATCTCTGAGCTTCCGTGGCTCAATGGTTAGCGCGTTCGGCTGTTAACCAATAGGTTGGTGGTTCGAGCCCATCCGGGAGCGGTGTTGTGAGGTCTCAGATGTAACGTAAAATGTCAGAGTTTTTCCACAATACCTGACGAACATTTAATTTTTGGGCTTCCGTGGCGCAATGGTTAGCGCGTTCGGCTGTTAACCAATAGGTTGGTGGTTCGAGCCCATCCGGGAGCGGTGTTGTGAGGTCTCAGATGTGACGTAAAAAGTCAAGGTTTTTACACAATACCTGACGAGCATTTAATTTTTAGCTTCCGTGGCGCAATGGTTAGCGCGTTCAGCAGTTAACAAATAGGTTAGTGGTTCGAGCCCACCCGGGAGCGGCGTTGTGGGATCTCAAACGTAACGTAGAAAGCCAAAGTTTTTCCACAATACCTGACGACCATTTAATTTTTGGGCTTCCGTGGCGCAATGGTTAACGCGTTCGGCTGTTAACCAATAGGTTGGTGGTTCGAGCCCACCCGGGAGCGGTGTTGTGGGATCTCAAATGTAACGTAGAAAGCCAAAGTTTTTCCACAATACGTGACGACCATTTAATTTCTGAGCTTCCGTGGCTCAATGGTTAGCGCGTTCGGCTGTTAACCAATAGGTTGGTGGTTCGAGCCCACCCGGGAGCGGTGTTTTTGGATCTCAAATGTAACATAAATAGCCAAAGTTTTTCCACAATACCTGACGACCATTTAATTTTTGGGCGTCCGTGGCGAATGGTTAGCGCGTTCGGCTGTTAACCGAAAGGTTGGTGGTTCGAGCCCACCCGGAAGAGGTGTTGTGGGGTCTCAGATGTAGCGTAAAAAGTCAAAACTTTTCCACAATACGTGACAACCATTTAATTTCTGAGCTTCCGTGGCTCAATGGTTAGCGCGTTCGGCTGTAAATCGAAAGGTTGGTGGTTCGAGCCCATCCGGGAGCGGTGTTGTGAGGTCTCGGATGTGAAGTAAAAAGTCAAAGTTTTACCTCAATACCTGACGAAAATTTAATTTTTGGGCTTCAGTGGCGCAATGGTCAGCGCGTTCAGCTGTTAACCGAAAGGTTGGTGGTTCGAGCCCTCCCGGGAGCGGTGTTGTGTCGTCTCAGATGTAACGTAAAATGTCAGAGTTTTTCCACAATACCTGACGAACATTTAATTTTTGGGCGTCCGTGGCGAATGGTTAGCGCGTTCGGCTGTTAACCGAAAGGTTGGTGGTTCGAGCCCTCCCGGGAGCGGTGTTGTGACGTCTCAGATGTAACGTAAAATGTCAGAGTTTTTCCACAATACCTGACGAGCATTTAATATTTGGGCTTCCGTGGCGCAATGGTTAGCGCGTTCAGCTGTTAATCGAAAGGTTGGTGGTTCGAGCCCACCCGTGAGAGGTGTTGTGAGGTCTCAGATGTAGCGTGAAAAGTCAAACTTTTTCCATAATACGTGATAACCATTTATTTTCTGATCTTTCGTGGCTCAATGGTTAGCGCGTTCGGCTGTTAACCAATAGCTTGGTGTTTCGAGCCCACCCGGGAGCGTTGTTTTTGGATCTCAAATGTAACGTAAATAGCCAAAGTTTTTCCGCAATACCTGACGACCATTTTTTTGGGCGTCCGTGGTGCAATGGTTAGCGCGTTCGGCTGTTAACCGAAAGGTTGGTGGTTCGAGCCCATCCGGGAGCGGTGTTGTGAGGCCTCAGATGTGAAGTAAAAAGTCAAAGTTTTACCTCAATACCTGACGAAAATTTAATTTTTGGGCTTCAGTGGCGCAATGGTCAGCGCGTTCAGCTGTTAACCGAAAGGTTGGTGGTTCGAGCCCTCCTGGGAGCGGTGTTGTGACGTCTCAGATGTAACGTAAAATGTCAGAGTTTTTCCAAAATACCTGACGAGCATTTAATTTTTGGGCTTCCGTGGCGCAATGGTTAGCGCGTTCAGCTGTTAATCGAAAGGTTGGTGGTTCGAGCCCACCCGGAAGAGGTGTTGTGGGGTCTCAGATGTAGCGTAAAAAGTCAAAACTTTTTCCATAATACGTGATAACCATTTATTTTCTTATCTTTCGTGGCTCAATGGTTAGCGCGTTCGGCTGTTAACCAATAGCTTGGTGGTTCGAGCCCACCCGGGAGCGGTGTTTTTGGATCTCAAATAAAACGTAAATAGCCAAAGTTTTTCTACAATACCTGACGACCATTTAATTTTTGGGCTTCCGTGGCGCAATGGTTAGTGCAATCAGCTGTTAACCGAAAGGTTGGTGGTTCGAGCCCAAACGAGAGAGGATTTGTGGGGTCTCAGATGTAGCGAGAAAAGTCGTAACTTTTCAACAATACCTGACAACCATTTAATTTTTGGGCGTCCGTGGCGCAATGGCTAGCGCGTTCGGCTGTTAACCGAAAGGTTGGTGGTTCGAGCCCATCCGGGAGCGGTGTTGTGACGTCTCAGATGTTACGTAAAATGTCAGAGTTTTTCCACAATACCTGACGAACATTTAATTTTTGGGCTTCCGTGGCGCAGTAATTAGCGCGTCCAGCTCTTAATCGAAAGGTTGGTGGTTCGAGCCCACCCGGAAGAGGTGTTGTGGGGTCTCAGATGTTGCGTTAAAAGTCAAAACTTTTCCACAATACGTGACAACCATTTAATTTCTGATCTTCCTTGGCTCAATGGTTAGCGCGTTCGGCTGTTAACCAATAGGTTGGTGGTTCGTGCCCACCCGGGAGCGGTGTTTTTGGATCTCAAATAAAACGTAAATAGCCAAAGTTTTTCCACAATACTTGACGACCATTTAATTTTTGGGCTTCAGTGGCGCAATGGTCAGCGCGTTCAGCTGTTAATCGAAAGGTTGGTGGTTCGAGCCCACCCGGAAGAGGTGTTGTGGGGTCTCAGATGTAGCGTAAAAAGTCAAAACTTTTCCACAATACGTGACAACCATTTAATTTCTGAGCTTCCGTGGCTCAATGGTTAGCGCGTTCGGCTGTTAATCGAAAGGTTTTTGGTTCGAGCCCATCCGGGAGCGGTGTTGTGAGGTCTCGGATGTGAAGTAAAAAGTCAAAGTTTTACCTCAATACCTGACGAGCATTTAATTTTTGGGCTTCCGTGGCGCAATGGTTAGCGCGTTCAGCTGTTAACCGAAAGGTTGGTGGTTCGAGCCCTCCCGGGAGCGGTGTTTTTGGATCTCAAATGTAACGTAAATAGCCAAAGTTTTTCCACAATACCTGACGACCATTTAATTTTTGGGCGTCCGTGGCGAATGGTTAGCGCGTTCGGCTGTTAACCGAAAGGTTGGTGGTTCGAGCCCATCCGGGAGCGGTGTTGTGAGGTCTCGGATGTGAAGTAAAAAGTCAAGGTTTTACCTCAATACCTGACGAAAATTTAATTTTTGGGCTTCAGTGGCGCAATGGTCAGCGCGTTCAGCTGTTAACCGAAAGGTTGGTGGTTCGAGCCCTCCCGGGAGCGGTGTTGTGACGTCTCAGATGTAACGTAAAATGTCAGAGTTTTTCCACAACACCTGACGAACATTTAACTTATGGGCTTCCGTGGCGCAATGGTTAGCGCGTTCACCTGTTAATCGAAAGGTTGGTGGTTCGAGCCCATCCGGGAGCGGTGTTGTGAGGTCTCAGATGTAGCGTGAAAAGTCAAACTTTTTCCATAATACGTGATTACCATTTATTTTCTGAGCTTCCGTGGCTCAAAGGTTAGCGCGTTCGGCTGTTATCCAATAGGTTGGTGGTTCGAGCCCACCCGGGAGCGGTGTTTTGGGATCTCAAATGTAACGTAAATAGCCAAAGTTTTTCCACAATACCTGACGACCATTTAATTTTTGGGCCTCAGTGGCGCAATGGTTAGCGCGTTCAGCTGTTAACCGACAGGTTGGTGGTTCGAGTCCAAACGAGAGAGGATTTGTGGGGTCTCAGAAGTAGCGTGAAAAGTCGTAACTTTTCAACAATACCTGACAACCATTTAATTTTTGGGCGTCCGTGGCGCAATGGTTAGCGCATTCGGCTGTTAACCGAAAGGTTGGTGGTTCGAGCCCACCCGGGAGAGGTGTTGTGGGGTCTCAAATGTAACGTAGAAAGCCAAAGTTTTTCCACAATACCTGACAACCGTTTAATTTCTGAGCTTCCGTGGCTCAATGGTTAGCGCGTTCAGCTGTTAACCAATAGGTTGGTGGTTCGAGCCCACCCGGGAGCGGTGTTGTGTGATCTCAAATGTAACGTAGAAAGCCAAAGTTTTTCCACAATACCTGACGACCATTTTATTCTTGAGCTTCCGTGGCTCAATGGTTAGCGCGTTCGGCTGTTAACCAATAGGTTGGTGGTTCGAGCCCACCCGGGAGCGGTGTTGTGGGATCTGAAATGTAACGTAGAAAGCCAAAGTTTTTGCACAATAAATGACGACCATTTAATTTTTGGGCTTCCGTGGCGCAATGGTTAGCGCGTTCAGCTGTTAATCGAAAGGTTGGTGGTTCGAGCCCACCCGGGAGAGGTGTTGTGGGGTCTCAAATGTAACGTAGAAAGCCAAAGTTTTTCCACAATACCTGACAACCGTTTAATTTCTGAGCTTCCGTGGCTCAATGGTTAGCGCGTTCAGCTGTTAACCAATAGGTTGGTGGTTCGAGCCCACCCGGGAGCGGTGTTGTGTGATCTCAAATGTAACGTAGAAAGCCAAAGTTTTTCCACAATACCTGACGACCATTTTATTCTTGAGCTTCCGTGGCTCAATGGTTAGCGCGTTAGGCTGTTAACCAATAGGTTGGTGGTTCGAGCCCACCCGGGAGCGGTGTTGTGGGATCTGAAATGTAACGTAGAAAGCCAAAGTTTTTGCACAATAAATGACGACCATTTAATTTTTGGGCTTCCGTGGCGCAATGGTTAGCGCGTTCGGCTGTTAACCAATAGGTTGGTGGTTCGACCCCATCCGGGAGCGGTGTTGTGAGGTCTCAGATGTGACGTAAAAAGTCAAGGTTTTTACATAATACCTGACGAGCATTTAACTTTTGGGCTTCCGTGGCGCAATGGTTAGCGCGTTCGGCTGTTAACCAATAGGTTGGTGGTTCGAGCCCATCCGGGAGCGGTGTTGTGAGGTCTCGGATGTGACGTAAAAAGTCAAGGTTTTTACACAATACCTAACAAGCATTTAACTTTTGGGCTTCCGTGGCGCAATGGTTAGCGCGTTCGGCTGTTAACCAATAGGTTGGTGGTTCGATCCCATCCGGGAGCGGTGTTGTGAGGTCTCAGATGTGACGTAAAAAGTCAAGGTTTTTACACAATACCTGACGAGCATTTAACTTTTGGGCTTCCGTGGCGCAATGGTTTGCGCGTTCGGCTGTTAACCAATAGGTTGGTGGTTCGAGCCCATCCGGGAGCGGTGTTGTGAGGTCTCAGATGTGACGTAAAAAGTCAAGGTTTTTACACAATATCTGACGAGCATCTAATTTTTGGGCTTCCGTGGCGCAATGGTTAGCGCGTTCAGCTGTTAATCGAAAGGTTGGTGGTTCGAGCCCACCCGGGAGAGGTGTTGTGGGGTCTCAAATGTAACGTAGAAAGCCAAAGTTTTTCCACAATACCTGACAACAATTTAATTTCTGAGCTTCCGTGGCTCAATGGTTATCGCGTTCGGCTGTTAACCAATAGGTTGGTGGTTCGACCCCATCCGGGAGCGGTGTTGTGAGGTCTCAGATGTGACGTAAAAAGTCAAGGTTTTTACATAATACCTGACGAGCATTTAACTTTTGGGCTTCCGTGTCGCAATGGTTAGCGCGTTCGGCTGTTAACCAATAGGTTGGTGGTTCGAGCCCATCCGGGAGCGGTGTTGTGAGGTCTCAGATGTGACGTAAAAAGTCAAGGTTTTTACACAATACCTAACGAGCATTTAATTTTTGGGCTTCCGTGGCGCAATGGTTAGCGCGTTCAGCTGTTAATCGAAAGGTTAGTGGTTCGAGCCCACGCGGGAGAGGTGTTGTGGGGTCTCAAATGTAACGTAGAAAGCCAAAGTTTTTCCACAACACCTGACAACCATTTAATTTCTGAGCTTCCGTGGCTCAATGGTTAGCGCGTTCGGCTGTTAACCAATAGGTTGGTGGTTCGAGCCCATCCGGGAGCGGTGTTGTGAGGTCTCAGATGTGACGTAAAAAGTCAAGGTTTTTACACAATACCTGACGAGCATTTAACTTTTGGGCTTCCGTGGCGCAATGGTTAGCGCGTTCGGCGGTTAACCAATAGGTTGGTGGTTCGAGCCCATCCGGGAGCGGTGTTGTGAGGTCTCAGATGGAAAAACTTTGGCTTTCTACGTTACATTTGAGATCCCACAACACCGCTCCCGGGTGGGCTCGAACCACCAACCTATTTGTTAACAGCCGAACGCGTTAACCATTGCGCCACGGAAGCCCAAAAATTAAATGGTCGTCAGGTATTGTGGAAAAACTTTGGCTTTCTACGTTACGTTTGAGATCCCACAACGCCGCTCCCGGGTGGGCTCGAACCACTAACCTATTTGTTAACTGCTGAACGCGCTAACCATTGCGCCACGGAAGCCCAAAAATTAAATGCTCGTCAGGTATTGTGTAAAAACCTTGACTTTTTACGTCACTTCTGAGACCTCACAACACCGCTCCCGGATGGGCTCGAACCACCAACCTATTGGTTAACAGCCGAACGCGCTAACCATTGAGCCACGGAAGCTCAGAAATTAAATGGTCGTCACGTATTGTGGAAAAACTTTGGCTTTCTACGTTACATTTGAGATCCCACAACACCGCTCCCGGGTGGGCTCGAACCACCAACCTATTGGTTAACAGCCGAACGCGTTAACCATTGCGCCACGGAAGCAAAAAAATTAAATGGTCGTCAGGTATTGTGGAAAAACTTTGGCTTTCTACGTTACGTTTGAGATCCCACAACGCCACTCCCGGGTGGGCTCGAACCACTAACCTATTTGTTAACTGCTGAACGCGCTAACCATTGCGCCACGGAAGCCCAAAAATTAAATGCTCGTCAGGTATTGTGTAAAAACCTTGACCTTTTACGTCACATCTGAGACCTCACAACACCGCTCCCGGATGGGCTCGAACCACCAACCTATTGGTTAACAGCCGAAAGCGCTAACCATTGAGCCACGGAAGCTCAGAAATTAAATGGTTGTCACGTATTGTGGAAAAGTTTTGACTTTTTACGCTACATCTGAGACCCCACAACACCTCTCCCGGGTGGGCTCGAACCTTCAACCTTTCGATTAACAGCTGAACGCGCTAATCATTGCGCCACGGAAGCCCAAAAATTAAATGGTCGTCAGGTATTGTGGAAAAACATTGGCTTTCTACGTTTTGTTTGAGATCCCACAACACCGCGCCCGGGTGGGCTCGAACCACAAACCTATTGGTTAACAGCCGAACGCCCTAACCATTGCGCCACGGAAGGCCAAAAATTAAATGATCGTCAGGTATTGTGGAAAAACTTTGGCTTTCTACGTTACATTTGAGATCCCACAACGCCGCTCCCGGGTGGGCTCGAACCACCAACTTTTCGATTAACAGCTGAACGCGCTAACCATTGCGCCACGGAAGCCCAAAAGTTCAATATTCGTCAGGTATTGTGGAAAAACTCTTACATTTTATGTTACATCTGAGACGTCACAACACCGCTCCCGGAAGGGCTCAAACCACCAGTCTTTTGAATAGCAGCTGAACGCGCTAACCATTGCGCCACGGAAGCCCAAAAATTAAATGGTCGTCCGGTATTGTGGAAAAACCTGGACTTTTTACGTAACATCTGAGACCTCATAGCACCGCTCCCGGGTGTGCTCGAACCACCAACCTTTCTGTTAACAGCCGAACGCGCTAACGATTGCGTCACGGAAGCCCCAAAATTAAATGGTCGTCCGGTATTGTGGAAAAACCTGGACTTTTTACGTCACATCTGAGACGTCACAACACCGCTCCCGGATGGGCTCGAACCACCAACCTATTGGTTAACAGCCGAACGCGCTAACCATTGAGCCACGGAAGCTCAGAAATTAAATGGTTTTCACGTATTGCGGAAAAGTTTTGACTTTTTACGCTACATCTGAGACCCCACAACACCTCCCTCGGGTGGGCTCGAACCTTCAACCTTTCCATTAACAGCTGAACGCGCTAATCATTGCGCCACGGAAGCCCAAAAATTAAATGGTCGTCAGGTATTGTGGAAAAACATTGGCTTTCTACGTTACGTTTGAGATCCCACAACACCGCGCCCGGGTGGGCTCGAACCACCAACCTATTGGTTAACAGCCGAACGCCCTAACCATTGCGCCACGGAAGCCCAAAAATTAAATGATCGTCAGGTATTGTGGAAAAACTTTGGCTTTCTACGTTACATTTGAGATCCCACAACGCCGCTCCCGGGTGGGCTCGAACCACTAACCTATTGGTTAACAGCCGAACGCGCTAACCATTGAGCCACGGAGGCTCAGAAATTAAATGGTTGTCACGTATTGTGGAAACGTTTTGACTTTTAACGCTCCATCTGAGACCTCACAACACCGCTCCCGGATGGGCTCGAACCACCAACCTTTCGGCTAACAGCTGAACGCGCTGACCATTGCGCCACTGAAGCCCAAAAATTAAATTTTCGTCAGGTATTGAGGTAAAACTTTGACTTTTTACTTCACATCCGAGACCTCACAACACCGCTCCCGGATGGGCTCGAACCACCAACCTTTCGATTAACAGCCGAACGCGCTAACCATTGAGCCACGGAAGCTCAGAAATTAAATGGTTGTCACGTATTGTGGAAAAGTTTAGACTTTTTACGCTACATCTGAGACCCCACAACACCTCTTCCGGGTGGGCTCGAACCACCAACCTTTCGGTTAACAGCCGAACACGCTAACCATTCGCCACGGACGCCCAAAAATTAAATGGTCGTCAGGTATTGTGGAAAAACTTTGGCTATTTATGTTACATTTGAGATCCAAAAACACCGCTCCCGGGTGGGCTCGAACCACCAACCTATTGGTTAACAGCCGAACGCTCTAACCATTGAGCCACGGAAGCTCAGAAATTAAATGGTCGTCACGTATTGTGGAAAAACTTTGGCTTTCTACGTTACATTTGAGATCCCACAACACCGCTCCCGGGTGGGCTCGAACCACCAACCTATTGGTTAACAGCCGAACGCGTTAACCATTGCGCCACGGAAGCAAAAAAATTAAATGGTCGTCAGGTATTGTGGAAAAACTTTGGCTTTCTACGTTACGTTTGAGATCCCACAACGCCACTCCCGGGTGGGCTCGAACCACTAACCTATTTGTTAACTGCTGAACGCGCTAACCATTGCGCCACGGAAGCCCAAAAATTAAATGCTCGTCAGGTATTGTGTAAAAACCTTGACCTTTTACGTCACATCTGAGACCTCACAACACCGCTCCCGGATGGGCTCGAACCACCAACCTATTGGTTAACAGCCGAAAGCGCTAACCATTGAGCCACGGAAGCTCAGAAATTAAATGGTTGTCACGTATTGTGGAAAAGATTTGACTTTTTACGCTACATCTGAGACCCCACAACACCTCTCCCGGGTGGGCTCGAACCTTCAACCTTTCGATTAACAGCTGAACGCGCTAATCATTGCGCCACGGAAGCCCAAAAATTAAATGGTCGTCAGGTATTGTGGAAAAACTTTGGCTTTCTACGTTACATTTGAGATCCCACAACGCCGCTCCCGGGTGGGCTCGAACCACAAACCTATTGGTTAACAGCCGAACGCGCTAACCATTGAGCCACGGAGGCTCAGAAATTAAATGGTTGTCACGTATTGTGGAAACGTTTTGACTTTTTACGCTACATCTGAGACCCCACAACACCTCTCCCGGGTGGGCTCGAACCACCAACTTTTCGATTAACAGCTGAACGCGCTAACCATTGCGCCACGGAAGCCCAAAAGTTCAATATTCGTCAGGTATTGTGGAAAAACTCTGACATTTTATGTTACATCTGAGACGTCACAACACCGCTCCCGGAAGGGCTCAAACCACCAGTCTTTTGAATAGCAGCTGAACGCGCTAACCATTGCGCCACGGAAGCCCAAAAATTAAATGGTCGTCCGGTATTGTGGAAAAACCTGGACTTTTTACGTAACATCTGAGACCTCATAGCACCGCTCCCGGGTGTGCTCGAACCACCAACCTTTCTGTTAACAGCCGAACGCGCTAACGATTGCGTCAAGGAAGCCCCAAAATTAAATGGTCGTCCGGTATTGTGGAAAAACCTGGACTTTTTACGTCACATCTGAGACGTCACAACACCGCTCCCGGATGGGCTCGAACCACCAACCTATTGGTTAACAGCCGAACGCGCTAACCATTGAGCCACGGAAGCTCAGAAATTAAATGGTTTTCACGTATTGCGGAAAAGTTTTGACTTTTTACGCTACATCTGAGACCCCACAACACCTCTCTCGGGTGGGCTCGAACCTTCAACCTTTCCATTAACAGCTGAACGCGCTAATCATTGCGCCACGGAAGCCCAAAAATTAAATGGTCGTCAGGTATTGTGGAAAAACATTGGCTTTCTACGTTACGTTTGAGATCCCACAACACCGCGCCCGGGTGGGCTCGAACCACCAACCTATTGGTTAACAGCCGAACGCCCTAACCATTGCGCCACGGAAGCCCAAAAATTAAATGATCGTCAGGTATTGTGGAAAAACTTTGGCTTTCTACGTTACATTTGAGATCCCACAACGCCGCTCCCGGGTGGGCTCGAACCACTAACCTATTGGTTAACAGCCGAACGCGCTAACCATTGAGCCACGGAGGCTCAGAAATTAAATGGTTGTCACGTATTGTGGAAACGTTTTGACTTTTAACGCTACATCTGAGACCCCACAGCACCTCTCCCGGGTGGGCTCGAACCACCAACCTATTGGTTAACAGCCGAACGCGCTAACCATTGCGCCACGGAAGCCCAAAAGTTAAATACTCGTCAGGTATTGTGTAAAAACCTTGACTTCTTACGTCACATCTGAGACCTCACAACACCGCTCCCGGATGGGCTCGAACCACCAACCTTTCGGCTAACAGCTGAACGCGCTGACCATTGCGCCACTGAAGCCCAAAAATTAAATTTTCGTCAGGTATTGAGGTAAAACTTTGACTTTTTACTTCACATCCGAGACCTCACAACACCGCTCCCGGATGGGCTCGAACCACCAACCTTTCGATTAACAGCCGAACGCGCTAACCATTGAGCCACGGAAGCTCAGAAATTAAATGGTTGTCACGTATTGTGGAAAAGTTTTGACTTTTTACGCTACATCTGAGACCCCACAACACCTCTTCCGGGTGGGCTCGAACCACCAACCTTTCGGTTAACAGCCGAACGCGCTAACCATTCGCCACGGACGCCCAAAAATTAAATGGTCGTCAGGTATTGTGGAAAAACTTTGGCTATTTATGTTACATTTGAGATCCAAAAACACCGCTCCCGGGTGGGCTCGAACCACCAACCTATTGGTTAACAGCCGAACGCGCTAACCATTGAGCCACGGAGGCTCAGAAATTAAATGGTTGTCACGTATTGTGGAAACGTTTTGACTTTTTACGCTACATCTGAGACCCCACAACACCTCTCCCGGGTGGGCTCGAACCACCAACTTTTCGATTAACAGCTGAACGCGCTAACCATTGCGCCACGGAAGCCCAAAAGTTCAATATTCGTCAGGTATTGTGGAAAAACTCTGACATTTTATGTTACATCTGAGACGTCACAACACCGCTCCCGGAAGGGCTCAAACCACCAGTCTTTTGAATAGCAGCTGAACGCGCTAACCATTGCGCCACGGAAGCCCAAAAATTAAATGGTCGTCCGGTATTGTGGAAAAACCTGGACTTTTTACGTAACATCTGAGACCTCATAGCACCGCTCCCGGGTGTGCTCGAACCACCAACCTTTCTGTTAACAGCCGAACGCGCTAACGATTGCGTCAAGGAAGCCCCAAAATTAAATGGTCGTCCGGTATTGTGGAAAAACCTGGACTTTTTACGTCACATCTGAGACGTCACAACACCGCTCCCGGATGGGCTCGAACCACCAACCTATTGGTTAACAGCCGAACGCGCTAACCATTGAGCCACGGAAGCTCAGAAATTAAATGGTTTTCACGTATTGCGGAAAAGTTTTGACTTTTTACGCTACATCTGAGACCCCACAACACCTCTCTCGGGTGGGCTCGAACCTTCAACCTTTCCATTAACAGCTGAACGCGCTAATCATTGCGCCACGGAAGCCCAAAAATTAAATGGTCGTCAGGTATTGTGGAAAAACATTGGCTTTCTACGTTACGTTTGAGATCCCACAACACCGCGCCCGGGTGGGCTCGAACCACCAACCTATTGGTTAACAGCCGAACGCCCTAACCATTGCGCCACGGAAGCCCAAAAATTAAATGATCGTCAGGTATTGTGGAAAAACTTTGGCTTTCTACGTTACATTTGAGATCCCACAACGCCGCTCCCGGGTGGGCTCGAACCACTAACCTATTGGTTAACAGCCGAACGCGCTAACCATTGAGCCACGGAGGCTCAGAAATTAAATGGTTGTCACGTATTGTGGAAACGTTTTGACTTTTAACGCTACATCTGAGACCCCACAGCACCTCTCCCGGGTGGGCTCGAACCACCAACCTATTGGTTAACAGCCGAACGCGCTAACCATTGCGCCACGGAAGCCCAAAAGTTAAATACTCGTCAGGTATTGTGTAAAAACCTTGACTTCTTACGTCACATCTGAGACCTCACAACACCGCTCCCGGATGGGCTCGAACCACCAACCTTTCGGCTAACAGCTGAACGCGCTGACCATTGCGCCACTGAAGCCCAAAAATTAAATTTTCGTCAGGTATTGAGGTAAAACTTTGACTTTTTACTTCACATCCGAGACCTCACAACACCGCTCCCGGATGGGCTCGAACCACCAACCTTTCGATTAACAGCCGAACGCGCTAACCATTGAGCCACGGAAGCTCAGAAATTAAATGGTTGTCACGTATTGTGGAAAAGTTTTGACTTTTTACGCTACATCTGAGACCCCACAACACCTCTTCCGGGTGGGCTCGAACCACCAACCTTTCGGTTAACAGCCGAACGCGCTAACCATTCGCCACGGACGCCCAAAAATTAAATGGTCGTCAGGTATTGTGGAAAAACTTTGGCTATTTATGTTACATTTGAGATCCAAAAACACCGCTCCCGGGTGGGCTCGAACCACCAACCTATTGGTTAACAGCCGAACGCTCTAACCATTGAGCCACGGAAGCTCAGAAATTAAATGGTCGTCACGTATTGTGGAAAAACTTTGGCTTTCTACGTTACATTTGAGATCCCACAACACCGCTCCCGGGTGGGCTCGAACCACCAACCTATTGGTTAACAGCCGAACGCGTTAACCATTGCGCCACGGAAGCCCAAAAATTAAATGATCGTCAGGTATTGTGGAAAAACTTTGGCTTTCTACGTTACATTTGAGATCCCACAACGCCGCTCCCGGGTGGGCTCGAACCACTAACCTATTGGTTAACAGCCGAACGCGCTAACCATTGAGCCACGGAGGCTCAGAAATTAAATGGTTGTCACGTATTGTGGAAACGTTTTGACTTTTAACGCTCCATCTGAGACCCCACAGCACCTCTCCCGGGTGGGCTCGAACCACCAACCTATTGGTTAACAGCCGAACGCGCTAACCATTGCGCCACGGAAGCCCAAAAGTTAAATACTCGTCAGGTATTGTGTAAAAACCTTGACTTCTTACGTCACATCTGAGACCTCACAACACCGCTCCCGGATGGGCTCGAACCACCAACCTTTCGGCTAACAGCTGAACGCGCTGACCATTGCGCCACTGAAGCCCAAAAATTAAATTTTCGTCAGGTATTGAGGTAAAACTTTGACTTTTTACTTCACATCCGAGACCTCACAACACCGCTCCCGGATGGGCTCGAACCACCAACCTTTCGATTAACAGCCGAACGCGCTAACCATTGAGCCACGGAAGCTCAGAAATTAAATGGTTGTCACGTATTGTGGAAAAGTTTTGACTTTTTACGCTACATCTGAGACCCCACAACACCTCTTCCGGGTGGGCTCGAACCACCAACCTTTCGGTTAACAGCCGAACGCGCTAACCATTCGCCACGGACGCCCAAAAATTAAATGGTCGTCAGGTATTGTGGAAAAACTTTGGCTATTTATGTTACATTTGAGATCCAAAAACACCGCTCCCGGGTGGGCTCGAACCACCAACCTATTGGTTAACAGCCGAACGCTCTAACCATTGAGCCACGGAAGCTCAGAAATTAAATGGTCGTCACGTATTGTGGAAAAACTTTGGCTTTCTACGTTACATTTGAGATCCCACAACACCGCTCCCGGGTGGGCTCGAACCACCAACCTATTGGTTAACAGCCGAACGCGTTAACCATTGCGCCACGGAAGCCCAAAAATTAAATGATCGTCAGGTATTGTGGAAAAACTTTGGCTTTCTACGTTACATTTGAGATCCCACAACGCCGCTCCCGGGTGGGCTCGAACCACTAACCTATTGGTTAACAGCCGAACGCGCTAACCATTGAGCCACGGAGGCTCAGAAATTAAATGGTTGTCACGTATTGTGGAAACGTTTTGACTTTTAACGCTCCATCTGAGACCCCACAGCACCTCTCCCGGGTGGGCTCGAACCACCAACCTATTGGTTAACAGCCGAACGCGCTAACCATTGCGCCACGGAAGCCCAAAAGTTAAATACTCGTCAGGTATTGTGTAAAAACCTTGACTTCTTACGTCACATCTGAGACCTCACAACACCGCTCCCGGATGGGCTCGAACCACCAACCTTTCGGCTAACAGCTGAACGCGCTGACCATTGCGCCACTGAAGCCCAAAAATTAAATTTTCGTCAGGTATTGAGGTAAAACTTTGACTTTTTACTTCACATCCGAGACCTCACAACACCGCTCCCGGATGGGCTCGAACCACCAACCTTTCGATTAACAGCCGAACGCGCTAACCATTGAGCCACGGAAGCTCAGAAATTAAATGGTTGTCACGTATTGTGGAAAAGTTTTGACTTTTTACGCTACATCTGAGACCCCACAACACCTCTTCCGGGTGGGCTCGAACCACCAACCTTTCGGTTAACAGCCGAACGCGCTAACCATTCGCCACGGACGCCCAAAAATTAAATGGTCGTCAGGTATTGTGGAAAAACTTTGGCTATTTATGTTACATTTGAGATCCAAAAACACCGCTCCCGGGTGGGCTCGAACCACCAACCTATTGGTTAACAGCCGAACGCTCTAACCATTGAGCCACGGAAGCTCAGAAATTAAATGGTCGTCACGTATTGTGGAAAAACTTTGGCTTTCTACGTTACATTTGAGATCCTACAACACCGCTCCCGGGTGGGCTCGAACCACCAACCTATTGGTTAACAGCCTAACGCGTTAACCATTGCGCCACGGAAGCAAAAAAATTAAATGGTCGTCAGGTATTGTGGAAAAACTTTGGCTTTCTACGTTACGTTTGAGATCCCACAACGCCACTCCCGGGTGGGCTCGAACCACTAACCTATTGGTTAACAGCCGAACGCGCTAACCATTGAGCCACGGAGGTTCAGAAATTAAATGGTTGTCACGTATTGTGGAAACGTTTTGACTTTTAACGCTACATCTGAGACCCCACAGCACCTCTCCCGGGTGGGCTCGAACCACCAACCTATTGGTTAACAGCCGAACGCGCTAACCATTGCGCCACGGAAGCCCAAAAGTTAAATACTCGTCAGGTATTGTGTAAAAACCTTGACTTCTTACGTCACATCTGAGACCTCACAACACCGCTCCCGGATGGGCTCGAACCACCAACCTTTCGGCTAACAGCTGAACGCGCTGACCATTGCGCCACTGAAGCCCAAAAATTAAATTTTCGTCAGGTATTGAGGTAAAACTTTGACTTTTTACTTCACATCCGAGACCTCACAACACCGCTCCCGGATGGGCTCGAACCACCAACCTTTCGATTAACAGCCGAACGCGCTAACCATTGAGCCACGGAAGCTCAGAAATTAAATGGTTGTCACGTATTGTGGAAAAGTTTTGACTTTTTACGCTACATCTGAGACCCCACAACACCTCTTCCGGGTGGGCTCGAACCACCAACCTTTCGGTTAACAGCCGAACGCGCTAACCATTCGCCACGGACGCCCAAAAATTAAATGGTCGTCAGGTATTGTGGAAAAACTTTGGCTATTTATGTTACATTTGAGATCCAAAAACACCGCTCCCGGGTGGGCTCGAACCACCAACCTATTGGTTAACAGCCGAACGCTCTAACCATTGAGCCACGGAAGCTCAGAAATTAAATGGTCGTCACGTATTGTGGAAAAACTTTGGCTTTCTACGTTACATTTGAGATCCCACAACACCGCTCCCGGGTGGGCTCGAACCACCAACCTATTGGTTAACAGCCGAACGCGTTAACCATTGCGCCACGGAAGCAAAAAAATTAAATGGTCGTCAGGTATTGTGGAAAAACTTTGGCTTTCTACGTTACGTTTGAGATCCCACAACGCCACTCCCGGGTGGGCTCGAACCACTAACCTATTTGTTAACTGCTGAACGCGCTAACCATTGCGCCACGGAAGCCCAAAAATTAAATGCTCGTCAGGTATTGTGTAAAAACCTTGACCTTTTACGTCACATCTGAGACCTCACAACACCGCTCCCGGATGGGCTCGAACCACCAACCTATTGGTTAACAGCCGAAAGCGCTAACCATTGAGCCACGGAAGCTCAGAAATTAAATGGTTGTCACGTATTGTGGAAAAGTTTTGACTTTTTACGCTACATCTGAGACCCCACAACACCTCTCCCGGGTGGGCTCGAACCACCAACTTTTCGATTAACAGCTGAACGCGCTAACCATTGCGCCACGGAAGCCCAAAAGTTCAATATTCGTCAGGTATTGTGGAAAAACTCTGACATTTTATGTTACATCTGAGACGTCACAACACCGCTCCCGGAAGGGCTCAAACCACCAGTCTTTTGAATAGCAGCTGAACGCGCTAACCATTGCGCCACGGAAGCCCAAAAATTAAATGGTCGTCCGGTATTGTGGAAAAACCTGGACTTTTTACGTAACATCTGAGACCTCATAGCACCGCTCCCGGGTGTGCTCGAACCACCAACCTTTCTGTTAACAGCGGAACGCGCTAACGATTGCGTCACGGAAGCCCCAAAATTAAATGGTCGTCCGGTATTGTGGAAAAACCTGGACTTTTTACGTCACATCTGAGACGTCACAACACCGCTCCCGGATGGGCTCGAACCACCAACCTATTGGTTAACAGCCGAACGCGCTAACCATTGAGCCACGGAAGCTCAGAAATTAAATGGTTTTCACGTATTGTGGAAACGTTTTGACTTTTTACGCTACATCTGAGACCCCACAACACCTCTCTCGGGTGGGCTCGAACCTTCAACCTTTCCATTAACAGCTGAACGCGCTAATCATTGCGCCACGGAAGCCCAAAAATTAAATGGTCGTCAGGTATTGTGGAAAAACAATGGCTTTCTACGTTACGTTTGAGATCCCACAACACCGCGCCCGGGTGGGCTCGAACCACCAACCTATTGGTTAACAGCCGAACGCGCTAACCATTGCGCCACGGAAGCCCAAAAGTTAAATACTCGTCAGGTATTGTGTAAAAACCTTGACTTCTTACGTCACATCTGAGACCTCACAACACCGCTCCCGGATGGGCTCGAACCACCAACCTTTCGATTAACAGCCGAACGCGCTAACCATTGAGCCACGGAAGCTCAGAAATTAAATGGTTGTCACGTATTGTGGAAAAGTTTTGACTTTTTACGCTACATCTGAGACCCCACAACACCTCTTCCGGGTGGGCTCGAACCACCAACCTTTCGGTTAACAGCCGAACGCGCTAACCATTCGCCACGGACGCCCAAAAATTAAATGGTCGTCAGGTATTGTGGAAAAACTTTGGCTATTTATGTTACATTTGAGATCCAAAAACACCGCTCCCGGGTGGGCTCGAACCACCAACCTATTGGTTAACAGCCGAACGCTCTAACCATTGAGCCACGGAAGCTCAGAAATTAAATGGTCGTCACGTATTGTGGAAAAACTTTGGCTTTCTACGTTACATTTGAGATCCCACAACACCGCTCCCGGGTGGGCTCGAACCACCAACCTATTGGTTAACAGCCGAACGCGTTAACCATTGCGCCACGGAAGCCCAAAAATTAAATGGTCGTCAGGTATTGCGGAAAAACTTTGGCTTTCTACGTTACGTTTGAGATCCCACAACGCCGCTCCCGGGTGGGCTCGAACCACTAACCTATTTGTTAACTGCTGAACGCGCTAACCATTGCGCCACGGAAGCTAAAAATTAAATGCTCGTCAGGTATTGTGTAAAAACCTTGACTTTTTACGTCACATCCGAGACCTAACAACACCGCTCCCGGATGGGCTCGAACCACCAACCTTTCGATTAACAGCCGAACGCGCTAACCATTGAGCCACGGAAGCTCAGAAATTAAATGGTTGTCACGTATTGTGGAAAAGTTTTGACTTTTTACGCTACATCTGAGACCCGACAACACCTCTTCCGGGTGGGCTCGAACCACCAACCTTTCGGTTAACAGCCGAACGCGCTAACCATTCGCCACGGACGCCCAAAAATTAAATGGTCGTCAGGTATTGTGGAAAAACTTTGGCTATTTATGTTACATTTGAGATCCAAAAACAGCGCTCCCGGGTGGGCTCGAACCACCAACCTATTGGTTAACAGCCGAACGCGCTAACCATTGAGCCACGGAAGCTCAGAAATTAAATGGTCGTCACGTATTGTGGAAAAACTTTGGCTTTCTACGTTACATTTGAGATCCCACAACACCGCTCCCGGGTGGGCTCAACCACCAACCTATTGGTTAACAGCCGAACGCGTTAACCATTGCGCCACGGAAGCCCAAAAATTAAATGGTCGTCAGGTATTGCGGAAAAACTTTGGCTTTCTACGTTACGTTTGAGATCCCACAACGCCGCTCCCGGGTGGGCTCGAACCACTAACCTATTTGTTAACTGCTGAACGCGCTAACCATTGCGCCACGGAAGCTAAAAATTAAATGCTCGTCAGGTATTGTGTAAAAACCTTGACTTTTTACGTCACATCTGAGACCTCACAACACCGCTCCCGGATGGGCTCGAACCACCAACCTATTGGTTAACAGCCGAACGCGCTAAACGTTGCGCCACGGAAGCCCAAAAGTTAAATGCTCGTCAGGTATTGTGTAAAAACCTTGACTTTTTACGTCACATCTGAGACCTCACAACACCGCTCCCGGATGGGCTCGAACCACCAACCTATTGGTTAACAGCCGAACGCGCTAAACATTGCGCCACGGAAGCCCAAATGTTAAATGTTCGTCAGGTATTGTGGAAAAACTCTGACATTTTACGTTACATCTGAGACCTCACAACACCGCTCCCGGATGGGCTCGAACAACCAACCTATTGGTTAACAGCCGAACGCGCTAACCATTGAGCCACGGAAGCTCAGAGATTAAATGGTTGTCAGGTGTTGTGGATAAGTTATGACTTATTACGTTACATCTGAGACCCTACAACACCTCTCTCGGTTGGGCTCGAATCACCAACCTATAGGTTAACAGCCGAACGTGCTAACCATTGCGCCACGGAAGCCCAAAAATTAAATGGTCGTCAGGTATTGTGGAAAAACTTTGGCTATTTATGTTACATTTGAGATCCAAAAACACCGCTCCCGGGTGGGCTCGAACCACCAACCTATTGGTTAACAGCCGAACGCGCTAACCATTGAGCCACGGAAGCTCAGAAATTAAATGGTCGTCACGTATTGTGGAAAAACTTTGGCTTTCTACGTTACATTTGAGATCCCACAACACCGCTCCCGGGTGGGCTCAACCACCAACCTATTGGTTAACAGCCGAACGCGTTAACCATTGCGCCACGGAAGCCCAAAAATTAAATGGTCGTCAGGTATTGCGGAAAAACTTTGGCTTTCTACGTTACGTTTGAGATCCCACAACGCCGCTCCCGGGTGGGCTCGAACCACTAACCTATTTGTTAACTGCTGAACGCGCTAACCATTGCGCCACGGAAGCTAAAAATTAAATGCTCGTCAGGTATTGTGTAAAAACCTTGACTTTTTACGTCACATCTGAGACCTCACAACACCGCTCCCGGATGGGCTCGAACCACCAACCTATTGGTTAACAGCCGAACGCGCTAAACGTTGCGCCACGGAAGCCCAAAAGTTAAATGCTCGTCAGGTATTGTGTAAAAACCTTGACTTTTTACGTCACATCTGAGACCTCACAACACCGCTCCCGGATGGGCTCGAACCACCAACCTATTGGTTAACAGCCGAACGCGCTAAACATTGCGCCACGGAAGCCCAAATGTTAAATGTTCGTCAGGTATTGTGGAAAAACTCTGACATTTTACGTTACATCTGAGACCTCACAACACCGCTCCCGGATGGGCTCGAACAACCAACCTATTGGTTAACAGCCGAACGCGCTAACCATTGAGCCACGGAAGCTCAGAGATTAAATGGTTGTCAGGTGTTGTGGATAAGTTATGACTTATTACGTTACATCTGAGACCCTACAACACCTCTCTCGGTTGGGCTCGAATCACCAACCTATAGGTTAACAGCCGAACGTGCTAACCATTGCGCCACGGAAGCCCAAAAATTAAATGGTCGTCAGGTATTGTGGAAAAATTTTGGCTTTCTACGTTACATTTGAGATCACACAACACCGCTCCCGGGTGGGCTCGAACCACCAACCTATTGGTTATCAGCCGAACGCGCTAACCATTGCGCCAAGGAAGCCCAAAATTTAAATGCTCGTCAGGTATTGTGTAAAAACCTTGACTTTTTACGTCACATCTGAGACCTCACAACACCGCTCCCGGATGGGCTCGAACCACCAACCTATTGCTTAACAGCCGAACGCGCTAACCATTGCGCCACGGAAGCCCAAAACCTAAATGCTCGTCAGGTATTGTGCAAAAAACTTGACTTTTTACGTCACATCTGAGACCTCACAACACCGCTCCCGGATGGACTCGAACCACCAACCTATTGGTTAACAGCCGAACGCGCTAACCATTGCGCCACGGAAGCCCAAAAGTTAAATACTCGTCAGGTATTGTGTAAAAACCTTGACTTCTTACGTCACATCTGAGACCTCACAACACCGCTCCCGGATGGGCTCGAACCACCAACCTATTGGTTAACAGCCGAACGCGCTAACCATTGCGCCACGGAAGCCCAAAAGTTAAATGCTCGTCAGGTATTGTGTAAAAACCTTGACTATTTACGTCACATCTGAGACTTCACAACACCGCTCCCGGATGGGCTCGAACCACCAACCTATTGGTTAACAGCCGAACGCGCTAACCATTGAGCCACGGAAGCTCAGAAATTAAATGGTTGTCAGGTGTTGTGGAAAAACTTTGGCTTTCTACGTTACATTTGAGACCCCACAACACCTCTCCCGGGTGGGCTCGAACCACCAACCTTTCGATTAACAGCTGAACGCGCTAACCATTGCGCCACGGAATCCCAAAAATTAAATGCTCGTCAGGTATTGTGTAAAAACCTTGACTTTTTACGTCACATCTGAGACCTCACAACACCGCTCCCGGATGGGCTCGAACCACCAACCTATTGGTTAACTGCCGAACGCGCTAACCATTGCGCCACGGAAGCCCAAAAGTTAAATACTCGTCAGGTATTGTGTAAAAACCTTGACTTCTTACGTCACATCTGAGACCTCACAACACCGCTCCCGGATGGGCTCGAACCACCAACCTATTGGTTAACAGCCGAACGCGCTAACCATTGCGCCACGGAAGCCCAAAAGTTTAATGCTCGTCAGGTATTGTGTAAAAACCTTGACTTTTTACGTCACATCTGAGACCTCACAACACCGCTCCCGGATGGGCTCGAACCAACAACCTATTGGTTAACAGCCGAACGCGCTAAACGTTGCGCCACGGAAGCCCAAAAGTTAAATGCTCGTCAGGTATTGTGTAAAAACCTTGACTTTTTACGTCACATCTGAGACCTCACAACACCGCTCCCGGATGGGCTCGAACCACCAACCTATTGGTTAACAGCCGAACGCGCTAAACATTGCGCCACGGAAGCCCAAATGTTAAATGCTCGTCAGGTATTGTGTAAAAACCTTGACTTTTTACGTCACATCTGAGACCTCACAACACCGCTCCCGGATGGGCTCGAACCACCAACCTATTGGTTAACAGCCGAACGCGCTAACCATTGCGCCACGGAAGCCCAAAAGTTAAATGCTCGTCAGGTATTGTGTAAAAACCTTGATTTTTTACGTCAAATCTGAGACCTCACAACACCGCTCCCGGATGGGGTCGAACCACCAACCTATTGGTTAACAGCCGAACGCGCTAACCATTGCGCCACGGAAGCCCAAAAATTAAATGGTCGTCATTTATTGTGCAAAAACTTTGGCTTTCTACGTTACATTTGAGATCCCACAACACCGCTCCCGGGTGGGCTCGAACCACCAACCTATTGGTTAACAGCCGAACGCGCTAACCATTGAGCCACGGAAGCTCAGAAATTAAATGGTTGTCAGGTATTGTGGAAAAACTTTGACTTTTTACGTCACATCTGAGACCTCACAACACCGCTCCCGGATGGGCTCGAACCACCAACCTATTGGTTAACAGCCGAACGTGCTAACCATTGCGCCACGGAAGCCCAAAAATTAAATGGTCGTCAGGTATTGTGGAAAAACTTTGACTTTCTACGTTACATTTGAGATCACACAACACCGCTCCCTGGTGGGCTTGAACCACCAACCTATTGGTTAACAGCCGAACGTGCTAACCATTGCGCCACGGAAGCCCAAAAATTAAATGGTCGTCAGGTATTGTGGAAAAACTTTGACTTTCTACGTTACATTTGAGATCACACAACACCGCTCCCTGGTGGGCTTGAACCACCAACCTATTGGTTAACAGCCGAACGCGCTAACCATTGCGCCACTTAAGCCCAAAAATTAAATGGTCGTCAGGTATTGTGGAAAAACTTTGGCTTTCTACGTTACATTTGAGATCACACAACACCGCTCCCGGGTGGGCTCGAACCACCAAAATATTGGTTAACAGCTGAACGCGCTAACCATTGAGCCACTGAGGCCCAAAAATTAAATGGTCGTCAGGTATTGTGGAAAAACTTTGACTTTCTACGTTACATTTGAGATCACACAACACCGCTCCCTGGTGGGCTTGAACCACCAACCTATTGGTTAACAGCCGAACGCGCTAACCATTGAGCCACGGAAGCTCAGAAAATAAATGGTTATCACGTATTATGGAAAAAGTTTGACTTTTTACGCTACATCTGAGACCTCACAACACCGCTCCCGGATGGGCTCGAACCACCAACCTTTCGATTAACAGCCGAACGCGCTAACCATTGAGCCACGGAAGCTCAGAAATTAAATGATTGTCACGTATTGTGGAAAAGTTTTGACTTTTTACGCTACATCTGAGACCACACAATTCCTCTTCCGGGCGGGCTCGAACCACCAACCTTTCGATTAACAGCTGAACGCGCTAACCATTGCGCCACGGAAGCCCAAAAATTAAATGTTCGTCAGGTGTTGTGGAAAAACTCTGACATTTTACGTTACATCTGAGACGTCACAACACCGCTCCCGGGAGGGCTCGAACCACCAACCTTTCGGTTAACAGCTGAACGCGCTGACCATTGCGCCACTGAAGCCCAAAAATTAAATTTTCGTCAGGTATTGAGGTAAAACTTTGACTTTTTACTTCACATCCGAGACCTCACAACACCGCTCCCGGATGGGCTCGAATCACCAACCTTTCGATTGAGAGCCGAACGCGCTAACCATTGAGCCACGGAAGCTCAGAAATTAAATGGTTGTCACGTATTTTGGAAAAGTTTTGACTTTTTACGCTACATCTGAGACCCCACAACACCTCTTCCGGGCGTGCTCGAACCACCAACCTTTCGATTAACAGCTGAACGCGCTAACCATTGCGCCACGGAAGCCCAAAAGTTAAATGTTCGTCTGGTGTTGTGGAAAAACTCTGACATTTTACGTTACATCTGAGACGTCACAACACCGCTCCCGGGAGTGCTCGAACCACCAACCTTTCGGTTAACAGCTGAACGCGCTGACCATTGCGCCACCGAAGCCCAAAAATTAAATGGTCGTCAGGTATTGTGGAAAAACTTTGACTTTCTACGTTACATTTGAGATCACACAACACCGCTCCCTGGTGGGCTTGAACCACCAACCTATTGGTTAACAGCCGAACGCGCTAACTATTGCGCCACGGAAGCCCAAAAGTTAAATACTCGTCAGGTATTGTGTAAAAACCTTGACTTCTTACGTCACATCTGAGACCTCACAACACCGCTCCCGGATGGGCTCGAACCACCAACCTATTGGTTAACAGCCGAACGCGCTAACCATTGCGCCACGGAAGCCCAAAAGTTTAATGCTCGTCAGGTATTGTGTAAAAACCTTGACTTTTTACGTCACATCTGAGACCTCACAACACCGCTCCCGGATGGGCTCGAACCAACAACCTATTGGTTAACAGCCGAACGCGCTAAACATTGCGCCACGGAAGCCCAAATGTTAAATGCTCGTCAGGTATTGTGTAAAAACCTTGACTTTTTACGTCACATCTGAGACCTCACAACACCGCTCCCGGATGGGCTCGAACCACCAACCTATTGGTTAACAGCCGAACGCGCTAACCATTGCGCCACGGAAGCCCAAAAATTAAATGGTCGTCATTTATTGTGCAAATACTTTGGCTTTCTACGTTACATTTGAGATCCCACAACACCGCTCCCGGGTGGGCTCGAACCACCAACCTATTGGTTAACAGCCGAACGCGCTAACCATTGAGCCACGGAAGCTCAGAAATTAAATGGTTGTCAGGTATTGTGGAAAAACTTTGACTTTTTACGTCACATCTGAGACCTCACAACACCGCTCCCGGATGGGCTCGAACCACCAACCTATTGGTTAACAGCCGAACGTGCTAACCATTGCGCCACGGAAGCCCAAAAATTAAATGGTCGTCAGGTATTGTGGAAAAACTTTGACTTTCTACGTTACATTTGAGATCACACAACACCGCTCCCTGGTGGGCTTGAACCACCAACCTATTGGTTAACAGCCGAACGCGCTAACCATTGCGCCACGGAAGCCCAAAAATTAAATGGTCGTCAGGTATTGTGGAAAAACTTTGGCTTTCTACGTTACATTTGAGATCACACAACACCGCTCCCGGGTGGGCTCGAACCACCAACCTATTGGTTAACAGCTGAACGCGCTAACCATTGAGCCACTGAGGCCCAAAAATTAAATGGTCATCAGGTATTGTGTAAAAACCTTGACTTCTTACGTCACATCTGAGACCTCACAACACCGCTCCCGGATGGGCTCGAACCACCAACCTATTGGTTAACAGCCGAACGCGCTAACCATTGCGCCACGGAAGCCCAAAAGTTTAATGCTCGTCAGGTATTGTGTAAAAACCTTGACTTTTTACGTCACATCTGAGACCTCACAACACCGCTCCCGGATGGGCTCGAACCACCAACCTATTGGTTAACAGCCGAACGCGCTAAACGTTGCGCCACGGAAGCCCAAAAGTTAAATGCTCGTCAGGTATTGTGTAAAAACCTTGACTTTTTACGTCACATCTGAGACCTCACAACACCGCTCCCGGATGGGCTCGAACCACCAACCTATTGGTTAACAGCCGAACGCGCTAAACATTGCGCCACGGAAGCCCAAATGTTAAATGCTCGTCAGGTATTGTGTAAAAACCTTGACTTTTTACGTCACATCTGAGACCTCACAACACCGCTCCCGGATGGGCTCGAACCACCAACCTATTGGTTAACAGCCGAACGCGCTAACCATTGCGCCACGGAAGCCCAAAAGTTAAATGCTCGTCAGGTATTGTGTAAAAACCTTGATTTTTTACGTCAAATCTGAGACCTCACAACACCGCTCCCGGATGGGGTCGAACCACCAACCTATTGGTTAACAGCCGAACGCGCTAACCATTGCGCCACGGAAGCCCAAAAGTTAAATGCTCGTCAGGTATTGTGTAAAAACCTTGACTATTTACGTCACATCTGAGACTTCACAACACCGCTCCCGGATGCGCTCGAACCACCAACCTATTTGTTAACAGCCGAACGCGCTAACCATTGAGCCACGGAAGCTCTGAAATTAAATGGTTGTCAAGTATTGTGGAAAAGTTTTGACTTTTTACGCTACATCTGAGACGCTACATCAGATGTGACGTAAAAAGTCAAGGTTTTTACACAATACCTGACGAGCATTTAACTTTTGGGCTTCCGTGGCGCAATGGTTAGCGCGTTCGGCTGTTAACCAATAGGTTGGTGGTTCGAGCCCATCCGGGAGCGGTATTGTGACGTCTCAGATGTGACGTTAAAAGTCAAGGTTTTTCCAAAATACCTGACGACCATTTAATTTTTGGGCTTCCGTGGCGCAATGGTTATCGCGTTCAGCTGCTATTCAAAAGACTGGTGGTTTAAGCCCTCCCGGGAGCGGTGTTGTGACGTCTCAAATGTAACATAAAATGTCAGAGTTTTTCCACAATACCTGTCGAACATTAAATTTTTGGGCTTCCGTGGCGCAATGAATAGCGCGTTCAGCTGTTAATCGAAAGGTTGGTGGTACGAGCCCACCCGGGAGAGGTGCTGTGGGGTCTCAGATGTAGCGTAAAAAGTCAAAACTTTTCCACAATACGTGACAACCATTTAATTTCTGAGCTTCCGTGGCTCAATGATTAGCGCGTTCGGCTGTTAACCAATAGGTTGGTGGTTCGAGCCCACCCGGGAGCGGTGTTGTGGGATCTCAAATGTAACGTAAAAATTCAAGGTTTTTCCACAATACCTGACGAACATTTAATTTTTGGGGTTCCTTGGGGCAATGGTTAGCGCGTTCGGCTGTTAACCGAAAGGTTGGTGGTTCGATGCCAACCGAGAGAGGTGTTGTAGGGTATCAGATATAACGTAATAAGTCATAACTTATCCACAATACCTGACAACCATTTAATTTCTGAGCTTCCGTGGCTCAATGGTTATCGCGTTCGGCTGTTAACCAATAGATTTGTGGTTCGAGCCCATCCTGGATGCGGTGTTGTGAGGTCTCAGATGTAACGTAAAATGTCAGAGTTTTTCACAATACCTGACGAACATTTAATTCTTGGGCTTCCGTGACGCAATGATTAGCGCGTTCAGCTGTTAATCGAAAGGTTGAAGGTTCGAGCCCACCCGGGAGAGGTGTTGTGGGGTCTCAGATGTAGCGTAAAAAGTCAAAACTTTTCCACAATACGTGACAACCATTTAATTTCTGAGCTTCCGTGGCTCTATGGTTAGCGCGTTCGGCTGTTAACCAATAGGTTGGTGGTTCGAGCCCATCCGGGAGCGGTGTTGTGAGGTCTCAGATGTGACGTAAAAAGTCAAGGTTTTTACACAATACCTGACGAGCATTTAACTTTGGGCTTCCGTGGCTCAATGGTTAGCGCGTTCGGCTGTTAACCAATAGGTTGGTGGTTCGAGCCCATCCGGGAGCGGTGTTGTGAGGTCTCAGATGTAACGTAAAATGTCAGAGTTTTTCCACAATACCTGACGAACATTTAATTTTTGGGTTTCCGTGACGCAATGATTAGCGCGTTCAGCTGTTAATCGAAAGGTTGAAGGTTCGAGCCCACCCGGGAGAGGTGTTGTGGGGTCTCAGATGTAGCGTAAAAAGTCAAAACGTTTCCACAATACGTGACAACCATTTAATTTCTGAGCTTCCGTGGCTCAATGGTTAGCGCGTTCGGCTGTTAACCAATAGGTTGGTGGTTCGAGCCCATCCGGGAGCGGTATTGTGACGTCTCAGATGTGACGTTAAAAGTCAAGGTTTTTCCAAAATACCTGACGACCATTTAATTTTTGGGCTTCCGTGGCGCAATGGTTATCGCGTTCAGCTTCTATTCAAAAGACTGGTGGTTTAAGCCCTCCCGGGAGCGGTGTTGTGACGTCTCAAATGTAACATAAAATGTCAGAGTTTTTCCACAATACCTGTCGAACATTAAATTTTTGGGCTTCCGTGGCGCAATGGTTAGCGCGTTCAGCTGTTAATCGAAAGGTTGGTGGTACGAGCCCACCCGGGAGAGGTGCTGTGGGGTCTCAGATGTAGCGTAAAAAGTCAAAACTTTTCCACAATACGTGACAACCATTTAATTTCTGAGCTTCCGTGGCTCAATGATTAGCGCGTTCGGCTGTTAACCAATAGGTTGGTGGTTCGAGCCCACCCGGGAGCGGTGTTGTGGGATCTCAAATGTAACGTAAAAATTCAAGGTTTTTCCACAATACCTGACGAACATTTCATTTTTGGGGTTCCTTGGGGCAATGGTTAGCGCGTTCGGCTGTTAACCGAAAGGTTGGTGGTTCGATGCCAACCGAGAGAGGTGTTGTAGGGTATCAGATATAACGTAATAAGTCATAACTTATCCACAATACCTGACAACCATTTAATTTCTGAGCTTCCGTGGCTCAATGGTTATCGCGTTCGGCTGTTAACCAATAGATTTGTGGTTCGAGCCCATCCTGGATGCGGTGTTGTGAGGTCTCAGATGTAACGTAAAATGTCAGAGTTTTTCACAATACCTGACGAACATTTAATTCTTGGGCTTCCGTGACGCAATGATTAGCGCGTTCAGCTGTTAATCGAAAGGTTGAAGGTTCGAGCCCACCCGGGAGAGGTGTTGTGGGGTCTCAGATGTAGCGTAAAAAGTCAAAACTTTTCCACAATACGTGACAACCATTTAATTTCTGAGCTTCCGTGGCTCTATGGTTAGCGCGTTCGGCTGTTAACCAATAGGTTGGTGGTTCGAGCGCATCCGGGAGCGGTGTTGTGAGGTCTCAGATGTGACGTAAAAAGTCAAGGTTTTTACACAATACCTGACGAGCATTTAACTTTGGGCTTCCGTGGCTCAATGGTTAGCGCGTTCGGCTGTTAACCAATAGGTTGGTGGTTCGAGCCCATCCGGGAGCGGTGTTGTGAGGTCTCAGATGTAACGTAAAATGTCAGAGTTTTTCCACAATACCTGACGAACATTTAATTTTTGGGTTTCCGTGACGCAATGATTAGCGCGTTCAGCTGTTAATCGAAAGGTTGAAGGTTCGAGCCCACCCGGGAGAGGTGTTGTGGGGTCTCAGATGTAGCGTAAAAAGTCAAAACGTTTCCACAATACGTGACAACCATTTAATTTCTGAGCTTCCGTGGCTCAATGGTTAGCGCGTTCGGCTGTTAACCAATAGGTTGGTGGTTCGAGCCCATCCGGGAGCGGTATTGTGACGTCTCAGATGTGACGTTAAAAGTCAAGGTTTTTCCAAAATACCTGACGACCATTTAATTTTTGGGCTTCCGTGGCGCAATGGTTAGCGCGTTCAGCTGCTATTCAAAAGACTGGTGGTTTGAGCCCTCCCGGGAGCGGTGTTGTGACGTCTCAAATGTAACATAAAATGTCAGAGTTTTTCCACAATACCTGTCGAACATTGAATTTTTGGGCTTCCGTGGCGCAATGGTTAGCGCGATCAGCTGTTAATCGAAAGGTTGGTGGTACGAGCCCACCCGGGAGAGGGGTTGTAGGGTCTCAGATGTAGCGTAAAAGGTCATAACTTTTCCACAATACGTGACAACCATTTAATTTCTGAACTTCCGTGGCTCAATGGTTAGCGCGTTCGGCTGTTAACCATTAGGTTAGTGGTTCGAGCCCATCCGGGAACGGTGTTGTGAGGTCTCAGATGTGACGTAAAAAGTCAAGGTTTTTACACAATACCTGACGAGCATTTAATTTTTGGGCTTCCGTGGCGCAATGGTTAGCGCGTTCGGCTGTTAACCAATAGGTTGGTGGTTCGGCCCATGTTTGTCGTAGAGCCGAGATATTAAGCAAAATGTTCGTCAACTTTGGTATCGTCTCACTTATTTTTATTATGTTACTTATGATTTTTGCACTAAACTTTGGAGGCTCATAACTCTTGTTCTACAAGAGATACTGGGATCTCCTTTGGATATGTTATAGTACTCTTTGCTCCCCATACAAGGATACTTTAAACTTGAGGCTACCTCAATATCGTCGTCAACATACTTTTTGTCTCACTTATTGTTAGAAGGTTACTTTTGATTTTTGAAAATATACTTTGCAGGCTCGTAACTCTGTTTCTACTGGAGATACGGGGATGTCCTTTGAGTATGTTATAGACCAATTTGTCCCCCATCTAGCCATACTAAGAATTAGGGCTACGACAAACAGTAGTCGAGTAATTAAGCTAATCGTATACAAACAAACCCCTCCATAGGAAATACATTAGACTAAATTCTGGAGGCTCGTAACTCTGGTTCTACCAGAGATACGGGGATGTAAATAATGTGACCTTGACACAAATGTTCGGATAATTATAAAGGTCTTTGCATGTTCCAAACACAAAAAAAAAACTTCGTGGTTTCGAACCTGTGGCCTTCCGAGAGTGAGGCGGATGCGATAACCGCTACACTAAAGATATGTTATTATTTTTAATCGAAAGAACAGGGTCAAGTAATTAAGCAATACGTGAACAAACAAACCCCTCCATAGAAAATGCATTAGACTATATTTTGCAGGCTCGTAACTCTGTTTCTACTGGAGATACGGGGATGTCCTTTGAGTATGTTATAGTCCAATTTGTCCCCCATCTAACCATACTAAAAACATTGAGCTACGACAAACAGTAGTCGAGTAATTAAGCTAATCGTAAACAAACAAACCCCCTCCATAGGAAATACATTAGACTAAATTCTGGAGGCTCGTAACTCTGGTTCTACCAGAGATACGGGGATGTAAATAATGTGACCTTGACACAAATGTTCGGATAATTATAAAAAAAAACTTCGCGGTTTCGAACCTGTGGCCTTCCGGGAGTGAAGCGGATGCGATAACCGCTACACTAAAGATATATTATTATTTTTAATCGAAAGAACAGGGTCAAGTAATTAAGCAATACGTGAAAAAACAAACCCCTCCATAGAAAATGCATTAGACTATACTTTGCAGGCTCGTAACTCTGTTTCTACTGGAGATACGGGGATGTCCTTTGAGTATGTTATAGTCCAATTTGTCCCCCATCTAACCATACTAAAAACATTGAGCTACGACAAACAGTAGTCGAGTAATTAAGCTAATCGTAAACAAACAAACCCCTCCATAGGAAATGCATTAGACTATACTTTGCAGGCCCATAACTCTGTGTCTACTAGAGATACGGGGATGTCCTTAGGATATGTTATAGTGCAAATTGTCCCCCATCTAACCAGACTAAAAACTTTGGGCTACGACAAACAGGGGCCGAGTACTTAAGCAAAACGTAACGAAACAAACCCCCTCCATAGGAAATGCATTAGACTATAGTTTGCAGGCTCGTAACTCTGTTTCTATTGGAAATACGGGGATGTCCTTTGAGTATGTTATAGTCCAATTTGTCCCCCATCTAACCATACTAAAAACATTGAGCTACGACAAACAGGGGCCGAGTAATTAAGCTAAACGTAAACAAACAACCCGTCCATAGCAAATGCATTAGACTATACTTTGCAGGCCCATAACTCTGTTTCTACTAGAGATACGGGGATGTCCTTAGGATATGTTATAGCCCAAATTGTCCCCCATCTAACCATACTAAAAACATTGAGCTAGGACAAACAGGGTCCGAGATATTAAGCAAAATGTTCGTCAACTTTTGTATCGTCTCACTTATTTTTATTATGTTACTTATGATTTTTGCACTAAACTTTGGAGGCTCATAACTCTTGTTCTACAAGAGATACTGGGATCTCCTTTGGATATGTTATAGTACTCTTTGCTCCCCATACAAGGATACTTTAAACTTGAGGCTACCGCAATATCGACGTCAACTAATTTTTTGTCTCACTTATTGTTAGAAGGTTACTTTTGATTTTTGAAAATAAATTTTGCAGGCTCGTAACTCTGTTTCTACTGGAGATACGGGGATGTCCTTTGAGTATGTTATAGACCAATTTGTCCTTCATCTAGCCATACCAAGAATTAGGGCTACGACAAACAGTAGTCGAGTAATTAAGCTAATCGTAAACAAACAAACCCCCTCCATAGGAAATACATTAGACTAAATTCTGGAGGCTCGTAACTCTGGTTCTACCAGAGATACGGGGATGTAAATAATGTGACCTTGACACAAATGTTCGGATAATTATAAAAAAAAACTTCGCGGTTTCGAACCTGTGGCCTTCCGGGAGTGAGGCGGATGCGATAACCGCTACACTAAAGATATGTTATTATTTTTAATCGAAAGAACAGGGTCAAGTAATTAAGCAATACGTGAAAAAAAAACCCCTCCATAGAAAATGCATTAGACTATACTTTGCAGGCTCCTAACTCTGTTTCTACTGGAGATACGGGGATGTCCTTTGTGTATTTTATAGTCCAATTTGTCCCCCATCTAACCATACTAAAAATATTGAGCTACGACCAACAGGGGCCGAGTAATTAAGCTAAACGTAAACAAACAACCCGTCCATAGGAAATGCAGTAGACTATATTTTGCAGGCCCATAACTCTGTGTCTACTAGAGATACGGGGATGTCCTTAGGATATGTTATAGTCCAAATTGTCCCCCATCTAACCATACTAAAAACATTGAGCTACGACAAACATTGGCCGAGTACTTAAGCAAAACGTAACGAAACAAACCCCCTCCATAGGAAATGCATTAGACTATACTTTGCAGGCTCGTAAATCTGTTTCTACTGGAGATACGGGGATGTCCTTTGAGTATGTTATAGTCAATTTGTCCCCCATCTAACCATACTACAAATAATGAGCTACGACAAACAAGGGCCGAGTAATTAAGCTAAACGTAAACAAACAACCCGTCCATAGGAAATGCATTAGACTATATTTTGCAGGCCCATAACTCTGTGTCTACTAGAGATACGGGGATGTCCTTAGGACATGTTATAGTCCAAATTGTCCCCCATCTAACCATACTAAAAACTTTGGGCTACGACAAACAGGGGCCGAGTACTTAAGCAAAACGTAACGAAACAAACCCCCTCCATAGGAAATGCATTAGACTATAGTTTGCAGGCTCGTAACTCTGTTTCTATTGGAGATACGGGGATGTCCTTTGAGTATGTTATAGTCCAATTTGTCCCCCATCTAACCATACTAAAAACATTGAGCTACAACAAACAGGGGCCGAGTAATTAAGCTAAACGTAAACGAACAACCCGTCCATAGCAAATGCATTAGACTATACTTTGCAGGCCCATAACTCTGTGTCTACTAGAGATACGGGGATGTCCTTAGGATATGTTATAGTCCAAAATGTCCCCCATCTAACCATACTAAAAACATTGAGCTAGGACAAACAGGGTCCGAGATATTAAGCAAAATGTTCGTCAACTTTTGTATCGTCTCACTTATTTTTATTATGTTACTTATGATTTTTGCACTAAACTTTGGAGGCTCATAACTCTTGTTCTACAAGAGATACTGGGATCTCCTTTGGATATGTTATAGTACTCTTTGCTCCCCATACAAGGATACTTTAAGCTTGAGGCTACCGCAATATCGTCGTCAACTTATTTTTTGTCTCACTTATTGTTAGAAGGTTACTTTTGATTTTTGAAAATAAATTTTGCAGGCTCGTAACTCTGTTTCTACTGGAGATACGGGGATGTCCTTTGAGTATGTTATAGACCAATTTGTCCTTCATCTAGCCATACCAAGAATTAGGGCTACAACAAACAGTAGTCGAGTAATTAAGCTAATCGAAAACAAACAAACCCCCTCCATAGGAAATACATTAGACTAAATTCTGGAGGCTCGTAACTCTGGTTCTACCAGAGATACGGGGATGTAAATAATGTGACCTTGACACAAATGTTCGGATAATTATAAAAAAAAACTTCGCGGTTTCGAACCTGTGGCCTTCCGGGAGTGAGGCGGATGCGATAACCGCTACACTAAAGATATGTTATTATTTTTAATCGAAAGAACAGGGTCAAGTAATTAAGCAATACGTGAAAAAAAAAACCCCTCCATAGAAAATGCATTAGACTATACTTTGCAGGCTCCTAACTCTGTTTCTACTGGAGATACGGGGATGTCCTTTGAGTATGTTATAGTCCAATTTGTCCCCCATCTAACCATATTAAAAACATTGAGCTACGACAAACAGCAGTCGAGTAATTAAGCTAAACGTAAACAAACAACCCGTCCATAGGAAATGCAGTAGACTATATTTTGCAGGTCCATAACTCTGTGTCTACTAGAGATACGGGGATGTCCTTAGGATATGTTATAGTCCAAATTGTCCCCCATCTAACCATACTAAAAACATTGAGCTAGGACAAACAGGGTCCGAGATATTAAGCAAAATGTTCGTCAACTTTTGTATCGTCTCACTTATTTTTATTATGTTACTTATGATTTTTGCACTAAACTTTGGAGGCTCATAACTCTTGTTCTACAAGAGATACTGGGATCTCCTTTGGATATGTTATAGTACTCTTTGCTCCCCATACAAGGATACTTTAAACTTGAGGCTACCTCAATATCGTCGTCAACTTATTTTTTGTCTCACTTATTGTTAGAAGGTTACTTTTGATTTTTGAAAATAAACTTTGCAGGCTCGTAACTCTGGTTCTACCAGAGATACGGGGATGTAAATAATGTGACCTTGACACAAATGTTCGGATAATTATAAAGGTCTTTGCATGTTCCAAGCAAAAAAAAACTTCGCGGTTTCGAACCTGAGGCCTTCCGAGAGTGAGGCGGATGCGATAACCGCTACACTAAAGATATGTTATTATTTTTAATCGAAAGAACAGGGTCAAGTAATTAAGCAATACGTGAACAAACAAACCCCTCCATAGAAAATGCATTAGACTATACTTTGCAGGCCCATAACTCTGTGTCTACTAGAGATACGGGGATGTCCTTAGGATATGTTATAGTCCAAATTGTCCCCCATCTAACCATACTAAAAACTTTGGGCTACGACAAACAGGGGCCGAGTACTTAAGCAAAACGTAACGAAACAAACCCCCTCCATAGGAAATGCATTAGACTATAATTTGCAGGCTCGTAAATCTGTTTCTACTGGAGATACGGCGATGTCCTTTGAGTATGTTATAGTCCAATTTGTCCCCCATCTAACCATACTACAAATAATGAGCTACGACAAACAAGGGCCGAGTAATTAAGCTAAACGTAAACAAACAACCCGTCCATAGGAAATGCAGTAGACTATATTTTGCAGGCCCATAACTCTGTGTCTACTAGAGATACGGGGATGTCCTTAGGATATGTTATAGTCCAAATTGTCCCCCATCTAACCTTACTAAAAACTTTGGGCTACGACAAACAGGGGCCGAGTAATTAAGCTAAACGTAAACAAACAACCCCTCCATAGGAAATGCATTAGACTATAATTTGCAGGCCCATAACTCTGTGTCTACTAGAGATACGAGGATGTCCTTAGGATATGTTATAGTCCAAATTGTCCCCCATCTAACCATACTAAAAACTTTGGGCTACGACAAACAGGGGCCGAGTACTTAAGCAAAACGTAACGAAACAAACCCCCTCCATAGGAAATGCATTAGACTATACTTTGCAGGCTCGTAAATCTGTTTCTACTGGAGATACGGGGATGTCCTTTGAGTATGTTATAGTCCAATTTGTCCCCCATCTAACCATACTACAAATAATGAGCTACGACAAACAAGGGCCGAGTAATTAAGCTAAACGTAAACAAACAACCCGTCCATAGGAAATGCATTAGACTATATTTTGCAGGCCCATAACTTTGTGTCTACTAGAGATACGGGGATGTCCTTAGGATATGTTATAGTCCAAATTGTCCCCCATCTAACCATACTAAAAACTTTGGGCTACGACAAACAGGGGCCGAGTACTTAAGCAAAACGTAACGAAACAAACCCCCTCCATAGAAAATGCATTAGACTATACTTTGCAGGCTCGTAACTCTGTTTCTACTGGAGATACGGGGATGTCCTTTGAGTATGTTATAGTCCAATTTGTCCCCCATCTAACCATACTACAAATAATGAGCTACGACAAACAAGGGCCGAGTAATTAAGCTAAACGTAAACAAACAACCCGTCCATCGGAAATGCATTAGACTATATTTTGCAGGCCCATAACTCTGTGTCTACTAGAGATACGGGGATGTCCTTAGGATATGTTATAGTCCAAATTGTCCCCCATCTAACCATACTAAAAACTTTGGGCTACGACAAACAGGGGCCGAGTACTTAAGCAAAACGTAACGAAACAAACCCCCTCCATAGGAAATGCATTAGACTATACTTTGCAGGCTCGTAAATCTGTTTCTACTGGAGATACGGGGATGTCCTTTGAGTATGTTATAGTCCAATTTGTCCCCCATCTAACCATACTACAAATAATGAGCTACGACAAACAAGGGCCGAGTAATTAAGCTAAACGTAAACAAACAACCCGTCCATAGGAAATGCAGTAGACTATATTTTGCAGGCCCATAACTCTGTGTCTACTAGAGATACGGGGATGTCCTTAGGATATGTTATAGTCCAAATTGTCCCCCATCTAACCATACTAAAAACTTTGGGCTACGACAAACAGGGGCCGAGTACTTAAGCAAAACGTAACGAAACAAACCCCCTCCATAGGAAATGCATTAGACTATACTTTGCAGGCTCGTAAATCTGTTTCTACTGGAGATACGGGGATGTCCTTTGAGTATGTTATAGTCCAATTTGTCCCCCATCTAACCATACTACAAATAATGAGCTACGACAAACAAGGGCCGAGTAATTAAGCTAAACGTAAACAAACAACCCGTCCATCGGAAATGCATTAGACTATATTTTGCAGGCCCATAACTCTGTGTCTACTAGAGATACGGGGATGTCCTTAGGATATGTTATAGTCCAAATTGTCCCCCATCTAACCATACTAAAAACTTTGGGCTACGACAAACAGGGGCCGAGTACTTAAGCAAAACGTAACGAAACAAACCCCCTCCATAGGAAATGCATTAGACTATACTTTGCAGGCTCGTAAATCTGTTTCTACTGGAGATACGGGGATGTCCTTTGAGTATGTTATAGTCCAATTTGTCCCCCATCTAACCATACTACAAATAATGAGCTACGACAAACAAGGGCCGAGTAATTAAGCTAAACGTAAACAAACAACCCGTCCATCGGAAATGCATTAGACTATATTTTGCAGGCCCATAACTCTGTGTCTACTAGAGATACGGGGATGTCCTTAGGATATGTTATAGTCCAAATTGTCCCCCATCTAACCATACTAAACACTTTGGGCTACGACAAACAGGGGCCGAGTACTTAAGCAAAACGTAACGAAACAAACCCCCTCCATAGGAAATGCATTAGACTATACTTTGCAGGCTCGTAAATCTGTTTCTACTGGAGATACGGGGATGTCCTTTGAGTATGTTATAGTCCAATTTGTCCCCCATCTAACCATACTACAAATAATGAGCTACGACAAACAAGGGCCGAGTAATTAAGCTAAACGTAAACAAACAACCCGTCCATCGGAAATGCATTAGACTATATTTTGCAGGCCCATAACTCTGTGTCTACTAGAGATACGGGGATGTCCTTAGGATATGTTATAGTCCAAATTGTCCCCCATCTAACCATACTAAAAACTTTGGGCTACGACAAACAGGGGCCGAGTACTTAAGCAAAACGTAACGAAACAAACCCCCTCCATAGGAAATGCATTAGACTATACTTTGCAGGCTCGTAAATCTGTTTCTACTGGAGATACGGGGATGTCCTTTGAGTATGTTATAGTCCAATTTGACCCCCATCTAACCATACTACAAATAATGAGCTACGACAAACAAGGGCCGAGTAATTAAGCTAAACGTAAACAAACAACCCGTCCATAGGAAATGCAGTAGACTATATTTTGCAGGCCCATAACTCTGTGTCTACTAGAGATACGGGGATGTCCTTAGGATATATTATAGTCCAAATTGTCCCCCATCTAACCATACTAAAAACTTTGGGCTACGACAAACAGGGGCCGAGTACTTAAGCAAAACGTAACGAAACAAACCCCCTCCATAGGAAATGCATTAGACTATACTTTGCAGGCTCGTAAATCTGTTTCTACTGGAGATACGGGGATGTCCTTTGAGTATGTTATAGTCCAATTTGTCCCCCATCTAACCATACTACAAATAATGAGCTACGACAAACAAGGGCCGAGTAATTAAGCTAAACGTAAACAAACAACCCGTCCATAGGAAATGCAGTAGACTATATTTTGCAGGCCCATAACTCTGTGTCTACTAGAGATACGGGGATGTCCTTAGGATATGTTATAGTCCAAATTGTCCCCCATCTAACCATACTAAAAACTTTGGGCTACGACAAACAGGGGCCGAGTAATTAAGCTAAACGTAAACAAACAACCCCTCCATAGGAAATGCATTAGACTATAATTTGCAGGCCCATAACTCTGTGTCTACTAGAGATACGGGGATGTCCTTAGGATATGTTATAGTCCAAATTGTCCCCCATCTAACCATACTAAAAACTTTGGGCTACGACAAACAGGGGCCGAGTACTTAAGCAAAACGTAACGAAACAAACCCCCTCCATAGAAAATGCATTAGACTATACTTTGCAGGCTCGTAACTCTGTTTCTACTGGAGATACGGGGATGTCCTTTGAGTATGTTATAGTCCAATTTGTCCCCCATCTAACCATACTACAAATAATGAGCTACGACAAACAAGGGCCGAGTAATTAAGCTAAACGTAAACAAACAACCCGTCCATCGGAAATGCATTAGACTATATTTTGCAGGCCCATAACTCTGTGTCTACTAGAGATACGGGGATGTCCTTAGGATATGTTATAGTCCAAATTGTCCCCCATCTAACCATACTAAAAACTTTGGGCTACGACAAACAGGGGCCGAGTACTTAAGCAAAACGTAACGAAACAAACCCCCTCCATAGGAAATGCATTAGACTATACTTTGCAGGCTCGTAAATCTGTTTCTACTGGAGATACGGGGATGTCCTTTGAGTATGTTATAGTCCAATTTGTCCTTCATCTAACCATACTACAAATAATGAGCTACGACAAACAAGGGCCGAGTAATTAAGCTAAACGTAAACAAACAACCCGTCCATAGGAAATGCAGTAGACTATATTTTGCAGGCCCATAACTCTGTGTCTACTAGAGATACGGGGATGTCCTTAGGATATGTTATAGTCCAAATTGTCCCCCATCTAACCATACTAAAAACTTTGGGCTACGACAAACAGGGGCCGAGTACTTAAGCAAAACGTAACGAAACAAACCCCCTCCATAGGAAATGCATTAGACTATACTTTGCAGGCTCGTAAATCTGTTTCTACTGGAGATACGGGGATGTCCTTTGAGTATGTTATAGTCCAATTTGTCCCCCATCTAACCATACTACAAATAATGAGCTACGACAAACAAGGGCCGAGTAATTAAGCTAAATGTAAACAAACAACCCGTCCATAGGAAATGCAGTAGACTATATTTTGCAGGCCCATAACTCTGTGTCTACTAGAGATACGGGGATGTCCTTAGGATATGTTATAGTCCAAATTGTCCCCCATCTAACCATACTAAAAACTTTGGGCTACGACAAACAGGGGCCGAGTAATTAAGCTAAACGTAAACAAACAACCCCTCCATAGGAAATGCATTAGACTATAATTTGCAGGCCCATAACTCTGTGTCTACTAGAGATACGGGGATGTCCTTAGGATATGTTATAGTCCAAATTGTCCCCCATCTAACCATACTAAAAACTTTGGGCTACGACAAACAGGGGCCGAGTACTTAAGCAAAACGTAACGAAACAAACCCCCTCCATAGAAAATGCATTAGACTATACTTTGCAGGCTCGTAACTCTGTTTCTACTGGAGATACGGGGATGTCCTTTGAGTATGTTATAGTCCAATTTGTCCCCCATCTAACCATACTACAAATAATGAGCTACGACAAACAAGGGCCGAGTAATTAAGCTAAACGTAAACAAACAACCCGTCCATAGGAAATGCAGTAGACTATATTTTGCAGGCCCATAACTCTGTGTCTACTAGAGATACGGGGATGTCCTTAGGATATGTTATAGTCCAAATTGTCCCCCATCTAACCATACTAAAAACTTTGGGCTACGACAAACAGGGGCCGAGTACTTAAGCAAAACGTAACGAAACAAACCCCCTCCATAGGAAATGCATTAGACTATACTTTGCAGGCTCGTAAATCTGTTTCTACTGGAGATACGGGGATGTCCTTTGAGTATGTTATAGTCCAATTTGTCCTTCATCTAACCATACTACAAATAATGAGCTACGACAAACAAGGGCCGAGTAATTAAGCTAAACGTAAACAAACAACCCGTCCATAGGAAATGCAGTAGACTATATTTTGCAGGCCCATAACTCTGTGTCTACTAGAGATACGGGGATGTCCTTAGGATATGTTATAGTCCAAATTGTCCCCCATCTAACCATACTAAAAACTTTGGGCTACGACAAACAGGGGCCGAGTACTTAAGCAAAACGTAACGAAACAAACCCCCTCCATAGGAAATGCATTAGACTATACTTTGCAGGCTCGTAAATCTGTTTCTACTGGAGATACGGGGATGTCCTTTGAGTATGTTATAGTCCAATTTGTCCCCCATCTAACCATACTACAAATAATGAGCTACGACAAACAAGGGCCGAGTAATTAAGCTAAATGTAAACAAACAACCCGTCCATAGGAAATGCAGTAGACTATATTTTGCAGGCCCATAACTCTGTGTCTACTAGAGATACGGGGATGTCCTTAGGATATGTTATAGTCCAAATTGTCCCCCATCTAACCATACTAAAAACTTTGGGCTACGACAAACAGGGGCCGAGTAATTAAGCTAAACGTAAACAAACAACCCCTCCATAGGAAATGCATTAGACTATAATTTGCAGGCCCATAACTCTGTGTCTACTAGAGATACGGGGATGTCCTTAGGATATGTTATAGTCCAAATTGTCCCCCATCTAACCATACTAAAAACTTTGGGCTACGACAAACAGGGGCCGAGTACTTAAGCAAAACGTAACGAAACAAACCCCCTCCATAGAAAATGCATTAGACTATACTTTGCAGGCTCGTAACTCTGTTTCTACTGGAGATACGGGGATGTCCTTTGAGTATGTTATAGTCCAATTTGTCCCCCATCTAACCATACTACAAATAATGAGCTACGACAAACAAGGGCCGAGTAATTAAGCTAAACGTAAACAAACAACCCGTCCATAGGAAATGCAGTAGACTATATTTTGCAGGCCCATAACTCTGTGTCTACTAGAGATACGGGGATGTCCTTAGGATATGTTATAGTCCAAATTGTCCCCCATCTAACCATACTAAAAACTTTGGGCTACGACAAACAGGGGCCGAGTACTTAAGCAAAACGTAACGAAACAAACCCCCTCCATAGGAAATGCATTAGACTATACTTTGCAGGCTCGTAAATCTGTTTCTACTGGAGATACGGGGATGTCCTTTGAGTATGTTATAGTCCAATTTGTCCTTCATCTAACCATACTACAAATAATGAGCTACGACAAACAAGGGCCGAGTAATTAAGCTAAACGTAAACAAACAACCCGTCCATAGGAAATGCAGTAGACTATATTTTGCAGGCCCATAACTCTGTGTCTACTAGAGATACGGGGATGTCCTTAGGATATGTTATAGTCCAAATTGTCCCCCATCTAACCATACTAAAAACTTTGGGCTACGACAAACAGGGGCCGAGTACTTAAGCAAAACGTAACGAAACAAACCCCCTCCATAGGAAATGCATTAGACTATACTTTGCAGGCTCGTAAATCTGTTTCTACTGGAGATACGGGGATGTCCTTTGAGTATGTTATAGTCCAATTTGTCCCCCATCTAACCATACTACAAATAATGAGCTACGACAAACAAGGGCCGAGTAATTAAGCTAAACGTAAACAAACAACCCGTCCATAGGAAATGCAGTAGACTATATTTTGCAGGCCCATAACTCTGTGTCTACTAGAGATACGGGGATGTCCTTAGGATATGTTATAGTCCAAATTGTCCCCCATCTAACCATACTAAAAACTTTGGGCTACGACAAACAGGGGCCGAGTAATTAAGCTAAACGTAAACAAACAACCCCTCCATAGGAAATGCATTAGACTATAATTTGCAGGCCCATAACTCTGTGTCTACTAGAGATACGGGGATGTCCTTAGGATATGTTATAGTCCAAATTGTCCCCCATCTAACCATACTAAAAACTTTGGGCTACGACAAACAGGGGCCGAGTACTTAAGCAAAACGTAACGAAACAAACCCCCTCCATAGAAAATGCATTAGACTATACTTTGCAGGCTCGTAACTCTGTTTCTACTGGAGATACGGGGATGTCCTTTGAGTATGTTATAGTCCAATTTGTCCCCCATCTAACCATACTACAAATAATGAGCTACGACAAACAAGGGCCGAGTAATTAAGCTAAACGTAAACAAACAACCCGTCCATCGGAAATGCATTAGACTATATTTTGCAGGCCCATAACTCTGTGTCTACTAGAGATACGGGGATGTCCTTAGGATATGTTATAGTCCAAATTGTCCCCCATCTAACCATACTAAAAACTTTGGGCTACGACAAACAGGGGCCGAGTACTTAAGCAAAACGTAACGAAACAAACCCCCTCCATAGGAAATGCATTAGACTATACTTTGCAGGCTCGTAAATCTGTTTCTACTGGAGATACGGGGATGTCCTTTGAGTATGTTATAGTCCAATTTGTCCTTCATCTAACCATACTACAAATAATGAGCTACGACAAACAAGGGCCGAGTAATTAAGCTAAACGTAAACAAACAACCCGTCCATAGGAAATGCAGTAGACTATATTTTGCAGGCCCATAACTCTGTGTCTACTAGAGATACGGGGATGTCCTTAGGATATGTTATAGTCCAAATTGTCCCCCATCTAACCATACTAAAAACTTTGGGCTACGACAAACAGGGGCCGAGTACTTAAGCAAAACGTAACGAAACAAACCCCCTCCATAGGAAATGCATTAGACTATACTTTGCAGGCTCGTAAATCTGTTTCTACTGGAGATACGGGGATGTCCTTTGAGTATGTTATAGTCCAATTTGTCCCCCATCTAACCATACTACAAATAATGAGCTACGACAAACAAGGGCCGAGTAATTAAGCTAAACGTAAACAAACAACCCGTCCATAGGAAATGCAGTAGACTATATTTTGCAGGCCCATAACTCTGTGTCTACTAGAGATACGGGGATGTCCTTAGGATATGTTATAGTCCAAATTGTCCCCCATCTAACCATACTAAAAACTTTGGGCTACGACAAACAGGGGCCGAGTAATTAAGCTAAACGTAAACAAACAACCCCTCCATAGGAAATGCATTAGACTATAATTTGCAGGCCCATAACTCTGTGTCTACTAGAGATACGGGGATGTCCTTAGGATATGTTATAGTCCAAATTGTCCCCCATCTAACCATACTAAAAACTTTGGGCTACGACAAACAGGGGCCGAGTACTTAAGCAAAACGTAACGAAACAAACCCCCTCCATAGGAAATGCATTAGACTATACTTTGCAGGCTCGTAAATCTGTTTCTACTGGAGATACGGGGATGTCCTTTGAGTATGTTATAGTCCAATTTGTCCTTCATCTAACCATACTACAAATAATGAGCTACGACAAACAAGGGCCGAGTAATTAAGCTAAACGTAAACAAACAACCCGTCCATAGGAAATGCAGTAGACTATATTTTGCAGGCCCATAACTCTGTGTCTACTAGAGATACGGGGATGTCCTTAGGATATGTTATAGTCCAAATTGTCCCCCATCTAACCATACTAAAAACTTTGGGCTACGACAAACAGGGGCCGAGTACTTAAGCAAAACGTAACGAAACAAACCCCCTCCATAGGAAATGCATTAGACTATACTTTGCAGGCTCGTAAATCTGTTTCTACTGGAGATACGGGGATGTCCTTTGAGTATGTTATAGTCCAATTTGTCCCCCATCTAACCATACTACAAATAATGAGCTACGACAAACAAGGGCCGAGTAATTAAGCTAAACGTAAACAAACAACCCGTCCATAGGAAATGCAGTAGACTATATTTTGCAGGCCCATAACTCTGTGTCTACTAGAGATACGGGGATGTCCTTAGGATATGTTATAGTCCAAATTGTCCCCCATCTAACCATACTAAAAACTTTGGGCTACGACAAACAGGGGCCGAGTAATTAAGCTAAACGTAAACAAACAACCCCTCCATAGGAAATGCATTAGACTATAATTTGCAGGCCCATAACTCTGTGTCTACTAGAGATACGGGGATGTCCTTAGGATATGTTATAGTCCAAATTGTCCCCCATCTAACCATACTAAAAACTTTGGGCTACGACAAACAGGGGCCGAGTACTTAAGCAAAACGTAACGAAACAAACCCCCTCCATAGAAAATGCATTAGACTATACTTTGCAGGCTCGTAACTCTGTTTCTACTGGAGATACGGGGATGTCCTTTGAGTATGTTATAGTCCAATTTGTCCCCCATCTAACCATACTACAAATAATGAGCTACGACAAACAAGGGCCGAGTAATTAAGCTAAACGTAAACAAACAACCCGTCCATCGGAAATGCATTAGACTATATTTTGCAGGCCCATAACTCTGTGTCTACTAGAGATACGGGGATGTCCTTAGGATATGTTATAGTCCAAATTGTCCCCCATCTAACCATACTAAAAACTTTGGGCTACGACAAACAGGGGCCGAGTACTTAAGCAAAACGTAACGAAACAAACCCCCTCCATAGGAAATGCATTAGACTATACTTTGCAGGCTCGTAAATCTGTTTCGACTGGAGATACGGGGATGTCCTTTGAGTATGTTATAGTCCAATTTGTCCTTCATCTAACCATACTACAAATAATGAGCTACGACAAACAAGGGCCGAGTAATTAAGCTAAACGTAAACAAACAACCCGTCCATAGGAAATGCAGTAGACTATATTTTGCAGGCCCATAACTCTGTGTCTACTAGAGATACGGGGATGTCCTTAGGATATGTTATAGTCCAAATTGTCCCCCATCTAACCATACTAAAAACTTTGGGCTACGACAAACAGGGGCCGAGTACTTAAGCAAAACGTAACGAAACAAACCCCCTCCATAGGAAATGCATTAGACTATACTTTGCAGGCTCGTAAATCTGTTTCTACTGGAGATACGGGGATGTCCTTTGAGTATGTTATAGTCCAATTTGTCCCCCATCTAACCATACTACAAATAATGAGCTACGACAAACAAGGGCCGAGTAATTAAGCTAAACGTAAACAAACAACCCGTCCATCGGAAATGCATTAGACTATATTTTGCAGGCCCATAACTCTGTGTCTACTAGAGATACGGGGATGTCCTTAGGATATGTTATAGTCCAAATTGTCCCCCATCTAACCATACTAAAAACTTTGGGCTACGACAAACAGGGGCCGAGTACTTAAGCAAAACGTAACGAAACAAACCCCCTCCATAGGAAATGCATTAGACTATACTTTGCAGGCTCGTAAATCTGTTTCTACTGGAGATACGGGGATGTCCTTTGAGTATGTTATAGTACAATTTGTCCCCCATCTAACCATACTACAAATAATGAGCTACGACAAACAAGGGCCGAGTAATTAAGCTAAACGTAAACAAACAACCCGTCCATAGGAAATGCAGTAGACTATATTTTGCAGGCCCATAACTCTGTGTCTACTAGAGATACGGGGATGTCCTTAGGATATGTTATAGTCCAAATTGTCCCCCATCTAACCATACTAAAAACTTTGGGCTACGACAAACAGGGGCCGAGTAATTAAGCTAAACGTAAACAAACAACCCCTCCATAGGAAATGCATTAGACTATAATTTGCAGGCCCATAACTCTGTGTCTACTAGAGATACGGGGATGTCCTTAGGATATGTTATAGTCCAAATTGTCCCCCATCTAACCATACTAAAAACTTTGGGCTACGACAAACAGGGGCCGAGTACTTAAGCAAAACGTAACGAAACAAACCCCCTCCATAGGAAATGCATTAGACTATACTTTGCAGGCTCGTAAATCTGTTTCGACTGGAGATACGGGGATGTCCTTTGAGTATGTTATAGTCCAATTTGTCCTTCATCTAACCATACTACAAATAATGAGCTACGACAAACAAGGGCCGAGTAATTAAGCTAAACGTAAACAAACAACCCGTCCATAGGAAATGCAGTAGACTATATTTTGCAGGCCCATAACTCTGTGTCTACTAGAGATACGGGGATGTCCTTAGGATATGTTATAGTCCAAATTGTCCCCCATCTAACCATACTAAAAACTTTGGGCTACGACAAACAGGGGCCGAGTACTTAAGCAAAACGTAACGAAACAAACCCCCTCCATAGGAAATGCATTAGACTATACTTTGCAGGCTCGTAAATCTGTTTCTACTGGAGATACGGGGATGTCCTTTGAGTATGTTATAGTCCAATTTGTCCCCCATCTAACCATACTACAAATAATGAGCTACGACAAACAAGGGCCGAGTAATTAAGCTAAACGTAAACAAACAACCCGTCCATCGGAAATGCATTAGACTATATTTTGCAGGCCCATAACTCTGTGTCTACTAGAGATACGGGGATGTCCTTAGGATATGTTATAGTCCAAATTGTCCCCCATCTAACCATACTAAAAACTTTGGGCTACGACAAACAGGGGCCGAGTACTTAAGCAAAACGTAACGAAACAAACCCCCTCCATAGGAAATGCATTAGACTATACTTTGCAGGCTCGTAAATCTGTTTCTACTGGAGATACGGGGATGTCCTTTGAGTATGTTATAGTCCAATTTGTCCCCCATCTAACCATACTACAAATAATGAGCTACGACAAACAAGGGCCGAGTAATTAAGCTAAACGTAAACAAACAACCCGTCCATAGGAAATGCAGTAGACTATATTTTGCAGGCCCATAACTCTGTGTCTACTAGAGATACGGGGATGTCCTTAGGATATGTTATAGTCCAAATTGTCCCCCATCTAACCATACTAAAAACTTTGGGCTACGACAAACAGGGGCCGAGTAATTAAGCTAAACGTAAACAAACAACCCCTCCATAGGAAATGCATTAGACTATAATTTGCAGGCCCATAACTCTGTGTCTACTAGAGATACGGGGATGTCCTTAGGATATGTTATAGTCCAAATTGTCCCCCATCTAACCATACTAAAAACTTTGGGCTACGACAAACAGGGGCCGAGTACTTAAGCAAAACGTAACGAAACAAACCCCCTCCATAGAAAATGCATTAGACTATACTTTGCAGGCTCGTAACTCTGTTTCTACTGGAGATACGGGGATGTCCTTTGAGTATGTTATAGTCCAATTTGTCCCCCATCTAACCATACTACAAATAATGAGCTACGACAAACAAGGGCCGAGTAATTAAGCTAAACGTAAACAAACAACCCGTCCATCGGAAATGCATTAGACTATATTTTGCAGGCCCATAACTCTGTGTTTACTAGAGATACGGGGATGTCCTTAGGATATGTTATAGTCCAAATTGTCCCCCATCTAACCATACTAAAAACTTTGGGCTACGACAAACAGGGGCCGAGTACTTAAGCAAAACGTAACGAAACAAACCCCCTCCATAGGAAATGCATTAGACTATACTTTGCAGGCTCGTAAATCTGTTTCGACTGGAGATACGGGGATGTCCTTTGAGTATGTTATAGTCCAATTTGTCCTTCATCTAACCATACTACAAATAATGAGCTACGACAAACAAGGGCCGAGTAATTAAGCTAAACGTAAACAAACAACCCGTCCATAGGAAATGCAGTAGACTATATTTTGCAGGCCCATAACTCTGTGTCTACTAGAGATACGGGGATGTCCTTAGGATATGTTATAGTCCAAATTGTCCCCCATCTAACCATACTAAAAACTTTGGGCTACGACAAACAGGGGCCGAGTACTTAAGCAAAACGTAACGAAACAAACCCCCTCCATAGGAAATGCATTAGACTATACTTTGCAGGCTCGTAAATCTGTTTCTACTGGAGATACGGGGATGTCCTTTGAGTATGTTATAGTCCAATTTGTCCCCCATCTAACCATACTACAAATAATGAGCTACGACAAACAAGGGCCGAGTAATTAAGCTAAACGTAAACAAACAACCCGTCCATCGGAAATGCATTAGACTATATTTTGCAGGCCCATAACTCTGTGTCTACTAGAGATACGGGGATGTCCTTAGGATATGTTATAGTCCAAATTGTCCCCCATCTAACCATACTAAAAACTTTGGGCTACGACAAACAGGGGCCGAGTACTTAAGCAAAACGTAACGAAACAAACCCCCTCCATAGGAAATGCATTAGACTATACTTTGCAGGCTCGTAAATCTGTTTCTACTGGAGATACGGGGATGTCCTTTGAGTATGTTATAGTACAATTTGTCCCCCATCTAACCATACTACAAATAATGAGCTACGACAAACAAGGGCCGAGTAATTAAGCTAAACGTAAACAAACAACCCGTCCATCGGAAATGCATTAGACTATATTTTGCAGGCCCATAACTCTGTGTCTACTAGAGATACGGGGATGTCCTTAGGATATGTTATAGTCCAAATTGTCCCCCATCTAACCATACTAAAAACTTTGGGCTACGACAAACAGGGGCCGAGTACTTAAGCAAAACGTAACGAAACAAACCCCCTCCATAGGAAATGCATTAGACTATACTTTGCAGGCTCGTAAATCTGTTTCTACTGGAGATACGGGGATGTCCTTTGAGTATGTTATAGTCCAATTTGTCCCCCATCTAACCATACTACAAATAATGAGCTACGACAAACAAGGGCCGAGTAATTAAGCTAAACGTAAACAAACAACCCGTCCATCGGAAATGCATTAGACTATATTTTGCAGGCCCATAACTCTGTGTCTACTAGAGATACGGGGATGTCCTTAGGATATGTTATAGTCCAAATTGTCCCCCATCTAACCATACTAAAAACTTTGGGCTACGACAAACAGGGGCCGAGTACTTAAGCAAAACGTAACGAAACAAACCCCCTCCATAGGAAATGCATTAGACTATACTTTGCAGGCTCGTAAATCTGTTTCTACTGGAGATACGGGGATGTCCTTTGAGTATGTTATAGTCCAATTTGTCCCCCATCTAACCATACTACAAATAATGAGCTACGACAAACAAGGGCCGAGTAATTAAGCTAAACGTAAACAAACAACCCGTCCATAGGAAATGCAGTAGACTATATTTTGCAGGCCCATAACTCTGTGTCTACTAGAGATACGGGGATGTCCTTAGGATATGTTATAGTCCAAATTGTCCCCCATCTAACCATACTAAAAACTTTGGGCTACGACAAACAGGGGCCGAGTACTTAAGCAAAACGTAACGAAACAAACCCCCTCCATAGGAAATGCATTAGACTATACTTTGCAGGCTCGTAAATCTGTTTCTACTGGAGATACGGGGATGTCCTTTGAGTATGTTATAGTCCAATTTGTCCCCCATCTAACCATACTACAAATAATGAGCTACGACAAACAAGGGCCGAGTAATTAAGCTAAACGTAAACAAACAACCCGTCCATAGGAAATGCATTAGACTATACTTTGCAGGCCCATAACTCTGTGTCTACTAGAGATACGGGGATGTCCTTAGGATATGTTATAGTCCAAATTGTCCCCCATCTAACCATACTAAAAACATTGAGCTAGGACAAACAGGGTCCGAGATATTAAGCAAAATGTTCGTCAACTTTTGTATCGTCTCACTTATTTTTATTATGTTACTTATGATTTTTGCACTAAACTTTGGAGGCTCATAACTCTTGTTCTACAAGAGATACTGGGATCTCCTTTGGATATGTTATAGTACTCTTTGCTCCCCATACAAGGATACTTTAAACTTGAGGCTACCTCAATATCGTCGTCAACTTATTTTTTGTCTCACTTATTGTTAGAAGGTTACTTTTGATTTTTGAAAATAAACTTTGCAGGCTCGTAACTCTGGTTCTACCAGAGATACGGGGATGTAAATAATGTGACCTTGACACAAATGTTCGGATAATTATAAAGGTCTTTGCATGTTCCAAGCAAAAAAAAACTTCGCGGTTTCGAACCTGTGGCCTTCCGAGAGTGAGGCGGATGCGATAACCGCTACACTAAAGATATGTTATTATTTTTAATCGAAAGAACAGGGTCAAGTAATTAAGCAATACGTGAACAAACAAACCCCTCCATAGGAAATGCATTAGACTATACTTTGCAGGCCCATAACTCTGTGTCTACTAGAGATACGGGGATGTCCTTAGGATACGTTATAGTCCAAATTGTCCCCCATCTAACCATACTAAAAACTTTGGGCTACGACAAACAGGGGCCGAGTACTTAAGCAAAACGTAACGAAACAAACCCCCTCCATAGGAAATGCATTAGACTATACTTTGCAGGCTCGTAAATCTGTTTCTACTGGAGATACGGGGATGTCCTTTGAGTATGTTATAGTCCAATTTGTCCCCCATCTAACCATACTACAAATAATGAGCTACGACAAACAAGGGCCGAGTAATTAAGCTAAACGTAAACAAACAACCCGTCCATCGGAAATGCATTAGACTATATTTTGCAGGCCCATAACTCTGTGTCTACTAGAGATACGGGGATGTCCTTAGGATATGTTATAGTCCAAATTGTCCCCCATCTAACCATACTAAAAACTTTGGGCTACGACAAACAGGGGCCGAGTACTTAAGCAAAACGTAACGAAACAAACCCCCTCCATAGGAAATGCATTAGACTATACTTTGCAGGCTCGTAAATCTGTTTCTACTGGAGATACGGGGATGTCCTTTGAGTATGTTATAGTCCAATTTGTCCCCCATCTAACCATACTACAAATAATGAGCTACGACAAACAAGGGCCGAGTAATTAAGCTAAACGTAAACAAACAACCCGTCCATCGGAAATGCATTAGACTATATTTTGCAGGCCCATAACTCTGTGTCTACTAGAGATACGGGGATGTCCTTAGGATATGTTATAGTCCAAATTGTCCCCCATCTAACCATACTAAAAACATTGAGCTAGGACAAACAGGGTCCGAGATATTAAGCAAAATGTTCGTCAACTTTTGTATCGTCTCACTTATTTTTATTATGTTACTTATGATTTTTGCACTAAACTTTGGAGGCTCATAACTCTTGTTCTACAAGAGATACTGGGATCTCCTTTGGATATGTTATAGTACTCTTTGCTCCCCATACAAGGATACTTTAAACTTGAGGCTACCTCAATATCGTCGTCAACTTATTTTTTGTCTCACTTATTGTTAGAAGGTTACTTTTGATTTTTGAAAATAAACTTTGCAGGCTCGTAACTCTGGTTCTACCAGAGATACGGGGATGTAAATAATGTGACCTTGACACAAATGTTCGGATAATTATAAAGGTCTTTGCATGTTCCAAGCAAAAAAAAAACTTCGCGGTTTCGAACCTGTGGCCTTCCGAGAGTGAGGCGGATGCGATAACCGCTACACTAAAGATATGTTATTATTTTTAATCGAAAGAACAGGGTCAAGTAATTAAGCAATACGTGAACAAACAAACCCCTCCATAGGAAATGCATTAGACTATACTTTGCAGGCCCATAACTCTGTGTCTACTAGAGATACGGGGATGTCCTTAGGATATGTTATAGTCCAAATTGTCCCCCATCTAACCATACTAAAAACATTGAGCTAGGACAAACAGGGTCCGAGATATTAAGCAAAATGTTCGTCAACTTTTGTATCGTCTCACTTATTTTTATTATGTTACTTATGATTTTTGCACTAAACTTTGGAGGCTCATAACTCTTGTTCTACAAGAGATACTGGGATCTCCTTTGGATATGTTATAGTACTCTTTGCTCCCCATACAAGGATACTTTAAACTTGAGGCTACCTCAATATCGTCGTCAACTTATTTTTTGTCTCACTTATTGTTAGAAGGTTACTTTTGATTTTTGAAAATAAACTTTGCAGGCTCGTAACTCTGGTTCTACCAGAGATACGGGGATGTAAATAATGTGACCTTGACACAAATGTTCGGATAATTATAAAGGTCTTTGCATGTTCCAAGCAAAAAAAAAACTTCGCGGTTTCGAACCTGTGGCCTTCCGAGAGTGAGGCGGATGCGATAACCGCTACACTAAAGATATGTTATTATTTTTAATCGAAAGAACAGGGTCAAGTAATTAAGCAATACGTGAACAAACAAACCCCTCCATAGGAAATGCATTAGACTATACTTTGCAGGCCCATAACTCTGTGTCTACTAGAGATACGGGGATGTCCTTAGGATACGTTATAGTCCAAATTGTCCCCCATCTAACCATACTAAAAACTTTGGGCTACGACAAACAGGGGCCGAGTACTTAAGCAAAACGTAACGAAACAAACCCCCTCCATAGAAAATGCATTAGACTATACTTTGCAGGCTCGTAACTCTGTTTCTACTGGAGATACGGGGATGTCCTTTGAGTATGTTATAGTCCAATTTGTCCCCCATCTAACCATACTAAAAACATTGAGCTACGACAAACAGCAGTCGAGTAATTAAGCTAATCGTAAACAAACAAACCCCTCCATAGGAAATGCATTAGACTATACTTTGCAGGCCCATAACTCTGTGTCTATTAGAGATACGGGGATGTCCTTAGGATATGTTATAGTCCAAATTGTCCCCCATCTAACCATACTAAAAACTTTGGGCTACGACAAACAGGGGCCGAGTACTTAAGCAAAACGTAACGAAACAAACCCCCTCCATAGAAAATGCATTAGACTATACTTTGCAGGCTCGTAACTCTGTTTCTACTGGAGATACGGGGATGTCCTTTGAGTATGTTATAGTCCAATTTGTCCCCCATCTAACCATACTAAAAACATTGAGCTACGACAAACAGGAGCCGAGTAATTAAGCTAAACGTAAACAAACAACCCGTCCATAGCAAATGCATTAGACTATACTTTGCAGGCCCATAACTCTGTGTCTACTAGAGATACGGGGATGTCCTTAGGATATGTTATAGTCCAAAATGTCCCCCATCTAACCATACTAAAAACATTGAGCTAGGACAAACAGGGTCCGAGATATTAAGCAAAATGTTCGTCAACTTTTGTATCGTCTCACTTATTTTTATTATGTTACTTATGATTTTTGCACTAAACTTTGGAGGCTCATAACTCTTGTTCTACAAGAGATACTGGGATCTCCTTTGGATATGTTATAGTACTCTTTGCTCCCCATACAAGGATACTTTAAACTTGAGGCTACCGCAATATCGTCGTCAACTTATTTTTTGTCTCACTTATTGTTAGAAGGTTACTTTTGATTTTTGAAAATAAATTTTGCAGGCTCGTAACTCTGTTTCTACTGGAGATACGGGGATGTCCTTTGAGTATGTTATAGACCAATTTGTCCTTCATCTAGCCATACCAAGAATTAGGGCTACGACAAACAGTAGTCGAGTAATTAAGCTAATCGTAAACAAACAAACCCCCTCCATAGGAAATACATTACACTAAATTCTGGAGGCTCGTAACTCTGGTTCTACCAGAGATACGGGGATGTAAATAATGTGACCTTGACACAAATGTTCGGATAATTATAAAAAAAAACTTCGCGGTTTCGAACCTGTGGCCTTCCGGGAGTGAGGCGGATGCGATAACCGCTACACTAAAGATATGTTATTATTTTTAATCGAAAGAACAGGGTCAAGTAATTAAGCAATACGTGAAAAAACAAACCCCTCCATAGAAAATGCATTAGACTATACTTTGCAGGCTCCTAACTCTGTTTCTACTGGAGATACGGGGATGTCCTTTGAGTATGTTATAGTCCAATTTGTCCCCCATCTAACCATACTAAAAATATTGAGCTACGACCAACAGGGGCCGAGTAATTAAGCTAAACGTAAACAAACAGCCCGTCCATAGGAAATGCAGTAGACTATATTTTGCAGGCCCATAACTCTGTGTCTACTAGAGATACGGGGATGTCCTTACGATATGTTATAGTCCAAATTGTCCCCCATCTAACCATACTAAAAACTTTGGGCTACGACAAACAGGGGCCGAGTACTTAAGCAAAACGTAACGAAACAAACCCCCTCCATAGGAAATGCATTAGACTATACTTTGCAGGCTCGTAAATCTGTTTCTACTGCAGATACGGGGATGTCCTTTGAGTATGTTATAGTCCAATTTGTCCCCCATCTAACCATACTACAAATAATGAGCTACGACAAACAAGGGCCGAGTAATTAAGCTAAACGTAAACAAACAACCCGTCCATAGGAAATGCATTAGACTATATTTTGCAGGCCCATAACTCTGTGTCTACTAGAGATACGGGGATGTCCTTAGGATATGTTATAGTCCAAATTGTCCCCCATCTAACCATACTAAAAACTTTGGGCTACGACAAACAGGGGCCGAGTACTTAAGCAAAACGTAACGAAACAAACCCCCTCCATAGGAAATGCATTAGACTATAGTTTGCAGGCTCGTAACTCTGTTTCTATTGGAGATACGGGGATGTCCTTTGAGTATGTTATAGTCCAATTTGTCCTCCATCTAACCATACTAAAAACATTGAGCTAGGACAAACAGGGGCCGAGATATTAAGCAAAATGTTCGTCAACTTTGGTATCGTCTCACTTATTTTTATTATGTTACTTATGATTTTTGCACTAAACTTTGGCGGCTCATAACTCTTGTCGTAGCTCAATGTTTTTAGTATGGTTAGATGGGGGACAAATTGGACTAAAACATATTCAAAGGACATCCCCGTATCTCCAGTAGAAACAGAGTTACGAGCCTGCAAAGTATAGTCTAATGCATTTCCTATGGAGGGGTTGTTTGTTTACGTTTAGCTTAATTACTCGGCCCCTGTTTGTCGTAGCTCAATGTTTTTAGTATGGTTAGATGGGGGACAAATTGGACTGTAACATACTCAAAGGACATCCCCGTATCTACAGTAGAAACAGAGTTACGAGCCTGCAAAGTATAGTCTAATGCATTTTCTATGGAGGAGTTTGTTTGTTCACGTATTGCTTAATTACTTGACCCTGTTCTTTCGATTAAAAATAATAACATATATTTAGTGTAGCAGTTATCGCATCCGCCTCACTCCCGGAAGGCCACAGGTTCGAAACCGCGAAGTTTTTTTTATAATTATCCGAACATTTGTGTCCAGGTCACATTATTTACATCCCCGTATCTCTGGTAGAACCAGAGTTACCAGCCTCCAGAATTTAGTCTAATGTATTTCCTATGGAGGGGTTTGTTTGTATACGATTAGCTTAATTACTCGACTACTGTTTGTCGTAGCCCTAATTCTTAGTATGGCTAGATGAAGGACAAATTGGTCTATAACATACTCAAAGGACATCCCCGTATCTCCAGTAGAAACAGAGTTACGAGCCTGCAAAGTATATTTTCAAAAATCAAAAGTAACCTTCTAACAATAAGTGAGACAAAAAGTAAGTTGACGACGATATTGAGGTAGCCTCAAGTTTAAAGTATCCTTGTATGGGGAGCAAAGAGTACTATAACATATCCAAAGGAGATCCCAGTACCTCTTGTAGAACAAGAGTTATGAGCCTCCAAAGTTTAGTGCAAAAATCATAAGTATCATAATAAAAATAAGTGAGACGATACCAAAGTTGACGAACATTTTGCTTAATATCTCGGACCCTGTTTGTCCTAGCTCAATGTTTTTAGTATGGTTAGATGGGGGACAATTTGGACTATAACTTATCCTAAGGACATCCCCGTATCTCTAGTAGACACAGAGTTATGGACCTGCAAAGTATAGTCTAATGCATTTGCTATGGACGGGTTGTTTGTTTACGTTTAGCTTAATTACTCGGCCCGTGTTTGTCGTAGCTCAATGTTTTTAGTATGGTTAGATGGGGGACAAATTGGACTATAACATGATCAAAGGACATCCCCGTATCTCCAATAGAAACAGAGTTACGAGCCTGCAAACTATAGTCTAATGCATTTCCTATGGAGGGGGTTTGTTTCGTTACGTTTTGCTTAAGTACTCGGCCCCTGTTTGTCGTAGCCCAAAGTTTTTAGTATGGTTAGATGGGGGACAATTTGGACTATAACATATCCTAAGGACATCCCCGTATCTCTAGTAGACACAGAGTTATGGGCCTGCAAAATATAGTCTACTGCATTTCCTATGGACGGGTTGTTTGTTTACGTTTAGCTTAATTACTCGGCCCTTAATTGTCGTAGCTCATTATTTGTAGTATGGTTAGATGGGGGACAAATTGGACTATAACATACTCAAAGGACATCCCCGTATCTCCAGTAGAAACAGATTTACGAGCCTGCAAAGTATAGTCTAATGCATTTCCTATGGAGGGGGTTTGTTTCGTTACGTTTTGCTTAAGTACTCGGCCCCTGTTTGTCGTAGCCCAAAGTTTTTAGTATGGTTAGATGGGGGACAATTTGGACTATAACATATCCTAAGGACATCCCCGTATCTCCAGTAGACACAGAGTTATGGGCCTGCAAATTATAGTCTAATGCATTTCCTATGGAGGGGTTGTTTGTTTACGTTTAGCTTAATTACTCGGCCCCTGTTTGTCGTAGCCCAAAGTTTTTAGTATGGTTAGATGGGGGACAATTTGGACTATAACATATCCTAAGGACATCCCCGTATCTCTAGTAGAGACAGAGTTATGGGCCTGCAAATTATAGTCTAATGCATTTCCTATGGAGGGGTTGTTTGTTTACGTTTAGCTTAATTACTCGGCCCCTGTTTGTCGTAGCCCAAAGTTTTTAGTATGGTTAGATGGGGGACAATTTGGACTATAACATATCCTAAGGACATCCCCGTATCTCTAGTAGACACAGAGTTATGGGCCTGCAAAATATAGTCTACTGCATTTCCTATGGACGGGTTGTTTGTTTACGTTTAGCTTAATTACTCGGCCCTTAATTGTCGTAGCTCATTATTTGTAGTATGGTTAGATGGGGGACAAATTGGACTATAACATACTCAAAGGACATCCCCGTATCTCCAGTAGAAACAGATTTACGAGCCTGCAAAGTATAGTCTAATGCATTTCCTATGGAGGGGGTTTGTTTCGTTACGTTTTGCTTAAGTACTCGGCCCCTGTTTGTCGTAGCCCAAAGTTTTTAGTATGGTTAGATGGGGGACAATTTGGACTATAACATATCCTAAGGACATCCCCGTATCTCCAGTAGACACAGAGTTATGGGCCTGCAAATTATAGTCTAATGCATTTCCTATGGAGGGGTTGTTTGTTTACGTTTAGCTTAATTACTCGGCCCCTGTTTGTCGTAGCCCAAAGTTTTTAGTATGGTTAGATGGGGGACAATTTGGACTATAACATATCCTAAGGACATCCCCGTATCTCTAGTAGAGACAGAGTTATGGGCCTGCAAATTATAGTCTAATGCATTTCCTATGGAGGGGTTGTTTGTTTACGTTTAGCTTAATTACTCGGCCCCTGTTTGTCGTAGCCCAAAGTTTTTAGTATGGTTAGATGGGGGACAATTTAAACTATAACATATCCTAAGGACATCCCCGTATCTCTAGTAGACACAGAGTTATGGGCCTGCAAAATATAGTCTACTGCATTTCCTATGGACGGGTTGTTTGTTTACGTTTAGCTTAATTACTCGGCCCTTGTTTGTCGTAGCTCATTATTTGTAGTATGGTTAGATGGGGGACAAATTGGACTATAACATACTCAAAGGACATCGCCGTATCTCCAGTAGAAACAGATTTACGAGCCTGCAAAGTATAGTCTAATGCATTTCCTATGGAGGGGGTTTGTTTCGTTACGTTTTGCTTAAGTACTCGGCCCCTGTTTGTCGTAGCCCAAAGTTTTTAGTATGGTTAGATGGGGGACAATTTGGACTATAACATATCCTAAGGACATCCCCGTATCTCTAGTAGACACAGAGTTATGGGCCTGCAAATTATAGTCTAATGCATTTCCTATGGAGGGGTTGTTTGTTTACGTTTAGCTTAATTACTCGGCCCCTGTTTGTCGTAGCCCAAAGTTTTTAGTATGGTTAGATGGGGGACAATTTGGACTATAACATATCCTAAGGACATCCCCGTATCTCTAGTAGAGACAGAGTTATGGGCCTGCAAATTATAGTCTAATGCATTTCCTATGGAGGGGTTGTTTGTTTACGTTTAGCTTAATTACTCGGCCCCTGTTTGTCGTAGCCCAAAGTTTTTAGTATGGTTAGATGGGGGACAATTTGGACTATAACATATCCTAAGGACATCCCCGTATCTCTAGTAGACACAGAGTTATGGGCCTGCAAAATATAGTCTACTGCATTTCCTATGGACGGGTTGTTTGTTTACGTTTAGCTTAATTACTCGGCCCTTGTTTGTCGTAGCTCATTATTTGTAGTATGGTTAGATGGGGGACAAATTGGACTATAACATACTCAAAGGACATCGCCGTATCTCCAGTAGAAACAGATTTACGAGCCTGCAAAGTATAGTCTAATGCATTTCCTATGGAGGGGGTTTGTTTCGTTACGTTTTGCTTAAGTACTCGGCCCCTGTTTGTCGTAGCCCAAAGTTTTTAGTATGGTTAGATGGGGGACAATTTGGACTATAACATATCCTAAGGACATCCCCGTATCTCTAGTAGAGACAGAGTTATGGGCCTGCAAATTATAGTCTAATGCATTTCCTATGGAGGGGTTGTTTGTTTACGTTTAGCTTAATTACTCGGCCCCTGTTTGTCGTAGCCCAAAGTTTTTAGTATGGTTAGATGGGGGACAATTTGGACTATAACATATCCTAAGGACATCCCCGTATCTCTAGTAGACACAGAGTTATGGGCCTGCAAAATATAGTCTACTGCATTTCCTATGGACGGGTTGTTTGTTTACGTTTAGCTTAATTACTCGGCCCTTAATTGTCGTAGCTCATTATTTGTAGTATGGTTAGATGGGGGACAAATTGGACTATAACATACTCAAAGGACATCCCCGTATCTCCAGTAGAAACAGATTTACGAGCCTGCAAAGTATAGTCTAATGCATTTCCTATGGAGGGGGTTTGTTTCGTTACGTTTTGCTTAAGTACTCGGCCCCTGTTTGTCGTAGCCCAAAGTTTTTAGTATGGTTAGATGGGGGACAATTTGGACTATAACATATCCTAAGGACATCCCCGTATCTCCAGTAGACACAGAGTTATGGGCCTGCAAATTATAGTCTAATGCATTTCCTATGGAGGGGTTGTTTGTTTACGTTTAGCTTAATTACTCGGCCCCTGTTTGTCGTAGCCCAAAGTTTTTAGTATGGTTAGATGGGGGACAATTTGGACTATAACATATCCTAAGGACATCCCCGTATCTCTAGTAGAGACAGAGTTATGGGCCTGCAAATTATAGTCTAATGCATTTCCTATGGAGGGGTTGTTTGTTTACGTTTAGCTTAATTACTCGGCCCCTGTTTGTCGTAGCCCAAAGTTTTTAGTATGGTTAGATGGGGGACAATTTAAACTATAACATATCCTAAGGACATCCCCGTATCTCTAGTAGACACAGAGTTATGGGCCTGCAAAATATAGTCTACTGCATTTCCTATGGACGGGTTGTTTGTTTACGTTTAGCTTAATTACTCGGCCCTTGTTTGTCGTAGCTCATTATTTGTAGTATGGTTAGATGGGGGACAAATTGGACTATAACATACTCAAAGGACATCGCCGTATCTCCAGTAGAAACAGATTTACGAGCCTGCAAAGTATAGTCTAATGCATTTCCTATGGAGGGGGTTTGTTTCGTTACGTTTTGCTTAAGTACTCGGCCCCTGTTTGTCGTAGCCCAAAGTTTTTAGTATGGTTAGATGGGGGACAATTTGGACTATAACATATCCTAAGGACATCCCCGTATCTCTAGTAGACACAGAGTTATGGGCCTGCAAATTATAGTCTAATGCATTTCCTATGGAGGGGTTGTTTGTTTACGTTTAGCTTAATTACTCGGCCCCTGTTTGTCGTAGCCCAAAGTTTTTAGTATGGTTAGATGGGGGACAATTTGGACTATAACATATCCTAAGGACATCCCCGTATCTCTAGTAGAGACAGAGTTATGGGCCTGCAAATTATAGTCTAATGCATTTCCTATGGAGGGGTTGTTTGTTTACGTTTAGCTTAATTACTCGGCCCCTGTTTGTCGTAGCCCAAAGTTTTTAGTATGGTTAGATGGGGGACAATTTGGACTATAACATATCCTAAGGACATCCCCGTATCTCTAGTAGACACAGAGTTATGGGCCTGCAAAATATAGTCTACTGCATTTCCTATGGACGGGTTGTTTGTTTACGTTTAGCTTAATTACTCGGCCCTTGTTTGTCGTAGCTCATTATTTGTAGTATGGTTAGATGGGGGACAAATTGGACTATAACATACTCAAAGGACATCGCCGTATCTCCAGTAGAAACAGATTTACGAGCCTGCAAAGTATAGTCTAATGCATTTCCTATGGAGGGGGTTTGTTTCGTTACGTTTTGCTTAAGTACTCGGCCCCTGTTTGTCGTAGCCCAAAGTTTTTAGTATGGTTAGATGGGGGACAATTTGGACTATAACATATCCTAAGGACATCCCCGTATCTCTAGTAGACACAGAGTTATGGGCCTGCAAAGTATAGTCTAATGCATTTCCTATGGAGGGGTTTGTTTGTTTACGATTAGCTTAATTACTCGACTACTGTTTGTCGTAGCTCATTGTTTTTAGTATGGTTAGATGGGGGACAAATTGTACTATAACATACTCAAAGGACATCCCCGTATCTCCAGTAGAAACAGAGTTACGAGCCTGCAAAGTATAGTCTAATGCATTTTCTATGGAGGGGTTTGTTTGTTCACGTATTGCTTAATTACTTGACCCTGTTCTTTCGATTAAAAATAATAACATATCTTTAGTGTAGCGGTTATCGCATCCGCCTCACTCCCGGAAGGCCACAGGTTCGAAACCGCGAAGTTTTTTTTTTGCTTGGAACATGCAAAGACCTTTATAATTATCCGAAAATTTGTGTCAAGGTCACATTATTTACATCCCCGTATCTCTGGTAGAACCAGAGTTACGAGCCTCCAGAATTTAGTCTAATGTATTTCCTATGGAGGGGTTTGTTTGTTTACGATTAGCTTAATTACTCGACTACTGTTTGTCGTAGCCCTAATTCTTAGTATGGCTAGATGGATGACAAATTGGTCTATAACATACTCAAAGGACATCCCCGTATCTCCAGTAGAAACAGAGTTACGAGCCTGCAAAGTTTATTTTCAAAAATCAAAAGTAACCTTCTTAAAATAAGTGAGACAAAAAGTAAGTTGACGACGATATTGAGGTAGCCTCAAGTTTAAAGTATCCTTGTATGGGGAGCAAAGAGTACTATAAAATATCCAAAGGAGATCCCAGTATCTCTTGTAGAACAAGAGTTATGAGCCTCCAAAGTTTAGTGCAAAAATTATAAGTAACATAATAAAAATAAGTGAGACGATACCAAAGTTGACGAACATTTTGCTTAATTACTCGACTACTGTTTGTCGTAGCTCAATGTTTTTAGTATGGTTAGATGGGGGACAAATTGGAAAATAACATACTCAAAGGACATCCCCGTATCTCCAGTAGAAACAGAGTTACGAGCCTGCAAAGTATAGTCTAATGCATTTCCTATGGAGGGGGTTTGTTTCGTTACGTTTTGCCTAATTACTTGACCCTGTTCTTTCGATTAAAAATAATAACACATCTTTAGTGTAGCGGTTATCGCATCCGCCTCACTCCCGGAAGGCCACAGGTTCGAAACCGCGAGGTTTTTTTTTGCTTGGTACATGCAAAGACCTTTATAATTATCCGAACATTTGTGTCAAGGTCACATTATTTACATTCCCGTATCTCTGGTAGAACCAGAGTTACGAGCCTCCAGAATTTAGTCTAATGTATTTCCTATGGAGGGGTTTGTTTGTTTACGATTAGCTTAATTACTCGACTACTGTTTGTCGTAGCCCTAATTCTTAGTATGGCTAGATGTTGGACAAATTGGTCTATAACATACTCAAAGGACATCCCCGTATCTCCAGTAGAAACAGAGTTACGAGCCTGCAAAGTATAGTCTAATGCATTTTCTATGGAGGGGTTTGTTTGTTCACGTATTGCTTAATTACTTGACCCTGTTCTTTCGATTAAAAATAATAACATATCTTTAGTGTAGCGGTTATCGCATCCGCCTCACTCCCGGAAGGCCACAGGTTCGAAACCGCGAAGTTTTTTTTTGCTTGGAACATGCAAAGACCTTTATAATTATCCGAAAATTTGTGTCAAGGTCACATTATTTACATCCCCGTATCTCTGGTAGAACCAGAGTTACGAGCCTCCAGAATTTAGTCTAATGTATTTCCTATGGAGGGGTTTGTTTGTTTACGATTAGCTTAATTACTCGACTACTGTTTGTCGTAGCCCTAATTCTTAGTATGGCTAGATGGGGGACAAATTGGTCTATAACATACTCAAAGGATATCCCCGTATCTCCAGTAGAAACAGAGTTACGAGCCTGCAAATTATAGTCTAATGCATTTTCTAAGGAGGGTTTTTTTTGTTCACGTATTGCTTAATTACTTGACCCATTTCTTTCGATTAAAAATAACAACATATCTTTAGTGTAGCGGTTATCGCATCCGCCTCACTCTCGGAAGGCCACAGGTTCGAAACCGCGAAGTTTTTTTTATAATTATCCGAACATTTGTGTCAAGGTCACATTATTTACATCCCCGTATCTCTGGTAGAACCAGAGTTACGAGCCTCCAGAATTTAGTCTAATGCATTTCCTATGGAGGGGTTTGTTTGTTTACGATTAGCTTAATTACTCGACTACTGTTTGTCGTAGCCCTAATTCTTAGTATGGCTAGATGGGGGACAAATTGGTCTATAACATACTCAAAGGACATCCCCGTATCTCCAGTAGAAACAGAGTTACGAGCCTGCAAAGTTTATTTTCAAAAATCAAAAGTAACCTTCTAACAATAAGTGAGACAAAAAGTAAGTTGACGACGATATTGAGGTAGCCTCAAGTTTAAAGTATCCTTGTATGGAAAGCAAAGAGTACTATAACATATCCAAAGGAGATCCCAGTATCTCTTGTAGAACAAGAGTTATGAGCCTCCAAAGTTTAGTGCAAAAATCATAAGTAACATAATAAAAATAAGTGAGACGATACCAAAGTTGACGAACATTTTGCTTAATATCTCGGCCCTTGTTTGTTGTAGCTCAATGTTTTTAGTATGGTTAGATGGGGGACAATTTGGACTATAACATATCCTAAGGACATCCCCGTATCTGTAGTAGACACAGAGTTATGGGCCTGCAAAGTATAGTCTAATGCATTTCCTAAGGACGGGTTGTTTGCTTACGTTTAGCTTAATTTTCGGCCCCTGTTTGTCGTAGCTCAATGTTTTTAGTACGGTTAAATGGGGGACAAATTGGACTATAACATACTCAAAGGACATCCCCGTATCTCCAGTAGAAACAGAGTTACGAGCCTGCAAATTATAGTCTAATGCATTTTCTAAGGAGGGTTTTTTTTGTTCACGTATTGCTTAATTACTTGACCCTGTTCTTTCGATTAAAAATAACAACATATCTTTAGTGTAGCGGTTATCGCATCCGCCTCACTCCCGGAAGGCCACAGGTTCGAAACCGCGAAGTTTTTTTTATAATTATCCGAACATTTGTGTCAAGGTCACATTATTTACATCCCCGTATCTCTGGTAGAACCAGAGTTACGAGCCTCCAGAATTTAGTCTAATGTATTTCCTATGGAGGGGTTTGTTTGTTTATGATTAGCTTAATTACTCGACTACTGTTTTTCGTAGCCCTAATTCTTAGTATGGCTAGATGGGGGACAAATTGGTCTATAACATACTGAAAGGACATCCCCGTATCTCCAGTAGAAACAGAGTTACGAGCCTGCAAAGTTTATTTTCAAAAATGAAAAGTAACCTTCTAACAATAAGTGAGACAAAAAGTAAGTTGACGACGATATTGAGGTAGCCTCAAGTTTAAAGTATCCTTGTATGGGGAGCAAAGAGTACTATAACATATCCAAAGGAGATCCCAGTATCTCTTGTAGAACAAGAGTTATGAGCCTCCAAAGTTTAGTGCAAAAATCATAAGTAACATAATAAAAATAAGTGAGACGATACCAAAGTTGACGAACATTTTGCTTAATATCTCGGCCCTTGTTTGTCGTAGCTCAATGTTTTTAGTATGGTTAGATGGGTGACAAATTGGACAATAACATACTCAAAGGACATCCCCGTATCTCCAGTAGAAACAGAGTTACGAGCCTGCTAAGTATAGTCTAATGCATTTCCTATGGAGGGGGTTTGTTTCGTTACGTTTTGCTTAATATCTCGGCCCCTGTTTGTCGTAGCTCAATGTTTTTAGTATGGTTAGATGGGAGACAAATTGGACTAAAACATACTCAAAGGACATCCCCTATCTCCAGTAGAAACAGAGTTACGAGCCTGCAAAGTATAGTATAATGCATTTTCTATGGAGGGGTTTGTTTGTTCACGTATTGCTTAATTACTTGACCCTGTTCTTTCGATTAAAAATAATAACATATCTTTAGTGTAGCGGTTATCGCATCCGCCTCACTCCCGGAAGGCCACAGGTTCGAAACCGAGAAGTTTTTTTTTATAATTATCCGAACATTTGTGTCAAGGTCACATTATTTACATCCCCGTATCTCTGGTAGAACCAGAGTTACGAGCCTCCAGAATTTAGTCTAATGCATTTCCTATGGAGGGGTTTGTTTGTTTACGATTAGCTTAATTACTCGACTACTGTTTGTCGTAGCCCTAATTCTTAGTATGGCTAGATGGGGGACAAATTGGTCTATAACATACTCAAAGGACATCCCCGTATCTCCAGTAGAAACAGAGTTACGAGCCTGCAAAGTATGGTCTAATGCATTTTCTATGGATAGGTTTGTTTGTTCACATATTGCTTAATTACTTGACCCTGTTCTTTCGATTAAAAATAATATCATATCTTTAGTGTAGCGGTTATCGCATCCGCCTCACTCCCGGAAGGCCACAGGTTCGAAACCGCGAAGTTTTTTTTATAATTATCCGAACATTTGTGTCAAGGTCACATTATTTACATCCCCGTATCTCTGGTAGAACCAGAGTTACCAGCCTCCAGAATTTAGTCTAATGTATTTCCTATGGAGGGGTTTGTTTTTTTACGATTAGCTTAATTACTCGACTACTGTTTGTCGTAGCCCTAATTCTTAGTATGGCTAGATGGGGGACAAATTGGTCTATAACATACTCAAAGGACATGCCCGTATCTCCAGTAGAAACAGAGTTACGAGCCTGCAAAGTTTATTTTCAAAAATCAAAAGTAACCTTCTAACAATAAGTGAGACAAAAAATAAGTTGACGACGATATTGAGGTAGCCTCAAGTTTAAAGTATCCTTGTATGGAAAGCAAAGAGTACTATAACATATCGAAAGGAGGTCCCAGTATCTCTTGTAGAACAAGAGTTATGAGCCTCCAAAGTTTAGTGCAAAAATCATAAGTAACATAATAAAAATAAGTGAGACGATACCAAAGTTGACGAACATTTTGCTTAATATCTCGGCCCTTGTTTGTTGTAGCTCAATGTTTTTAGTATGGTTAGATGGGGGACAATTTGGACTATAACATATCCTAAGGACATCCCCGTATCTGTAGTAGACACAGAGTTATGGGCCTGCAAAGTATAGTCTAATGCATTTCCTAAGGACGGGTTGTTTGCTTAAGTTTAGCTTAATTTTCGGCCCCTGTTTGTCGTAGCTCAATGTTTTTAGTATGGTTAGATGGGGGACAAATTGGACTATAACATACTCAAAGGACATCCCCGTATCTCCAGTGGAAACAGAGTTACGAGCCTGCAAAGTATAGTCTAACTCATTTCCTATGGAGGGGGTTTGTTTCTTTACGTTTTGCTTAAGTACTCGGCCCCTGTTTGTCGTAGCCCAAAGTTTTTAGTATGGTTAGATGAAGGACAAATTGGACTATAACATATCCTAAGGACATCCCGGTATCTCTAGTAGACACAGAGTTATGGGCCTTGCAAAGTATAGTCTAATGCATTTTCTATGGAGGGGTTTGTTTGTTCACATATTGCTTAATTACTTGAACCTGTTCTTTCGATTAAAAATAATAACATATCTTTAGTGTAGCGGTTATCGCATCCGCCTCACTCCCGGAAGGCCACAGGTTCGAAACCGCGAAGTTTTTTTTTTGCTTGGAACATGCAAAGACCTTTATAATTATCCGAAAATTTGTGTCAAGGTCACATTATTTACATCCCCGTATCTCTGGTAGAACCAGAGTGACGAGCCTCCAGAATTTAGTCTAATGTATTTCTTATGGAGGGGTTTGTTTGTTTACGATTAGCTTAATTACTCGACTACTGTTTGTCGTAGCCCTAATTCTTAGTATGGCTAGATGGGGGACAAATTGGTCTATAACATACTCAAAGGACATCCCCGTATCTCCAGTAGAAACAGAGTTACGAGCCTGCAAAGTTTATTTTCAAAAATCAAAAGTAACCTTCTAACAATAAGTGAGACAAAAAATAAGTTGACGACGATATTGAGGTAGCCTCAAGTTTAAACTATCCTTGTATGGGGAGCAAAGAGTACTATAACATATCCAAAGGAGATCCCAGTATCTCTTGTAGAACAAGAGTTATGAGCCTCCAAAGTTTAGTGCAAAAATCATAAGTAACATAATAAAAATAAGTGAGACGATACCAAAGTTGACGAACATTTTGCTTAATATCTCGGCCCTTGTTTGTTGTAGCTCAATGTTTTTAGTATGGTTAGATGGGGGACAATTTGGACTATAACATATCCTAAGGAAATCCCCGTATCTGTAGTAGACACAGAGTTATGGGCCTGCAAAGTATAGTCTAATGCATTTCCTAAGGACGGGTTGTTTGCTTACGTTTAGCTTAATTACTCGGCCCCTGTTTGTCGTAGCTCAATGTTTTTAGTATGGTTAGATGGGGGACAAATTGGACTATAACATACGCAAAGGACATCCCCGTATCTCCAGTGGAAACAGAGTTACGAGCCTGCAAAGTATAGTCTAACTCATTTCCTATGGAGGGGGTTTGTTTCTTTACGTTTTGCTTAAGTACTCGGCCCCTGTTTCTCGTAGCCCAAAGTTTTTAGTATGGTTAGATGAAGGACAAATTGGACTATAACATATCCTAAGGACATCCCGGTATCTCTAGTAGACACAGAGTTATGGGCCTTGCAAAGTATAGTCTAATGCATTTTCTATGGAGGGGTTTGTTTGTTCACGTATTGCTTAATTACTTGAACCTGTTCTTTCGATTAAAAATAATAACATATCTTTAGTGTAGCGGTTATCGCATCCGCCTCACTCCCGGAAGGCCACAGGTTCGAAACCGCGAAGTTTTTTTTTTGCTTGGAACATGCAAAGACCTTTATAATTATCCGAAAATTTGTGTCAAGGTCACATTATTTACATCCCCGTATCTCTGGTAGAACCAGAGTGACGAGCCTCCAGAATTTAGTCTAATGTATTTCTTATGGAGGGGTTTGTTTGTTTACGATTAGCTTAATTACTCGACTACTGTTTGTCGTAGCCCTAATTCTTAGTATGGCTAGATGGGGGACAAATTGGTCTATAACATACTCAAAGGACATCCCCGTATCTCCAGTAGAAACAGAGTTACGAGCCTGCAAAGTTTATTTTCAAAAATCAAAAGTAACCTTCTAACAATAAGTGAGACAAAAAATAAGTTGACGACGATATTGAGGTAGCCTCAAGTTTAAACTATCCTTGTATGGGGAGCAAAGAGTACTATAACATATCCAAAGGAGATCCCAGTATCTCTTGTAGAACAAGAGTTATGAGCCTCCAAAGTTTAGTGCAAAAATCATAAGTAACATAATAAAAATAAGTGAGACGATACCAAAGTTGACGAACATTTTGCTTAATATCTCGGCCCTTGTTTGTTGTAGCTCAATGTTTTTAGTATGGTTAGATGGGGGACAATTTGGACTATAACATATCCTAAGGAAATCCCCGTATCTGTAGTAGACACAGAGTTATGGGCCTGCAAAGTATAGTCTAATGCATTTCCTAAGGACGGGTTGTTTGCTTACGTTTAGCTTAATTACTCGGCCCCTGTTTGTCGTAGCTCAATGTTTTTAGTATGGTTAGATGGGGGACAAATTGGACTATAACATACGCAAAGGACATCCCCGTATCTCCAGTGGAAACAGAGTTACGAGCCTGCAAAGTATAGTCTAACTCATTTCCTATGGAGGGGGTTTGTTTCTTTACGTTTTGCTTAAGTACTCGGCCCCTGTTTGTCGTAGCCCAAAGTTTTTAGTATGGTTAGATGAAGGACAAATTGGACTATAACATATCCTAAGGACATCCCGGTATCTCTAGTAGAAACAGAGTTACGAGCCTGCAAAGTATAGTCTAATGCATTTTCTATGGAGGGGTTTGTTTGTTCACGTATTGCTTAATTACTTGACCCTGTTCTTTCGATTAAAAATAATAACATATCTTTAGTGTAGCGGTTATCGCATCCGCCTCACTCCCGCAAGGCCACAGGTTCGAAACCGCGAAGTTTTTTCTTTTGCTTGGAACATGCAAAGACCTATATAATTATCCGAACATTTGTGTCAAGGTCACATTATTTACATCCCCGTATCTCTGGTAGAACCAGAGTTACGAGCCTGCAAAGTTTATTTTCAAAAATCAAAAGTAACCTTCTAACAATAAGTGAGACAAAAAATAAGTTGACGACGATATTGAGGTAGCCTCAAGTTTAAAATATCCTTGTATGGGGAGCAAAGAGTACTATAACTTATCCAAAGGAGATCCCAGTATCTCTTGTAGAACAAGAGTTATGAGCCTCCAAAGTTTAGTGCAAAAATCATAAGTAACATAATAAAAATAAGTGAGACGATACCAAAGTTGACGAACATTTTGCTTAATATCTCGGCCCTTGTTTGTCGTAGCTCAATGTTTTTAGTATGGTTAGATGAGGGACAATTTGGACTATAACATTTCCTAAGGACATCCCCGTATCTCTAGTAGACACAGAGTTATGGGCCTGCAAAATATAGTCTAATGCATTTCCTTTGGACGGGTTGTTTGTTTACGTTTAGCTTAATTACTCGGCCCCTGTTTGTCGTAGCTCAATGTTTTTAGTATGGTTAGATGGGGGACAAATTGGACTATAACATACTCATAGGACATCCCCGTATCTCCAGTAGAAACAGAGTTACGAGCCTGCAAAGTATAGTCTAATGCATTTTCTATGGAGGGGTTTGTTTGTTCACGTATTGCTTAATTACTTGACCCTCTTCTTTCGATTAAAAATAATAACATATCTTTAGTGTAGCGGTTATCGCATCCGCCTCACTCCCGCAAGGCCACAGGTTCGAAACCGCGAAGTTTTTTCTTTTGCTTGGAACATGCAAAGACCTTTATAATTATCCGAACATTTGTGTCAAGGTCACATTATTTACATCCCCGTATCTCTGGTAGAACCAGAGTTACGAGCCTGCAAAGTTTATTTTCAAAAATCAAAAGTAACCTTCTAACAATAAGTGAGACAAAAAATAAGTTGACGACGATATTGAGGTAGCCACAAGTTTAAAGTATCCTTGTATGGGGAGCGAGTTATGAGCCTCCAAAGTTTAGTGCAAAAATCATAAGTAACATAATAAAAATAAGTGAGACGATACCAAAGTTGACGAACATTTTGCTTAATATCTCGGCCCTTGTTTGTCGTAGCTCAATGTTTTTAGTATGGTTAGATGGGGTACAATATGGACTATAACATTTCCTAAGGACATCTCCGTATCTCTAGAAGACACAGAGTTATGGGCCTGCAAAATATAGTCTAATGCATTTCCTATGGACGGGTTGTTTGTTTACGTTTAGCTTAATTACTCGGCCCCTGTTTGTCGTAGCTCATTATTTTTAGTATGGTTAGATGGGGGACAAATTGGACTATAACATTCTCATAGGACATCCCCGTATCTCCAGTAGAAACAGAGTTACGAGCCTGCAAAGTATAGTCTAATGCATTTCCTATGGACGGGGTTTGTTTCGTTACGTTTTGCTTAAGTACTCGGCCCCTGTTTGTCGTAGCCCAAAGTTTTTAGTATGGTTAGATGAAGGACAATTTGGACTATAACATATCCTAAGGACATCTCCGTATCTCTAGTAGACACAGAGTTATGGGCCTGCAAAATATAGTCTAATGCATTTCCTATGGACGGGTTGTTTGTTTACGTTTAGCTTAATTACTCGGCCCCTGTTTGTCGTAGCTCATTATTTTTAGTATGGTTAGATGGTGGACAAATTGGACTATAACATACTCATAGGACATCCCCGTATCTCCAGTAGAAACAGAGTTACGAGCCTGCAAAGTATAGTCTAATGCATTTCCTATGGAGGGGGTTTGTTTCGTTACGTTTTGCTTAAGTACTCGGCCCCTGTTTGTCGTAGCCCAAAGTTTTTAGTATGGTTAGATGAAGGACAATTTGGACTATAACATATCCTAAGGACATCCCCGTATCTCTAGTAGACACAGAGTTATGGGCCTGCAAAGCATAGTCTAATGCATTTCCTTTGGACGGGTTGTTTGTTTACGTTTAGCTTAATTACTCGGCCCCTGTTTGTCGTAGCTCAATGTTTTTAGTATGGTTAGATGGGGGACAAATTGGAATATAACATACTCAAAGGACATCGTTTTATCTACAGTAGAAACAGAGTTACGAGCCTGCAAAGTATAGTCTAATGCATTTTCTATGGAGGGGTTTGTTTGTTCACGTATTGCTTAATTACTTGACCCTGTTCTTTCGATTAAAAATAATAACATATCTTTAGTGTAGCGGTTATCGCATCCGCCTCACTCCCGGAAGGCCACAGGTTCGAAACTGCGAAGTTTTTTCTTTTGCTTGGAACATGCAAAGACCTTTATAATTATCCGAACATTTGTGTCAAGGTCACATTATTTACATCCCCGTATCTCTGGTAGAACCAGAGTTACGAGCCTGCAAAGTTTATTTTCAAAAATCAAAAGTAACCTTCTAACAATAAGTGAGACAAAAAATAAGTTGACGACGATATTGAGGTAGCCTCAAGTTTAAAATATCCTTGTATGGGGAGCAAAGAGTACTATAACTTATCCAAAGGAGATCCCAGTATCTCTTGTAGAACAAGAGTTATGAGCCTCCAAAGTTTAGTGCAAAAATCATAAGTAACATAATAAAAATAAGTGAGACGATACCAAAGTTGACGAACATTTTGCTTAATATCTCGGCCCTTGTTTGTCGTAGCTCAATGTTTTTAGTATGGTTAGATGGGGGACAATATGGACTATAACATTTCCTAAGGACATCCCCGTATCTCTAGTAGACACAGAGTTATGGGCCTGCAAAATATAGTCTAATGCATTTCCTATGGACGGGTTGTTTGTTTACGTTTAGCTTAATTACTCGGCCCCTGTTTGTCGTAGCTCATTATTTTTAGTATGGTTAGATGGGGGACAAATTGGACTATAACATACTCATAGGACATCCCCGTATCTCCAGTAGAAACAGAGTTACGAGCCTGCAAAGTATAGTCTAATGCATTTCCTATGGAGGGGGTTTGTTTCGTTACGTTTTGCTTAAGTACTCGGCCCCTGTTTGTCGTAGCTCAATGTTTTTAGTATGGTTAGATGGGGGACAATTTGGACTATAACATTTCTTAAGGACATCCCCGTATCTCTAGTAGACACAGAGTTATGGGCCTGCAAAATATAGTCTAATGCATTTCCTATGGACGGGTTGTTTGTTTACGTTTAGCTTAATTACTCGGCCCCTGTTTGTCGTAGCTCATTATTTTTAGTATGGTTAGATGGTGGACAAATTGGACTATAACATACTCATAGGACATCCCCGTATCTCCAGTAGAAACAGAGTTACGAGCCTGCAAAGTATAGTCTAATGCATTTCCTATGGAGGGGGTTTGTTTCGTTACGTTTTGCTTAAGTACTCGGCCCCTGTTTGTCGTAGCCCAAAGTTTTTAGTATGGTTAGATGAAGGACAATTTGGACTATAACATATCCTAAGGACATCCCCGTATCTCTAGTAGACACAGAGTTATGGGCCTGCAAAGCATAGTCTAATGCATTTCCTTTGGACGGGTTGTTTGTTTACGTTTAGCTTAATTACTCGGCCCCTGTTTGTCGTAGCTCAATGTTTTTAGTATGGTTAGATGGGGGACAAATTGGAATATAACATACTCAAAGGACATCGCCTTATCTACAGTAGAAACAGAGTTACGAGCCTGCAAAGTATAGTCTAATGCATTTTCTATGGAGGGGTTTGTTTGTTCACGTATTGCTTAATTACTTGACCCTGTTCTTTCGATTAAAAATAATAACATATCTTTAGTGTAGCGGTTATCGCATCCGCCTCACTCCCGGAAGGCCACAGGTTCGAAACTGCGAAGTTTTTTCTTTTGCTTGGAACATGCAAAGACCTTTATAATTATCCGAACATTTGTGTCAAGGTCACATTATTTACATCCCCGTATCTCTGGTAGAACCAGAGTTACGAGCCTGCAAAGTTTATTTTCAAAAATCAAAAGTAACCTTCTAACAATAAGTGAGACAAAAAATAAGTTGACGACGATATTGAGGTAGCCTCAAGTTTAAAATATCCTTGTATGGGGAGCAAAGAGTACTATAACTTATCCAAAGGAGATCCCAGTATCTCTTGTAGAACAAGAGTTATGAGCCTCCAAAGTTTAGTGCAAAAATCATAAGTAACATAATAAAAATAAGTGAGACGATACCAAAGTTGACGAACATTTTGCTTAATATCTCGGCCCTTGTTTGTCGTAGCTCAATGTTTTTAGTATGGTTAGATGGGGGACAATATGGACTATAACATTTCCTAAGGACATCCCCGTATCTCTAGTAGACACAGAGTTATGGGCCTGCAAAATATAGTCTAATGCATTTCCTATGGACGGGTTGTTTGTTTACGTTTAGCTTAATTACTCGGCCCCTGTTTGTCGTAGCTCATTATTTTTAGTATGGTTAGATGGGGGACAAATTGGACTATAACATACTCATAGGACATCCCCGTATCTCCAGTAGAAACAGAGTTACGAGCCTGCAAAGTATAGTCTAATGCATTTCCTATGGAGGGGGTTTGTTTCGTTACGTTTTGCTTAAGTACTCGGCCCCTGTTTGTCGTAGCTCAATGTTTTTAGTATGGTTAGATGGGGGACAATTTGGACTATAACATTTCTTAAGGACATCCCCGTATCTCTAGTAGACACAGAGTTATGGGCCTGCAAAATATAGTCTAATGCATTTCCTATGGACGGGTTGTTTGTTTACGTTTAGCTTAATTACTCGGCCTCTGTTTGTCGTAGCTCATTATTTTTAGTATGGTTAGATGGGGGACAAATTGGACTATAACATACTCATAGGACATCCCCGTATCTCCAGTAGAAACAGAGTTACGAGCCTGCAAAGTATAGTCTAATGCATTTCCTATGGAGGGGGTTTGTTTCGTTACGTTTTGCTTAAGTACTCGGCCCCTGTTTGTCGTAGCCCAAAGTTTTTAGTATGGTTAGATGAAGGACAATGTGGACTATAACATATCCTAAGGACATCCCCGTATCTCTAGTAGACACAGAGTTATGGGCCTGCAAAATATAGTCTAATGCATTTCCTATGGACGGGTTGTTTGTTTACGTTTAGCTTAATTACTCGGCCCCTGTTTGTCGTAGCTCATTATTTTTAGTATGGTTAGATGGTGGACAAATTGGACTATAACATACTCATAGGACATCCCCGTATCTCCAGTAGAAACAGAGTTACGAGCCTGCAAAGTATAGTCTAATGCATTTCCTATGGAGGGGGTTTGTTTCGTTACGTTTTGCTTAAGTACTCGGCCCCTGTTTGTCGTAGCCCAAAGTTTTTAGTATGGTTAGATGAAGGACAATTTGGACTATAACATATCCTAAGGACATCCCCGTATCTCTAGTAGACACAGAGTTATGGGCCTGCAAAGCATAGTCTAATGCATTTCCTTTGGACGGGTTGTTTGTTTACGTTTAGCTTAATTACTCGGCCCCTGTTTGTCGTAGCTCAATGTTTTTAGTATGGTTAGATGGGGGACAAATTGGAATATAACATACTCAAAGGACATCGCCTTATCTACAGTAGAAACAGAGTTACGAGCCTGCAAAGTATAGTCTAATGCATTTTCTATGGAGGGGTTTGTTTGTTCACGTATTGCTTAATTACTTGACCCTGTTCTTTCGATTAAAAATAATAACATATCTTTAGTATAGCGGTTATCGCATCCGCCTCACTCCCGGAAGGCCACAGGTTCGAAACCGCGAAGTTTTTTTTTTTGCTTGGAACATGCAAATACCTTTATAATTATCCGAACATTTGTGTCAAGGTCACATTATTTACATCCCCGTATCTCTGGTAGAACCAGAGTTACGAGCCTGCAAAGTTTATTTTCAAAAATCAAAAGTAACCTTCTAACAATAAGTGAGACAAAAAATAAGTTGACGACGATATTGAGGTAGCCTCAAGTTTAAAATATCCTTGTATGGGGAGCAAAGAGTACTATAACTTATCCAAAGGAGATCCCAGTATCTCTTGTAGAACAAGAGTTATGAGCCTCCAAAGTTTAGTGCAAAAATCATAAGTAACATAATAAAAATAAGTGAGACGATACCAAAGTTGACGAACATTTTGCTTAATATCTCGGCCCTTGTTTGTCGTAGCTCAATGTTTTTAGTATGGTTAGATGGGGGACAATATGGACTATAACATTTCCTAAGGACATCCCCGTATCTCTAGTAGACACAGAGTTATGGGCCTGCAAAATATAGTCTAATGCATTTCCTATGGACGGGTTGTTTGTTTACGTTTAGCTTAATTACTCGGCCCCTGTTTGTCGTAGCTCATTATTTTTAGTATGGTTAGATGGGGGACAAATTGGACTATAACATACTCATAGGACATCCCCGTATCTCCAGTAGAAACAGAGTTACGAGCCTGCAAAGTATAGTCTAATGCATTTCCTATGGAGGGGGTTTGTTTCGTTACGTTTTGCTTAAGTACTCGGCCCCTGTTTGTCGTAGCTCAATGTTTTTAGTATGGTTAGATGGGGGACAATTTGGACTATAACATTTCTTAAGGACATCCCCGTATCTCTAGTAGACACAGAGTTATGGGCCTGCAAAATATAGTCTAATGCATTTCCTATGGACGGGTTGTTTGTTTACGTTTAGCTTAATTACTCGGCCCCTGTTTGTCGTAGCTCATTATTTTTAGTATGGTTAGATGGGGGACAAATTGGACTATAACATACTCATAGGACATCCCCGTATCTCCAGTAGAAACAGAGTTACGAGCCTGCAAAGTATAGTCTAATGCATTTCCTATGGAGGGGGTTTGTTTCGTTACGTTTTGCTTAAGTACTCGGCCCCTGTTTGTCGTAGCCCAAAGTTTTTAGTATGGTTAGATGAAGGACAATTTGGACTATAACATATCCTAAGGACATCCCCGTATCTCTAGTAGACACAGAGTTATGGGCCTGCAAAATATAGTCTAATGCATTTCCTATGGACGGGTTGTTTGTTTACGTTTAGCTTAATTACTCGGCCCCTGTTTGTCGTAGCTCATTATTTTTAGTATGGTTAGATGGTGGACAAATTGGACTATAACATACTCATAGGACATCCCCGTATCTCCAGTAGAAACAGAGTTACGAGCCTGCAAAGTATAGTCTAATGCATTTCCTATGGAGGGGGTTTGTTTCGTTACGTTTTGCTTAAGTACTCGGCCCCTGTTTGTCGTAGCCCAAAGTTTTTAGTATGGTTAGATGAAGGACAATTTGGACTATAACATATCCTAAGGACATCCCCGTATCTCTAGTAGACACAGAGTTATGGGCCTGCAAAGCATAGTCTAATGCATTTCCTTTGGACGGGTTGTTTGTTTACGTTTAGCTTAATTACTCGGCCCCTGTTTGTCGTAGCTCAATGTTTTTAGTATGGTTAGATGGGGGACAAATTGGAATATAACATACTCAAAGGACATCGCCTTATCTACAGTAGAAACAGAGTTACGAGCCTGCAAAGTATAGTCTAATGCATTTTCTATGGAGGGGTTTGTTTGTTCACGTATTGCTTAATTACTTGACCCTGTTCTTTCGATTAAAAATAATAACATATCTTTAGTATAGCGGTTATCGCATCCGCCTCACTCCCGGAAGGCCACAGGTTCGAAACCGCGAAGTTTTTTTTTTGCTTGGAACATGCAAAGACCTTTATAATTATCCGAACATTTGTGTCAAGGTCACATTATTTACATCCCCGTATCTCTGGTAGAACCAGAGTTACGAGCCTGCAAAGTTTATTTTCAAAAATCAAAAGTAACCTTCTAACAATAAGTGAGACAAGAAATAAGTTGACGACGATATTGAGGTAGCCTCAAGTTTAAAATATCCTTGTATGGGGAGCAAAGAGTACTATAACTTATCCAAAGGAGATCCCAGTATCTCTTGTAGAACAAGAGTTATGAGCCTCCAAAGTTTAGTGCAAAAATCATAAGTAACATAATAAAAATAAGTGAGACGATACCAAAGTTGACGAACATTTTGCTTAATATCTCGGCCCTTGTTTGTCGTAGCTCAATGTTTTTAGTATGGTTAGATGGGGGACAATATGGACTATTACATTTCCTAAGGACATCCCCGTATCTCTAGTAGACACAGAGTTATGGGCCTGCAAAATATAGTCTAATGCATTTCCTATGGACGGGTTGTTTGTTTACGTTTAGCTTAATTACTCGGCCCCTGTTTGTCGTAGCTCATTATTTTTAGTATGGTTAGATGGGGGACAAATTGGACTATAACATACTCATAGGACATCCCCGTATCTCCAGTAGAAACAGAGTTACGAGCCTGCAAAGTATAGTCTAATGCATTTCCTATGGAGGGGGTTTGTTTCGTTACGTTTTGCTTAAGTACTCGGCCCCTGTTTGTCGTAGCTCAATGTTTTTAGTATGGTTAGATGGGGGACAATTTGGACTATAACATTTCTTAAGGACATCCCCGTATCTCTAGTAGACACAGAGTTATGGGCCTGCAAAATATAGTCTAATGCATTTCCTATGGACGGGTTGTTTGTTTACGTTTAGCTTAATTACTCGGCCCCTGTTTGTCGTAGCTCATTATTTTTAGTATGGTTAGATGGGGGACAAATTGGACTATAACATACTCATAGGACATCCCCGTATCTCCAGTAGAAACAGAGTTACGAGCCTGCAAAGTATAGTCTAATGCATTTCCTATGGAGGGGGTTTGTTTCGTTACGTTTTGCTTAAGTACTCGGCCCCTGTTTGTCGTAGCCCAAAGTTTTTAGTATGGTTAGATGAAGGACAATTTGGACTATAACATATCCTAAGGACATCCCCGTATCTCTAGTAGACACAGAGTTATGGGCCTGCAAAATATAGTCTAATGCATTTCCTATGGACGGGTTGTTTGTTTACGTTTAGCTTAATTACTCGGCCCCTGTTTGTCGTAGCTCATTATTTTTAGTATGGTTAGATGGTGGACAAATTGGACTATAACATACTCATAGGACATCCCCGTATCTCCAGTAGAAACAGAGTTACGAGCCTGCAAAGTATAGTCTAATGCATTTCCTATGGAGGGGGTTTGTTTCGTTACTTTTTGCTTAAGTACTCGGCCCCTGTTTGTCGTAGCCCAAAGTTTTTAGTATGGTTAGATGAAGGACAATTTGGACTATAACATATCCTAAGGACATCCCCGTATCTCTAGTAGACACAGAGTTATGGGCCTGCAAAGCATAGTCTAATGCATTTCCTTTGGACGGGTTGTTTGTTTACGTTTAGCTTAATTACTCGGCCCCTGTTTGTCGTAGCTCAATGTTTTTAGTATGGTTAGATGGGGGACAAATTGGAATATAACATACTCAAAGGACATCGCCTTATCTACAGTAGAAACAGAGTTACGAGCCTGCAAAGTATAGTCTAATGCATTTTCTATGGAGGGGTTTGTTTGTTCACGTATTGCTTAATTACTTGACCCTGTTCTTTCGATTAAAAATAATAACATATCTTTAGTATAGCGGTTATCGCATCCGCCTCACTCCCGGAAGGCCACAGGTTCGAAACCGCGAAGTTTTTTTTTTGCTTGGAACATGCAAAGACCTTTATAATTATCCGAACATTTGTGTCAAGGTCACATTATTTACATCCCCGTATCTCTGGTAGAACCAGAGTTACGAGCCTGCAAAGTTTATTTTCAAAAATCAAAAGTAACCTTCTAACAATAAGTGAGACAAAAAATAAGTTGACGACGATATTGAGGTAGCCTCAAGTTTAAAATATCCTTGTATGGGGAGCAAAGAGTACTATAACTTATCCAAAGGAGATCCCAGTATCTCTTGTAGAACAAGAGTTATGAGCCTCCAAAGTTTAGTGCAAAAATCATAAGTAACATAATAAAAATAAGTGAGACGATACCAAAGTTGACGAACATTTTGCTTAATATCTCGGCCCTTGTTTGTCGTAGCTCAATGTTTTTAGTATGGTTAGATGGGGGACAATATGGACTATAACATTTCCTAAGGACATCCCCGTATCTCTAGTAGACACAGAGTTATGGGCCTGCAAAATATAGTCTAATGCATTTCCTATGGACGGGTTGTTTGTTTACGTTTAGCTTAATTACTCAGCCCCTGTTTGTCGTAGCTCATTATTTTTAGTATGGTTAGATGGGGGACAAATTGGACTATAACATACTCATAGGACATCCCCGTATCTCCAGTAGAAACAGAGTTACGAGCCTGCAAAGTATAGTCTAATGCATTTCCTATGGAGGGGGTTTGTTTCGTTACGTTTTGCTTAAGTACTCGGCCCCTGTTTGTCGTAGCTCAATGTTTTTAGTATGGTTAGATGGGGGACAATTTGGACTATAACATTTCTTAAGGACATCCCCGTATCTCTAGTAGACACAGAGTTATGGGCCTGCAAAATATAGTCTAATGCATTTCCTATGGACGGGTTGTTTGTTTACGTTTAGCTTAATTACTCGGCCCCTGTTTGTCGTAGCTCATTATTTTTAGTATGGTTAGATGGGGGACAAATTGGACTATAACATACTCATAGGACATCCCCGTATCTCCAGTAGAAACAGAGTTACGAGCCTGCAAAGTATAGTCTAATGCATTTCCTATGGAGGGGGTTTGTTTCGTTACGTTTTGCTTAAGTACTCGGCCCCTGTTTGTCGTAGCCCAAAGTTTTTAGTATGGTTAGATGAAGGACAATTTGGACTATAACATATCCTAAGGACATCCCCGTATCTCTAGTAGACACAGAGTTATGGGCCTGCAAAGCATAGTCTAATGCATTTCCTTTGGACGGGTTGTTTGTTTACGTTTAGCTTAATTACTCGGCCCCTGTTTGTCGTAGCTCAATGTTTTTAGTATGGTTAGATGGGGGACAAATTGGAATATAACATACTCAAAGGACATCGCCTTATCTACAGTAGAAACAGAGTTATGAGCCTGCAAAGTATAGTCTAATGCATTTTCTATGGAGGGGTTTGTTTGTTCACGTATTGCTTAATTACTTGACCCTGTTCTTTCGATTAAAAATAATAACATATCTTTAGTATAGCGGTTATCGCATCCGCCTCACTCCCGGAAGGCCACAGGTTCGAAACCGCGAAGTTTTTTTTTTTGCTTGGAACATGCAAAGACCTTTATAATTATCCGAACATTTGTGTCAAGGTCACATTATTTACATCCCCGTATCTCTGGTAGAACCAGAGTTACGAGCCTGCAAAGTTTATTTTCAAAAATCAAAAGTAACCTTCTAACAATAAGTGAGACAAAAAATAAGTTGACGACGATATTGAGGTAGCCTCAAGTTTAAAGTATCCTTGTATGGGGAGCGAGTTATGAGCCTCCAAAGTTTAGTGCAAAAATCATAAGTAACATAATAAAAATAAGTGAGACGATACCAAAGTTGACGAACATTTTGCTTAATATCTCGGCCCTTGTTTGTCGTAGCTCAATGTTTTTAGTATGGTTAGATGGGGTACAATATGGACTATAACATTTCCTAAGGACATCCCCGTATCTCTAGTAGACACAGAGTTATGGGCCTGCAAAATATAGTCTAATGCATTTCCTATGGACGGGTTGTTTGTTTACGTTTAGCTTAATTACTCGGCCCCTGTTTGTCGTAGCTCATTATTTTTAGTATGGTTAGATGGGGGACAAATTGGACTATAACATACTCATAGGACATCCCCGTATCTCCAGTAGAAACAGAGTTACGAGCCTGCAAAGTATAGTCTAATGCATTTCCTATGGAGGGGGTTTGTTTCGTTACGTTTTGCTTAAGTACTCGGCCCCTGTTTGTCGTAGCCCAAAGTTTTTAGTATGGTTAGATGAAGGACAATTTGGACTATAACATATCCTAAGGACATCCCCGTATCTCTAGTAGACACAGAGTTATGGGCCTGCAAAGCATAGTCTAATGCATTTCCTTTGGACGGGTTGTTTGTTTACGTTTAGCTTAATTACTCGGCCCCTGTTTGTCGTAGCTCAATGTTTTTAGTATGGTTAGATGGGGGACAAATTGGAATATAACATACTCAAAGGACATCGCCTTATCTACAGTAGAAACAGAGTTACGAGCCTGCAAAGTATAGTCTAATGCATTTTCTATGGAGGGGTTTGTTTGTTCACGTATTGCTTAATTACTTGACCCTGTTCTTTCGATTAAAAATAATAACATATCTTTAGTGTAGCGGTTATCGCATCCGCCTCACTCCCGGAAGGCCACAGGTTCGAAACCGCGAAGTTTTTTCTTTTGCTTGGAACATGCAAAGACCTTTATAATTATCCGAACATTTGTGTCAAGGTCACATTATTTACATCCCCGTATCTCTGGTAGAACCAGAGTTACGAGCCTGCAAAGTTTATTTTCCAAAATCAAAAGTAACCTTCTAACAATAAGTGAGACAAAAAATAAGTTGACGACGATATTGAGGTAGCCTCAAGTTTAAAGTATCCTTGTATGGGGAGCGAGTTATGAGCCTCCAAAGTTTAGTGCAAAAATCATAAGTAACATAATAAAAATAAGTGAGACGATACCAAAGTTGACGAACATTTTGCTTAATATCTCGGCCCTTGTTTGTCGTAGCTCAATGTTTTTAGTATGGTTAGATGGGGGACAATTTGGACTATAACCTTTCCTAAGCACATCCCCGTATCTCTAGGAGTTATGGGCCTGCAAAATATAGTCTAATGCATTTCCTATGGACGGGTTGTTTGTTTACGTTTAGCTTAATTACTCGGCCCCTGTTTGTCGTAGCTCAATGTTTTTAGTATGGTTAGATGGGGGACAATATGGACTATAACATTTCCTAAGGACATCCCCGTATCTCTAGTAGACACAGAGTTATGGGCCTGCAAAATATAGTCTAATGCATTTCCTATGGACGGGTTGTTTGTTTACGTTTAGCTTAATTACTCGGCCCCTGTTTGTCGTAGCTCATTATTTTTAGTATGATTAGATGGGGGACAAATTGGACTATAACATTCTCATAGGACATCCCCGTATCTCCAGTAGAAACAGAGTTACGAGCCTGCAAAGTATAGTCTAATGCATTTCCTATGGAGGGGGTTTGTTTCGTTACGTTTTGCTTAAGTACTCGGCCCCTGTTTGTCGTAGCCCAAAGTTTTTAGTATGGTTAGATGAAGGACAATTTGGACTATAACATATCCTAAGGACATCCCCGTATCTCTAGTAGACACAGAGTTATGGGCCTGCAAAATATAGTCTAATGCATTTCCTATGGACGGGTTGTTTGTTTACGTTTAGCTTAATTACTCGGCCCCTGTTTGTCGTAGCTCAATGTTTTTAGTATGGTTAGATGGGGGACAAATTGGAATATAACATACTCAAAGGACATCGCCTTATCTACAGTAGAAACAGAGTTACGAGCCTGCAAAGTATAGTCTAATGCATTTTCTATGGAGGGGTTTGTTTGTTCACGTATTGCTTAATAACTTGACCCTGTTCTTTCGATTAAAAATAATAACATATCTTTAGTGTAGCGGTTATCGCATCCGCCTCACTCCCGGAAGGCCACAGGTTCGAAACTGCGAAGTTTTTTCTTTTGCTTGGAACATGCAAAGACCTTTATAATTATCCGAACATTTGTGTCAAGGTCACATTATTTACATCCCCGTATCTCTGGTAGAACCAGAGTTACGAGCCTGCAAAGTTTATTTTCAAAAATCAAAAGTAACCTTCTAACAATAAGTGAGACAAAAAATAAGTTGACGACGATATTGAGGTAGCCTCAAGTTTAAAATATCCTTGTATGGGGAGCAAAGAGTACTATAACTTATCCAAAGGAGATCCCAGTATCTCTTGTAGAACAAGAGTTATGAGCCTCCAAAGTTTAGTGCAAAAATCATAAGTAACATAATAAAAATAAGTGAGACGATACCAAAGTTGACGAACATTTTGCTTAATATCTCGGCCCTTGTTTGTCGTAGCTCAATGTTTTTAGTATGGTTAGATGGGGGACAATATGGACTATAACATTTCCTAAGGACATCCCCGTATCTCTAGTAGACACAGAGTTATGGGCCTGCAAAATATAGTCTAATGCATTTCCTATGGACGGGTTGTTTGTTTACGTTTAGCTTAATTACTCGGCCCCTGTTTGTCGTAGCTCATTATATTTAGTATGGTTAGATGGGGGACAAATTGGACTATAACATTCTCATAGGACATCCCCGTATCTCCAGTAGAAACAGAGTTACGAGCCTGCAAAGTATAGTCTAATGCATTTCCTATGGAGGGGGTTTGTTTCGTTACGTTTTGCTTAAGTACTCGGCCCCTGTTTGTCGTAGCCCAAAGTTTTTAGTATGGTTAGATGAAGGACAATTTGGACTATAACATATCCTAAGGACATCCCCGTATCTCTAGTAGACACAGAGTTATGGGCCTGCAAAATATAGTCTAATGCATTTCCTATGGACGGGTTGTTTGTTTAAGTTTAGCTTAATTACTCGGCCCCTGTTTGTCGTAGCTCATTATTTTTAGTATGGTTAGATGGTGGACAAATTGGACTATAACATACTCATAGGACATCCCCGTATCTCCAGTAGAAACAGAGTTACGAGCCTGCAAAGTATAGTCTAATGCATTTCCTATGGAGGGGGTTTGTTTCGTTACGTTTTGCTTAAGTACTCGGCCCCTGTTTGTCGTAGCCCAAAGTTTTTAGTATGGTTAGATGAAGGACAATTTGGACTATAACATATCCTAAGGACATCCCCGTATCTCTAGTAGACACAGAGTTATGGGCCTGCAAAATATAGTCTAATGCATTTCCTATGGACGGGTTGTTTGTTTAAGTTTAGCTTAATTACTCGGCCCCTGTTTGTCGTAGCTCATTATTTTTAGTATGGTTAGATGGTGGACAAATTGGACTATAACATACTCATAGGACATCCCCGTATCTCCAGTAGAAACAGAGTTACGAGCCTGCAAAGTATAGTCTAATGCATTTTCTATGGAGGGGTTTGTTTGTTCACGTATTGCTTAATTACTTGACCCTGTTCTTTCGATTAAAAATAATAACATATCTTTAGTGTAGCGGTTATCGCATCCGCCTCACTCCCGGAAGGCCACAGGTTCGAAACCGCGAAGTTTTTTCTTTTGCTTGGAACATGCAAAGACCTTTATAATTATCCGAACATTTGTGTCAAGGTCATATTATTTACATCCCCGTATCTCTGGTAGAACCAGAGTTACGAGGCTGCAAAGTTTATTTTCAAAAATCAAAAGTAACCTTCTAACAATAAGTGAGACAAAAAATAAGTTGACGACGATATTGAGGTAGCCTCAAGTTTAAAGTATCCTTGTATGGGGAGCGAGTTATGAGCCTCCAAAGTTTAGTGCAAAAATCATAAGTAACATAATAAAAATAAGTGAGACGATACCAAAGTTGACGAACATTTTGCTTAATATCTCGGCCCTTGTTTGTCGTAGCTCAATGTTTTTAGTATGGTTAGATGGGGGACAATTTGGACTATAACATTTCCTAAGGACATCCCCGTATCTCTAGGAGTTATGGGCCTGCAAAATATAGTCTAATGCATTTCCTATGGACGGGTTGTTTGTTTACGTTTAGCTTAATTACTCGGCCCCTGTTTGTCGTAGCTCATTATTTTTAGTATGGTTAGATGGGGGACAAATTGGACTATAACATTCTCATAGGACATCCCCGTATCTCCAGTAGAAACAGAGTTACGAGCCTGCAAAGTATAGTCTAAAGCATTTCCTATGGAGGGGGTTTGTTTCGTTACATTTTGCTTAAGTACTCGGCCCCTGTTTGTCGTAGCTCAATGTTTTTAGTATGGTTAGATGGGGGACAATTTGGACTATAACATTTCCTAAGGACATCCCCGTATCTCTAGTAGACACAGAGTTATGGGCCTGCAAAATATAGTCTAATGCATTTCCTATGGACGGGTTGTTTGTTTACGTTTAGCTTAATTACTCGGCCCCTGTTTGTCGTAGCTCATTATTTTTAGTGTGGTTAGATGGGGGATAAATTGAACTATAACATACTCATAGGACATCCCCGTATCTCCAGTAGAAACAGAGTTACGAGCCTGCAAAGTATAGTCTAATGCATTTCCTATGGAGGGGGTTTGTTTCGTTACGTTTTGCTTAAGTACTCGGCACCTGTTTGTCGTAGCCCAAAGTTTTTAGTATGGTTAGATGAAGGACAATTTGGACTATAACATATCCTAAGGACATCCCCGTATCTCTAGTAGACACAGAGTTATGGGCCTGCAAAGCATAGTCTAATGCATTTCCTTTGGACGGGTTGTTTGTTTACGTTTAGCTTAATTACTCGGCCCCTGTTTGTCGTAGCTCAATGTTTTTAGTATGGTTAGATGGGGGACAAATTGGAATATAACATACTCAAAGGACATCGCCTTATGTACAGTAGAAACAGAGTTACGAGCCTGCAAAGTATAGTCTAATGCATTTTCTATGGAGGGGTTTGTTTGTTCACGTAGTGCTTAATTACTTGACCCTGTTCTTTCGATTAAAAATAATAACATATCTTTAGTGTAGCGGTTATCGCATCCGCCTCACTCCCAGAAGGCCACAGGTTCGAAACCGCGAAGTTTTTTTTTTTTGCTTGGAACATCCAAAGACCTTTATAATTATCCGAACATTTGTGTCAAGGTCACATTATTTACATCCCCGTATCTCTGGTAGAACCAGAGTTACGAGCCTGCAAAGTTTATTTTCAAAAATCAAAAGTAACCTTCTAACAAGAAGTGAGACAAAAAATAAGTTGACGACGATATTGAGGTAGCCTCAAGTTTAAAGTATCCTTGTATGGGGAGCAAAGAGTACTATAACATATCCAAAGGAGATCCCAGTATCTCTTGTAGAACAAGAGTTATGAGCCTCCAAAGTTTAGTGCAAAAATCATAAGTAACATAATAAAAATAAGTGAGAAAATACCAAAGTTGACGAACATTTTGCTTAATATCTCGGCCCTTGTTTGTCGTAGCTCAATGTTTTTAGTATGGTTAGATGGGGGACAAATTGGACTATAAAATACTCAAAGGACATCCCCGTATCTCCAGTAGAAACAGAGTTACGAGCCTGCAAAGTATAGTCTAATGCATTTCCTATGGAGGGGGTTTGTTTCGTTACGTTTTGCTTAAATACTCGGCCCCTGTTTGTCGTAGCCCAAAGTTTTTAGTATGGTTAGATGAAGGACAATTTGGACTGTAACATATCCTAAGGACATCCCCGTATCTCTAGTAGACACAGAGTTATGGGCCTGCAAAGCATAGTCTAATGCATTTCCTTTGGACGGGTTGTTTGTTTACGTTTAGCTTAATTACTCGGCCCCTGTTTGTCTTAGCTCAATGTTTTTAGTTTGGTTAGATGGGGGACAAATTGGAATATAACATACTCAAAGGACATCGCCTTATCTACAGTAGAAACAGAGTTACGAGCCTGCAAAGTATAGTCTAATGCATTTTCTATGGAGGGGTTTGTTTGTTTACGTAGTGCTTAATTACTTGACCCTGTTCTTTCGATTAAAAATAATAACATATCTTTAGTGTAGCGGTTATCGCATCCGCCTCACTCCCGGAAGGCCACAGGTTCGAAACCGCGAAGTTTTTTTTTTTGCTTGGAACATGCAAAGACCTTTATAATTATCCGAACATTTGTGTCAAGGTCACATTATTTACATCCCCGTATCTCTGGTAGAACCAGAGTTACGAGCCTGCAAAGTTTATTTTCAAAAATCAAAAGTAACCTTCTAACAAGAAGTGAGACAAAAAATAAGTTGACGACGATATTGAGGTAGCCTCAAGTTTAAAGTATCCTTGTATGGGGAGCAAAGAGTACTATAACATATCCAAAGGAGATCCCAGTATCTCTTGTAGAACAAGAGTTATGAGCCTCCAAAGTTTAGTGCAAAAATCATAAGTAACATAATAAAAATAAGTGAGAAGATACCAAAGTTGACGAACATTTTGCTTAATATCTCGGCCCTTGTTTGTCGTAGCTCAATGTTTTTAGTATGGTTAGATGGAGGACATTTTGGACTATAACATTTCCTAAGGACATCCCCGTATCTCTAGTAGACACAGAGTTATGGGCCTGCAAAATATAGTCTAATGCATTTCCTATGGACGGGTTGTTTGTTTACGTTTAGCTTAATTACTCGGCCCCTGTTTGTCGTAGCTCATTATTTTTAGTATGGTTAGATGGGGGACAAATTGGACTATAACATACTCATAGGACATCCCCGTATCTCCAGTAGAAACAGAGTTACGAGCCTGCAAAGTATAGTCTAATGCATTTCCTATGGAGTGGGTTTGTTTCGTTACGTTTTGCTAAGTACTCGGCCCCTGTTTGTCGTAGCCCAAAGTTTTTAGTATGGTTAGATGAAGGACAATTTGGACTATAACATATCCTAAGGACATCCCCGTATCTCTAGTAGACACAGAGTTATGGGCCTGCAAAGTATAGTCTAATGCATTTCCTATAGAGGGGTTTGTTTGTTATGATTAGCTTAAATACTCGACTACTGTTTGTCGTAGCTCAATGTTTTTACTATGGTTAGATGGGGGACAAATTGGACTATAACATACTCAAAGGACATCCCCGTATCTCCAGTAGACACAGAGTTACGAGCCTGCAAAGTATAGTCTAATGCATTTTCTATGGAGGGGTTTGTTTGTTCACGTATTGCGTAATTACTTGACCCTGTTCTTTCGATTAAAAATAATAACATATCTTTAGTGTAGCGGTTATCGCATCCGCCTCACTCCCGGAAGGCCACAGGTTCGAAACCGCGAAGTTTTTTTTATAATTATCCGAACATTTGTGTCAAGGTCACATTATTTACATCCCCGTATCTCTGGTAGAACCAGAGTTACCAGCCTCCAGAATTTAGTCTAATGTATTTCCTATGGAGGGGTTTGTTTGTTTACGATTAGCTTAATTACTCGACTACTGTTTGTCGAAGCCCTAATTCTTAGTATGGCTAGATGGGGGACAAATTGGTCTATAACATACTCAAAGGACATCCCCGTATCTCCAGTAGAAACAGAGATACGAGCCTGCAAAGTTTATTTTCAAAAATCAAAAGTAACCTTCTAACAATAAGTGAGACAAAAAATAAGTTGACGACGATATTGAGGTAGCCTCAAGTTTAAAGTATCCTTGTATGGGGAGCAAAGAGTACTATAACATATCCAAAGGAGATCCCAGTATCTCTTGTAGAACAAGAGTTATGAGCCTCCAAAGTTTAGTGCAAAAATCATAAGTAACATAATAAAAATAAGTGAGAAGATACCAAAGTTGACGAACATTTTGCTTAATATCTCGGCCCTTGTTTGTCGTAGCTCAATGTTTTTAGTATGGTTAGATGGAGGACATTTTGGACTATAACATTTCCTAAGGACATCCCCGTATCTCTAGTAGACACAGAGTTATGGGCCTGCAAAATATAGTCTAATGCATTTCCTATGGACGGGTTGTTTGTTTACGTTTAGCTTAATTACTCGGCCCCTGTTTGTCGTAGCTCATTATTTTTAGTATGGTTAGATGGGGGACAAATTGGACTATAACATACTCATAGGACATCCCCGTATCTCCAGTAGAAACAGAGTTACGAGCCTGCAAAGTATAGTCTAATGCATTTCCTATGGAGTGGGTTTGTTTCGTTACGTTTTGCTAAGTACTCGGCCCCTGTTTGTCGTAGCCCAAAGTTTTTAGTATGGTTAGATGAAGGACAATTTGGACTATAACATATCCTAAGGACATCCCCGTATCTCTAGTAGACACAGAGTTATGGGCCTGCAAAGTATAGTCTAATGCATTTCCTATAGAGGGGTTTGTTTGTTATGATTAGCTTAAATACTCGACTACTGTTTGTCGTAGCTCAATGTTTTTACTATGGTTAGATGGGGGACAAATTGGACTATAACATACTCAAAGGACATCCCCGTATCTCCAGTAGACACAGAGTTACGAGCCTGCAAAGTATAGTCTAATGCATTTTCTATGGAGGGGTTTGTTTGTTCACGTATTGCGTAATTACTTGACCCTGTTCTTTCGATTAAAAATAATAACATATCTTTAGTGTAGCGGTTATCGCATCCGCCTCACTCCCGGAAGGCCACAGGTTCGAAACCGCGAAGTTTTTTTTATAATTATCCGAACATTTGTGTCAAGGTCACATTATTTACATCCCCGTATCTCTGGTAGAACCAGAGTTACCAGCCTCCAGAATTTAGTCTAATGTATTTCCTATGGAGGGGTTTGTTTGTTTACGATTAGCTTAATTACTCGACTACTGTTTGTCGAAGCCCTAATTCTTAGTATGGCTAGATGGGGGACAAATTGGTCTATAACATACTCAAAGGACATCCCCGTATCTCCAGTAGAAACAGAGATACGAGCCTGCAAAGTTTATTTTCAAAAATCAAAAGTAACCTTCTAACAATAAGTGAGACAAAAAATAAGTTGACGACGATATTGAGGTAGCCTCAAGTTTAAAGTATCCTTGTATGGGGAGCAAAGAGTACTATAACATATCCAAAGGAGATCCCAGTATCTCTTGTAGAACAAGAGTTATGAGCCTCCAAAGTTTCGTGCAAAAATCATAAGTAACATAATAAAAATAAGTGAGACGATACCAAAGTTGACGAACATTTTGCTTAATATCTCGGCCCTTGTTTGTCGTAGCTCAATGTTTTTAGTATGGTTAGATGGGGGACAATTTGGACTATAACGTATCCTAAGGACATCCCCGTATCTCTAGTAGACACAGAGTTATGGGCCTGCAAAATATAGTCTACTGCATTTCCTATGGACGGGTTGTTTGTTTACGTTTAGCTTAATTGCTCGGCCCCTGTTTGTCGTAGCTCAATGTTTTTAGTATGGTTAGATGAAGGACAAATTGGACTATAACATATCCTAAGGACATCCCGGTATCTCTAGCAGACACAGAGTTATGGGCCTGCAAAGTATAGTCTAATGCATTTCCTATGGACGGGTTGTTTGTTTACGTTTCGCTTAATTACTCGGCCCCTGTTTGTCGTAGCTCAATGTTTTTATTATGGTTAGATGGGGGACAAATTGTACTATAACATCATGGATTTATAATAGAAGCTTACGCTTCCTGGATATTCCACTCGCCTTACAACGCGCACAACATTTATTCCTCGTCTGAAATGGCGCGAGCTAGTAGGATCCTGGCACGCGCGTTTGTGACGTAGAATTTGAGGCAAATTCAGAGGGGGTGGAAGTTTTTCACGCGCTTAAGTTTTAATTTTTAATAGCGCGCGCGAAACAATTTTTAGAAAAGCGCGCGCGCACGCGCGCCGAGAGAAAAAAGTTTGCCTCAATTTCTACGTCATCAGCCCCCCAGTCCCCATCCGCGTGAATTTTATGACATAAATGTGTTTAAAATCAAAATGCCTTACTGAAGGCTACAGTGGAATATCCAGGAAGCGTAAGCTTCTATTATAAATCCATGATAAAATACTCAAAGGACATCCCCGTATCTCCAGTGGAAACCGAGTTACGAGCCTGCAAAATATAGTCTAACTCATTTCCTATGGAGGGGGTTTGTTTCTTTACGTTTTGCTTAAGTACTCGGCCCCTGTTTGTCGTAGCCCAAAGTTTTTAGTATGGTTAGATGAAGGACAATTTGGACTATAACATATCCCAAGGACATCCCCGTATCTCTAGTAGACACAGAGTTATGGGCCTGCAAAGTATAGTCTAATGCATTTTCTATGGAGGGGTTTGTTTGTTCACGTATTGCTTAATTACTTGACCCTGTTCTTTCGATTAAAAATAATAGCATATCTTTAGTGTAGCGGTTATCGCATCCGCCTCACTCCCGGAAGGCCACAGGTTCGAAACCGCGAAGTTTTTTTTTTGCTTGGAACATGCAAAGACCTTTATAATTATCCGAACATTTGTGTCAAGGTCACATTATTTACATCCCCGTATCTCTGGTAGAACCAGAGTTACGAGCCTGCAAAGTTTATTTTCAAAAATCAAAAGTAACCTTCTAACAATAAGTGAGACAAAAAATAAGTTGACGACGATATTGAGGTAGCCTCAAGTTTAAAGTATCCTTGTATGGGGAGCAAAGAGTACTATAACATATCCAAAGGAGATCCCAGTATCTCTTGTAGAACAAGAGTTATGAGCCTCCAAAGTTTAGTGCAAAAATCATAAGTAACATAATAAAAATAAGTGAGACGATACCAAAGTTGACGAACATTTTGCTTAATATCTCGGCCCCTGTTTGTCGTAGCTCAATGTTTTTAGTATGGTTAGATGGGGGACAATTTGGACTATATCATATCCTAAGGACATCCACGTATCTCTTGTAGACACAGAGTTATGGGCCTGCAAAGTATAGTCTAATGCATTTCCTATGGACGGGTTGTTTGTTTACGTTTAGCTTAATTACTCGGCCCCTGTTTGTCGTAGCTCAATGTTTTTAGTATGGTTAGATGCGGGACAAATTGGACTATAAAAAACTCAAAGGACATCCCCGTATCTCCAGTAGAAACAGAGTTACGAGCCTGCAAAGTATAGTCTAACTCATTTCCTATGGAGGGGGTTTGTTTCTTTACGTTTTGCTTAAGTACTCGGCCCCTGTTTGTCGTAGCCCAAAGTTTTTAGTATGGTTAGATGAAGGACAAATTGGACTATAACATATCCTAAGGAAATCCCGGTATCTCTAGTAGACACAGAGTTATGGCCCTGCAAAGTATAGTCTAATGCATTTTCTATGGAGGGGTTTGTTTGTTCACGTATTGCTTAATTACTTGACCCTGTTCTTTCGATTAAAAATAATAGCATATCTTTAGTGTAGCGGTTATCGCATCCGCCTCACTCCCGGAAGGCCACAGGTTCGAAACCGCGAAGTTTTTTTTTTTGCTTGGAACATGCAAAGACCTTTATAATTATCCGAACATTTGTGTCAAGGTCACATTATTTACATCCCCGTATCTCTGGTAGAACCAGAGTTACGAGCCTGCAAAGTTTATTTTCAAAAATCAAAAGTAACCTTCTAACAATAAGTGAGACAAAAAATAAGTTGACGACGATATTGAGGTAGCCTCAAGTTTAAAGTATCCTTGTATGGGGAGCAAAGAGTACTATAACATATCCAAAGGAGATCCCAGTATCTCTTGTAGAACAAGAGTTATGAGCCTCCAAAGTTTAGTGCAAAAATCATAAGTAACATAATAAAAATAAGTGAGACGATACCAAAGTTGACGAACATTTTGCTTAATATCTCGGCCCCTGTTTGTCGTAGCTCAATGTTTTTAGTATGGTTAGATGGGGGACAATTTGGACTATATCATATCCTAAGGACATCCCCGTATCTCTAGTAGACACAGAGTTATGGGCCTGCAAAGTATAGTCTAATGCATTTCCTATGGACGGGTTGTTTGTTTACGTTTAGCTTAATTACTCGGCCCCTGTTTGTCGTAGCTCAATGTTTTTAGTATGGTTAGATGGGGGACAAATTGGACTATAAAATACTCAAAGGACATCCCCGTATCTCCAGTAGAAACAGAGTTACGAGCCTGCAAAGTATAGTCTAACTCATTTCCTATGGAGGAGGTTTGTTTCTTTACGTTTTGCTTAAGTACTCGGCCCCTGTTTGTCGTAGCCCAAACTTTTTAGTATGGTTAGATGAAGGACAAATTGGACTATAACATATCCTAAGGACATCCCGGTATCTTTAGTAGACACAGAGTTATGGCCCTGCAAAGTATAGTCTAATGCATTTTCTATGGAGGGGTTTGTTTGTTCACGTATTGCTTAATTACTTGACCCTGTTCTTTCGATTAAAAATAATAGCATATCTTTAGTGTAGCGGTTATCGCATCCGCCTCACTCCCGGAAGGCCACAGGTTCGAAACCGCGAAGTTTTTTTTTTTGCTTGGAACATGCAAAGAACTTTATAATTATCCGAACATTTGTGTCAAGGTCACATTATTTACATCCCCGTATCTCTGGTAGAACCAGAGTTACGAGCCTGCAAACTTTATTTTCAAAAATCAAAAGTAACCTTCTAACAATAAGTGAGGCAAAAAATAAGTTGACGACGATATTGAGGTAGCCTCAAGTTTAAAGTATCCTTGTATGGGGAGCAAAGAGTACTATAACATATCCAAAGGAGATCCCAGTGTCTCTTGTAGAACAAGAGTTATGAGCCTCCAAAGTTTAGTGCAAAAATCATAAGTAACATAATAAAAATAAGTGAGACGATACCAAAGTTGACGAACATTTTGCTTAATATCTCGGCCCTTGTTTGTCGTAGCTCAATGTTTTTAGTATAGTTAGATGGGGGACAAATTGGACAATAACATACTCAAAGGACATCCCCGTATCTCCAGTAGAAACAGAGTTACGAGCCTGCAAAATATAGTCTAATGCATTTCCTATGGAGGGGTTGTTTGTTTACGTTTAGCTTAATTACTCGGCCCCTGTTTCTCGTAGCCCAAAGTTTTTAGTATGGTTAGATGGGGGACAAATTGGACTATATCATATCCTAAGGACATCCCCGTATCTCTAGTAGACACAGAGTTATGGGCCTGCAAATTATAGTCTAATGCATTTCCTATGGAGGGGTTGTTTGTTTACGTTTAGCTTAATTACTCGGCCCCTGGTTGTCGTAGCTCAATGTTTTTACTATGGTTAGATGGGGGACAAATTGGACTATAACATATCCTAAGGACATCCCGGTATCTCTAGTAGACACACCCTTACAAAAATCTTCTTAAGAACTCTTAAGAAAATTCCTTGGGAAATTTCTTTGGAAATCCTTAAGGCGTTCTTTAGGAAATTGGGGAATATTGGCCTCTTTTTCTTTGGAAATTACTTTGGAAATATCTTTGGAATTTTCTTGAGAAATATCTTTGGAATTTCCTTGCGAAATATCTTTGGAATTTTCTTGGGAAATATCTTTGGAATTTTCTTGGGAAATATCTTTGGAATTTTCTTGGGAAATATCTTTGGAATGTTCTTGGGAAATATCTTTGGAATTTCCTTGGGAAATATCTTTGGAATTTTCTTGGGAAATGTCTTTGGAATTTCCTTGGGAAATATCTTTGGAATTTTCTTGGGAAATATCTTTGGAATTTTCTTGGGAAATATCTTTGGAATTATCTTGGGAAATATCTTTGGAATTATCTTGGGAAATATCTTTGGAATTCTCTTGGGAAATATCTTTGGAATGTTCTTGGGAAATATCTTTGGAATTTTCTTGGGAAATATATAGAGAAGTGGGTAAATTAATTTAGCCACTTGAAACGAGGATAGTTCTTACATGCAGAACCATATCCCAATACAGGAAGTGTAGTTCTTATATGCTGAACTACACCCCTTATAGAGAGGGAAGTTCTCGCATGCAGAGTGAAGTTGCTTTAAAAGTCAGACATTTAATCGTCTTATTAAAAACATCCGTAAACGGCAGAAAGTTTTAAACCTTGTGCAATTGTATGGGGTACTAAGTGGGTTTTGGAGGCTTTAACGGCCAAGCAGTAGATACAGACGTCGTTGTTAAATTTTATAATGTATATTCACTGAGAGTTTTTCGAGTATCAGAAACGCGTTTAACCTAATTTCCTCTACAATGTTTTTAAAAAAATATTTATTTTGGACTCTAATTACGCTCGAAATAAAGATAAAACATGCCATAAGAGAATTAAGCAAAAATTCCGACTGACAGCTTAGATTCCCTGAAAATCTAAACATAACGATTTTAATTACTCTTATTTTACTTTTAATCTATTTTATCCTTTACATAAACACCTCACAGATTATTGAAGGCAAAAAAATATAATAAAAAAATAGGTAAATGTAACATTCCATTTCAGCGCTTGCCTAGCCTTAGCTACGGGACAAGCCTTCGTGAAACGTTTTTAATTTTTTTAACCATCAAGTTAATGTCTATCTAGGAAAACTTTAGCTAAACAATTTGGGTAAAAATATTTTGAGATAATTATATGTAAAGCATAATTGCAATATATCTGGCCCTTTGAAATTAATCTCTTGAATTTCAAACGAATTTCGTTGGAAGATAAACCCTAGATCTTCTCTGGAAAACCAACCCTAGAGCTTCGTTGGACATTTTTCTCAATAATGCTAACGAATTTCTTTTGGAAATAAACCATGGACCTTCTTTGGAAATTGATCTCAAGAATTCTAAAGAATTTCGTTGAAAAATATTCGCTAGACATTCTTTGGAAATTTATCTCAAGCATTTCTAAAGAACTTCTTTGGAAAACAACCCCTAGACCTACTTTGGAAATTTATCCCTAGAATTCCTAAATAATTTCGTTAGAAAATAATACCAAGAAATTCTTTGGAAATTTATCTCTAGACTTCCAAAAGAATTTCTTTAGAAAGTAATCCCAAGACATTCTTTGGAAATTTATCTCTAGAATTCCTAAAGAATTTCTTTCGAAAATAATCCCAAGACCCTCTTAGGAAATTTATCTCTAGAATTCCTAAAGAATTTCTTTAGAAAATAGTCCCTAGACCTTCTTAGGAAATTCATCTTTAGAATTCCTAAAGAATTTCTTTAGAAAATAGTCCCAAGACATTCTTTGGAAATTTATCTCCAGAATTCCCAAAGAATTTCTTTAGAAAATAATCCCTAGACCTTCTTAGGAAATTTATTTTTAGATTTCCTAACGAATTTCTTTAGAAAATAATCCCAAGACATTCTTTGGAAATTTATCTCTAGAATACCTAAAGAATTTCTTTAGAAAATAATCCCTAGACCTTCTTAGGAAATTTATCTTTAGAATTCCTAAAGAATTTCTTTAGAAAATAATCCCTAGACCTTCTTAGGAAATTTATCTTTAGAATTCCTAAAGAATTTCTTTAGAAAATAATCCCTAGACATTCTTTGGAAATTTATCTCTAGAATACCTAAAGAATTTCTTTAGAAAATAATCCCTAGACCTTCTTAGGAAATTTATCTTTAGAATTCCTAAAGAATTTCTTTAGAAAATAATCCCTAGACCTTCTTAGGAAATTTATCTTTAGAATTCCTAAAGAATTTCTTTAGAAAATAATTCCTAGACCTTCTTAGGAAATTTATCTTTAGAATTCCTAAAGATTTTCTTTAGAAAATAATCCCAAGCCATTCTTTGGAAATTTATCTCAAGAATTCTTTAGGAAATTCCATGGAAGTCTTTGGAAATAGTTTCTTTGGAAAATGATCCCAAGGGCTCCGTAGGGTTCCAAAGAAATTCCTTTAGAACTCTTAAGAAGATTTTTGTAAGGGCAGAGTTATGGGCCTGCAAAGTATAGTCTAATGCATTTTCTATGGAGGGGTTTGTGTGTTAATGTATTGCTTAATTACTTGACCCTGTTCTTTCGATTAAAAATAATAACATATCTTTAGTGTAGCGGTTATCGCATCCGCCTCACTCCCGGAAGGCCACAGGTTCGAAACCGCGAAGTTTTGTTTTTTTGCTTGGAACATGCAAAGACCTTTATAATTATCCGAACATTTGTGTAGAGGTCACATTATTTACATCCCCGTATCTCTGGTAGAACCAGAGTTACGAGCCTCCAGAATTTAGTCTAATGTATTTCCTATGGAGGGGTAGGTTTGTTTACGATTAGCTTAATTACTCGACTACTGTTTGTCGTAGCCCTAATTCTTAGTATGGCTAGATGGAGGACAAATTGGTCTATAACATACTCAAAGGACATCCCCGTATCTCCAGTAGAAACAGAGTTACGAGCCTGCAAAATATAGTCTAATGCATTTTCTATGGAGGGGTTTGTTTGTTCACGTATTGCTTAATTACTTGACCCTGTTCCTTCGATTAAAAATAATGACATATCTTTAGTGTAGCGGTTATCGCATCCGCCTCACTCCCGGAAGGCCACAGGTTCGAGACCGCGAAGTTTTTTTTTTTTTTTGCTTGGAACATGCAAAGACCTTTATAATTATCCGAACATTTGTGTCAAAGTCACATTATTTACATCCCCGTATCTCTGGTAGAACCAGAGTTACGAGCCTCCAGAATTTAGTCTAATGTATTTCCTATGGAGGGGTTTGTTTGTTTACGATTAGCTTAATTACTCGACTACTGTTTGTCGTAGCCCTAATTCTTAGTATGGCTAGATGGGGGACAAATTGGTCTATAACATACTCAAAGGACATCCCCGTATCTCCAGTAGAAACAGAGTTACGAGCCTGCAAAGTTTATTTTCAAAAATCAAAAGTAACCTTCTAACAATAAGTGAGACAAAAAATAAGTTGACGACGATATTCAGGTAGCCTCAAGTTTAAAGTATCCTTGTATGGGGAGCAAAGAGTACTATGACATATCCAAAGGAGATCCCAGTATCTCTTGTAGAACAAGAGTTATGAGCCTCCAAAGTTTAGTGCAAAAATCATAAGTAACATAATAAAAATAAGTGAGACGATACCAAAGTTGACGAACATTTTGCTTAATATCTCGGCCCCTGTTTGTCGTAGCTCAATGTTTTTAGTATGGTTAGATGGGGGACAATTTGGACTATAACATATCCTAAGGACATCCCCGTATCTCTAGTAGACACAGAGTTATGGGCCTGCAAAGTATAGTCTAATGCATTTCCTATGGAGGGGTTGTTTGTTTACGTTTAGCTTAATTACTCGGCCCCTGTTTGTCGTAGCTCAAGGTTTTTAGTATGGTTAGATGGGGGACAAATTGGACTATAACATATCCTAACGACATCCCGGTATCTCTAGTAGACACAGAGTTATGGGCCTGCAAAGTATGGTCTAATGCATTTTCTATTGAGGGGTTTGTTTGTTAATGTATTGCTTAATTACTTGACCCTGTTCTTTCGATTAAAAATAATAACATATCTTTAGTGTAGCGGTTATCGCATCCGCCTCACTCCCGGAAGGCCACAGGTTCGAGACCGCGAAGTTTTTTTTTTTTTTTTGCTTGGAACATGCAAAGACCTTTATAATTATCCGAACATTTGTGTCAAAGTCACATTATTTACATCCCCGTATCTCTGGTAGAACCAGAGTTACGAGCCTCCAGAATTTAGTCTAATGTATTTCCTATGGAGGGGTTTGTTTGTTTACGATTAGCTTAATTACTCGACTACTGTTTGTCGTAGCCCTAATTCTTAGTATGGCTAGATGGGGGACAAATTGGTCTATAACATACTCAAAGGACATCCCCGTATCTCCAGTAGAAACAGAGTTACGAGCCTGCAAAGTTTATTTTCAAAAATCAAAAGTAACCTTCTAACAATAAGTGAGACAAAAAATAAGTTGACGACGATATTCAGGTAGCCTCAAGTTTAAAAAATCCTTGTATGGGGAGCAAAGAGTACTATGACATATCCAAAGGAGATCCCAGTATCTCTTGTAGAACAAGAGTTATGAGCCTCCAAAGTTTAGTGCAAAAATCATAAGTAACATAATAAAAATAAGTGAGACGATACCAAAGTTGACGAACATTTTGCTTAATATCTCGGCCCCTGTTTGTCGTAGCTCAATGTTTTTAGTATGGTTAGATGGGGGACAAATTGGAATAAAACATACTAAAAGGACATCCCCGTATCTCCAGTAGAAACAGAGTTACGAGCCTGCAAAGAATAGTCTAATGCATTTCCTATGGAGGGGTTGTTTGTTTACGTTTAGCTTAATTACTCGGCCCCTGTTTGTCGTAGCTCAATGTTTTTAGTATGGTTAGATGGGGGACAAATTGGACTATAACATATAATAACGACATCCCGGTATCTCTAGTAGACACAGAGTTATGGGCCTGCAAAGTATGGTCTAATGCATTTTCTATTGAGGGGTTTGTTTGTTAATGTATTGCTTAATTACTTGACCCTGTTCTTTCGATTAAAAATAATAACATATCTTTAGTGTAGCGGTTATCGCATCCGCCTCACTCCCGGAAGGCCACAGGTTCGAGACCGCGAAGTTTTTTTTTTTTTTTTGCTTGGAACATGCAAAGACCTTTATAATTATCCGAACATTTGTGTCAAAGTCACATTATTTACATCCCCGTATCTCTGGTAGAACCAGAGTTACGAGCCTCCAGAATTTAGTCTAATGTATTTCCTATGGAGGGGTTTGTTTGTTACGAGCCTGCAAAGTTTATTTTCAAAAATCAAAAGTAACCTTCTAACAATAAGTGAGACAAAAAATAAGTTGACGACGATATTGAGGTAGCCTCAAGTTTAAAGTATCCTTGTATGGGGAGCAAAGAGTACTATAACATATCCAAAGGAGATCCCAGTATCTCTTGTAGAACAAGAGTTATGAGCCTCCAAAGTTTAGTGCAAAAATCATAAGTAACATAATAAAAATAAGTGAGACGATACCAAAGTTGACGAACATTTTGCTTAATATCTCGAAACCTGTTTGTCCTAGCCCAAAGTTTTTAGTATGGTTAGATGAAGGACAATTTGGACTATAACATATCCTAAGGACATCCCCGTATCTCTAGTAGACACAGAGTTATGGGCCTGCAAAGCATAGTCTAATGCATTTCCTTTAGACGGGTTGTTTGTTTACGTTTAGCTTAATTACTCGGCCCCTGTTTGTCGTAGCTCAATGTTTTTAGTATGGTTAGATGGGGGACAAATTGGAATATAACATACTCAAAGGACATCGCCTTATCTACAGTAGAATCAGAGTTACGAGCCTGCAAAGTATAGTCTAATGCATTTTCTACGGAGGGGTTAGTTTGTTCACGTATTGCTTAATTATTTGACCCTGTTCTTTCGATTAAAAATAATAGCATATCTTTAGTGTAGCGGTTATCGCATCCGCCTCACTCCCGGAAGGCCACAGGTTCGAAACCGCGAAGTTTTTTTTTTTGCTTGGAACATGCAAAGAACTTAATAATTATCCGAACATTTGTGTCAAGGTCACATTATTTACATCCCCGTATCTCTGGTAGAACCATTGTTACGAGCCTGCAAACTTTATTTTCAAAAATCAAAAGTAACCTTCTAACAATAAGTGAGGCAAAAAATAAGTTGACGACGATATTGAGGTAGCCTCAAGTTTAAAGTATCCTTGTATGGGGAGCAAAGAGTACTATAACATATCCAAAGGAGATCCCAGTATCTCTTGTAGAACAAGAGTTATGAGCCTCCAAAGTTTAGTGCAAAAATCATAAGTAACATAATAAAAATAAGTGAGACGATACCAAAGTTGACGAACATTTTGCTTAACATCTCGGCCCCTGTTTGTCGTAGCTCAATGTTTTTAGTATGGTTAGATGGGGGACAATTTGGACTATAATATATCCTAAGGACATCCCCGTATCTCTAGTAGACACAGAGTTATGGGCCTGCAAAGCATAGTCTAATGCATTTCCTTTGGACGGGTTGTTTGTTTACGTTTAGCTTAATTACTCGGCCCCTGTTTGTCGTAGCTTATAGTCCAAATTGTCCTTCATCTAACCACACTAAAAACTTTGGGCTACGACAAACAGGGGCCGAGTACTTAAGCAAAACGTAACGAAACAAACCCCCTCCATAGGAAATGCATTAGACTATATTTTGCAGGCTCGTAACTCTGTTTCTACTGGAGATACGGGGATGTCCTATGAGTATGTTATAGTCCAATTTGACCACCATCTAACCATACTAAAAATAATGAGCTACGACAAACAGGGGCCGAGTAATTAAGCTAAACGTAAACAAACAACCCGTCCATAGGAAATGCATTAGACTATATTTTGCAGGCCCATAACTCTGTGTCTACTAGAGATACGGGGATGTCCTTAGGAAATGTTATAGTCCATATTGTCCCCCATCTAACCATACTAAAAACATTGAGCTACGACAAACAGGGGCCGAGTAATTAAGCTAAACGTAAACAAACAACCCGTCCATAGGAAATGCATTAGACTATACTTTGCAGGCCCATAACTCTGTGTCTACAAGAGATACAAGGATGTCCTTAGGATATGATATAGTCCAAATTGTCCCCCATCTAACCGTACTAAAACATTGAGCTACGACAAACAGGGGCCGAGATATTAAGCCAAATGTTCGTCATTTTTGGTATCGTCTCACTTATTTTTATTATGTTACTTATGATTTTTGCACTAAACTTTGGAGGCTCATAACTCTTGTTCTACAAGAGATACTGGGATCTCCTTTGGATATGTTATAGTACTCTTTGCTCCCCATACAAGGATACTTTAAACTTGAGGCTACCTCAATATCGTCGTCAACTTATTTTTTGTCTCACTTATTGTTAGAAGGTTACTTTTGATTTTTGAAAATAAACTTTGCAGGCTCGTAACTCTGGTTCTACCAGGGATACGGGGATGTAAATAATGTGACCTTGACACAAATGTTCGGATAATTATAAAGGTCTTTGCATGTTCCAAGCAAAAGAAAAAACTTCGCAGTTTCGAACCTGTGGCCTTCCGGGAGTGAGGCGGATGCGATAACCGCTACACTAAAGATATGTTATTATTTTTAATCGAAAGAACAGGGTCAAGTAATTAAGCAATACTTGAACAAACAAACCCCTCCATAGAAAATGCATTAGACTATACTTTGCAGGCTCGTAACTCTGTTTCTACTGTAGATAAGGCGATGTCCTTTGAGTATGTTATATTCCAATTTGTCCCCCATCTAACCATACTAAAAACATTGAGCTACGACAAACAGGGGCCGATTAATTAAGCTAAACGTAAACAAACAACCCGTCCAAAGGAAATGCATTAGACTATGCTTTGCAGGCCCATAACTCTGTGTCTACTAGAGATACGGGGATGTCCTTAGGATATGTTATAGTCCAAATTGTCCTTCATCTAACCATACTAAAAACTTTGGGCTACGACAAACAGGGGCCGAGTACTTAAGCAAAACGTAACGAAACAAACCCCCTCCATAGGAAATGCATTAGACTATACTTTGCAGGCTCGTAACTCTGTTTCTACTGGAGATACGGGGATGTCCTATGAGTATGTTATAGTCCAATTTGTCCACCATCTAACCATACTAAAAATAATGAGCTACGACAAACAGGGGCCGAGTAATTAAGCTAAACGTAAACAAACAACCCGTCCATAGGAAATGCATTAGACTATATTTTGCAGGCCCATAACTCTGTGTCTACTAGAGATACGGGGATGTCCTTAGGATATGTTATAGTCCAAATTGTCCTTCATCTAACCATACTAAAAACTTTGGGCTACGACAAACAGGGGCCGAGTACTTAAGCAAAACGTAACGAAACAAACCCCCTCCATTGGAAATTCATTAGACTATACTTTGCAGGCTCGTAACTCTGTTTCTACTGGAGATACGGGGATGTCCTATGAGAATGTTATAGTCCAATTTGTCCCCCATCTAACCATACTAAAAATAATGAGCTACGACAAACAGGGGCCGAGTAATTAAGCTAAACGTAAACAAACAACCCGTCCATAGGAAATGCATTAGACTATATTTTGCAGGCCCATAACTCTGTGTCTACTAGAGATACGGGGATGTCCTTAGGAAATGTTATAGTCCATATTGTCCCCCATCTAACCATACTAAAAACATTGAGCTACGACAAACAAGGGCCGAGATATTAAGCAAAATGTTCGTCAACTTTGGTATCGTCTCACTTATTTTTATTATGTTACTTATGATTTTTGCACTAAACTTTGGAGGCTTATAACTCTTGTTCTACAAGAGATACTGGGATCTCCTTTGGATAAGTTATAGTACTCTTTGCTCCCCATACAAGGATATTTTAAACTTGAGGCTACCTCAATATCGTCGTCAACTTATTTTTTGTCTCACTTATTGTTAGAAGGTTACTTTTGATTTTTGAAAATAAACTTTGCAGGCTCGTAACTCTGGTTCTACCAGAGATACGGGGATGTAAATAATGTGACCTTGACACAAATGTTCGGATAATTATAAAGGTCTTTGCATGTTCCAAGCAAAAGAAAAAACTTCGCAGTTTCGAACCTGTGGCCTTCCGGGAGTGAGGCGGATGCGATAACCGCTACACTAAAGATATGTTATTATTTTTAATCGAAAGAACAGGGTCAAGTAATTAAGCAATACGTGAACAAACAAACCCCTCCATAGAAAATGCATTAGACTATACTTTGCAGGCTCGTAACTCTGTTTCTACTGTAGATAAGGCGATGTCCTTTGAGTATGTTATATTCCAATTTGTCCCCCATCTAACCATACTAAAAACAGCCTAATGCATTTCCTATGGAGGGGGTTTGTTTCGTTACGTTTTGCTTAAGTACTCGGCCCCTGTTTGTCGTAGCCCAAAGTTTTTAGTATGGTTAGATGAAGGACAATTTGGACTATAACATATCCTAAGGACATCCCCGTATCTCTAGTAGACACAGAGTTATGGGCCTGCAAAATATAGTCTAATGCATTTCCTATGGACGGGTTGTTTGTTTACGTTTAGCTTAATTACTCGGCCCCTGTTTGTCGTAGCTCATTATTTTTAGTATGGTTAGATGGGGGACAAATTGGACTATAACATACTCATAGGACATCCCCGTATCTCCAGTAGAAACAGAGTTACGAGCCTGCAAAGTATAGTCTAATGCATTTCCTATGGAGGGGGTTTGTTTCGTTACGTTTTGCTTAAGTACTCGGCCCCTGTTTGTCGTAGCCCAAAGTTTTTAGTATAATTAGATGAAGGACAATTTGGACTATAACATATCCTAAGGACATCCCCGTATCTCTAGTAGACACAGAGTTATGGGCCTGCAAAATATAGTTCAATGCATTTCCTATGGACGGGTTGTTTGTTTACGTTTAGCTTAATTACTCGGCCCCTGTTTGTCGTAGCTCAATGTTTTTAGTATGGTTAGATGGGGGACAAATTGGAATATAACATACTCAAAGGACATCGCCTTATCTACAGTAGAAACAGAGTTACGAGCCTGCAAAGTATAGTCTAATGCATTTTCTATGGAGGGGTTTGTTTGTTCACGTATTGCTTAATTACTTGACCCTGTTCTTTCGATTAAAAATAATAACATATCTTTAGTGTAGCGGTTATCGCATCCGCCTCACTCCCGGAAGGCCACAGGTTCGAAACTGCGAAGTTTTTTCTTTTGCTTGGAACATGCAAAGACCTTTATAATTATCCGAACATTTGTGTCAAGGTCACATTATTTACATCCCCGTATCTCTGGTAGAACCAGAGTTACGAGCCTGCAAAGTTTATTTTCAAAAATCAAAAGTAACCTTCTAACAATAAGTGAGACAAAAAATAAGTTGACGACGATATTGAGGTAGCCTCAAGTTTAAAATATCCTTGTATGGGGAGCAAAGAGTACTATAACTTATCCAAAGGAGATCCCAGTATCTCTTGTAGAACAAGAGTTATGAGCCTCCAAAGTTTAGTGCAAAAATCATAAGTAACATAATAAAAATAAGTGAGACGATACCAAAGTTGACGAACATTTTGCTTAATATCTCGGCCCTTGTTTGTCGTAGCTCAATGTTTTTAGTATGGTTAGATGGGGGACAATATGGACTATAACATTTCCTAAGGACATCCCCGTATCTCTAGTAGACACAGAGTTATGGGCCTGCAAAATATAGTCTAATGCATTTCCTATGGACGGGTTGTTTTTTTACGTTTAGCTTAATTACTCGGCCCCTGTTTGTCGTAGCTCATTATTTTTAGTATGGTTAGATGGGGGACAAATTGGACTATAACTTACTCATAGGACATCCCCGTATCTCCAGTAGAAACAGAGTTACGAGCCTGCAAAGTATAGTCTAATGCATTTCCTATGGAGGGGGTTTGTTTCGTTACGTTTTGCTTAAGTACTCGGCCCCTGTTTGTCGTAGCCCAAAGTTTTTAGTATGGTTAGATGAAGGACAATTTGGACTATAACATATCCTAAGGACATCCCCGTATCTCTAGTAGACACAGAGTTATGGGCCTGCAAAGCATAGTCTAATGCATTTCCTTTGGACGGGTTGTTTGTTTACGTTTAGCTTAATTACTCGGCCCCTGTTTGTCGTAGCTCAATGTTTTTAGTATGGTTAGATGGGGGACAAATTGGAATATAACATACTCAAAGGACATCGCCTTATCTACAGTAGAAACAGAGTTACGAGCCTGCAAAGTATAGTCTAATGCAATTTCTATGGAGGGGTTTGTTTGTTCATGTATTGCTTAATTACTTGACCCTGTTCTTTCGATTAAAAATAATAACATATCTTTAGTATAGCGGTTATCGCATCCGCCTCACTCCCGGAAGGCCACAGGTTCGAAACCGCGAAGTTTTTTTTTTTGCTTGGAACATGCAAAGACCTTTATAATTATCCGAACATTTGTGTCAAGGTCACATTATTTACATCCCCGTATCTCTGGTAGAACCAGAGTTACGAGCCTGGAAAGTTTATTTTCAAAAATCAAAAGTAACCTTCTAACAATAAGTGAGACAAAAAATAAGTTGACGACGATATTGAGGTAGCCTCAAGTTTAAAGTATCCTTGTATGGGGAGCGAGTTATGAGCCTCCAAAGTTTAGTGCAAAAATCATAAGTAACATAATAAAAATAAGTGAGACGATAAAAAAGTTGACGAACATTTTGCTTAATATCTCGGCCCTTGTTTGTCATAGCTCAATGTTTTTAGTATGGTTAGATGGGGGACAATATGGACTATAACATTTCCTAAGGACATCCCCGTATCTCTAGTAGACACAGAGTTATGGGCCTGCAAAATATAGTCTAATGCATTTCCTATGGACGGGTTGTTTGTTTACGTTTAGCTTAATTACTCGGCCCCTGTTTGTCGTAGCTCATTATTTTTAGTATGGTTAGATGGGGGACAAATTGGACTATAACATTCTCATAGGATATCCCCGTATCTCCAGTAGAAACAGAGTTACGAGCCTGCAAAGTATAGTCTAATGCATTTCCTATGGAGGGGGTTTGTTTCGTTACGTTTTGCTTAAGAACTCGGCCCCTGTTTGTCGTAGCTCAATGTTTTTAGTATGGTTAGATGGTGGACAATTTGTACTATAACATTTCCTAAGGACATCCCCGTATCTCTAGTAGACACAGAGTTATGGGCCTGCAAAATATAGTCTAATGCATTTCCTATGGACGGGTTGTTTGTTTACGTTTAGCTTAATTACTCGGCCCCTGTTTGTCGTAGCTCATTATTTTTAGTATGGTTAGATGGGGGACAAATTGGACTATAACATACTCATAGGACATCCCCGTATCTCCAGTAGAAACAGAGTTACGAGCCTGCAAAGTATAGTCTAATGCATTTCCTATGGAGGGGGTTTGTTTCGTTACGTTTTGCTTAAGTACTCGGCCCCTGTTTGTCGTAGCCCAAAGTTTTTAGTATGGTTAGATGAAGGACAATTTGGACTATAACATATCCTAAGGACATCCCCGTATCTCTAGTAGACACAGAGTTATGGGCCTGCAAAGCATAGTCTAATGCATTTCCTTTGGACGGGTTGTTTGTTTACGTTTAGCTTAATTACTCGGCCCCTGTTTGTCGTAGCTCAATGTTTTTAGTATGGTTAGATGGGGGACAAATTGGAATATAACATACTCAAAGGACATCGCCTTATCTACAGTAGAAACAGAGTTACGAGCCTGCAAAGTATAGTCTAATGCATTTTCTATGGAGGGGTTTGTTTGTTCATGTATTGCTTAATTACTTGACCCTGTTCTTTCGATTAATAATAATAACATATCTTTAGTATAGCGGTTATCGCATCCGCCTCACTCCCGGAAGGCCACAGGTTCGAAACCGCGAAGTTTTTTTTTTGCTTGGAACATGCAAAGACCTTTATAATTATCCGAACATTTGTGTCAAGGTCACATTATTTACATCCCCGTATCTCTGGTAGAACCAGAGTTACGAGCCTGCAAAGTTTATTTTCAAAAATCAAAAGTAACCTTCTAACAATAAATGAGACAAAAAATAAGTTGACGACGATATTGAGGTAGCCTCAAGTTTAAAGTATCCTTGTATGGGGAGCGAGTTATGAGCCTCCAAAGTTTAGTGCAAAAATCATAAGTAACATAATAAAAATAAGTGAGACGATACCAAAGTTGACGAACATTTTGCTTAATATCTCGGCCCTTGTTTGTCGTAGCTCAATGTTTTTAGTATGGTTAGATGGGGTACAATATGGACTATAAAATTTCCTAAGGACATCCCCGTATCTCTAGTAGACACAGAGTTATGGGCCTGCAAAATATAGTCTAATGCATTTCCTATGGACGGGTTGTTTGTTTACGTTTAGCTTAATTACTCGGCCCCTGTTTGTCGTAGCTCATTATTTTTAGTATGGTTAGATGGGGGACAAATTGGACTATAACATTCTCATAGGATATCCCCGTATCTCCAGTAGAAACAGAGTTACGAGCCTGCAAAGTATAGTCTAATGCATTTCCTATGGAGGGGGTTTGTTTCGTTACGTTTTGCTTAAGAACTCGGCCCCTGTTTGTCGTAGCTCAATGTTTTTAGTATGGTTAGATGGTGGACAATTTGTACTATAACATTTCCTAAGGACATCCCCGTATCTCTAGTAGACACAGAGTTATGGGCCTGCAAAATATAGTCTAATGCATTTCCTATGGACGGGTTGTTTGTTTACGTTTAGCTTAATTACTCGGCCCCTGTTTGTCGTAGCTCATTATTTTTAGTATGGTTAGATGGGGGACAAATTGGACTATAACATACTCATAGGACATCCCCGTATCTCCAGTAGAAACAGAGTTACGAGCCTGCAAAGTATAGTCTAATGCATTTCCTATGGAGGGGGTTTGTTTCGTTACGTTTTGCTTAAGTACTCGGCCCCTGTTTGTCGTAGCCCAAAGTTTTTAGTATGGTTAGATGAAGGACAATTTGGACTATAACATATCCTAAGGACATCCCCGTATCTCTAGTAGACACAGAGTTATGGGCCTGCAAAGCATAGTCTAATGCATTTCCTTTGGACGGGTTGTTTGTTTACGTTTAGCTTAATTACTCGGCCCCTGTTTGTCGTAGCTCAATGTTTTTAGTATGGTTAGATGGGGGACAAATTGGAATATAACATACTCAAAGGACATCGCCTTATCTACAGTAGAAACAGAGTTACGAGCCTGCAAAGTATAGTCTAATGCATTTTCTATGGAGGGGTTTGTTTGTTCATGTATTGCTTAATTACGTGACCCTGTTCTTTCGATTAATAATAATAACATATCTTTAGTATAGCGGTTATCGCATCCGCCTCACTCCCGGAAGGCCACAGGTTCGAAACCGCGAAGTTTTTTTTTTTGCTTGGAACATGCAAAGACCTTTATAATTATCCGAACATTTGTGTCAAGGTCACATTATTTACATCCCCGTATCTCTGGTAGAACCAGAGTTACGAGCCTGCAAAGTTTATTTTCAAAAATCAAAAGTAACCTTCTAACAATAAGTGAGACAAAAAATAAGTTGACGACGATATTGAGGTAGCCTCAAGTTTAAAGTATCCTTGTATGGGGAGCGAGTTATGAGCCTCCAAAGTTTAGTGCAAAAATCATAAGTAACATAATAAAAATAAGTGAGACGATACCAAAGTTGACGAACATTTTGCTTAATATCTCGGCCCTTGTTTGTCGTAGCTCAATGTTTTTAGTATGGTTAGATGGGGTACAATATGGACTATAAAATTTCCTAAGGACATCCCCGTATCTCTAGTAGACACAGAGTTATGGGCCTGCAAAATATAGTCTAATGCATTTCCTATGGACGGGTTGTTTGTTTACGTTTAGCTTAATTACTCGGCCCCTGTTTGTCGTAGCTCATTATTTTTAGTATGGTTAGATGGGGGACAAATTGGACTATAACATACTCATAGGACATCCCCGTATCTCCAGTAGAAACAGAGTTACGAGTCTGCAAAGTATAGTCTAATGCATTTCCTATGGAGGGGGTTTGTTTCGTTACGTTTTGCTTAAGAACTCGGCCCCTGTTTGTCGTAGCTCAATGTTTTTAGTATGGTTAGATGGGGGACAATTTGTACTATAACATTTCCTAAGGACATCCCCGTATCTCTAGTAGACACAGAGTTATGGGCCTGCAAAGCATAGTCTAATGCATTTCCTTTGGACGGGTTGTTTGTTTACGTTTAGCTTAATTACTCGGCCCCTGTTTGTCGTAGCTCAATGTTTTTAGTATGGTTAGATGGGGGACAAATTGGACTATAACATACTCAAAGGACATCGCCTTATCTACAGTAGAAACAGAGTTACGAGCCTGCAAAGTATAGTCTAATGCATTTTCTATGGAGGGGTTTGTTTGTTCACGTATTGCTTAATTACTTGACCCTGTTCTTTCGATTAAAAATAATAATATATCTTTAGTATAGCGGTTATCGCATCCGCCTCACTCCCGGAAGGCCACAGGTTCGAAACCGCGAAGTTTTTTTTTTGCTTGGAACATGCAAAGACCTTTATTATTATCCGAACATTTGTGTCAAGGTCACATTATTTACATCCCCGTATCTCTGGTAGAACCAGAGTTACGAGCCTGCAAAGTTTATTTTCAAAAATCAAAAGTAACCTTCTAACAATAAGTGAGACAAAAAATAAGTTGACGACGATATTGAGGTAGCCTCAAGTTTAAAGTATCCTTGTATGGGGAGCGAGTTATGAGCCTCCAAAGTTTAGTGCAAAAATCATAAGTAACATAATAAAAATAAGTGAGACGATACCAAAGTTGACGAACATTTTGCTTAATATCTCGGCCCTTGTTTGTCGTAGCTCAATGTTTTTAGTATGGTTAGATGGGGGACAATTTGAACTATAACATTTCCTAAGCACATCCCCGTATCTCTAGGAGTTATGGGCCTGCAAAATATAGTCTAATGCATTTCCTATGGACGGGTTGTTTGTTTACGTTTAGCTTAATTACTCGGCCCCTGTTTGTCGTAGCTCAATGTTTTTAGTATGGTTAGATGGGGGACCATATGGACTATAACATTTCCTAAGGACATCCCCGTATCTCTAGTAGACACAGAGTTATGGGCCTGCAAAATATAGTCTAATGCATTTCCTATGGACGGGTTGTTTGTTTACGTTTAGCTTAATTACTCGGCCCCTGTTTGTCGTAGCTCATTATTTTTAGTATGGTTAGATGGGGGACAAATTGGACTATAACATTCTCATAGGACATCCCCGTATCTCCAGTAGAAACAGAGTTACGAGCCTGCAAAGTATAGTCTAATGCATTTCCTATGGAGGGGGTTTGTTTCGTTACGTTTTGCTTAAGTACTCGGCCCCTGTTTGTCGTAGCCCAAAGTTTTTAGTATGGTTAGATGAAGGACAATTTGGACTATAACATATCCTAAGGACATCCCCGTATCTCTAGTAGACACAGAGTTATGGGCCTGCAAAATATAGTCTAATGCATTTCCTATGGACGGGTTGTTTGTTTACGTTTAGCTTAATTACTCGGCCCCTGTTTGTCGTAGCTCATTATTTTTAGTATGGTTAGATGGTGGACAAATTGGACTATAACATACTCATAGGACATCCCCGTATCTCCAGTAGAAACAGAGTTACGAGCCTGCAAAGTATAGTCTAATGCATTTCCTATGGAGGGGGTTTGTTTCGTTACGTTTTGCTTAAGTACTCGGCCCCTGTTTGTCGTAGCCCAAAGTTTTTAGTATGGTTAGATGAAGGACAATTTGGACTATAACATATCCTAAGGACATCCCCGTATCTCTAGTAGACACAGAGTTATGGGCCTGCAAAGCATAGTCTAATGCATTTCCTTTGGACGGGTTGTTTGTTTAAGTTTAGCTTAATTACTCGGCCCCTGTTTGTCGTAGCTCAATGTTTTTAGTATGGTTAGATGGGGGACAAATTGGAATATAACATACTCAAAGGACATCGCCTTATCTACAGTAGAAACAGAGTTACGAGCCTGCAAAGTATAGTCTAATGCATTTTCTATGGAGGGGTTTGTTTGTTCACGTATTGCTTAATTACTTGACCCTGTTCTTTCGATTAAAAATAATAACATATCTTTAGTGTAGCGGTTATCGCATCCGCCTCACTCCCGGAAGGCCACAGGTTCGAAACTGCGAAGTTTTTTCTTTTGCTTGGAACATGCAAAGACCTTTATAATTATCCGAACATTTGTGTCAAGGTCACATTATTTACAATCCCGTATCTCTGGTAGAACCAGAGTTACGAGCCTGCAAAGTTTATTTTCAAAAATCAAAAGTAACCTTCTAACAATAAGTGAGACAAAAAATAAGTTGACGACGATATTGAGGTAGCCTCAAGTTTAAAATATCCTTGTATGGGGAGCAAAGAGTACTATAACTTATCCAAAGGAGATCCCAGTATCTCTTGTAGAACAAGAGTTATGAGCCTCCAAAGTTTAGTGCAAAAATCATAAGTAACATAATAAAAATAAGTGAGACGATACCAAAGTTGACGAACATTTTGCTTAATGTCTCGGCCCTTGTTTGTCGTAGCTCAATGTTTTTAGTATGGTTAGATGGGGGACAATGTGGACTATAACATTTCCTAAGGACATCCCCGTATCTCTAGTAGACACAGAGTTATGGGCCTGCAAAATATAGTCTAATGCATTTCCTATGGACGGGTTGTTTGTTTACGTTTAGCTTAATTACTCGGCCCCTGTTTGTCGTAGCTCATTATTTTTAGTATGGTTAGATGGGGGACAAATTGGACTATAACATTCTCATAGGACATCCCCGTATCTCCAGTAGAAACAGAGTTACGAGCCTGCAAAGTATAGTCTAATGCATTTCCTATGGAGGGGGTTTGTTTCGTTACGTTTTGCTTAAGTACTCGGCCCCTGTTTGTCGTAGCTCAATGTTTTTAGTATGGTTAGATGGGGGACAATTTGTACTATAACATTCCCTAAGGACATCCCCGTATCTCTAGTAGACACAGAGTTATGGGCCTGCAAAATATAGTCTAATGCATTTCCTATGGACGGGTTGTTTGTTTACGTTTAGCTTAATTACTCGGCCCCTGTTTGTCGTAGCTCATTATTTTTAGTATGGTTAGATGGGGGACAAATTGGACTATAACATACTCATAGGACATCCCCGTATCTCCAGTAGAAACAGAGTTACGAGCCTGCAAAGTATAGTCTAATGCATTTCCTATGGAGGGGGTTTGTTTAGTTACGTTTTGCTTAAGTACTCGGCCCCTGTTTTTCGTAGCCCAAAGTTTTTAGTATGGTTAGATGAAGGACAATTTGGACTATAACATATCCTAAGGACATCCCCGTATCTCTAGTAGACACAGAGTTATGGGCCTGCAAAGCATAGTCTAATGCATTTCCTTTGGACGGGTTGTTTGTTTACGTTTAGCTTAATTACTCGGCCCCTGTTTGTCGTAGCTCAATGTTTTTAGTATGGTTAGATGGGGGACAAATTGGAATATAACATACTCAAAGGACATCGCCTTATCTACAGTAGAAACAGAGTTACGAGCCTGCAAAGTATAGTCTAATGCATTTTCTATGGAGGGGTTTGTTTGTTCACGTATTGCTTAATTACTTGACCCTGTTCTTTCGATTAAAAATAATAACATATCTTTAGTGTAGCGGTTATCGCATCCGCCTCACTCCCGGAAGGCCACAGGTTCGAAACCGCGAAGTTTTTTCTTTTGCTTGGAACATGCAAAGACCTTTATAATTATCCGAACATTTGTGTCAAGGTCACATTATTTACATCCCCGTATCTCTGGTAGAACCAGAGTTACGAGCCTGCAAAGTTTATTTTCAAAAATCAAAAGTAACCTTCTAACAATAAGTGAGACAAAAAATAAGTTGACGACGATATTGAGGTAGCCTCAAGTTTAAAGTATCCTTGTATGGGGAGCGAGTTATGAGCCTCCAAAGTTTAGTGCAAAAATCATAAGTAACATAATAAAAATAAGTGAGACGATACCAAAGTTGACGAACATTTTGCTTAATATCTCGGCCCTTGTTTGTCGTAGCTCAATGTTTTTAGTATGGTTAGATGGGGGACAATTTGGACTATAACATTTCCTAAGGACAATTCCGTATCTCTAGTAGACACAGAGTTATGGGCCTGCAAAATATAGTCTAATGCATTTCCTATGGACGGGTTGTTTGTTTACGTTTAGCTTAATTACTCGGCCCCTGTTTGTCGTAGCTCATTATTTTTAGTGTGGTTAGATGGGGGACAAATTGGACTATAGCATACTCATAGGACATCCCCGTATCTCCAGTAGAAACAGAGTTACGAGCCTGCAAAGTATAGTCTAATGCATTTAATATGGAGGGGGTTTGTTTCGTTACGTTTTGCTTAAGTACTCGGCACCTGTTTGTCGTAGCCCAAAGTTTTTAGTATGGTTAGATGAAGGACAATTTGGACTATAACATATCCTAAGGACATCCCCGTATCTCTAGTAGACACAGAGTTATGGGCCTGCAAAATATAGTCTAATGCATTTCCTATGGACGGGTTGTTTGTTTACGTTTAGCTTAATTACTCGGCCCCTGTTTGTCGTAGCTCATTATTTTTAGTGTGGTTAGATGGGGGACAAATTGGACTATAACATACTCATAGGACATCCCCGTATCTCCAGTAGAAACAGAGTTACGAGCCTGCAAAGTATAGTCTAATGCATTTCCTATGGAGGGGGTTTGTTTCGTTACGTTTTGCTTAAGTACTCGGCACCTGTTTGTCGTAGCCCAAAGTTTTTAGTATGGTTAGATGAAGGACAATTTGGACTATAACATATCCTAAGGACATCCCCGTATCTCTAGTAGACACAGAGTTATGGGCCTGCAAAATATAGTCTAATGCATTTCCTATGGACGGGTTGTTTGTTTACGTTTAGCTTAATTACTCGGCCCCTGTTTGTCGTAGCTCATTATTTTTAGTATGGTTAGATGGTGGACAAATTGGACTATAACATACTCATAGGACATCCCCGTATCTCCAGTAGAAACAGAGTTACGAGCCTGCAAAGTATAGTCTAATGCATTTCCTATGGAGGGGGTTTGTTTCGTTACGTTTTGCTTAAGTACTCGGCCCCTGTTTGTCGTAGCCCAAAGTTTTTAGGATGGTTAGATGAAGGACAATTTGGACTATAACATATCCTAAGGACATCCCCGTATCTCTAGTAGACACAGAGTTATGGGCCTGCAAAGCATAGTCTAATGCATTTCCTTTGGACGGGTTGTTTGTTTACGTTTAGCTTAATTACTCGGCCCCTGTTTGTCGTAGCTCAATGTTTTTAGTATGGTTAGATGGGGGACAAATTGGAATATAACATACTCAAAGGACATCGCCTTATGTACAGTAGAAACAGAGTTACGAGCCTGCAAAGTATAGTCTAATGCATTTTCTATGGAGGGGTTTGTTTGTTCACGTATTGCTTAATTACTTGACCCTGTTCTTTCGATTAAAAATAATAACATATCTTTAGTGTAGCGGTTATCGCATCCGCCTCACTCCCGGAAGGCCACAGGTTCGAAACCGCGAAGTTTTTTTTTTGCTTGGAACATGCAAAGACCTTTATAATTATCCGAACTTTTGTGTCAAGGTCACATTATTTACATCCCCGTATCTCTGGTAGAACCAGAGTTACGAGCCTGCAAAGTTTATTTTCAAAAATCAAAAGTAACCTTCTAACAATAAGTGAGACAAAAAATAAGTTGACGACGATATTGAGGTAGCCTCAAGTTTAAAGTATCCTTGTATGGGGAGCAAAGAGTACTATAACATATCCAAAGGAGATCCCAGTATCTCTTGTAGAACAAGAGTTATGAGCCTCCAAAGTTTAGTGCAAAAATCATAAGTAACATAATAAAAATAAGTGAGACGATACCAAAGTTGACGAACATTTTGCTTAATATCTCGGCCCTTGTTTGTCGTAGCTCAATGTTTTTAGTATGGTTAGATGGGGGACAATTTGTACTATAACATTCCCTAAGGACATCCCCGTATCTCTAGTAGACACAGAGTTATGGGCCTGCAAAATATAGTCTAATGCATTTCCTATGGACGGGTTGTTTGTTTACGTTTAGCTTAATTACTCGGCCCCTGTTTGTCGTAGCTCATTATTTTTAGTATGGTTAGATGGGGGACAAATTGGACTATAACATACTCATAGGACATCCCCGTATCTCCAGTAGAAACAGAGTTACGAGCCTGCAAAGTATAGTCTAATGCATTTCCTATGGAGGGGGTTTGTTTAGTTACGTTTTGCTTAAGTACTCGGCCCCTGTTTTTCGTAGCCCAAAGTTTTTAGTATGGTTAGATGAAGGACAATTTGGACTATAACATATCCTAAGGACATCCCCGTATCTCTAGTAGACACAGAGTTATGGGCCTGCAAAGCATAGTCTAATGCATTTCCTTTGGACGGGTTGTTTGTTTACGTTTAGCTTAATTACTCGGCCCCTGTTTGTCGTAGCTCAATGTTTTTAGTATGGTTAGATGGGGGACAAATTGGAATATAACATACTCAAAGGACATCGCCTTATCTACAGTAGAAACAGAGTTACGAGCCTGCAAAGTATAGTCTAATGCATTTTCTATGGAGGGGTTTGTTTGTTCACGTATTGCTTAATTACTTGACCCTGTTCTTTCGATTAAAAATAATAACATATCTTTAGTGTAGCGGTTATCGCATCCGCCTCACTCCCGGAAGGCCACAGGTTCGAAACCGCGAAGTTTTTTCTTTTGCTTGGAACATGCAAAGACCTTTATAATTATCCGAACATTTGTGTCAAGGTCACATTATTTACATCCCCGTATCTCTGGTAGAACCAGAGTTACGAGCCTGCAAAGTTTATTTTCAAAAATCAAAAGTAACCTTCTAACAATAAGTGAGACAAAAAATAAGTTGACGACGATATTGAGGTAGCCTCAAGTTTAAAGTATCCTTGTATGGGGAGCGAGTTATGAGCCTCCAAAGTTTAGTGCAAAAATCATAAGTAACATAATAAAAATAAGTGAGACGATACCAAAGTTGACGAACATTTTGCTTAATATCTCGGCCCTTGTTTGTCGTAGCTCAATGTTTTTAGTATGGTTAGATGGGGGACAATTTGGACTATAACATTTCCTAAGGACATCCCCGTATCTCTAGTAGACACAGAGTTATGGGCCTGCAAAATATAGTCTAATGCATTTCCTATGGACGGGTTGTTTGTTTACGTTTAGCTTAATTACTCGGCCCCTGTTTGTCGTAGCTCATTATTTTTAGTGTGGTTAGATGGGGGACAAATTGGACTATAGCATACTCATAGGACATCCCCGTATCTCCAGTAGAAACAGAGTTACGAGCCTGCAAAGTATAGTCTAATGCATTTAATATGGAGGGGGTTTGTTTCGTTACGTTTTGCTTAAGTACTCGGCACCTGTTTGTCGTAGCCCAAAGTTTTTAGTATGGTTAGATGAAGGACAATTTGGACTATAACATATCCTAAGGACATCCCCGTATCTCTAGTAGACACAGAGTTATGGGCCTGCAAAATATAGTCTAATGCATTTCCTATGGACGGGTTGTTTGTTTACGTTTAGCTTAATTACTCGGCCCCTGTTTGTCGTAGCTCATTATTTTTAGTGTGGTTAGATGGGGGACAAATTGGACTATAACATACTCATAGGACATCCCCGTATCTCCAGTAGAAACAGAGTTACGAGCCTGCAAAGTATAGTCTAATGCATTTCCTATGGAGGGGGTTTGTTTCGTTACGTTTTGCTTAAGTACTCGGCACCTGTTTGTCGTAGCCCAAAGTTTTTAGTATGGTTAGATGAAGGACAATTTGGACTATAACATATCCTAAGGACATCCCCGTATCTCTAGTAGACACAGAGTTATGGGCCTGCAAAATATAGTCTAATGCATTTCCTATGGACGGGTTGTTTGTTTACGTTTAGCTTAATTACTCGGCCCCTGTTTGTCGTAGCTCATTATTTTTAGTATGGTTAGATGGTGGACAAATTGGACTATAACATACTCATAGGACATCCCCGTATCTCCAGTAGAAACAGAGTTACGAGCCTGCAAAGTATAGTCTAATGCATTTCCTATGGAGGGGGTTTGTTTCGTTACGTTTTGCTTAAGTACTCGGCCCCTGTTTGTCGTAGCCCAAAGTTTTTAGGATGGTTAGATGAAGGACAATTTGGACTATAACATATCCTAAGGACATCCCCGTATCTCTAGTAGACACAGAGTTATGGGCCTGCAAAGCATAGTCTAATGCATTTCCTTTGGACGGGTTGTTTGTTTACGTTTAGCTTAATTACTCGGCCCCTGTTTGTCGTAGCTCAATGTTTTTAGTATGGTTAGATGGGGGACAAATTGGAATATAACATACTCAAAGGACATCGCCTTATGTACAGTAGAAACAGAGTTACGAGCCTGCAAAGTATAGTCTAATGCATTTTCTATGGAGGGGTTTGTTTGTTCACGTATTGCTTAATTACTTGACCCTGTTCTTTCGATTAAAAATAATAACATATCTTTAGTGTAGCGGTTATCGCATCCGCCTCACTCCCGGAAGGCCACAGGTTCGAAACCGCGAAGATTTTTTTTTGCTTGGAACATGCAAAGACCTTTATAATTATCCGAACTTTTGTGTCAAGGTCACATTATTTACATCCCCGTATCTCTGGTAGAACCAGAGTTACGAGCCTGCAAAGTTTATTTTCAAAAATCAAAAGTAACCTTCTAACAATAAGTGAGACAAAAAATAAGTTGACGACGATATTGAGGTAGCCTCAAGTTTAAAGTATCCTTGTATGGGGAGCAAAGAGTACTATAACATATCCAAAGGAGATCCCAGTATCTCTTGTAGAACAAGAGTTATGAGCCTCCAAAGTTTAGTGCAAAAATCATAAGTAACATAATAAAAATAAGTGAGACGATACCAAAGTTGACGAACATTTTGCTTAATATCTCGGCCCTTGTTTGTCGTAGCTCAATGTTTTTAGTATGGTTAGATGGGGGACAATTTGGACTATAACATTTCCTAAGGACATCCCCGTATCTCTAGTAGACACAGAGTTATGGGCCTGCAAAATATAGTCTAATGCATTTCCTATGGACGGGTTGTTTGTTTACGTTTAGCTTAATTACTCGGCCCCTGTTTGTCGTAGGTCATTATTTTTAGTATGGTTAGATGGGGGACAAATTGGACTATAACATACTCATAGGACATCCCCTTATCTCCAGTAGAAACAGAGTTACGAGCCTGCAAAGTATAGTCTAATGCATTTCCTATGGAGGGGGTTTGTTTCGTTACGTTTTGCTTAAGTACTCGGCCCCTGTTTGTCGTAGCCCAAAGTTTTTAGTATGGTTAGATGAAGGACAATTTGGACTATAAGCTACGACAAACAGGGGCCGAGTAATTAAGCTAAACGTAAACAAACAACCCGTCCAAAGGAAATGCATTAGACTATGCTTTGCAGGCCCATAACTCTGTGTCTACTAGAGATACGGGGATGTCCTTAGGATATGTTATAGTCCAAATTGTCATCCATCTAACCATACTAAAAACATTGAGCTAGGACAAACAGGGACCGAGATATTAAGCAAAATGTTCGTCATTTTTGGTATCGTCTCACTTATTTTTATTATGTTACTTATGATTTTTGCACTAAACTTTGGAGGCTCATAACTCTTGTTCTACAAGAGATACTGGGATCTCCTTTGGTTATGTTATAGTACTCTTTGCTCCCCATACAAGGATACTTTAAACTTGAGGCTACCTCAATATCGTCGTCAACTTATTTTTTGTCTCACTTATTGTTAGAAGGTTACTTTTGATTTTTGAAAATAAACTTTGCAGGCTCGTAACTCTGGTTCTACCAGAGATACGGGGATGTAAATAATGTGACCTTGACACAAATGTTCGGATAATTATAAAGGTCTTTGCATGTTCCAAGCAAAAAAAAAACTTCGCGGTTTCGAACCTGTGGCCTTCCGGGAGTGAGGCGGGTGCGATAACCGCTACACTAAAGATATGCTATTATTTTTAATCGAAAGAACAGGGTCAAGTAATTAAGCAATACGTGAACAAACAAACCCCTCCATAGAAAATGCATTAGACTATACTTTGCAGGCTCGTAACTCTGTTTCTACTGTAGATAAGGCGATGTCCTTTGAGTATGTTATATTCCAATTTGTCCCCCATCTAACCATACTAAAAACATTGAGCTACGACAAACAGGGGCCGAGTAATTAAGCTAAACGTAAACAAACAACCCGTCCAAAGGAAATGCATTAGACTATGCTTTGCAGGCCCATAACTCTGTGTCTACTAGAGATACGGGGATGTCCTTAGGATATGTTATAGTCCAAATTGTCCTTTATCTAACCATACTAAAAACTTTGGGCTACGACAAACAGGGGCCGAGTACTTAAGCAAAACGTAACTAAACAAACCCCCTCCATAGGAAATGCATTAGACTATACTTTGCAGGCTCGTAACTCTGTTTCTACTGGAGATACGGGGATGTCCTATGAGTATGTTATAGTCCAATTTGTCCCCCATCTAACCATACTAAAAATAATGAGCTACGACAAACAGGGGCCGAGTAATTAAGCTAAACGTAAACAAACAACCCGTCCATAGGAAATGCATTAGACTATATTTTGCAGGCCCATAACTCTGTGTCTACTAGAGATACGGGGATGTCCTTAGGAAATGTTATAGTACAAATTGTCCCCCATCTAACCATACTAAAAACATTGAGCTACGACAAACAGGGGCCGAGTACTTAAGCAAAACGTAACGAAACAAACCCCCTCCATAGGAAATGCATTAGACTATACTTTGCAGGCTCGTAACTCTGTTTCTACTGGAGATACGGGGATGTCCTATGAGAATGTTATAGTCCAATTTGTCCCCCATCTAACCATACTAAAAATAATGAGCTACGACAAACAGGGGCCGAGTAATTAAGCTAAACGTAAACAAACAACCCGTCCATAGGAAATGCATTAGACTATATTTTGCAGGCCCATAACTCTGTGTCTACTAGAGATACGGGGATGTCCTTAGGAAATGTTATAGTCCACATTGTCCCCCATCTAACCATACTAAAAATATTGAGCTACGACAAACAAGGGCCGAGACATTAAGCAAAATGTTCGTCAACTTTGGTATCGTCTCACTTATTTTTATTATGTTACTTATGATTTTTGCACTAAACTTTGGAGGCTCATAACTCTTGTTCTACAAGAGATACTGGGATCTCCTTTGGATAAGTTATAGTACTCTTTGCTCCCCATACAAGGATATTTTAAACTTGAGGCTACCTCAATATCGTCGTCAACTTATTTTTTGTCTCACTTATTGTTAGAAGGTTACTTTTGATTTTTGAAAATAAACTTTGCAGGCTCGTAACTCTGGTTCTACCAGAGATACGGGGATGTAAATAATGTGACCTTGACACAAATGTTCGGATAATTATAAAGGTCTTTGCATGTTCCAAGCAAAAGAAAAAACTTCGCAGTTTCGAACCTGTGGCCTTCCGGGAGTGAGGCGGATGCGATAACCGCTACACTAAAGATATGTTATTATTTTTAATCGAAAGAACAGGGTCAAGTAATTAAGCAATACGTGAACAAACAAACCCCTCCATAGAAAATGCATTAGACTATACTTTGCAGGCTCGTAACTCTGTTTCTACTGTAGATAAGGCGATGTCCTTTGAGTATGTTATATTCCAATTTGTCCCCCATCTAACCATACTAAAAACATTGAGCTACGACAAACAGGGGCCGAGTAATTAAGCTAAACTTAAACAAACAACCCGTCCAAAGGAAATGCATTAGACTATGCTTTGCAGGCCCATAACTCTGTGTCTACTAGAGATACGGGGATGTCCTTAGGATATGTTATAGTCCAAATTGTCCTTCATCTAACCATACTAAAAACTTTGGGCTACGACAAACAGGGGCCGAGTATTTAAGCAAAACGTAACGAAACAAACCCCCTCCATAGGAAATGTATTAGACTATACTTTGCAGGCTCGTAACTCTGTTTCTACTGGAGATACGGGGATGTCCTATGAGTATGTTATAGTCCAATTTGTCCACCATCTAACCATACTAAAAATAATGAGCTACGACAAACAGGGGCCGAGTAATTAAGCTAAACGTAAACAAACAACCCGTCCATAGGAAATGCATTAGACTATATTTTGCAGGCCCATAACTCTGTGTCTACTAGAGATACGGGGATGTCCTTAGGGAATGTTATAGTCCAAATTGTCCTTCATCTAACCATACTAAAAACTTTGGGCTACGACAAACAGGGGCCGAGTATTTAAGCAAAACGTAACGAAACAAACCCCCTCCATAGGAAATGTATTAGACTATACTTTGCAGGCTCGTAACTCTGTTTCTACTGGAGATACGGGGATGTCCTATGAGTATGTTATAGTCCAATTTGTCCACCATCTAACCATACTAAAAATAATGAGCTACGACAAACAGGGGCCGAGTAATTAAGCTAAACGTAAACAAACAACCCGTCCATAGGAAATGCATTAGACTATATTTTGCAGGCCCATAACTCTGTGTCTACTAGAGATACGGGGATGTCCTTAGGGAATGTTATAGTCCAAATTGTCCTTCATCTAACCATACTAAAAACTTTGGGCTACGACAAACAGGGGCCGAGTACTTAAGCAAAACGTAACGAAACAAACCCCCTCCATAGGAAATGCATTAGACTATACTTTGCAGGCTCGTAACTCTGTTTCTACTGGAGATACGGGGATGTCCTATGAGAATGTTATAGTCCAATTTGTCCCCCATCTAACCATACTAAAAATAATGAGCTACGACAAACAGGGGCCGAGTAATTAAGCTAAACGTAAACAAACAACCCGTCCATAGGAAATGCATTAGACTATATTTTGCAGGCCCATAACTCTGTGTCTACTAGAGATACGGGGATGTCCTTAGGAAATGTTATAGTCCATATGGTCCCCCATCTAACCATACTAAAAACATTGAGCTACGACAAACAGGGGCCGAGTAATTAAGCTAAACGTAAACAAACAACCCGTCCATAGGAAATGCATTAGACTATATTTTGCAGGCCCATAACTCCTAGAGATACGGGGATGTGCTTAGGAAATGTTATAGTTCAAATTGTCCCCCATCTAACCATACTAAAAACATTGAGCTACGACAAACAAGGGCCGAGATATTAAGCAAAATGTTCGTCAACTTTGGTATCGTCTCACTTATTTTTATTATGTTACTTATGATTTTTGCTCTAAACTTTGGAGGCTCATAACTCGCTCCCCATACAAGGATACTTTAAACTTGAGGCTACCTCAATATCGTCGTCAACTTATTTTTTGTCTCACTTATTGTTAGAAGGTTACTTTTGATTTTTGAAAATAAACTTTGCAGGCTCGTAACTCTGGTTCTACCAGAGATACGGGGATGTAAATAATGTGACCTTGACACAAATGTTCGGATAATTATAAAGGTCTTTGCATGTTCCAAGCAAAAGAAAAAACTTCGCGGTTTCGAACCTGTGGCCTTCCGGGAGTGAGGCGGATGCGATAACCGCTACACTAAAGATATGTTATTATTTTTAATCGAAAGAACAGGGTCAAGTAATTAAGCAATACGTGAACAAACAAACCCCTCCATAGAAAATGCATTAGACTATAATTTGCAGGCTCGTAACTCTGATTCTACTGTAGATAAGGCGATGTCCTTTGAGTATGTTATATTCCAATTTGTCCCCCATCTAACCATACTAAAAACATTGAGCTACGACAAACAGGGGCCGAGTAATTAAGCTAAACGTAAACAAACAACCCGTCCAAAGGAAATGCATTAGACTATGCTTTGCAGGCCCATAACTCTGTGTCTACTAGAGATACGGGGATGTCCTTAGGATATGTTATAGTCCAAATTGTCCTTCATCTAACCATACTAAAAACTTTGGGCTACGACAAACAGGGGCCGAGTACTTAAGCAAAACGTAACGAAACAAACCCCCTCCATAGGAAATGCATTAGACTATACTTTGCAGGCTCGTAACTCTGTTTCTACTGGAGATACGGGGATGTCCTATGAGTATGTTATAGTCCAATTTGTCCCCCATCTAACCATACTAAAAATAATGAGCTACGACAAACAGGGGCCGAGTAATTAAGCTAAACGTAAACAAACAACCCGTCCATAGGAAATGCATTAGACTATATTTTGCAGGCCCATAACTCTGTGTCTACTAGAGATACGGGGATGTCCTTAGGAAATGTTATAGTCCAAATTGTCCCCCATCTAACCATACTAAAAACATTGAGCTACGACAAACAAGGGCCGAGATATTAAGCAAAATGTTCGTCAACTTTGGTATCGTCTCACTTATTTTTATTATGTTACTTATGATTTTTGCACTAAACTTTGGAGGCTCATAACTCTTGTTCTACAAGAGATACTGGGATCTCCTTTGGATATGTTATAGTACTCTTTGCTCCCCATACAAGGATACTTTAAACTTGAGGCTACCTCAATATCGTCGTCAACTTATTTTTTGTCTCACTTATTGTTAGAAGGTTACTTTTGATTTTTGAAAATAAACTTTGCAGGCTCGTAACTCTGGTTCTACCAGAGATACGGGGATGTAAATAATGTGACCTTGACACAAATGTTCGGATAATAATAAAGGTCTTTGCATGTTCCAAGCAAAAAAAAAACTTCGCGGTTTCGAACCTGTGGCCTTCCGGGAGTGAGGCGGATGCGATAACCGCTATACTAAAGATATATTATTATTTTTAATCGAAAGAACAGGGTCAAGTAATTAAGCAATACGTGAACAAACAAACCCCTCCATAGAAAATGCATTAGACTATACTTTGCAGGCTCGTAACTCTGTTTCTACTGTAGATAAGGCGATGTCCTTTGAGTATGTTATATTCCAATTTGTCCCCCATCTAACCATACTAAAAACATTGAGCTACGACAAACAGGGGCCGAGTAATTAAGCTAAATGTAAACAAACAACCCGTCCAAAGGAAATGCATTAGACTATGCTTTGCAGGCCCATAACTCTGTGTCTACTAGAGATACGGGGATGTCCTTAGGAAATGTTATAGTACAAATTGTCCCCCATCTAACCATACTAAAAACATTGAGCTACGACAAACAGGGGCCGAGTTCTTAAGCAAAACGTAACGAAACAAACCCCCTCCATAGGAAATGCATTAGACTATACTTTGCAGGCTCGTAACTCTGTTTCTACTGGAGATACGGGGATGTCCTATGAGAATGTTATAGTCCAATTTGTCCCCCATCTAACCATACTAAAAATAATGAGCTACGACAAACAGGGGCCGAGTAATTAAGCTAAACGTAAACAAACAACCCGTCCATAGGAAATGCATTAGACTATATTTTGCAGGCCCATAACTCTGTGTCTACTAGAGATACGGGGATGTCCTTAGGGAATGTTATAGTCCAAATTGTCCTTCATCTAACCATACTAAAAACTTTGGGCTACGACAAACAGGGGCCGAGTACTTAAGCAAAACGTAACGAAACAAACCCCCTCCATAGGAAATGCATTAGACTATACTTTGCAGGCTCGTAACTCTGTTTCTACTGGAGATACGGGGATGTCCTATGAGAATGTTATAGTCCAATTTGTCCCCCATCTAACCATACTAAAAATAATGAGCTACGACAAACAGGGGCCGAGTAATTAAGCTAAACGTAAACAAACAACCCGTCCATAGGAAATGCATTAGACTATATTTTGCAGGCCCATAACTCTGTGTCTACTAGAGATACGGGGATGTCCTTAGGAAATGTTATAGTCCATATGGTCCCCCATCTAACCATACTAAAAACATTGAGCTACGACAAACAGGGGCCGAGTAATTAAGCTAAACGTAAACAAACAACCCGTCCATAGGAAATGCATTAGACTATATTTTGCAGGCCCATAACTCCTAGAGATACGGGGATGTGCTTAGGAAATGTTATAGTTCAAATTGTCCCCCATCTAACCATACTAAAAACATTGAGCTACGACAAACAAGGGCCGAGATATTAAGCAAAATGTTCGTCAACTTTGGTATCGTCTCACTTATTTTTATTATGTTACTTATGATTTTTGCTCTAAACTTTGGAGGCTCATAACTCGCTCCCCATACAAGGATACTTTAAACTTGAGGCTACCTCAATATCGTCGTCAACTTATTTTTTGTCTCACTTATTGTTAGAAGGTTACTTTTGATTTTTGAAAATAAACTTTGCAGGCTCGTAACTCTGGTTCTACCAGAGATACGGGGATGTAAATAATGTGACCTTGACACAAATGTTCGGATAATTATAAAGGTCTTTGCATGTTCCAAGCAAAAGAAAAAACTTCGCGGTTTCGAACCTGTGGCCTTCCGGGAGTGAGGCGGATGCGATAACCGCTACACTAAAGATATGTTATTATTTTTAATCGAAAGAACAGGGTCAAGTAATTAAGCAATACGTGAACAAACAAACCCCTCCATAGAAAATGCATTAGACTATAATTTGCAGGCTCGTAACTCTGATTCTACTGTAGATAAGGCGATGTCCTTTGAGTATGTTATATTCCAATTTGTCCCCCATCTAACCATACTAAAAACATTGAGCTACGACAAACAGGGGCCGAGTAATTAAGCTAAACGTAAACAAACAACCCGTCCAAAGGAAATGCATTAGACTATGCTTTGCAGGCCCATAACTCTGTGTCTACTAGAGATACGGGGATGTCCTTAGGATATGTTATAGTCCAAATTGTCCTTCATCTAACCATACTAAAAACTTTGGGCTACGACAAACAGGGGCCGAGTACTTAAGCAAAACGTAACGAAACAAACCCCCTCCATAGGAAATGCATTAGACTATACTTTGCAGGCTCGTAACTCTGTTTCTACTGGAGATACGGGGATGTCCTATGAGTATGTTATAGTCCAATTTGTCCCCCATCTAACCATACTAAAAATAATGAGCTACGACAAACAGGGGCCGAGTAATTAAGCTAAACGTAAACAAACAACCCGTCCATAGGAAATGCATTAGACTATATTTTGCAGGCCCATAACTCTGTGTCTACTAGAGATACGGGGATGTCCTTAGGAAATGTTATAGTCCAAATTGTCCCCCATCTAACCATACTAAAAACATTGAGCTACGACAAACAAGGGCCGAGATATTAAGCAAAATGTTCGTCAACTTTGGTATCGTCTCACTTATTTTTATTATGTTACTTATGATTTTTGCACTAAACTTTGGAGGCTCATAACTCTTGTTCTACAAGAGATACTGGGATCTCCTTTGGATATGTTATAGTACTCTTTGCTCCCCATACAAGGATACTTTAAACTTGAGGCTACCTCAATATCGTCGTCAACTTATTTTTTGTCTCACTTATTGTTAGAAGGTTACTTTTGATTTTTGAAAATAAACTTTGCAGGCTCGTAACTCTGGTTCTACCAGAGATACGGGGATGTAAATAATGTGACCTTGACACAAATGTTCGGATAATAATAAAGGTCTTTGCATGTTCCAAGCAAAAAAAAAACTTCGCGGTTTCGAACCTGTGGCCTTCCGGGAGTGAGGCGGATGCGATAACCGCTATACTAAAGATATATTATTATTTTTAATCGAAAGAACAGGGTCAAGTAATTAAGCAATACGTGAACAAACAAACCCCTCCATAGAAAATGCATTAGACTATACTTTGCAGGCTCGTAACTCTGTTTCTACTGTAGATAAGGCGATGTCCTTTGAGTATGTTATATTCCAATTTGTCCCCCATCTAACCATACTAAAAACATTGAGCTACGACAAACAGGGGCCGAGTAATTAAGCTAAATGTAAACAAACAACCCGTCCAAAGGAAATGCATTAGACTATGCTTTGCAGTCCCATAACTCTGTGTCTACTAGAGATACGGGGATGTCCTTAGGAAATGTTATAGTACAAATTGTCCCCCATCTAACCATACTAAAAACATTGAGCTACGACAAACAGGGGCCGAGTTCTTAAGCAAAACGTAACGAAACAAACCCCCTCCATAGGAAATGCATTAGACTATACTTTGCAGGCTCGTAACTCTGTTTCTACTGGAGATACGGGGATGTCCTATGAGAATGTTATAGTCCAATTTGTCCCCCATCTAACCATACTAAAAATAATGAGCTACGACAAACAGGGGCCGAGTTCTTAAGCAAAACGTAACGAAACAAACCCCCTCCATAGGAAATGCATTAGACTATACTTTGCAGGCTCGTAACTCTGTTTCTACTGGAGATACGGGGATGTCCTATGAGAATGTTATAGTCCAATTTGTCCCCCATCTAACCATACTAAAAACATTGAGCTACGACAAACAGGGGCCGAGTAATTAAGCTAAACGTAAACAAACAACCCGTCCAAAGGAAATGCATTAGACTATGCTTTGCAGGCCCATAACTCTGTGTCTACTAGAGATACGGGGATGTCCTTAGGATATGTTATAGTCCAAATTGTCCTTCATCTAACCATACTAAAAACTTTGGGCTACGACAAACAGGGGCCGAGTACTTAAGCAAAACGTAACGAAACAAACCCCCTCCATAGGAAATGCATTAGACTATACTTTGCAGGCTCGTAACTCTGTTTCTACTGGAGATACGGGGATGTCCTATGAGTATGTTATAGTCCAATTTGTCCCCCATCTAACCATACTAAAAATAATGAGCTACGACAAACAGGGGCCGAGTAATTAAGCTAAACGTAAACAAACAACCCGTCCATAGGAAATGCATTAGACTATATTTTGCAGGCCCATAACTCTGTGTCTACTAGAGATACGGGGATGTCCTTAGGAAATGTTATAGTCCAAATTGTCCCCCATCTAACCATACTAAAAACATTGAGCTACGACAAACAAGGGCCGAGATATTAAGCAAAATGTTCGTCAACTTTGGTATCGTCTCACTTATTTTTATTATGTTACTTATGATTTTTGCACTAAACTTTGGAGGCTCATAACTCTTGTTCTACAAGAGATACTGGGATCTCCTTTGGATATGTTATAGTACTCTTTGCTCCCCATACAAGGATACTTTAAACTTGAGGCTACCTCAATATCGTCGTCAACTTATTTTTTGTCTCACTTATTGTTAGAAGGTTACTTTTGATTTTTGAAAATAAACTTTGCAGGCTCGTAACTCTGGTTCTACCAGAGATACGGGGATGTAAATAATGTGACCTTGACACAAATGTTCGGATAATAATAAAGGTCTTTGCATGTTCCAAGCAAAAAAAAAACTTCGCGGTTTCGAACCTGTGGCCTTCCGGGAGTGAGGCGGATGCGATAACCGCTATACTAAAGATATATTATTATTTTTAATCGAAAGAACAGGGTCAAGTAATTAAGCAATACGTGAACAAACAAACCCCTCCATAGAAAATGCATTAGACTATACTTTGCAGGCTCGTAACTCTGTTTCTACTGTAGATAAGGCGATGTCCTTTGAGTATGTTATATTCCAATTTGTCCCCCATCTAACCATACTAAAAACATTGAGCTACGACAAACAGGGGCCGAGTAATTAAGCTAAATGTAAACAAACAACCCGTCCAAAGGAAATGCATTAGACTATGCTTTGCAGTCCCATAACTCTGTGTCTACTAGAGATACGGGGATGTCCTTAGGAAATGTTATAGTACAAATTGTCCCCCATCTAACCATACTAAAAACATTGAGCTACGACAAACAGGGGCCGAGTTCTTAAGCAAAACGTAACGAAACAAACCCCCTCCATAGGAAATGCATTAGACTATACTTTGCAGGCTCGTAACTCTGTTTCTACTGGAGATACGGGGATGTCCTATGAGAATGTTATAGTCCAATTTGTCCCCCATCTAACCATACTAAAAATAATGAGCTACGACAAACAGGGGCCGAGTAATTAAGCTAAACGTAAACAAACAACCCGTCCATAGGAAATGCATTAGACTATATTTTGCAGGCCCATAACTCTGTGTCTACTAGAGATACGGGGATGTCCTTAGGAAATGTTATAGTCCATATTGTCCCCCATCTAACCATACTAAAAACATTGAGCTACGACAAACAGGGGCCGAGTAATTTAGCTAAACGTAAACAAACAACCCGTCCAAAGGAAATGCATTAGACTATGCTTTGCAGGCCCATAACTCTGTGTCTACTAGAGATACGGGGATGTCCTTAGGAAATGTTATAGTACAAATTGTCCCCCATCTAACTGTTAATCGAAAGGTTGGTGGTTCGAGCCCATCCGGGAGCGGTGTTGCGTGGTCTCAGATGTGAAGTAAAAAGTCAAAGTTTTACCTCAATACCTGACGAAAATTTAATTTTTGGGCTTCCGTTGCGCTATGGTTAGCGCGTTCGGCTGTTAACCGAAAGGTTGGTGGTTCGAGCCCATCCGGGAGCCGTGTTGTGACGTCTCAAATGTTACGTAAAATGTCAGAGTTTTTCCACAATACCTGACGAGCATTTAATTTTTGGGCTTCCGTGGCGCAATGGTTAGCGCGTTCAGCTGTTAATCGAAAGGTTGGTGGTTCGAGCCCATCCGGGAGCGGTGTTGCGTGGTCTCAGATGTGAAGTAAAAAGTCAAAGTTTTACCTCAATACCTGACGAACATTTAATTTTTGGGCTTCCGTGGCGCAATAATTAGCGCGTCCAGCTATTAATCGAAAGGTTGGTGGTTCGAGCCCACCCGGGAGCGGTGTTGTGGGATCTCAAATGTAACGTAGAAAGCCAAAGTTTTTCCACAATACCTGACTACCATTTAATTTTTGGGCTTCCTTGGCGCAATGGTTAGCGCGTTCGGCTGTTGACCGAAAGGTTGGTGGTTCGAGCCCACCTTGGAGAGGTGCTGTAGGGTCTCAGATGTAACGTAAAAAGTCATAACTTATCCACAATACCTAACAACCATTTAATTTCTGAGCTTCTGTGGCTCACTGGTTAGCGCGTTCGGCTGTTAACCAATAGGTTGGTGGTTCGAGCCCATCCGGGAGAAGTGTTGTGACGTCTCAGATGTAACGTAAAATGTCAGAGTTTTTCCACAATACCTGACGAGCATTTAATTTTTGGGCTTCCGTGGCGCAATGGTTAGCGCGTTCAGCAGTTAACCGAAAGGTTGGTGTTTCGAGCCCACCCAGGAGAGGTGTTGTGGGGTCTCAGATGTAGCGTAAAAAGTCAAAACTTTTTCACAATACGGGACAAACATTAATTTCTGAACTTCCGTGGCTCAATGGTTAGCGCGTTCGGCTGTTAACCAATAGGTTGGTGGTTCGAGCCCATCTGGGAGCGGTGTTGTGAGGTCTCAGATGTAACGTAAAAAGTCAAACGTTTTCCACAATAACTGACGAACCGAAAGTTTGGTGGTTCGAGCCCATCCGGGAGCGTTTTGTGGTGTCTCAGATGTGACGTGAAAAGTCAGAGTTTTTCCACAATACCTGACAACCAATTAATTACTGAGCTTCCGTGGCTCAATGGGTAGCGCGTTCGGCTGATAACCAATAGGTTGGTGGTTCGAGCCCATCCGGGAGCGGTGTTGTGAGGTCTCAGATGTAACGTAAAATGTCAGTTTTTCCACAGCACCTGACGACCATTTAAATTTTGGGCTTCCGTGGCGCAATGGTTAGCGCGTTCAGCTGTTATTCAAAAGACTGGTGGTTTGAGCCCTCCCGGGAGCGGTGTTGTGAGGTCGCAAATGTGACGTAAAAAGTCAAGGATTTTCCACAATAACTGACGACCTTTTAATATTTGGGCTTCCGTTGCGCAATGGTTAGCGCGTTCGGCTGTTAACCGAAAGGTTGGTGGTTCGAGCCCATCCGGGAGCCGTGTTGTGACGTCTCAAATGTTACGTAAAATGTCAGAGTTTTTCCACAATACCTGACGAACATTTAATTTTTGGGCTTCCGTGGCGCAATAATTAGCGCGTCCAGCTATTAATCGAAAGGTTGGTGGTTCGAGCCCACCCGGGAGCGGTGTTGTGGGATCTCAAATGTAACGTAGAAAGCCAAAGTTTTTCCACAATACCTGACTACCATTTAATTTTTGGGCTTCCTTGGCGCAATGGTTAGCGCGTTCGGCTGTTGACCGAAAGGTTGGTGATTCGAGCCCACCTGGGAGAGGTGCTGTAGGGTCTCAAATGTAACGTAGAAAGCCAAAGTTTTTCCACAATACCTGACTACCATTTAATTTTTGGGCTTCCTTGGCGCAATGGTTAGCGCGTTCGGCTGTTGACCGAAAGGTTGGTGATTCAAGCCCACCTGGGAGAGGTGCTGTAGGGTCTCAGATGTAACGTAAAAAGTCATAACTTATCCACAATACCTAACAACCATTTAATTTCTGAGCTTCTGTGGCTCACTGGTTAGCGCGTTCGGCTGTTAACCAATAGGTTGGTGGTTCGAGCCCATCCGGGAGAAGTGTTGTGACGTCTCAGATGTAACGTAAAATGTCAGAGTTTTTCCACAATACCTGACGAACATTTAATTTTTGGGCTTCCGTGGCTCAATGGTTAGAGCGTTCGGCTGTTAACCAATAGGTTGGTGGTTCGGGCCCTCCCGGGAGCGGTGTTGTGACGTCTCAGATGTAACGTAAAATGTCAGAGTTTTTCTACAATACCTGACGAACATTTAATTTTTGGGCTTCCGTGGCTCAATGGTTAGAGCTTTCGGCTGTTAACCAATAGGTTGGTGGTTCGGGCCCTCCCGGGAGCGGTGTTGTGACGTCTCAGATGTAACGTAAAATGTCAGAGTTTTTCCACAATACCTGACGAACATTTAATTTTTGGGCTTCCGTGGCTCAATGGTTAGAGCGTTCGGCTGTTAACCAATAGGTTGGTGGTTCGGGCCCTCCCGGGAGCGGTGTTGTGACGTCTCAGATGTAACGTAAAATGTCAGAGTTTTTCCACAATACCTGACGAGCATTTAATTTTTGGGCTTCCGTGGCACAATGGTTAGCGCGTTCAGCTGTTAATCGAAAGGTTGGTGGTTCGAGCCCATCCGGGAGCGGTGTTGTGTGGTCTCAGATGTCAAGTAAAAAGTCAAAGTTTTACCTCAATACCTGACGAAAATTTAATTTTTGGGCTTCAGTGGCGCAATGGTCAGCGCGTTCAGCTGTTAACCAATAGGTTGGTGGTTCGAGCCCACCCGGGAGCGGTGTTTTGGGATCTCAAATGTAACGTAAATAGCCAAAGTTTTTCCACAATACCTGACGACCATTTAATTTTTGGGCGTCCGTGGCGCAATGGTTAGCGCGTTCGGCTGTTAACCGAAAGGTTGGTGGTTCGAGCCCATCCGGGAGCGGTGCTGTGAGGTCTCAGATGTGAAGTAAAAAGTCAAAGTTTTACCTCAATACCTGACGACCATTTAATATTTGGGCTTCCGTTGCGCTATGGTTAGCGCGTTCGGCTGTTAACCAATAGGTTGGTGGTTCGAGCCCATCCGGGAGAGGTGATGTGACGTCTCAGATGTAACGTAAAATGTCAGAGTTTTTCCACAATACCTGACGAACATTTAATTTTTGGGCTTCCGTGGCTCAATGGTTAGCGCGTTCGGCTGTTAATCGAAAGGTTGGTGGTTCGAGCCCATCCGGGAGCGGTGTTGTGAGGACTCAGATGTAGCGTGAACAGTCAAACTTTTTCCATAATACGTGATAACCATTTATTTTCTGAGCTTCCGTGGCTCAATTGTTAGCGCGTTCGGCTGTTAACCAATAGGTTGGTGGTTCGAGCCCACCCGGGAGCGGTGTTTTGGGATCTCAAATGTAACGTAAATAGCCAAAGTTTTCCCACAATCCCTGACGACCATTTAATTTTTGGGCGTCCGTGGCGCAATGGTTAGCGCGTTCGGCTGTTAACCGAAAGGTTGGTGGTTCGAGCCCATCCGGGAGCGGTGTTGTGAGGTCTCAGATGTGAAGTAAAAAGTCAAAGTTTTACCTCAATACCGGACGACCATTTAATATTTGTGCTTCCGTTGCGCTATGGTTAGCGCGTTCGGCTGTTGACCGAAAGGTTGGTGGTTCGAGCCCACCTGGGAGAGGTGTTGTAGGGTCTCAGATGTAACGTAAAAAGTCATAACTTATCCACAATACCTAACAACCATTTAATTTCTGAGCTTCTGTGGCTCACTGGTTAGCGCGTTCGGCTGTTAACCAATAGGTTGGTGGTTCGAGCCCATCCGGGAGAAGTGTTGTGACGTCTCAGATGTAACGTAAAATGTCAGAGTTTTTCCACAATACCTGACGAACATTTAATTTTTGGGCTTCCGTGGCTCAATGGTTAGAGCGTTCGGCTGTTAACCAATAGGTTGGTGGTTCGGGCCCTCCCGGGAGCGGTGTTGTGACGTCTCAGATGTAACGTAAAATGTCAGAGTTTTTCTACAATACCTGACGAACATTTAATTTTTGGGCTTCTGTGGCTCAATGGTTAGAGCGTTCGGCTGTTAACCAATAGGTTGGTGGTTCGGGCCCTCCCGGGAGCGGTGTTGTGACGTCTCAGATGTAACGTAAAATGTCAGAGTTTTTCCACAATACCTGACGAACATTTAATTTTTGGGCTTCCGTGGCTCAATGGTTAGAGCGTTCGGCTGTTAACCAATAGGTTGGTGGTTCGGGCCCTCCCGGGAGCGGTGTTGTGACGTCTCAGATGTAACGTAAAATGTCAGAGTTTTCCCACAATACCTGACGAACATTTAATTTTTGGGCTTCCGTGGCTCAATGGTTAGAGCGTTCGGCTGTTAACCAATAGGTTGGTGGTTCGGGCCCTCCCGGGAGCGGTGTTGTGACGTCTCAGATGTAGCGTGAAAAGTCAAACTTTTTCCATAATACGTGATAACCATTTATTTTCTGAGCTTCCGTGGCTCAATTGTTAGCGCGTTCGGCTGTTAACCGAAAGGTTGGTGGTTCGAGCCCATCCTGGAGCGGTGTTGTGAGGTCTCAGGTGTGAAGTAAAAAGTCAAAGTTTTACCTCAATACCGGACGACCATTTAATATTTGGGCTTCCGTTGCGCTATGGTTAGCGCGTTCGGCTGTTGACCGAAAGGTTGGTGGTTCGAGCCCACCTGGGAGAGGTGTTGTAGGGTCTCAGATGTAACTTAAAAAGTCATAACTTATCCACAATACCTAACAACCATTTAATTTCTGAGCTTCTGTGGCTCACTGGTTAGCGCGTTCGGCTGTTAACCAATAGGTTGGTGGTTCGAGCCCATCCGGGAGAAGTGTTGTGACGTCTCAGATGTTACGTAAAATGTCAGAGTTTTTCCACAATACCTGACGAACATTTAATTTTTGGGCTTCCGTGGCTCAATGGTTAGAGCGTTCGGCTGTTAATCGAAAGGTTGGTGGTTCGAGGCCATCCGGGAGCGGTGTTGTGAGGTCTCAGATGTAGCGTGAAAAGTCAAACTTTTTCCATAATACGTGATAACCATTTATTTTTGTGCTTCCGTGGCTCAATTGTTAGCGCGTTCGGCTGTTAACCAATAGGTTGGTGGTTCGAGCCAACCCGGTAGCGGTGTTTTGGGATCTCAAATGTAACGTAAAAACCCAAAGTTTTTCCATAATACCTGACGACCATTTAATTTTTGGGCGTCCGTGGCGCAATGGTTAGCGCGTTCGGCTGTTAACGAAAGGGTGGTGGTTCGAGCCCATCCGGGAGCAGTGCTGTGAGGTCTCAGATGTGAAGTAAAAAGTCAAAGTTTTACCTCAATACCTGACGACCATTTAATATTTGGGCTTCCGTTGCTCTATGGTTAGCGCGTTCGGCTGTTAACCGAAAGGTTGGTGGTTCGAGCCCACCCGGGAGCGGTGTTGTGGGATCTCTAATGTAACGTAAAAACCCAAATTTTCCCACAATACCTGACGACCATTTAATTTTTGGGCGTCCGTGGCGCAATGACTAGCGCGTTCGGCTGTTAACCGAAAGGTTGGTGGTTCGAGCCCATCCGGGAGCGGTGTTGTGACGTCTCAGATGTTACGTAAAATGTCAGAGTTTTTCCACGATACCTGACGACCATTTAATATTTGGGCTTCCGTTGCGCAATGGTTAGCGCGTTCGGCTGTTAACCGAAAGGTTGGTGGTTCGAGCCCACCCGGGAGCGGTGTTGTGGGATCTCTAATGTAACGTAAAAACCCAAAGTTTATCCACACTGAAACCATTATTTTTATACTTTTTGCTTTAATTCAAGCAAATGTAACGATATTCAATCAAAAAACTGTTAAAATTAAATTTTTCAATAAGAAATCGTTGTCACGGATTTTGTATCTTGAAGAAGAAAAACATGCGATTTTTTCGGTACTTTTTTGAATGCATTTTTTTCTGGAGAAATTTTTGACCGAATTCAGCTTAATTCCCTATAAAACACTCATTAAAAGTGATTTCATCTCGATTGAACAATAAATAAAAATGTACCTCGATTTTTAATAACATTTTCAAAATCGACGTTTCACGGCCAAAGAGGCATATTTTGAGTATTTCTTCACTATTTTCAAATATAACCACTGAAACCATTATTTTTATACTTTTTGCTTTAATTCAAGCAAATGTAACGATAATCATTCAACAAACTGTTAAAATTCAATTTTAAATAAGAAATCGTTGTCACGGATATTGTATCTTGAAGAAAAAAAACATGCGATTTTTTCGGTACACTTTTGAATGCATTTTTTTTTGGAGAAATGTTTGACCGAATTCAGCTTAATTCCCTATAAAACACTCTTTGAAAGTGATTTCATCTCGATTGAACAATAATTAAAAATTTACCTCGATTTTTAATAACATTTTCAAAATTGACGTTTCACGGCCAAAGAAGCATACTTTGAGTATTTCTTCATTATTTTCAAATATGTTCACTGAAACCATTATTTTTATACTTTTTGCTTTAATTCAAGCAATGTAACGATATTCATTCAAAAAACCGTTAAAATTCAATTTTCAGTAAGAAATCGTATTCACGGATTTTGTGTCTTGAAGAAGAAAAACCTGCGATTTTTTCGGTACTTTTTTGAATGAATTTTTTTCTGGAGAAATTTTTGACCGAATTCAGCTTAATTCCCTATAAAACACTCATTAAAAGTGATTTCATCTCGATTGAACAATAAATAAAAATTTACCTCGATTTTTAATAACATTTTCAAAATCGACGTAACTCGGCCTAAGAAAAACATTTTGAGTATTTGTTCACTGTTTTCAAATATAACCACTGAAACCATTATTTTTGTAATTTTTGCGTTAATTCAAGCAAATGTAACGATATTCATTCAACAAACTGTTAAAATTCAATTTTAAATAAGAAATCGTTGTCACGGATATTGTATCTTGAAGAAAAAAAACATGCGATTTTTTCGGTACACTATTGAATGCATTTTTTTTTGGAGAAATGTTTGACCGAATTCTGCTTAATTCCCTATAAAACACTCTTTGAAAGTGATTTCATCTCGATTGAACAATAATTAAAAATTTACCTCGATTTTTAATAACATTTTCAAAATCGACGTTTCACGGCCAAAGAAGCACACTTTGAGTATTTCTTCACTATTTTCAAATATGTTCACTGAAACCATTATTTTTATACTTTTTGCTTTAATTCAAGCAATGTAACGATATTCATTCAAAAAACTGTTAAAATTCAATTTTCAGTAAGATATCGTATTCATGGATTTTGTGTCTTGAAGAAGAAAAACCTGCGATTTTTTCGGTACTTTTTTGAATGAATTTTTTTCTGGAGAAATTTTTGACCGAATTCAGCTTAATTCCCTATAAAACACTCATTAAAAGTGATTTCATCTCGATTGAACAATAAATAAAAATGTACCTCGATTTTTAATAACTTTTTCAAAATCGACGTAACTCGGCCTAAGAAAAACATTTTGAGTATTTGTTCACTATTTTCAAATATAACCACTGAAACCATTATTTTTGTAATTTTTGCGTTAATTCAAGCAAATGTAACGATATTCATTCAACAAACTGTTAAAATTCAATTTTAAATAAGAAATCTTTGTCACGGATTTTGTATCTTGAAAAAAAAAACATGCGATTTTTTCGGTACACTTTTAAATGCATTTTTTTCTGGAGAAATGTTTGACCGAATTCAGCTTAATTCCCTATAAAACACTCATTGAAAGTGATTTCATCTCGATTTAACAATAATTAAAAATTTACCTCGATTTTTAATAACATTTTCAAAATCGACGTTTCACGGCCAAAGAAGCATACTTTGAGTATTTCTTCACTATTTTCAAATATGTTCACTGAAACCATTATTTTTATACTTTTTGCTTTAATTCAAGCAAATGTAACGATATTCAATCAAAAAACTGTTAAAATTCAATTTTTCAATAAGAAATCGTTGTCACGGATTTTGTATCTTGAAGAAGAAAAACATGCGATTTTTTCGGTACTTTTTTGAATGAATTTTTTTCTGAAGAAATTTTTGACCGAATTCAGCTTAATTCCCTATAAAACACTCATTAAAAGTGATTTCATCTCGATTGAACAATAAATAAAAATGTACCTCGATTTTTAATAACATTTCAAAATCGACGTTTCACGGCCAAAGAAGCATACTTTGAGTATTTCTTCACTATTTTCAAATATATTCATTGAAACCATTATTTTTATACTTTTTGCTTTAATTCAAGCAATGTAACGATATTCATTCAAAAAACTGTTAAAATTCAATTTTCAATAAGAAATCGTATTCACGGATTTTGTGTCTTGAAGAAGAAAAACCTGCGATTTTTTCGGTACTTTTTTGAATGAATTTTTTTCTGGAGAAATTTTTGACCGAATTCAGCTTAATTCCCTATAAAACACTCATTAAAAGTGATTTCATCTCGATTGAAATATAAATAAAAATGTACCTCGATTTTTAATAACATTTTCAAAATCGACGTAACTCGGCCTAAGAAAAACATTTTGAGTATTTGTTCACTATTTTCAAATATAACCACTGAAACCATTATTTTTATACTTTTTGCTTTAATTCAAGCAAATGTAACGATATTCATTCAACAAACTGTTAAAATTCAATTTTAAATAAGAAATCGTTGTCACGGATTTTGTATCTTGAAGAAAAAAAACATGCGATTTTTTCGGTACACTTTTGAATGCATTTTTTTCTGGAGAAATTTTTGACCGAATTCAGCTTAATTCCCTATAAAACACTCATTAAAAGTGATTTCATCTCGATTGAACAATAATTAAAAATGTACCTCGATTTTTAATAACATTTTCAAAATCGACGTAACTCGGCCTAAGAAGCATACTTTGAGTATTTCTTCACTATTTTCAAATATATTCATTGAAACCATTATTTTTATACTTTTTGCTTTAATTCAAGCAATGTAACGATATTCATTCAAAAAACTGTTAAAATTCAATTTTCAATAAGAAATCGTATTCACGGATTTTGTGTCTTGAAGAAGAAAAACCTGCGATTTTTTCGGTACTTTTTTGAATGAATTTTTTTCTGGAGAAATTTTTGACCGAATTCAGCTTAATTCCCTATAAAACACTCATTGAAAGTGATTTCATCTCGATTGAACAATAATTAAAAATTTACCTCGATTTTTAATAACATTTTCAAAATCGACGTTTCACGGCGAAAGAAGCATACTTTGAGTATTTCTTCACTATTTTCAAATATGTTCACTGAAAGCATTATTTTTATACTTTTTGCTTTAATTCAAGCAAATGTAACGATATTCAATCAAAAAACTGTTAAAATTAAATTTTTCAATAAGAAATCGTATTCACGGATTTTGTGTCTTGAAGAAGAAAAACCTGCGATTTTTTCGGTACTTTTTTGAATGAATTTTTTTCTGGAGAAATTTTTGACCGAATTCAGCTTAATTCCCTGTAAAACACTCATTAAAAGTGATTTCATCTCGACTGAACAATAAATAAAAATGTACCTCGATTTTTAATAACATTTTCAAAATCGACGTAACTCGGCCTAAGAAAAACATTTTGAGTATTTGTTCACTGTTTTCAAATATAACCACTGAAACCATTATTTTTGTAATTTTTGCGTTAATTCAAGCAAATGTAACGATATTCATTCAACAAACTGTTAAAATTCAATTTTAAATAAGAAATCGTTGTCACGGATATTGTATCTTGAAGAAAAAAAACATGCGATTTTTTCGGTACACTATTGAATGCATTTTTTTTTGGAGAAATGTTTGACCGAATTCTGCTTAATTCCCTATAAAACACTCTTTGAAAGTGATTTCATCTCGATTGAACAATAATTAAAAATTTACCTCGATTTTTAATAACATTTTCAAAATCGACGTTTCACGGCCAAAGAAGCACACTTTGAGTATTTCTTCACTATTTTCAAATATGTTCACTGAAACCATTATTTTTATACTTTTTGCTTTAATTCAAGCAATGTAACGATATTCATTCAAAAAACTGTTAAAATTCAATTTTCAGTAAGATATCGTATTCATGGATTTTGTGTCTTGAAGAAGAAAAACCTGCGATTTTTTCGGTACTTTTTTGAATGAATTTTTTTCTGGAGAAATTTTTGACCGAATTCAGCTTAATTCCCTATAAAACACTCATTAAAAGTGATTTCATCTCGATTGAACAATAAATAAAAATGTACCTCGATTTTTAATAACATTTTCAAAATCGACGTATCTCGGCCTAAGAAAAACATTTTGAGTATTTGTTCACTATTTTCAAATATAACCACTGAAACCATTATTTTTATACTTTTTGCTTTAATTCAAGCAAATGTAACGATATTCATTCAACAAACTGTTAAAATTCAATTTTAAATAAGAAATCGTTGTCACGGATTTTGTATCTTGAAGAAAAAAACATGCGATTTTTTCGGTACACTTTTGAATGCATTTTTTTCTGGAGAAATTTTTGACCGAATTCAGCTTAATTCCCTATAAAACACTCATTAAAAGTGATTTCATCTCGATTGAACAATAAATAAAAATGTACCTCGATTTTTAATAACATTTTCAAAATCGACGTAACTCGGCCTAAGAAAAACATTTTGAGTATTTGTTCACTATTTTCAAATATAACCACTGAAACCATTATTTTTGTAATTTTTGCGTTAATTCAAGCAAATGTAACGATATTCATTCAACAAACTGTTAAAATTCAATTTTAAATAAGAAATCGTTGTCACGGATTTTGTATCTTGAAAAAAAAAACATGCGATTTTTTCGGTACACTTTTAAATGCATTTTTTTCTGGAGAAATGTTTGACCGAATTCAGCTTAATTCCCTATAAAACACTCATTGAAAGTGATTTCATCTCGATTTAACAATAATTAAAAATTTACCTCGATTTTTAATAACATTTTCAAAATCGACGTTTCACGGCCAAAGAAGCATACTTTGAGTATTTCTTCACTATTTTCAAATATGTTCACTGAAACCATTATTTTTATACTTTTTGCTTTAATTCAAGCAAATGTAACGATATTCAATCAAAAAACTGTTAAAATTCAATTTTTCAATAAGAAATCGTTGTCACGGATTTTGTATCTTGAAGAAGAAAAACATGCGATTTTTTCGGTACTTTTTTGAATGAATTTTTTTCTGAAGAAATTTTTGACCGAATTCAGCTTAATTCCCTATAAAACACTCATTAAAAGTGATTTCATCTCGATTGAACAATAAATAAAAATGTACCTCGATTTTTAATAACATTTTCAAAATCGACGTTTCACGGCCAAAGAAGCATACTTTGAGTATTTCTTCACTATTTTCAAATATATTCATTGAAACCATTATTTTTATACTTTTTGCTTTAATTCAAGCAATGTAACGATATTCATTCAAAAAACTGTTAAAATTCAATTTTCAATAAGAAATCGTATTCACGGATTTTGTGTCTTGAAGAAGAAAAACCTGCGATTTTTTCGGTATTTTTTTGAATGAATTTTTTTCTGGAGAAATTTTTGACCGAATTCAGCTTAATTCCCTATAAAACACTCATTAAAAGTGATTTCATCTCGATTGAAATATAAATAAAAATGTACCTCGATTTTTAATAACATTTTCAAAATCGACGTAACTCGGCCTAAGAAAAACATTTTGAGTATTTGTTCACTATTTTCAAATATAACCACTGAAACCATTATTTTTATACTTTTTGCTTTAATTCAAGCAAATGTAACGATATTCATTCAACAAACTGTTAAAATTCAATTTTAAATAAGAAATCGTTGTCACGGATTTTGTATCTTGAAGAAAAAAAACATGCGATTTTTTCGGTACACTTTTGAATGCATTTTTTTCTGGAGAAATTTTTGACCGAATTCAGCTTAATTCCCTATAAAACACTCATTAAAAGTGATTTCATCTCGATTGAACAATAATTAAAAATGTACCCCGATTTTTAATAACATTTTCAAAATCGACGTAACTCGGCCTAAGAAGCATACTTTGAGTATTTCTTCACTATTTTCAAATATATTCATTGAAACCATTATTTTTATACTTTTTGCTTTAATTCAAGCAATGTAACGATATTCATTCAAAAAACTGTTAAAATTCAATTTTCAATAAGAAATCGTATTCACGGATTTTGTGTCTTGAAGAAGAAAAACCTGCGATTTTTTCGGTACTTTTTTGAATGAATTTTTTTCTGGAGAAATTTTTGACCGAATTCAGCTTAATTCCCTATAAAACACTCATTGAAAGTGATTTCATCTCGATTGAACAATAATTAAAAATTTACCTCGATTTTTAATAACATTTTCAAAATCGACGTAACTCGGCCTAAGAAGCATACTTTGAGTATTTCTTCACTATTTTCAAATATATTCATTGAAACCATTATTTTTATACTTTTTGCTTTAATTCAAGCAATGTAACGATATTCATTCAAAAAACTGTTAAAATTCAATTTTCAATAAGAAATCGTATTCACGGATTTTGTGTCTTGAAGAAGAAAAACCTGCGATTTTTTCGGTACTTTTTTGAATGAATTTTTTTCTGGAGAAATTTTTGACCGAATTCAGCTTAATTCCCTATAAAACACTCATTAAAAGTGATTTCATCTCGACTGAACAATAAATAAAAATGTACCTCGATTTTTAATAACATTTTCAAAATCGACGTAACTCGGCCTAAGAAAAACATTTTGAGTATTTGTTCACTGTTTTCAAATATAACCACTGAAACCATTATTTTTGTAATTTTTGCGTTAATTCAAGCAAATGTAACGATATTCATTCAACAAACTGTTAAAATTCAATTTTAAATAAGAAATCGTTGTCACGGATATTGTATCTTGAAGAAAAAAAACATGCGATTTTTTCGGTACACTTTTGAATGCATTTTTTTTTGGAGAAATGTTTGACCGAATTCAGCTTAATTCCCTATAAAACACTCTTTGAAAGTGATTTCATCTCGATTGAACAATAATTAAGAATTTACCTCGATTTTTAATAACATTTTCAAAATCGACGTTTCACGGCCAAAGAAGCATACTTTGAGTATTTCTTCACTATTTTCAAATATATTCATTGAAACCATTATTTTTATACTTTTTGCTTTAATTCAAGCAATGTAACGATATTCATTCAAAAAACTGTTAAAATTCAATTTTCAGTAAGAAATCGTATTCACGGATTTTGTGTCTTGAAGAAGAAAAACCTGCGATTTTTTCGGTACTTTTTTGAATGAATTTTTTTCTGGAGAAATTTTTGACCGAATTCAGCTTAATTCCCTATAAAACACTCATTAAAAGTGATTTCATCTCGATTGAACAATAAATAAAAATGTACCTCGATTTTTAATAACATTTTCAAAATCGACGTAACTCGGCCTAAGAAAAACATTTTGAGTATTTGTTCACTATTTTCAAATATAACCACTGAAACCATTATTTTTATACTTTTTGCTTTAATTCAAGCAAATGTAACGATATTCATTCAACAAACTGTTAAAATTCAATTTTAAATAAGAAATCGTTGTCACGGATTTTGTATCTTGAAGAAAAAAAAACATGCGATTTTTTCGGTACACTTTTGAATGCATTTTTTTCTCGAGAAATTTTTGACCGAATTCAGCTTAATTCCCTATAAAACACTCATTAAAAGTGATTTCATCTCGATTGAACAATAAATAAAAATGTACCTCGATTTTTAATAACATTTTCAAAATCGACGTAACTCGGCCTAAGAAAAACATTTTGAGTATTTGTTCACTATTTTCAAATATAACCACTGAAACCATTATTTTTGTAATTTTTGCGTTAATTCAAGCAAATGTAACGATATTCATTCAACAAACTGTTAAAATTCAATTTTAAATAAGAAATCGTTGTCACGGATTTTGTATCTTGAAAAAAAACATGTGATTTTTTCGGTACACTTTTAAATGCATTTTTTTCTGGAGAAATGTTTGACCGAATTCAGCTTAATTCCCTATAAAACACTCATTAAAAGTGATTTCATCTCGATTGAACAATAATTAAAAATGTACCTCGATTTTTAATAACATTTTCAAAATCGACGTAACTCGGCCTAAGAAAAACATTTTGAGTATTTGTTCACTATTTTCAAATATAACCACTGAAACCATTATTTTTATACTTTTTGCTTTAATTCAAGCAAATGTAACGATATTCATTCAACAAACTGTTAAAATTCAATTTTAAATAAGAAATCGTTGTCACGGATTTTGTATCTTGAAGAAAAAAAACATGCGATTTTTTCGGTACACTTTTGAATGCATTTTTTTCTCGAGAAATTTTTGACCGAATTCAGCTTAATTCCCTATAAAACACTCATTAAAAGTAATTTCATCTCGATTGAACAATAAATAAAAATGTACCTCGATTTTTAATAACATTTTCAAAATCAACGTTTCACGGCCAAAGAAGCATATTTTGAGTATTTCTTCACTATTTTCAAATATAACCACTGAAACCATTATTTTTATACTTTTTGCTTTAATTCAAGCAAATGTAACGATAATCACTCAAAAAACTGTTAAAATTCAATTTTTCAATAAGAAATCGTTGTCACGGATTTTGTATCTTGTAGAAGAAAAACATGCGATTTTTTCGGTACTTTTTTGAATGAATTTTTTTCTGAAGAAATTTTTGACCGAATTCAGCTTAATTCCCTATAAAACACTCATTAAAAGTGATTTCATCTCGATTGAACAATAATTAAAAATGTACCTCGATTTTTAATAACATTTTCAAAATCGACGTAACTCGGCCTAAGAAAAACATTTTGAGTATTTGTTCACTATTTTCAAATATAACCACTGAAACCATTATTTTTATACTTTTTGCTTTAATTCAAGCAAATGTAACGATATTCATTCAACAAACTGTTAAAATTCAATTTTAAATAAGAAATCGTTGTCACGGATTTTGTATCTTGAAGAAAAAAAACATGCGATTTTTTCGGTACACTTTTGAATGCATTTTTTTCTCGAGAAATTTTTGACCGAATTCAGCTTAATTCCCTATAAAACACTCATTAAAAGTAATTTCATCTCGATTGAACAATAAATAAAAATGTACCTCGATTTTTAATAACATTTTCAAAATCAACGTTTCACGGCCAAAGAAGCATATTTTGAGTATTTCTTCACTATTTTCAAATATAACCACTGAAACCATTATTTTTATACTTTTTGCTTTAATTCAAGCAAATGTAACGATAATCACTCAAAAAACTGTTAAAATTCAATTTTTCAATAAGAAATCGTTGTCACGGATTTTGTATCTTGAAGAAGAAAAACATGCGATTTTTTCGGTACTTTTTTGAATGAATTTTTTTCTGAAGAAATTTTTGACCGAATTCAGCTTAATTCCCTATAAAACACTCACTAAAAGTGATTTCATCTCGATTGAACAATAAATAAAAATGTACCTCGATTTTTAATAACATTTTCAAAATCGACGTAACTCGGCCTAAGAAAAACATTTTGAGTATTTGTTCACTGTTTTCAAATATAACCACTGAAACCATTATTTTTGTAATTTTTGCGTTAATTCAAGCAAATGTAACGATATTCATTCAACAAACTGTTAAAATTCAATTTTAAATAAGAAATCGTTGTCACGGATTTTGTATCTTGAAGAAAAAAAACATGCGATTTTTTCGGTACACTTTTGAATGCATTTTTTTCTGGAGAAATTTTTGACCGAATTCAGCTTAATTCCCTATAAAACACTCATTAAAAGTGATTTCATCTCGATTGAACAATAAATAAAAATGTACCTCGATTTTTAATAACATTTTAAAAATCGACGTTTCGCCGCCAACGAAGCATATTTTGAGTATTTCTTCACTATTTACAAATATATTCACTGAAACCATTATTTTTATACTTTTTGCTTTAATTCAAGCAAATGTAACGATATTCAATCAAAAAACTGTTAAAATTAAATTTTTCAATAAGAAATCGTTGTCACGGATTTTGTATCTTGAAGAAGAAAAACATGCGATTTTTTCGGTACTTTTTTGAATACATTTTTGTCTGGAGAAATTTTTGACCGAATTCAGCTTAATTCCCTATAAAACACTCATTAAAAGTGATTTCATCTCGATTGAACAATAAATAAAAATGTACCTCGATTTTTAATAACATTTTCAAAATCGACGTTTCACGGCCAAAGAAGCATATTTTGAGTATTTCTTCACTATTTTCAAATATAACCACTGAAACCATTATTTTTATACTTTTTGCTTTAATTCAAGCAATGTAACGATATTCATTCAAAAAACTGTTAAAATTCAATTTTCAGTAAGAAATCGTATTCACGGATTTTGTGTCTTGAAGAAGAAAAACCTGCGATTTTTTCGGTACTTTTTTGAATGAATTTTTTTCTGGAGAAATTTTTGACCGAATTCAGCTTAATTCCCTATAAAACACTCATTAAAAGTGATTTCATCTCGATTGAACAATAAATAAAAATGTACCTCGATTTTTAATAACATTTTCAAAATCGACGTAACTCGGCCTAAGAAAAACATTTTGAGTATTTGTTCACTATTTTCAAATATAACCACTGAAACCATTATTTTTGTAATTTTTGCGTTAATTCAAGCAAATGTAACGATATTCATTCAACAAACTGTTAAAATTCAATTTTAAATAAGAAATCGTTGTCACGGATTTTGTATCTTCAAAAAAAAAACATGCGATTTTTTCGGTACACTTTTAAATGCATTTTTTTCTGGAGAAATGTTTGACCGAATTCAGCTTAATTCCCTATAAAACACTCATTAAAAGTGATTTCATCTCGATTGAACAATAATTAAAAATGAACCTCGATTTTTAATAACTTTTTAAAAATCGACGTTTCACCGCCGACGAAGCATATTTTGAGTATTTCTTCACTATTTACAAATATATTCACTGAAACCATTATTTTTATACTTTTTGTTTAATTCAAGCAAATGTAACGATATTCAATCAAAAAACTGTTAAAATTAAATTTTTCAATAAGAAATCGTTGTCACGGATTTTGTATCTTGAAGAAGATAAACATGCGATTTTTTCGGTACTTTTTTAATGCATTTTTTTCTGGAGAAATTTTTGACAGAATTCAGCTTAATTCCCTATAAAACACTCATTAAAAGTGATTTCATCTCGATTGAACAATAAATAAAAATGTACCTCGATTTTTAATAACATTTTCAAAATCAACGTTTCACGGCCAAAGAAGCATATTTTGAGTATTTCTTCACTATTTTCAAATATAACCACTGAAACCATTATTTTTATACTTTTTGCTTTAATTCAAGCAAATGTAACGATAATCATTCAAAAAACTGTTAAAATTCAATTTTTCAATAAGAAATCGTTGTCACGGATTTTGTATCTTGAAGAAGAAAAACATGCGATTTTTTCGGTACTTTTTTGAATGAATTTTTTTCTGAAGAAATTTTGGACCGAATTCAGCTTAATTCCCTATAAAACACTCATTAAAAGTGATTTCATCTCGATTGAACAATAAATAAAAATGTACCTCGATTTTTAATAACATTTTCAAAATCGACGTAACTCGGCCTAAGAAAAACATTTTGAGTATTTGTTCACTATTTTCAAATATAACCACTGAAACCATTATTTTTGTAATTTTTGCGTTAATTCAAGCAAATGTAACGATATTCATTCAACAAACTGTTAAAATTCAATTTTAAATAAGAAATCGTTGTCACGGATTTTGTATCTTGAAAAAAAAAACATGCGATTTTTTCGGTACACTTTTAAATGCATTTTTTTCTGGAGAAATGTTTGACCGAATTCAGCTTAATTCCCTATAAAACACTCATTAAAAGTGATTTCATCTCGATTGAACAATAATTAAAAATGTACCTCGATTTTTAATAACATTTTAAAAATCGACGTTTCACCGCCAACGAAGCATATTTTGAGTATTTCTTCACTATTTACAAATATATTCACTGAAATCATTATTTTTATACTTTTTGCTTTAATTCAAGCAAATGTAACGATATTCAATCAAAAAACTGTTAAAATTCAATTTTCAGTAAGAAATCGTATTCACGGATTTTGTGTCTTGAAGAAGAAATACCTGCGATTTTTTCGGTACTTTTTTGAATGAATTTTTTTCTGGAGAAATTTTTGACCGAATTCAGCTTAATTCCCTATAAAACACTCATTAAAAGTGATTTCATCTCGATTGAACAATAAATAAAAATGTACCTCGATTTTTAATAACATTTTCAAAATCGACGTAACTCGGCCTAAGAAAAACATTTTGAGTATTTGTTCACTATTTTCAAATATAACCACTGAAACCATTATTTTTGTAATTTTTGCGTTAATTCAAGCAAATGTAACGATATTCATTCAACAAACTGTTAAAATTCAATTTTAAATAAGAAATCGTTGTCACGGATTTTGTATCTTGAAAAAAAAAACATGCGATTTTTTCGGTACACTTTTAAATGCATTTTTTTCTGGAGAAATGTTTGACCGAATTCAGCTTAATTCCCTATAAAACACTCATTAAAAGTGATTTCATCTCGATTGAACAATAATTAAAAATGAACCTCGATTTTTAATAACTTTTTAAAAATCGACGTTTCACCGCCGACGAAGCATATTTTGAGTATTTCTTCACTATTTACAAATATATTCACTGAAACCATTATTTTTATACTTTTTGTTTAATTCAAGCAAATGTAACGATATTCAATCAAAAAACTGTTAAAATTAAATTTTTCAATAAGAAATCGTTGTCACGGATTTTGTATCTTGAAGAAGATAAACATGCGATTTTTTCGGTACTTTTTTAATGCATTTTTTTCTGGAGAAATTTTTGACAGAATTCAGCTTAATTCCCTATAAAACACTCATTAAAAGTGATTTCATCTCGATTGAACAATAAATAAAAATGTACCTCGATTTTTAATAACATTTTCAAAATCAACGTTTCACGGCCAAAGAAGCATATTTTGAGTATTTCTTCACTATTTTCAAATATAACCACTGAAACCATTATTTTTATACTTTTTGCTTTAATTCAAGCAAATGTAACGATAATCATTCAAAAAACTGTTAAAATTCAATTTTTCAATAAGAAATCGTTGTCACGGATTTTGTATCTTGAAGAAGAAAAACATGCGATTTTTTCGGTACTTTTTTGAATGAATTTTTTTCTGAAGAAATTTTGGACCGAATTCAGCTTAATTCCCTATAAAACACTCATTAAAAGTGATTTCATCTCGATTGAACAATAAATAAAAATGTACCTCGATTTTTAATAACATTTTCAAAATCGACGTTTCACGGCCAAAGAAGCATATTTTGAGTATTTCTTCACTATTTTCAAATATAACCACTGAAACCATTATTTTTATACTTTTTGCTTTAATTCAAGCAAATGTAACGATATTCATTCAACAAACTGTTAAAATTCAATTTTAAATAAGAAATCGTTGTCACGGATTTTGTATCTTGAAGAAAAAAAACATGCGATTTTTTCGGTACACTTTTGAATGCATTTTTTTCTGGAGAAATTTTTGACCGAATTCAGCTTAATTCCCTATAAAACACTCATTAAAAGTGATTTCATCTCGATTGAACAATAAATAAAAATGTACCTCGATTTTTAATAACATTTTCAAAATCGACGTTTCACGGCCAAAGAAGCATATTTTGAGTATTTCTTCACTATTTTCAAATATAACCACTGAAACCATTATTTTTATACTTTTTGCTTTAATTCAAGGAAATGTAACGATATTCATTCAAAAAACTGTTAAAATTCAATTTTCAGTAAGAAATCGTATTCACGGATTTTGTGTCTTGAAGAAGAAAAACCTGCGATTTTTTCGGTACTTTTTTGAATGAATTTTTTTCTGGAGAAATTTTTGACCGAATTCAGCTTAATTCCCTATAAAACACTCATTAAAAGTGATTTCATCTCGATTGAACAATAAATAAAAATGTACCTCGATTTTTAATAACATTTTCAAAATCGACGTAACTCGGCCTAAGAAAAACATTTTGAGTATTTGTTCACTATTTTCAAATATAACCACTGAAACCATTATTTTTGTAATTTTTGCGTTAATTCAAGCAAATGTAACGATATTCATTCAACAAACTGTTAAAATTCAATTTTAAATAAGAAATCGTTGTCACGGATTTTGTATCTTCAAAAAAAAAACATGCGATTTTTTCGGTACACTTTTAAATGCATTTTTTTCTGGAGAAATGTTTGACCGAATTCAGCTTAATTCCCTATAAAACACTCATTAAAAGTGATTTCATCTCGATTGAACAATAATTAAAAATGAACCTCGATTTTTAATAACTTTTTAAAAATCGACGTTTCACCGCCGACGAAGCATATTTTGAGTATTTCTTCACTATTTACAAATATATTCACTGAAACCATTATTTTTATACTTTTTGTTTAATTCAAGCAAATGTAACGATATTCAATCAAAAAACTGTTAAAATTAAATTTTTCAATAAGAAATCGTTGTCACGGATTTTGTATCTTGAAGAAGATAAACATGCGATTTTTTCGGTACTTTTTTAATGCATTTTTTTCTGGAGAAATTTTTGACAGAATTCAGCTTAATTCCCTATAAAACACTCATTAAAAGTGATTTCATCTCGATTGAACAATAAATAAAAATGTACCTCGATTTTTAATAACATTTTCAAAATCAACGTTTCACGGCCAAAGAAGCATATTTTGAGTATTTCTTCACTATTTTCAAATATAACCACTGAAACCATTATTTTTATACTTTTTGCTTTAATTCAAGCAAATGTAACGATAATCATTCAAAAAACTGTTAAAATTCAATTTTTCAATAAGAAATCGTTGTCACGGATTTTGTATCTTGAAGAAGAAAAACATGCGATTTTTTCGGTACTTTTTTGAATGAATTTTTTTCTGAAGAAATTTTGGACCGAATTCAGCTTAATTCCCTATAAAACACTCATTAAAAGTGATTTCATCTCGATTGAACAATAAATAAAAATGTACCTCGATTTTTAATAACATTTTCAAAATCGACGTAACTCGGCCTAAGAAAAACATTTTGAGTATTTGTTCACTATTTTCAAATATAACCACTGAAACCATTATTTTTGTAATTTTTGCGTTAATTCAAGCAAATGTAACGATATTCATTCAACAAACTGTTAAAATTCAATTTTAAATAAGAAATCGTTGTCACGGATTTTGTATCTTGAAAAAAAAAACATGCGATTTTTTCGGTACACTTTTAAATGCATTTTTTTCTGGAGAAATGTTTGACCGAATTCAGCTTAATTCCCTATAAAACACTCATTAAAAGTGATTTCATCTCGATTGAACAATAATTAAAAATGTACCTCGATTTTTAATAACATTTTAAAAATCGACGTTTCACCGCCAACGAAGCATATTTTGAGTATTTCTTCACTATTTACAAATATATTCACTGAAATCATTATTTTTATACTTTTTGCTTTAATTCAAGCAAATGTAACGATATTCAATCAAAAAACTGTTAAAATTCAATTTTCAGTAAGAAATCGTATTCACGGATTTTGTGTCTTGAAGAAGAAATACCTGCGATTTTTTCGGTACTTTTTTGAATGAATTTTTTTCTGGAGAAATTTTTGACCGAATTCAGCTTAATTCCCTATAAAACACTCATTAAAAGTGATTTCATCTCGATTGAACAATAAATAAAAATGTACCTCGATTTTTAATAACATTTTCAAAATCGACGTAACTCGGCCTAAGAAAAACATTTTGAGTATTTGTTCACTATTTTCAAATATAACCACTGAAACCATTATTTTTGTAATTTTTGCGTTAATTCAAGCAAATGTAACGATATTCATTCAACAAACTGTTAAAATTCAATTTTAAATAAGAAATCGTTGTCACGGATTTTGTATCTTGAAAAAAAAAACATGCGATTTTTTCGGTACACTTTTAAATGCATTTTTTTCTGGAGAAATGTTTGACCGAATTCAGCTTAATTCCCTATAAAACACTCATTAAAAGTGATTTCATCTCGATTGAACAATAATTAAAAATGAACCTCGATTTTTAATAACTTTTTAAAAATCGACGTTTCACCGCCGACGAAGCATATTTTGAGTATTTCTTCACTATTTACAAATATATTCACTGAAACCATTATTTTTATACTTTTTGTTTAATTCAAGCAAATGTAACGATATTCAATCAAAAAACTGTTAAAATTAAATTTTTCAATAAGAAATCGTTGTCACGGATTTTGTATCTTGAAGAAGATAAACATGCGATTTTTTCGGTACTTTTTTAATGCATTTTTTTCTGGAGAAATTTTTGACAGAATTCAGCTTAATTCCCTATAAAACACTCATTAAAAGTGATTTCATCTCGATTGAACAATAAATAAAAATGTACCTCGATTTTTAATAACATTTTCAAAATCAACGTTTCACGGCCAAAGAAGCATATTTTGAGTATTTCTTCACTATTTTCAAATATAACCACTGAAACCATTATTTTTATACTTTTTGCTTTAATTCAAGCAAATGTAACGATAATCATTCAAAAAACTGTTAAAATTCAATTTTTCAATAAGAAATCGTTGTCACGGATTTTGTATCTTGAAGAAGAAAAACATGCGATTTTTTCGGTACTTTTTTGAATGAATTTTTTTCTGAAGAAATTTTGGACCGAATTCAGCTTAATTCCCTATAAAACACTCATTAAAAGTGATTTCATCTCGATTGAACAATAAATAAAAATGTACCTCGATTTTTAATAACATTTTCAAAATCGACGTTTCACGGCCAAAGAAGCATATTTTGAGTATTTCTTCACTATTTTCAAATATAACCACTGAAACCATTATTTTTATACTTTTTGCTTTAATTCAAGCAAATGTAACGATATTCATTCAACAAACTGTTAAAATTCAATTTTAAATAAGAAATCGTTGTCACGGATTTTGTATCTTGAAGAAAAAAAACATGCGATTTTTTCGGTACACTTTTGAATGCATTTTTTTCTGGAGAAATTTTTGACCGAATTCAGCTTAATTCCCTATAAAACACTCATTAAAAGTGATTTCATCTCGATTGAACAATAAATAAAAATGTACCTCGATTTTTAATAACATTTTCAAAATCGACGTTTCACGGCCAAAGAAGCATATTTTGAGTATTTCTTCACTATTTTCAAATATAACCACTGAAACCATTATTTTTATACTTTTTGCTTTAATTCAAGGAAATGTAACGATATTCATTCAAAAAACTGTTAAAATTCAATTTTTCAATAAGAAATCGTTGTCACGGATTTTGTATCTTGAAGAAGAAAAACATGCGATTTTTTCGGTACACTTTTGAATGCATTTTTTTCTTGAGAAATTTTTGACCGAATTCAGCTTAATTCCCTATAAAACACTCATTGAAAGTGATTTCATCTCGATTTAACAATAATTAAAAATTTACCTCGATTTTTAATAACATTTTCAAAATCGACGTTTCACGGCCAAAGAAGCATACTTTGAGTATTTCTTCACTATTTTCAAATATGTTCACTGAAACCATTATTTTTATACTTTTTGCTTTAATTCAAGCAAATGTAACGATATTCAATCAAAAAACTTTTAAAATTAAATTTTTCAATAAGAAATCGTTGTCACGGATTTTGTATCTTGAAAAAAAAAACATGCGATTTTTTCGGTACACTTTTAAATGCATTTTTTTCTGGAGAAATGTTTGACCGAATTCAGCTTAATTCCCTATAAAACACTCATTAAAAGTGATTTCATCTCGATTGAACAATAATTAAAAATGTGCCTCGATTTTTAATAACATTTTAAAAATCGACGTTTCGCCGCCAACGAAGCATATTTTGAGTATTTCTTCACTATTTACAAATATATTCACTGAAACCATTATTTTTATACTTTTTGCTTTAATTCAAGCAAATGTAACGATATTCAATCAAAAAACTGTTAAAATTAAATTTTTCAATAAGAAATCGTTGTCACGGATTTTGTATCTTGAAGAAGAAAAACATGCGATTTTTTCGGTACTTTTTTGAATACATTTTTGTCTGGAGAAATTTTTGACCGAATTCAGCTTAATTCCCTATAAAACACTCATTAAAAGTGATTTCATCTCGATTGAACAATAAATAAAAATGTACCTCGATTTTTAATAACATTTTCAAAATCGACGTTTCACGGCCAAAGAAGCATATTTTGAGTATTTCTTCACTATTTTCAAATATAACCACTGAAACCATTATTTTTATACTTTTTGCTTTAATTCAAGCAATGTAACGATATTCATTCAAAAAACTGTTAAAATTCAATTTTCAGTAAGAAATCGTATTCACGGATTTTGTGTCTTGAAGAAGAAAAACCTGCGATTTTTTCGGTACTTTTTTGAATGAATTTTTTTCTGGAGAAATTTTTGACCGAATTCAGCTTAATTCCCTATAAAACACTCATTAAAAGTGATTTCATCTCGATTGAACAATAAATAAAAATGTACCTCGATTTTTAATAACATTTTCAAAATCGACGTAACTCGGCCTAAGAAAAACATTTTGAGTATTTGTTCACTGTTTTCAAATATAACCACTGAAACCATTATTTTTGTAATTTTTGCGTTAATTCAAGCAAATGTAACGATATTCATTCAACAAACTGTTAAAATTCAATTTTAAATAAGAAATCGTTGTCACGGATTTTGTATCTTGAAGAAAAAAAACATGCGATTTTTTCGGTACACTTTTGAATGCATTTTTTTCTGGAGAAATTTTTGACCGAATTCAGCTTAATTCCCTATAAAACACTCATTAAAAGTGATTTCATCTCGATTGAACAATAAATAAAAATGTACCTCGATTTTTAATAACATTTTCAAAATCGACGTTTCACGGCCAAAGAAGCATATTTTGAGTATTTCTTCACTATTTTCAAATATAACCACTGAAACCATTATTTTTATACTTTTTGCTTTAATTCAAGCAAATGTAACGATATTCATTCAACAAACTGTTAAAATTCAATTTTAAATAAGAAATCGTTGTCACGGATTTTGTATCTTGAAGAAAAAAAACATGCGATTTTTTCGGTACACTTTTGAATGCATTTTTTTCTGGAGAAATTTTTGACCGAATTCAGCTTAATTCCCTATAAAACACTCATTAAAAGTGATTTCATCTCGATTGAACAATAAATAAAAATGTACCTCGATTTTTAATAACATTTTCAAAATCGACGTTTCACGGCCAAAGAAGCATATTTTGAGTATTTCTTCACTATTTTCAAATATAACCACTGAAACCATTATTTTTATACTTTTTGCTTTAATTCAAGGAAATGTAACGATATTCATTCAAAAAACTGTTAAAATTCAATTTTTCAATAAGAAATCGTTGTCACGGATTTTGTATCTTGAAGAAGAAAAACATGCGATTTTTTCGGTACACTTTTGAATGCATTTTTTTCTTGAGAAATTTTTGACCGAATTCAGCTTAATTCCCTATAAAACACTCATTGAAAGTGATTTCATCTCGATTTAACAATAATTAAAAATTTACCTCGATTTTTAATAACATTTTCAAAATCGACGTTTCACGGCCAAAGAAGCATACTTTGAGTATTTCTTCACTATTTTCAAATATGTTCACTGAAACCATTATTTTTATACTTTTTGCTTTAATTCAAGCAAATGTAACGATATTCAATCAAAAAACTGTTAAAATTCAATTTTTCAATAAGAAATCGTTGTCACGGATTTTGTATCTTGAAGAAGAAAAACATGCGATTTTTTCGGTACTTTTTTGAATGAATTTTTTTCTGAAGAAATTTTGGACCGAATTCAGCTTAATTCCCTATAAAACACTCATTAAAAGTGATTTCATCTCGATTGAACAATAAATAAAAATGTACCTCGATTTTTAATAACATTTTCAAAATCGACGTAACTCGGCCTAAGAAAAACATTTTGAGTATTTGTTCACTATTTTCAAATATAACCACTGAAACCATTATTTTTGTAATTTTTGCGTTAATTCAAGCAAATGTAACGATATTCATTCAACAAACTGTTAAAATTCAATTTTAAATAAGAAATCGTTGTCACGGATTTTGTATCTTGAAAAAAAAAACATGCGATTTTTTCGGTACACTTTTAAATGCATTTTTTTCTAGAGAAATGTTTGACCGAATTCAGCTTAATTCCCTATAAAACACTCATTAAAAGTGATTTCATCTCGATTGAACAATAATTAAAAATGAACCTCGATTTTTAATAACTTTTTAAAAATCGACGTTTCACCGCCGACGAAGCATATTTTGAGTATTTCTTCACTATTTACAAATATATTCACTGAAACCATTATTTTTATACTTTTTGTTTAATTCAAGCAAATGTAACGATATTCAATCAAAAAACTGTTAAAATTAAATTTTTCAATAAGAAATCGTTGTCACGGATTTTGTATCTTGAAGAAGATAAACATGCGATTTTTTCGGTACTTTTTTAATGCATTTTTTTCTGGAGAAATTTTTGACAGAATTCAGCTTAATTCCCTATAAAACACTCATTAAAAGTGATTTCATCTCGATTGAACAGTAAATAAAAATGTACCTCGATTTTTAATAACATTTTCAAAATCAACGTTTCACGGCCAAAGAAGCATATTTTGAGTATTTCTTCACTATTTTCAAATATAACCACTGAAACCATTATTTTTATACTTTTTGCTTTAATTCAAGCAAATGTAACGATAATCATTCAAAAAACTGTTAAAATTCAATTTTTCAATAAGAAATCGTTGTCACGGATTTTGTATCTTGAAGAAGAAAAACATGCGATTTTTTCGGTACTTTTTTGAATGAATTTTTTTCTGAAGAAATTTTGGACCGAATTCAGCTTAATTCCCTATAAAACACTCATTAAAAGTGATTTCATCTCGATTGAACAATAAATAAAAATGTACCTCGATTTTTAATAACATTTTCAAAATCGACGTAACTCGGCCTAAGAAAAACATTTTGAGTATTTGTTCACTATTTTCAAATATAACCACTGAAACCATTATTTTTGTAATTTTTGCGTTAATTCAAGCAAATGTAACGATATTCATTCAACAAACTGTTAAAATTCAATTTTAAATAAGAAATCGTTGTCACGGATTTTGTATCTTGAAAAAAATAACATGCGATTTTTTCGGTACACTTTTAAATGCATTTTTTTCTGGAGAAATGTTTGACCGAATTCAGCTTAATTCCCTATAAAACACTCATTAAAAGTGATTTCATCTCGATTGAACAATAATTAAAAATGTACCTCGATTTTTAATAACATTTTAAAAATCGACGTTTCACCGCCAACGAAGCATATTTTGAGTATTTCTTCACTATTTACAAATATATTCACTGAAATCATTATTTTTATACTTTTTGCTTTAATTCAAGCAAATGTAACGATATTCAATCAAAAAACTGTTAAAATTAAATTTTTCAATAAGAAATCGTTGTCACGGATTTTGTATCTTGAAGAAGAAAAACATGCGATTTTTCGGTACACTTTTGAATGCATTTTTTTCTGGAGAAATTTTTGACCGAATTCAGCTTAATTTCCTATAAAACACTCATTGAAAGTGATTTCATCTCGATTTAACAATAATTAAAAATTTACCTCGATTTTTAATAACTTTTTCAAAATCGACGTTTCACGGCCAAAGAAGCATACTTTGAGTATTTCTTCACTATTTTCAAATATGTTCACTGAAACCATTATTTTTATACTTTTTGCTTTAATTCAAGCAAATGTAACGATATTCAATCAAAAAACTGTTAAAATTAAATTTTTCAATAAGAAATCGTTGTCACGGATTTTGTATCTTGAAAAAAAAAACATGCGATTTTTTCGGTACACTTTTAAATGCATTTTTTTCTGGAGAAATGTTTGACCGAATTCAGCTTAATTCCCTATAAAACACTCATTAAAAGTGATTTCATCTCGATTGAACAATAATTAAAAATGTACCTCGATTTTTAATAACATTTTAAAAATCGACGTTTCGCCGCCAACGAAGCATATTTTGAGTATTTCTTCACTATTTACAAATATATTCACTGAAACCATTATTTTTATACTTTTTCTTTAATTCAAGCAAATGTAACGATATTCAATCAAAAAACTGTTAAAATTAAATTTTTCAATAAGAAATCGTTGTCACGGATTTTGTATCTTGAAGAAGAAAAACATGCGATTTTTTCGGTACTTTTTTGAATATATTTTTTTCTGGAGAAATTTTTGACCGAATTCAGCTTAATTCCCTATAAAACACTCATTAAAAGTGATTTCATCTCGATTGAACAATAAATAAAAATGTACCTCGATTTTTAATAACATTTTCAAAATCGACGTTTCACGGCCAAAGAAGCATATTTTGAGTATTTCTTCACTATTTTCAAATATAACCACTGAAACCATTATTTTTATACTTTTTGCTTTAATTCAAGCAATGTAACGATATTCATTCAAAAAACTGTTAAAATTCAATTTTCAATAAGAAATCGTATTCACGGATTTTGTGTCTTGAAGAAGAAAAACCTTCGATTTTTTCGGTACTTTTTTGAATGCTTTTTTTCTGGAGAAATTTTTTTTTCTGGAGATGAAATCACTTTTAATTAATGTTTTATAGGGAATTAAGCTGAATTCGGTCAAAAATTTCTCCAGAAAAAAATGCATTCAAAAAAGTACCGAAAAAATCGCAGGTTTTTCTTCTTCAAGACACAAAATCCGTGAATACGATTTCTTATTGAAAATTGAATTTTAACAGTTTTTTGAATGAATATCGTTACATTGCTTGAATTAAAGCAAAAAGTATAAAAATAATGGTTTCAGTGGTTATATTTGAAAATAGTGAAGAAATACTCAAAATATGCTTCTTTGGCCGTGAAACGTCGATTTTGAAAATGTTATTAAAAATCGAGGTACATTTTTATTTATTGTCCTGACGAACATTTAATTTTTGGGCTTCCGTGGCTCAATGTTAGCGCGTTCGGCTGTTAATCGAAAGGTTGGTGGTTCGAGCCCATCCGGGAGCGGTGTTGTGAGGTCTCAGATGTAGCGTGAAAAGTCAAACTTTTTCCATAATACGTGATAACCATTTATTTTCTGAGCTTCCGTGGCTCAATGGTTAGCGCGTTCGGCTGTTAAGCAATAGGTTGGTGGTTCGAGCCTACCCGGGAGCGGTGTTTTGGGATCTCAAATGTAACGTAAATAGCCAAAGTTTTTCCACAATACCTGACGACCATTCCATTTTTGGCGCAATGGTTAGCGCGTTCGGCTGTTAACCGAAAGGATGGTGGTTCGAGCCCACCTGGGAGAGGTGTTGTAGGGTCTCAGATGTAACGTAAAAAGTCATAACTTATCCACAAAACCTAACAACCATTTAATTTCTGAGCTTCTGTGGCTCAATGGTTAGCGCGTTCGGCTGTTAACCAATTGGTTGGTTTTTCGAGCCTATCCGGGAGAAGTGTTGTGACGTCTCAGATGTAACGTAAAATGTCAGAGTTTTTCCACAATATCTGACGAACATTTAATTTTTGGGCTTGCGTGGCGCAATGGTTAGCGCGTTCAGCTGTTAATCGAAAGGTTGGTGGTTCGAGGCCACCCGGGAGAGGTGTTGTTGGGTCTCATATGTAGCGTAAAAAGACAAAACTTTTCCACAATACGTGACAACCATTTATCTTCTGAGCTTTCGTGGCTCAATGGTTAGCGCGTTCGGCTATTAACCAATAGGTTGGTGGTTCGAGCCCACCCGGGAGCGGTGTTTTTGGATCTCAAATGTAACGTAAATAGCCAAAATATTTCCACAATACCTGACGACTATTTAATTTTTGGGCGTCCGTGGCGAATGGTTAGCGCGTTCGGCTGTTAGTCGAAAGGTTGGTGGTTCGAGCCCATCCGGGAGCGGTGTTGTGAGGCCTCAGATGTGAAGTAAAAAGTCAAAGTTTTACCTCAATTCCTGACGAAAATTTAATTTTTGGGCTTCAGTGGCGCAATGGTTAGCGCGTTCGGCTATTAACCAATAGGTTGGTGGTTCGAGCCCATCCGGGAGAAGTGTTGTGACGTCTCAGATGTAAGGTTAAATTTCAGAGTTTTTCCACAATACCTGACGAACATTTAATTTTTGGGCTTCCGTGGCGCAATGGTTAGCGCGTTCAGCTGTTAATCGAAAGGTTGGTGGTTCGAGCCCACCCGGAAGAGGTGATGTGGGGTCTCAGATGTAGCGTAAAAAGTCAAAACTTTTCCACAATACGTGACAACCATTTAATTTCTGAGCTTCAGTGGCGCAATGGTCAGCGCGTTCAGCTGTTAACCGAAAGGTTGGTGGTTCGAGCCCTCCCGGGAGCGGTGTTGTGACGTCTCAGATGTAACGTAAAATGTCAGAGTTTTTCCACAATACCTGACGAGCATTTAATTTTTGGGCTTCCGTGGCGCAATGGTTAGCGCGTTCAGCTGTTAATCGAAAGGTTGATGGTTCGAGCCCACCCGAGAGAGGTGTTGTGAGGTCTCAGATGTAGCGTGAAAAGTCAAACTTTTTCCATAATACGTGATAACAATTTATTTTCTGATCTTTCGTGGCTCAATGGTTAGCGCGTTCGGCTGTTAACCCATAGCTTGGTGGTTCGAGCCCACCCGGGAGAGGTGTTGTGGGGTCTCAAATGTAACGTAGAGAGCCAAAGTTTTTCCACAATACCTGACAACCGTTTAATTTCTGAGCTTCCGTGGCTCAATGGTTAGCGCGTTCAGCTGTTAACCAATAGGTTGGTGGTTCGAGCCCAAACGAGAGAGGATTTGTGGGGTCTCAGAAGTAGCGTGAAAAGTCGTAACTTTTCAACAATACCTGACAACCATTTAATTATTGGGCGTCCGTGGCGCAATGGTTAGCGCATTCAGCTGTTAATCGAAAGGTTGGTGGTTCGAGCCCACCCGGGAGAGGTGTTGTGGGGTCTCAAATGTAACGTAGAAAGCCAAAGTTTTTCCACAATACATGACAACCGTTTAATTTCTGAGCTTCCGTGGCTCAATGGTTAGCGCGTTCAGCTGTTAACCAATAGGTTGGTGGTTCGAGCCCACCCGGGAGCGGTGTTGTGTGATCTCAAATGTAACGTAGAAAGCCAAAGTTTTTCCACAATACCAGACGACCATTTAATTTTTGGGCTTCCGTGGCGCAATGGTTAGCGCGTTCGGCTGTTAACCGAAAGGTTGGTGGTTCGAGCCCATCCGGGAGCGGTGTTGTGAGGCCTCAGATGTGAAGTAAAAAGTCAAAGTTTTACCTCAATACCTGAAGAAAATTTAATTTTTGGGCTTCAGTGGCGCAATGGTTAGCGCGTTCGGCTATTAACCAATAGGTTGGTGGTTCGAGCCAATCCGGGAGAAGTGTTGTGACGTCTCAGATGTAACGTAAAATGTCAGAGTTTTTCCACAATACCTGACGAACATTTAATTTTTGGGCTTCAGTGGCGCAATGGTCAGCGCGTTCAGCTGTTAACCGAAAGGTTGGTGGTTCGAGCCCAAACGAGAGAGGTTTTGTGGGGTCTCAGATGTAGCGTGAAAAGTCGTAACTTTTCAACAATACCTGACAACCATTTAATTTCTGAGTTTCCGTGGCTCAATGGTTAGCGCGTTCGGCTGTTAACCAATAGGTTGGTGGTTCTAGCCCATCCGGGAGCGGTGTTGTGACGTCTCAGATGTAACGTAAAATGTCAGAGTTTTTCCACAATATCTGACGAACATTTAATTTTTGGGCTTGCGTGGCGCAATGGTTAGCGCGTTCAGCTGTTAATCGAAAGGTTGGTGGTTCGAGGCCACCCGGGAGAGGTGTTGTTGGGTCTCATATGTAGCGTAAAAAGACAAAACTTTTCCACAATACGTGACAACCATTTATTTTCTGAGCTTTCGTGGCTCAATGGTTAGCGCGTTCGGCTGTTAACCAATAGGTTGGTGGTTCGAGCCCACCCGGGAGCGGTGTTTTTGGATCTCAAATGTAACGTAAATAGCCAAAATATTTCCACAATACCTGACGACCATTTAATTTTTGGGCGTCCGTGGCGAATGGTTAGCGCGTTCGGCTGTTAGCCGAAAGGTTGGTGGTTCGAGCCCATCCGGGAGCGGTGTTGTGAGGCCTCAGATGTGAAGTAAAAAGTCAAAGTTTTACCTCAATTCCTGACGAAAATTTAATTTTTGGGCTTCAGTGGCGCAATGGTTAGCGCGTTCGGCTATTAACCAATAGGTTGGTGGTTCGAGCCCATCCGGGAGAAGTGTTGTGACGTCTCAGATGTAACGTAAAATGTCAGAGTTTTTCCACAATACCTGACGAACATTTAATTTTTGGGCTTCCGTGGCGCAATGGTTAGCGCGTTCAGCTGTTAATCGAAAGGTTGGTGGTTCGAGCCCACCCGGAAGAGGTGATGTGGGGTCTCAGATGTAGCGTAAAAAGTCAAAACTTTTCCACAATACGTGACAACCATTTAATTTCTGAGCTTCAGTGGCGCAATGGTCAGCGCGTTCAGCTGTTAACCGAAAGGTTGGTGGTTCGAGCCCTCCCGGGAGCGGTGTTGTGACGTCTCAGATGTAACGTAAAATGTCAGAGTTTTTCCACAATACCTGACGAGCATTTAATTTTTGGGCTTCCGTGGCGCAATGGTTAGCGCGTTCAGCTGTTAATCGAAAGGTTGGTGGTTCGAGCCCACCCGAGAGAGGTGTTGTGAGGTCTCAGATGTAGCGTGAAAAGTCAAACTTTTTCCATAATACGTGATAACAATTTATTTTCTGATCTTTCGTGGCTCAATGGTTAGCGTGTTCGGCTGTTAACCCATAGCTTGGTGGTTCGAGCCCACCCGGGAGCGGTGTTTTTGGATCTCAAATGTAACGTAAATAGCGAAAGTTTTTCCGCAATACCTGACGACCATTTTTTTTGGGCGTCCGTGGCGCAATGGTTAGCGCGTTCGGCTGTTAACCGAAAGGTTGGTGGTTCGAGCCCATCCGGGAGCGGTGTTGTGAGGCCTCAGATGTGAAGTAAAAAGTCAAAGTTTTACCTCAATACCTGACGAACATTTAATTTTTGGGCTTCAGTGGCGCAATGGTCAGCGCGTTCAGCTGTTAACCGAAAGGTTGGTGGTTCGAGCCCAAACGAGAGAGGTTTTGTGGGGTCTCAGATGTAGCGTGAAAAGTCTTAACTTTTCAACAATATCTGACAACCATTTAATTTTTGGGCATCCGTGGCGCAATGGCTAGCGCGTTCGGCTGTTAACCGAAAGGTTGGTGGTTCGAGCCCATCCGGGAGCGGTGTTGTGACGTCTCAGATGTTACGTAAAATGTCAGAGTTTTTCCACAATACCTGACAACCATTTAATTTCGGAGCTTCCGTGGCGCAGTAATTAGCGCGTCCAGCTCTTAATCGAAAGGTTGGTGGTTCGAGCCCACCCGGAAGAGGTGTTGTGGGGTCTCAGATGTAGCGTTAAAGGTCAAAACTTTTCCACAATACGTGACAACCATTTAATTTCTGATCTTCCGTGGCTCAATGGTTAGCGCGTTCGGCTGTTAACCAATAGGTTGGTGGTTCGAGCCCACCCGGGAGCGGTGTTTTTGGATCTCAAATGTAACGTAAATAGCCAAAGTTTTTCCACAATACCTGACGACCATTTAATTTTTGGGCCTCAGTGGCGAATGGTTAGCGCGTTCAGCTGTTAACCGAAAGGTTGGTGGTTCGAGCCCTCCCGGGAGCGGTGTTGTGACGTCTCAGATGTAAGGTAAAATGTCAGAGTTTTTCCAAAACACCTGACGAACATTTAACTTTTGGGCTTCCGTGGCGCAATGGTTAGCGCGTTCGGCTGTTAATCGAAAGGTTGGTGGTTCGAGCCCATCCGGGAGCGGTGTTGTGAGGTCTCAGATGTAGCGTGAAAAGTCAAACTTTTTCCATAATACGTGATAACCATTTATTTTCTGAGCTTCCGTGGCTCAATGGTTAGCGCGTTCGGCTGTTAACCAATAGGTTGGTGGTTCGAGCCCACCCGGGAGCGGTGTTTTGGGATCTCAAATGTAACGTAAATAGCCAAAGTTTTTCCACAATACCTGACGACCATTTAATTTTTGGGCCTCAGTGGCGCAATGGTTAGCGCGTTCAGCTGTTAACCGAAAGGTTGGTGGTTCGAGCCCACCCGGGAGAGGTGTTGTGGGGTCTCAAATGTAACGTAGAAAGCCAAAGTTTTTCCACAATACCTGACAACCGTTTAATTTCTGAGCTTCCGTGGCTCAATGGTTAGCGCGTTCAGCTGTTAACCAATAGGTTGGTGGTTCGAGCCCAAACGAGAGAGGATTTGTAGGGTCTCAGAAGTAGCGTGAAAAGTCGTAACTTTTCAACAATACCTGACAACCATTTAATTATTGGGCGTCCGTGGCGCAATGGTTAGCGCGTTCAGCTGTTAATCGAAAGGTTGGTGGTTCGAGCCCACCCGGGAGAGGTGTTGTGGGGTCTCAAATGTAACGTAGAAAGCCAAAGTTTTTCCACAATACCTGACGAGCATTTAATTTTTGGGCTTCCGTGGCGCAATGGTTAGCGCGTTCAGCTGTTAATCGAAAGGTTGGTGGTTCAAGCCCACCCGGGAGAGGTGTTGTGAGGTCTCAGATGTAGCGTGAAAAGTCAAACTTTTTCAATAATACGTGATAACCATTTATTTTCTGATCTTTCGTGGCTCAATGGTTAGCGCGTTCGGCTGTTAACCAATAGCTTGGTGGTTCGAGCCCACCCGGGAGCGGTGTTTTTGGATCTCAAATGTAACGTAAATAGCCAAAGTTTTTCCGCAATACCTGACGACCATTTTTTTTGGGCGTCCGTGGCGCAATGGTTAGCGCGTTCGGCTGTTAACCGAAAGGTTGGTGGTTCGAGCCCATCCGGTAGCGGTGTTGTGAGGTCTCAGATGTGACGTAAAAAGTCAAGATTTTTACACAATACCTAACGAGCATTTAACTTTTGGGCTTCCGTGGCGCAATGGTTAGCGCGTTCGGCTGTTAACCAATAGGTTGGTGGTTCGAGCCCATCCGGGAGCGGTGTTGTGAGGTCTCAGATGTGAAGTAAAAAGTCAAAGTTTTACCTCAATACCTGAAGAAAATTTAATTTTTGGGCTTCAGTGGCGCAATGGTTAGCGCGTTCGGCTATTAACCAATAGGTTGGTGGTTCGAGCCCATCCGGGAGAAGTGTTGTGACGTCTCAGATGTAACGTAAAATGTCAGAGTTTTTCCACAATACCTGACGAACATTTAATTTTTGGGCTTCAGTGGCGCAATGGTCAGCGCGTTCAGCTGTTAACCGAAAGGTTGGTGGTTCGAGCCCAAACGAGAGAGGTTTTGTGGGGTCTCAGATGTAGCGTGAAAAGTCGTAACTTTTCAACAATACCTGACAACCATTTAATTTCTGAGCTTCCGTGGCTCAATGGTTAGCGCGTTCGGCTGTTAACCAATAGGTTGGTGGTTCTAGCCCATCCGGGAGCGGTGTTGTGATGTCTCAGATGTAACGTAAAATGTCAGAGTTTTTCCACAATACCTGACGAACATTTAATTTTTGGGCTTCCGTGGCGCAATGGTTAGCGCGTTCGGCTGTTAACCAATAGGTTGGTGGTTCGAGCCCATCCGGGAGCGGTGTTGTGAGGTCTCAGATGTGACGTAAGAAGTCAAGGTTTTTACACAATACCTGACGAGTATTTAACTTTTGGGCTTCCGTGGCGCAATGGTTAGCGCGTTCGGCTGTTAACCAATAGGTTGGTGGTTCGAGCCCATCCGGGAGCGGTGTTGTGAGGTCTCAGATGTGACGTAAAAAGTGAAGGTTTTTACACAATACCTGACGAGCATTTAATTTTTGGGATTCCGTGGCGCAATGGTTAGCGCGTTCAGCTGTTAATCGAAAGGTTGGTGGTTCGAGCCCACCCGGGAGAGGTGTTGTGGGGTCTCGAATGTAACGTAGAAAGCCAAAGTTTTTCCACAACACCTGACAACCATTTAATTTCTGAGCTTCCGTGACTCAATGGTTAGCGCGTTCGGCTGTTAACCAATAGGTTGGTGGTTCGAGCCCATCCGGGAGCGGTGTTGTGAGGTCTCAGATGTGACGTAAAAAGTCAAGGTTTTTACACAATACCTGACGAGCATTTAACTTTTGGGCTTCCGTGGCGCAATGGTTAGCGCGTTCGGCGGTTAACCAATAGGTTGGTGGTTCGAGCCCAAACGAGAGAGGTTTTGTGGGGTCTCAGATGTAGCGTGAAAAGTCAAAACTTTTCCACAATACGTGACAACCATTTAATTTCTGAGCTTCAGTGGCGCAATGGTCAGCGCGTTCAGCTGTTAACCGAAAGGTTGGTGGTTCGAGCCCTCCCGGGAGCGGTGTTGTGACGTCTCAGATGTAACGTAAAATGTCAGAGTTTTTCCACAATACCTGACGAGCATTTAATTTTTGGGCTTCCGTGGCGCAATGGTTAGCGCGTTCAGCTGTTAATCGAAAGGTTGGTGGTTCAAGCCCACCCGGGAGAGGTGTTGTGAGGTCTCAGATGTAGCGTGAAAAGTCAAACTTTTTCAATAATACGTGATAACCATTTATTTTCTGATCTTTCGTGGCTCAATGGTTAGCGCGTTCGGCTGTTAACCAATAGCTTGGTGGTTCGAGCCCACCCGGGAGCGGTGTTTTTGGATCTCAAATGTAACGTAAATAGCCAAAGTTTTTCCGCAATACCTGACGACCATTTTTTTTTGGGCGTCCGTGGCGCAATGGTTAGCGCGTTCGGCTGTTAACCGAAAGGTTGGTGGTTCGAGCCCATCCGGTAGCGGTGTTGTGAGGTCTCAGATGTGACGTAAAAAGTCAAGATTTTTACACAATACCTAACGAGCATTTAACTTTTGGGCTTCCGTGGCGCAATGGTTAGCGCGTTCGGCTGTTAACCAATAGGTTGGTGGTTCGAGCCCATCCGGGAGCGGTGTTGTGAGGTCTCAGATGTGAAGTAAAAAGTCAAAGTTTTACCTCAATACCTGAAGAAAATTTAATTTTTGGGCTTCAGTGGCGCAATGGTTAGCGCGTTCGGCTATTAACCAATAGGTTGGTGGTTCGAGCCCATCCGGGAGAAGTGTTGTGACGTCTCAGATGTAACGTAAAATGTCAGAGTTTTTCCACAATACCTGACGAACATTTAATTTTTGGGCTTCAGTGGCGCAATGGTCAGCGCGTTCAGCTGTTAACCGAAAGGTTGGTGGTTCGAGCCCAAACGAGAGAGGTTTTGTGGGGTCTCAGATGTAGCGTGAAAAGTCGTAACTTTTCAACAATACCTGACAACCATTTAATTTCTGAGCTTCCGTGGCTCAATGGTTAGCGCGTTCGGCTGTTAACCAATAGGTTGGTGGTTCTAGCCCATCCGGGAGCGGTGTTGTGATGTCTCAGATGTAACGTAAAATGTCAGAGTTTTTCCACAATACCTGACGAACATTTAATTTTTGGGCTTCCGTGGCGCAATGGTTAGCGCGTTCGGCTGTTAACCAATAGGTTGGTGGTTCGAGCCCATCCGGGAGCGGTGTTGTGAGGTCTCAGATGTGACGTAAGAAGTCAAGGTTTTTACACAATACCTGACGAGTATTTAACTTTTGGGCTTCCGTGGCGCAATGGTTAGCGCGTTCGGCTGTTAACCAATAGGTTGGTGGTTCGAGCCCATCCGGGAGCGGTGTTGTGAGGTCTCAGATGTGACGTAAAAAGTGAAGGTTTTTACACAATACCTGACGAGCATTTAATTTTTGGGATTCCGTGGCGCAATGGTTAGCGCGTTCAGCTGTTAATCGAAAGGTTGGTGGTTCGAGCCCACCCGGGAGAGGTGTTGTGGGGTCTCGAATGTAACGTAGAAAGCCAAAGTTTTTCCACAACACCTGACAACCATTTAATTTCTGAGCTTCCGTGACTCAATGGTTAGCGCGTTCGGCTGTTAACCAATAGGTTGGTGGTTCGAGCCCATCCGGGAGCGGTGTTGTGAGGTCTCAGATGTGACGTAAAAAGTCAAGGTTTTTACACAATACCTGACGAGCATTTAACTTTTGGGCTTCCGTGGCGCAATGGTTAGCGCGTTCGGCGGTTAACCAATAGGTTGGTGGTTCGAGCCCAAACGAGAGAGGTTTTGTGGGGTCTCAGATGTAGCGTGAAAAGTCGTAACTTTTCCACAATACCTGACAACCATTTAATTTCTGAGCTTCCGTGGCTCAATGGTTAGCGCGTTCGGCTGTTAACCAATAGGTTGGTGGTTCTAGCCCATCCGGGAGCGGTGTTGTGATGTCTCAGATGTAACGTAAAATGTCAGAGTTTTTCCACAATACCTGACGAACATTTAATTTTTGGGCTTCCGTGGCGCAATGGTTAGCGCGTTCAGCTGTTAATCGAAAGGTTGGCGGTTCGAGCCCACCCGGAAGAGGTGATGTGGGGTCTCAGATGTAGCGTAAAAAGTCAAAACTTTTCCACAATACGTGACAACCATTTAATTTCTGAGCTTCAGTGGCGCAATGGTCAGCGCGTTCAGCTGTTAACCGAAAGGTTGGTGGTTCGAGCCCTCCCGGGAGCGGTGTTGTGACGTCTCAGATGTAACGTAAAATGTCAGAGTTTTTCCACAATACCTGACGAGCATTTAATTTTTGGGCTTCCGTGGCGCAATGGTTAGCGCGTTCAGCTGTTAATCGAAAGGTTGGTGGTTCAAGCCCTCCCGGGAGAGGTGTTGTGAGGTCTCAGATGTAGCGTGAAAAGTCAAACTTTTTCCATAATACGTGATAACCATTTATTTTCTGATCTTTCGTGGCTCAATGGTTAGCGCGTTCGGCTGTTAACCAATAGCTTGGTGGTTCGAGCCCACCCGGGAGCGGTGTTTTTGGATCTCAAATGTAACGTAAATAGCCAAAGTTTTTCCGCAATACCTGACGACCATTTTTTTTTGGGCGTCCGTGGCGCAATGGTTAGCGCGTTCGGCTGTTAACCGAAAGGTTGGTGGTTCGAGCCCATCCGGGAGCGGTGTTATGAGGTCTCAGATGTGACGTAAAAAGTCAAGGTTTTTACACAATACCTAACGAGCATTTAACTTTTGGGCTTCCGTGGCGCAATGGTTAGCGCGTTCGGCTGTTAACCAATAGGTTGGTGGTTCGAGCCCATCCGGGAGCGGTGTTGTGAGGTCTCAGATGTGACGTAAAAAGTCAAGGTTTTTACACAATACCTGACGAGCATTTAACTTTTGGGCTTCCGTGGCGCAATGGTTAGCGCGTTCGGCTGTTAACCAATAGGTTGGTGGTTCGAGCCCATCCGGGAGCGGTGTTGTGAGGTCTCAGATGTGACGTAAGAAGTCAAGGTTTTTACACAATACCTGACGAGTATTTAACTTTTGGGCTTCCGTGGCGCAATGGTTAGCGCGTTCGGCTGTTAACCAATAGGTTGGTGGTTCGAGCCCATCCGGGAGCGGTGTTGTGAGGTCTCAGATGTGACGTAAAAAGTCAAGGTTTTTACACAATACCTGACGAGCATTTAATTTTTGGGATTCCGTGGCGCAATGGTTAGCGCGTTCAGCTGTTAATCGAAAGGTTGGTGGTTCGAGCCCACCCGGGAGAGGTGTTGTGGGGTCTCAAATGTAACGTAGAAAGCCAAAGTTTTTCCACAACACCTGACAACCATTTAATTTTTGGGCTTCTGTGGCGCAATGGTTAGCGCGTTCGGCTGTTAACCAATAGGTTGGTGGTTCGAGCCCATCCGGGAGCGGTGTTGTGAGGTCTCAGATGTGACGTAAAAAGTCAAGGTTTTTACACAATACCTGACGAGCATTTAACTTTTGGGCTTCCGTGGCGCAATGGTTAGCGCGTTCGGCGGTTAACCAATAGGTTGGTGGTTCGAGCCCATCCGGGAGCGGTGTTGTCAGGTCTCAGATGTGACGTAAAAAGTCAAGTTTTTTGCACAATACCTGACGAGCATTTAGCTTTTGGGCTTCCGTGGCGCAATGGTTAGCGCGTTCGGCTGTTAAGCAATAGGTTGGTGGTTCGAGCCCATCCGGGAGCGGTGTTGTGAGGTCTCAGTCAAGTCAAGGTTATAAAGATGAAGGTTAATTTGTCTCACTTAATTTAAATTCGAATTTTTAACTAGCACTCTCGGCAACGGCCATATCTTAGGCCAAGTTACGTCGATTTTGAAAATGTTATTAAAAATCGAGGTACATTTTTATTTATTGTTCAATCGAGATGAAATCACTTTTAATGAGTGTTTTATAGGGAATTAAGCTCAATTCGGTCAAAAATTTCTCCAGAAAAAAATGCATTCAAAAAAGTACCGAAAAAATCGCAGGTTTTTCTTCTTCAAGACACAAAATCCGTGAATACGATTTCTTATTGAAAATTGAATTTTAACAGTTTTTTGAATGAATATCGTTACATTGCTTGAATTAAAGCAAAAAGTATAAAAATAATGGTTCCAGTGGTTATATTTGAAAATAGTGTAGAAATACTCAAAATATGCTTCTTTGGCCGTGAAACGTCGATTTTGAAAATGTTATTAAAAATCGAGGTACATTTTTATTTATTGTCCTGACGAACATTTAATTTTTGGGCTTCCGTGGCTCAATGTTAGCGCGTTCGGCTGTTAATCGAAAGGTTGGTGGTTCGAGCCCATCCGGGAGCGGTGTTTTGGGATCTCAAATGTAACGTAAATAGCCAAAGTTTTTCCACAATACCTGACGACCATTTTTTTTTGGGCGTCCGTGGCGCAATGGTTAGCGCGTTCGCCTGTTAACCGAAAGGTTGGTGGTTCGAGCCCATCCGGGAGCGGTGTTGTGACGTCTCAGATGTTACGTAAAATGTCAGAGTTTTTCCACAATACCTGACGAACATTTAATTTTTGGGCTTCCGTGGCGCAATAATTAGCGCGTCCAGCTGTTAATCGAAAGGTTGGTGGTTCGAGCCCACCCGGGAGCGGTGTTGTGGGATCTCAAATGTAACGTAGAAAGCCAAATTTTTTCCACAATACCTGACTACCATTTAATTTTTGGGCTTCCTTGGCGCAATGGTTAGCGCGTTCGGCTGTTAACCGAAAGGATGGTGGTTCGAGCCCACCTGGGAGAGGTGTTGTAGGGTCTCAGATGTAACGTAAAAAGTCATAACTTATTTTTGTGTGTTTGTACGACTACACAGGAGTTGATACTTTAAAACTATGGTTTTATTTACAATGATTTATACATGATCGAGGTCCGAGATAGACTGAATTTTTAACACAGAGAGGGGGCCTTTTTATACACGATGTAACGAAATATTTCTCAAATTCCAAGAAATATTCCTTTCCATCTGCGTATGATTGCTTTTGCCCATGCCTACGGCGTATAATTGCTTTTGCCCATGCCTACGTATAGTTTAGAAAGATAGTAGAGATCCGTAGAGAATAGTAGATAAAGCCTAATGCGAAAGGGTGAAAATCGTATACCGGCGAAGTTCAATACCTTAGCGTCGCCATTAGACCCCCGTAAATTGTCACCGCTCCTTTTTCTCGTTATACCATAAAAGCCATACCTGGGGTCATAAATTAAGATAGAAAATATTGTATCCAATGTATTTTTATTTAAGTGCATGCCATTTCTATTGAACTCGTTCCTTTTCCAGAATCTACCGACCAATGCAAATAATAGTTTAAGCCGATAGTAGTGCGTTTTCGTGGAAGACGGTTTTTAGCGCGTTACCGCGAAAGCCATTAAGTAAAAAGGAACGCCATCCGTCCTTAATTGGAGGGCTCATGTGGGACCGATATTGGTGGCCATATGAAGCCGAAATAGAAGCACGGTTGTATAGAATAGCATTAAGAAGACCCAGGTTAAAACGGGGTTTCAAGATTTTAACCATAAAGGAAAATCATTCTGAGCTCGAGAGCCGAAGCACCAACAGCTAACTTAAAAACTTCTTCTGGACCAAGGATGGACAAAAAGACTTAGTCTCCGCGCTGGCCGCAAAAACTAATACTTAGAATCCTGAATTGAGACCAGCTCTCCTCACACCAGAAGTTCCTCATGGACAGCCGTTGCCTTCTACCATCGTAGTAGCCCGTAGTAGCCCACGCCGTATTAACTCTCGTATCGTTACATCTCATCTCTTCAACTCTATGGCCACTGTTCTCCGAATCTACATTCTTCAATTCTTCAAGTCTCGAGACCAACGATAAGTGATGAGTACAATTGACTTAACGCGTAGTAGTAGTAGCCGTGTATATAGTAGTGTTAATATTAGTAGTATATAATTTTAGTAGTAATATTTAATCTGGCATTGGTCGAGTAGCGCATGCTGCATGTTATTATTTTGGGGGTAATGTAATTTTATAATAGTAGTATAATTTAGTAGTAGTAGTAACCATTTAATTGACTAGTAGTCTAATTTAATATTAAGTAAATACTTTGTTTTTGTGTATTGTCGAAGTAATACTTCATAGTATTAATAGTAGTTTAATAATTATGTTTCATAATAAACATGACTCTTGGTATGGCAAAAACCTGTCCTTATTATAACCTATTTTAATCCATTTATAAGTTTAATAGTAGTTGTAGTAGATAATGTCAACGCTAGGCGTAGTAGTCCGCCGGTAGTAGCAAAATAGCGTTACATTTTGGGGGCCCAGCCGGGATTGCCTTTCTATGCCAGTATTAACTAGTACGGAGGCATCCAGAACTTTAATTTCAGCCAATTAGTAGAAACCGTAATTTTAGCTAATTAGTAGAAACCGTAATTTTAGCTAATTAGTAGAAAGCTATGACGATAGTAGGAGGTATGAAATATTTTATAGTCTAACTGATGACTGGTAAGGTTAATCATTCAAATTGCACACCCCAATTGGGATCATTTTCTAGCTGCCCAGATTGTTTACAATCATATAGAGTATCTCAAACTGTAGGTAGAGAAAAGCGGGCACAGGGAAGAGATAGTAGAAAAATGAACACATTAAACGTTAATAATGTGGGTGCTGGAGCAGGGGTTAGTAGTGGAACAGCAGCTAGTAATATAGTAGTAGTAACTAGCGTGCCAAGTATCCTCTCTCCTCCAGTAACGACCATTAGTAGTAGCAATACAAGTAATTTGAGTAATTCAACCTCTACCACCAGTTCAAATATGAATACCATCCCATCAGTAGTAAATCCCATACCTCCGGGTATGCAGTTGATTTCTACCGTAGATTTAGCGGCGATGCAAAAGCAATTAGCCGACTTGCAAGTGCAGTTAACACAACTCGCACAAGCACAAAATTTAGTAGCCTCACTTCCTCAGGCCGCTCAGACTTTGGGGATTAATAATCAACCCCCACCTCCTAATCCGACTGTACCTTTAGCAGTCCAGACTATTCCTAGTAGTGCCGCTAATTTTACAGCGCAAAATAGTCCGCACACGTCGACATTAGGTGGGTCTAGCATGCATTATAATAGAATGCCAAAAATTAACACCCCAACTTTCACTGGGAAACCATCCGATATGAGTAGGAAGGATTTTTTAGTAAAGATTTTACAAATCAGGGAGACTCTAGCTATGCCAGACGATCTCTTTATTCAATCGTGGGTACCCCAGATGTTCATAGGTCCGGCATTAGAATGGTGGCAATCTTTACCAACCAAGCCCACCGAGTTTTCAGAGTTACAGAAAGTAATTAAGAGGGAATTCGCTTTCGACGTAAACGACGCTGCATTAAGCGAACAAATTATTAGTAGGAAACAAGGGCCTAACGAAGGAGTTCGCGACTATATAAATAGCATGCGCGAATTAATGCTTCAAATGGAAGCTCAGTTGCCACTCTCTCTCCAGGTGGAATATGTTTATCGCAATATGAGAACAAGTATAAAACCATATTTAGCCACCAAAAACTTTAAAAACGTTAGCGAGCTTTTGGAGGCCGCCGTTCGCGTCGAGCTTTCGAAGGGAGCAGTGGGAGGTCAAGCCCAAGAAAATAACTCTAGGGACAACAGTGACCTAGAAAATAGAAACCACAGAAGCGGGCGACGTAGACATAAACCAAGTAGTTTCCAGCCTAGAGCAAACCCCCCTAGTTTCAATAGTAACTTCGTGATTAGGTGTATGCATTGCAATCAAGAAGGGCACAAAGTACCCGATTGCCCTACCGTAGTTTGCACCATTTGTGGGAAGAAGGGCCATATCCAAAGGTATTGCCAGCAAGCGGGAAACGACAGGAGGGGAGGTCCCAGAGGAGAGGGAGCCCCCCCAAAGAGAAAGTAGAAATCCTCCAAAATAGCCCCTTTGCCTTTGACTGTCTCCACGTGTCAAAAGATAGCGATCGAAAGAAATGCCTCATAGAGATTAACGTAGCGGGTATTCCTACAATAGCATTAGTAGAATCGGGAAGCTCCGTTACTTTAATTGATTGTACCCTTAGTAGTAGTTTAGTACAATTAGGATTTAAAATTTCACCGGTCAATATTAAACTTAGAGTTGTAGATAAAAATTCAATAGTAGTAAAAGAGGCAATCTCAATGTCTCTAGAATTTTCTGGCAAACTTTTGACACATGAGGCACTCATTCTCAAAGACCTGGCTTATCCGTGTATATTAGGATTGGACTTTTTAAGCACTTCCGGTATGACGGTTAGTTACGGTCAGATGAGTTGGTGTTGGGATACGAACCCTTCCGTCGAATATGAATTTTATAATAGTGGTAGTAATTTTAATTTAGTAGAATGTAATTTATTCGAGGACGAGGAGTTCGATGGAGAAGCTATTTGTAAGGCGATAGATGAAGCGCCCATAGATAAAGATAAGAAGGAGAAATTAAGAGCGCTAGTTTTTAAATTTAAAAGCGTGTTTTCTGTCAACCCCGGTTTAACTAAATCCACGGAGCATTACGTCGACACGGGCAATAGTCTGCCTATAGCGTGTCCACCGTATAGATACTCTCCACATAAGAGAGAAATAATAGATGGGATTATTCAAGAAATGTTGGACTTGAATTTAATCGAACCATGTAGTAGTCCATGGTCAGCTCCTACACTAGTAGTTGGAAAACCTGACGGAAAACATCGCTTAGTAATAGACTATAGGAAACTTAACAACGTAACACGCAGGGATTCATATCCCTTGCCAAGAATAGAAGACATTTTAGAGTCCATTAGAGCCCCAGATTATATCACAGTCATGGATATGAGAAGTGGGTATTGGCAAGTTTCATTACACGAGGGCAGTCGTGACACTTGCGCTTTTGTCACGCATAGTGGGATTTATAGACCCAAAGTTATGATGTTTGGACTGACAAACGCCCCAGCTACATTTCAGAGACTAGTCAATAATTTATTCGGTGGGTTAGCGAGAGAGGGAGTATTCGATTATTTCGACGATTTATACATAGTTTCAGACACTTTCGAAGATCATCTCGAAAGTTTAGAAAAGGTTTTAACTATTTTAAAGAACGACGGTCTGACAATAAAATCCTCGAAAACTCAATTCTGCCGCAAAAAGGCACACATCTTGGGACACCTTGTTTCTAGTCAAGGTATAGAAGTAGACCCAGAAAAAGTGAGTTCAATTAGAGAATACCCTATCCCTCGTACAGTACGACAACTAAGACGGTTCTTGGGAATGGCCGGCTTCTACCGGCGTTTCATCCCCAAGTTCGCGGACATAGCAACCCCTTTACATCACTTGACTCATGATAATGTTAGTTGGCAGTGGGGGCCTGAACAACAAAGCGCGTTCGAGACGCTGAAGAATAGACTCAGCTCCGCCCCAATAATAGCCTCGCCAAACTTTAAAGCCCCGTTCACTCTCTATACTGACGCGTCCAATTGTGGGCTTGGCGCCGTATTAACCCAAATAGTAGATGGGAAAAGTAGAGTAGTGCAATACGCGAGTAAGACTTTAGACTCCGCGCAGAGAAAGCTTTCTGTCACAGAAAGAGAATGTTTAGCCATAGTATGGGCGGTAGAAAAATTCAGGGTTTACTTGGAGGGCGCTCCTTTTGAAATCATTACTGACCACAAATCGCTAGAGTGGCTGAAAAATGCAAAAGATCCAACCGGAAAATTCACTAGATGGAGCACAAAGTTGCAGTCTTTTGATTTTAAAATTGTTTACATTCCGGGGAAAAATAATATAGTAGCAGACGCCCTCTCACGTATCCCAGAAGCTACAGAAACGGAAGAACCCGTTATAGGATTAGTAGAAATAGAAAAGACGGAACCAATAATTCTAGATAGAGAATTAATTATTGAAGAACAGCGCTTGGACGCAAAAATCAGTCGCCTCTTGAAGTTTCTGGAGGAACGTTCATTAGGTACTAAAGATAGTATAGGTAAATGGGTAGAACGAGTTGCACCCTCCTGTAAAATAATTGACGGTATTGTTTATAGAAACATTCCAATAGTAGGTCAGTTAGGAGGCGAAAATAGTAGTCGCAATAGTTGCAATAATAGTAGTAGTCGCAACGGTTGTAGAAATAGTAGTAGTCGCAACGGTTGTAGAAATAGTAGTAGTAGCAACAACAATAGTAGTAGTACTAGTCAGGATAACAATGGTGATAGTGCCATATGCCCTAACATAGTAGAATCGTTCATGGTAGTAGTTCCCGATAACCTAGTCAATATAGTAATGTCCGCCTGTCATGATATTCCGTCAGCTGGCCATCAAGGAGCCAGTAAAACTTTAGAAAGGATTAGAAAATATTACACCTGGGAAGGTATGGCAAAAGATGTTTGTAGATTTGTCAAAACATGCACAATTTGTCAAGAACATAAATCCCCACCCGTTAAGCAGGCAGGATTTATGAAATCTGCAGAACCTTCTCAACCTTGGGAAATAATTGGGATAGATCTGAAGGGTGAGTACCCTAGAAGTAGAAAGGGGAACACCCATATTTTAGTAGTTATAGACTATTCCACCAAGTGGGTTGAAGCTTTTCCATTAAAGAAAGCGACAACTAAAAACATAGCAAACATCCTGGTGAATCAAGTATTTTCTCGATTTGGCGTACCAAAAAGAATAGTCTCGGACAATGGGTCACAATTTGTGTCTAACCTAATTCGAGAAGTTTGCAGCCTGTTTAACATCAAACAGAGATTCACATCATTCTATAGCCCTCAGAGTAATCAAACCGAGCGAGCTAATAAGACCTTAGGAATGATGATTAAATGCTACGTCAAAGAGAGCCACCAGTATTGGGATGAAGGGCTTCAACAGTTCGTTATGGCATTGCGCGCCTCTAAAAACGAATCGACAGGGTTTACACCTTCGTTTTTAAATTTTGGTAGGGAAATAAGAGAAGCGCCCATCATGAACGTTGACCACAATCAACTATCGAAAGCTTGCGAGCAAATCGACCCCCTTAGCAAGGCAGAATTAATTAGTAGCGCCATAAAGAAAGCCCAGGCTAATTTAGTAGAAAGCCAGCAAAAGAATAAGGCTATTTATGATGAAAATAAGCGAGAGTTTGAATTTGTAGAGGGAGATTTAGTTTTGAAGAAAACTCACTTCCAATCTTCAGCAGGAAATAGGTTCTCCGCGAAGTTAGCACCATCTTGGGAAGGACCCTTTGTAATAGACACGAAGTTATCCCCTTACACCTACAAAATTCGCCCGCGAAATAGTAACCAGGCCTTGAAGGGAACCTTCAACTTGAGGGAACTTAAGCTCTATAATGAGCGTGACCAACTTGTTGAAGAGGCTAAAAACCTCAAACCTAGAGGGAAACCCGATATTGTCCGTCCTCCAGCAGACAGTAGTTTCCACATGAACTTGCGATCTCGCAAGGACTAAATACGGTCTTAGGGACTCTGTGTGAGAAGAAAGCATATTTCGCACGACTTACTTTCTGGGAAAGGTACACTCCCGGTTATAGTAATCATCGTCGTAGCATAGTTTACCCGAAGCCATTGTGATTAATTTTATGTGTATATTTGTATATTAGTTTGCTTTGTTTTAGTATTAGTAATTCCTAGTTAGTGACCAGTTTATTTGCCTCTCAGGGTCGTTCGGCTCTGAGGAGTGGGGAGTGTAACGAAATATTTCTCAAATTCCAAGAAATATTCCTTTCCATCTGCGTATGATTGCTTTTGCCCATGCCTACGGCGTATAATTGCTTTTGCCCATGCCTACGTATAGTTTAGAAAGATAGTAGAGATCCGTAGAGAATAGTAGATAAAGCCTAATGCGAAAGGGTGAAAATCGTATACCGGCGAAGTTCAATACCTTAGCGTCGCCATTAGACCCCCGTAAATTGTCACCGCTCCTTTTTCTCGTTATACCATAAAAGCCATACCTGGGGTCATAAATTAAGATAGAAAATATTGTATCCAATGTATTTTTATTTAAGTGCATGCCATTTCTATTGAACTCGTTCCTTTGCCAGAATCTACCGACCAATGCAAATAATAGTTTAAGCCGATAGTAGTGCGTTTTCGTGGAAGACGGTTTTTAGCGCGTTACCTCGAAAGCCATTAAGTAAAAAGGAACGCCATCCGTCCTTAATTGGAGGGCTCATGTGGGACCGATATTGGTGGCCATATGAAGCCGAAATAGAAGCACGGTTGTATAGAATAGCATTAAGAAGACCCAGGTTAAAACGGGGTTTCAAGATTTTAACCATAAAGGAAAATCATTCTGAGCTCGAGAGCCGAAGCACCAACAGCTAACTTAAAAACTTCTTCTGGACCAAGGATGGACAAAAAGACTTAGTCTCCGCGCTGGCCGCAAAAACTAATACTTAGAATCCTGAATTGAGACCAGCTCTCCTCACACCAGAAGTTCCTCATGGACAGCCGTTGCCTTCTACCATCGTAGTAGCCCGTAGAAGCCCACGCCGTATTAACTCTCGTATCGTTACATCTCATCTCTTCAACTCTATGGCCACTGTTCTCCGAATCTACATTCTTCAATTCTTCAAGTCTCGAGACCAACGATAAGTGATGAGTACAATTGACTTAACGCGTAGTAGTAGTAGCCGTGTATATAGTAGTGTTAATATTAGTAGTATATAATTTTAGTAGTAATATTTAATCTGGCATTGGTCGAGTAGCGCATGCTGCATGTTATTATTTTGGGGGTAATGTAATTTTATAATAGTAGTATAATTTAGTAGTAGTAGTAACCATTTAATTGACTAGTAGTCTAATTTAATATTAAGTAAATACTTTGTTTTTGTGTATTGTCGAAGTAATACTTCATAGTATTAATAGTAGTTTAATAATTATGTTTCATAATAAACATGACTCTTGGTATGGCAAAAACCTGTCCTTATTATAACCTATTTTAATCCATTTATAAGTTTAATAGTAGTTGTAGTAGATAATGTCAACGCTAGGCGTAGTAGTCCGCCGGTAGTAGCAAAATAGCGTTACAACGAGAGATTAGATAAATAATAGACATTAAGCTAATATGGGGCTGTTCATAAACTGGCCTACTAATAATACAAAGCATAATGTCACATCCCCTTTTTTTATACAAATAAGAATGCGTTTTATAAATTTAACTTAGTCGATGGCTTTGAGATTCTTCCGGATCGTGTTACTGTCCCTTTGTCGTCTTTTGGCAATTTGCTTCTTGTCTTTCTCTTATTCGTACTTTCCGGTGACCTCGTGGTATTGGACTCAGATGGATCAGCTCGCAAGTTCTCTCTGTCGGTATCTTGAATGTTTTCAGCATCTCGATCAATGATGTTTGGTGGATCTATGACGTCCTCTGGGCCAATACTTGATTCCGGAGTGAAAGACTTGATTCCGTGATTTTGATGACTGTCCGGTAGGGGAACTAGATGGAACCGGTTTCTTCGAATCCTTCCTTTAGACGTCTCGATTATATATGATCGGGGCTCCTCTGCTTTCTCGACAACGGTTCCTTCTTTGCGTAAATCGGTTATCCATACCCTTTTCCCAAGATCTAATTTGTGTAGCTCTCTGACTCTATGGCGTTGGTCGTAATCTCGTTTCTGAGTTTTTTTCTGCGTTAGTGATGTTTCTTTGATACGTTCTGCTGATAAGATCGTCGGGACAAGCATGTTTGACGGTAATGGGAGCGTTGTTCGGAGATGGCGACTCATAAGCATTTGTGCTGGACTGAAACCATTGGACGTCGGTGTAGATCGGTACGCCAAGAGTGCCAAAGGGATGTTGTCAGATTTCTTTAAAATGGATTTCGCTGTCTTTACTGCTGCTTCTGCGAACCCATTACTTTGAGAATATCTTGGGCTGCTCGTGATAGATCGAAATCCATATTTCTTGGAGAATGCGATGAATTCCAAGGTTCTTGTCGCTGATAAATTAGTGCCATTATCGCTGCGGACCACCTCTGGAATTCCGTGTCGTGCAAATATATCTTCGATGATCTCGATGACAGTTTTTGTAGTTTGATCTTTCATTCGAGCCAGTTCCAGATATTTTGAGTAGTAGTCCATCATGACCAGGTACCATTTTCCCCCATGATGTAGCATATCTATGGCAACTGCTTGCCATGGTCGTTCGGGTAAGCTTGTTGGCTTTAAGGGCTCATGAAAGTTGACTGATTCTTTGAGACATCGTTCGCATCTTTTCACCTTATCTTCGATTTCCCGTGAAATTCCAGGCCACCAGACGGATTGTTTGGCTCTTTCTCGACATTTGACGATTCCCATGTGACCTTGATGAATTCGATCCATTATTTCTGGACGCATGGAACTTGGAATGAGCAGTCTGCTGCCTTTCATGATGATTCCGTCTTGGATGGTGATTTCATGCCTGTAGCTGAAGTAGTCATTACAACTACTGTGTACGCGTTTTTTCTCCGGCCATCCATGTTCGAGGTAACGTTGTAATGTTCTGCCTGTAGCATCTTCCTGTTGTTTATGAAGAATTTCCGCAAGCTTTGGATCTGTAGTGGGTAGGTTCATCATTACTAACTGTACGTGAGCAGAAATTTCTTGTTGTAGCTCGTTTTCGTCAACGTCTATCAACGGAGCTCTAGACAATGTATCAGCGGCAACTAAGGATTTTCCAGGCACGTAGGAGACCTTGTACGAGTATCGCATCATGCGTAGACGTAGCCTTTGCAGTCTCGGAGATAAATCGTCCAGTTGTTTCGAATGCAATATGGAAACAAGGGGCTGATGATCAGTTTCTAGCTTTATTGTTATACCCGTTATGAAATCCTCAAATCGCTGGCATGCCCACGTTAATGCATACGCCTCCTTCTCGATCTGCGCATAGCGTTGTTCTGTCGAGGATAACGTCTTCGAGGCATAGGCAATGACTTTGTAAGTTCCATTGGCTTGTTCTTGTCGAAGTATTGCTCCAATCCCATAGCTTGACGCATCGGCGGATACTACTGTTGGCTTCCTTGGATCGAAGATACCCAAAACAGGCTTGCTTGTGAGCGTCGTCTTGAGGTATTTGAAGGCCATTTCTTGACTTGGGCCCCAAATCCAGCTGTTCTTGGTGCTCAATAGACTACTTAGTGGTTTAAGCTGCTCGGCCATTCGGGGAATGAACTTTCCAAGATAATTTACCATTCCTAATAGACGACGTAGCTCTGCGACATCAGATGGTGATTTCATCTCGACTATGGCTCGAACCTTCTCCTCGTCTGGACTGATCCCGGCACTGTCTATTACGTGCCCCAAAAACTTGATCCTTTTGACTCCAAAGAGGCATTTCCTTTCATTGAGCGTGACTCCTTGGTCTTTCAATCTTTCGAGAACTTCCTTTAGGTTTTCATCATGTTCGGCCATGTCCTTGCCCCATACTAGAATGTCGTCCTGATGACAAACTGTGTTCTTGACGCCTTCAATATACGAAGACATTTGGCTTTGGTAGTGCTCGGATGCAGATGTTAAACCAAAGGGCAGGCAATTGCAGCAATATCTTCCAAATGGCGTCATGAAAGTCGTTAGTAATATGGAGTCCGGATGTAGCGGTATCTGCCAATAACCGGAATTACAATCAAGTTTTGAGAAGATCTCGGCTCCAGCCAGTCGTCCAAGCGTATGGTCTACAGCCGGTATCTGGTACCGTTCACGTTGTACGTAGTTATTCAGTTGCGTATAATCCACGCATATCCTTAATTCGCCAGAATCCTTTCTCACGACCACCATGGGAGCGCACCAGTCTGTGGGGTCCTCGACTCTCCGGATTACTCCCAAGTCCACCATTCGTTTCAATTCAGCTTCGACTTGTGACATCAAAGGAATCGCAACTCGACGTGGAGTCGTCACTGCATACGGTACTGCGTTTGGTTTCAGCTTCAGTTTGTAGCTTCGTTTGACTCGTCCTAAGCCGGTAAATAGTTGAGGATAATGGTCCTTTGGTCTTATACTCGTCTCCGTGAGTTGCAGCTCATCGATTCTTTGAACTATTTTCAGGTCTTCACTTGCTCTGAGGCTTAGAAGTGGAACTTGCAATTGGTCGATGACATAGACCTTGTCATGGATGGTGGTATCTCTACTTGACAGGTAGGCTTCAATGAAACCTTTGCAGTTAATCAAGGTCTTCCCTGGTCCAAAGAGACGTCGGTCAGATTTATTCAGTGCTAAGTCTTGAAATTTCGCCTTGTACAGCGAGTCTGGTAATACGCAAACGTCCGCGCCGGTATCTATCTTGAATTGAACTTGTTTTGCATTAATCCTAATGTTTACCATCCAACGATCTTGTATCTCGTCGCTGCTGACTTTTCCCAAGAACGTATCCATTGGCGTTGAGTCATCATCATCCACAGAGATCATTTGCGATGTGACCTCACGATTGTAGTTGGTGGTTGACCTTTGACACACACGCTCGTAGCGGCCAATCTTCTTACACTTCCTGCAAACTGCTCTATATGATGGGCATCGCTCTCGATTGTGTTTCTCGAACATTCCGCATTTCTTGCAGGTATCTGAAGTAACCTTTTGATCGCGTTGAATTGGTCTTGAAGGATGAGTTGCTCTTGGTCGCCTGTTCTCCTTCGTCTGAGAGGTGTTTTGAGAGCCAAGCTTTTCGACAACAGCCGGAGTTCCGTTTTTATAACTTCCTGCGTTTAATTCTTGTTGTTGTCGGCGAACTTCTTCGGCATGGCGGGCAGTTGAGATCGCTTTCTCCAGTGTAAGGTTTCCGTCTAATTGCATTTTTTCCGACAGGGCTTTGTCTCGCACCCCGACTACTATTCGGTCTCTCAGCAATTCGTCTTGGAGAGTTCCGTAGGCACATTTCTCAATCTGGGCTCGACACGCGGTGATAAACTCTTCTACCGGTTCGCCATCTTGCTGAACTCGTGAGTTGAAGGTTGCTCGCTCGTAGATAACGTTCCTCCGGAGAATGAAATGTCCTTCGAATTTATTCATAACGACATTGAAGTCAGACTTCTCTGCATCGGTGGCAAACGTAAATGACAAGAATACGTCATCAGCTTTGTCGCCCATCATGTATATTAACGCGTTGACTTGTTCCTCTCCTGTCTTGGAACTAAGACCGGACGCGGATCTGAATCTCTCGAACCTCCTCCTCCATCGGGGCCACTCATTGGAATTCGAAAAGTTGAATTGGCAAGGCGGTTGCACTTGAAAGGCTGCGGCGTTCTGCATTTACCGTGTCGAGGTAGACCGCAAATCTAGTCGATTACTGATTAACGAATTAAAGCTAACCGTGATATCGCGCGACTAAATACCACATTAACGAACTTCTGACACCATGTTGTGTGTTTGTACGACTACACAGGAGTTGATACTTTAAAACTATGGTTTTATTTACAATGATTTATACATGATCGAGGTCCGGGATAGACTGAATTTTTAACACAGAGAGGGGGCCTTTTTATACACGAGAGATTAGATAAATAATAGACATTAAGCTAATATGGGGCTGTTCATAAACTGGCCTACTAATAATACAAAGCATAATGTCACACTTATTCACAAAACCTAACAACCATTTAATTTCTGAGCTTCTGTGGCTCAATGGTTAGCGCGTTCGGCTGTTAACCAATTGGTTGGTGGTTCGAGCCTATCCGAGAGAAGTGTTGTGACGTCTCAGATGTAACGTAAAATGTCAGAATTTTTCCACAATACCTGACGAACATTTAATTTTTGGGCTTGCGTGGCGCAATGGTTAGCGCGTTCAGCTGTTAATCGAAAGGTTGGTGGTTCGAGCCCACCCGGGAGAGGTGTTGTTGGGTCTCATATGTAGCGTAAAAAGTCAAAACTTTTCCACAATACGTGACAACCATTTATTTTCTGAGCTTTCGTGGCTCAATGGTTAGCGCGTTCGGCTGTTAACCAATAGGTTGGTGGTTCGAGCCCACCCGGGAGCGGTGTTTTTGGATCTCAAATGTAACGTAAATAGCCAAAGTTTTTCCACAATACCTGACGACCATTTAATTTTCGGGCGTCCGTGGCGAATGGTTAGCGCATTCGGCTGTTAACCGAAAGGTTGGTGGTTCGAGCCCATCCGGGAGCGGTGTTGTGAGGCCTCAGATGTGAAGTAAAAAGTCAAAGTTTTACCTCAATACCTGACGAAAATTTAATTTTTGGGCTTCAGTGGCGCAATGGTTAGCGCTTTCGGCTATTAACCAATAGGTTGGTGGTTCGAGCCCATCCGGGAGAAGTGTTGTGACGTCTCAGATGTAACGTAAAATGTCAGAGTTTTTCCACAATACCTGACGAACATTTAATTTTTGGGCTTGCGTGGCGCAATGGTTAGCGCGTTCAGCTGTTAATCGAAAGGTTGGTGGTTCGAGCCCACCCGGGAGAGGTGTTGTTGGGTCTCATATGTAGCGTAAAAAGTCAAAACTTTTCCACAATACGTGACAACCATTTATTTTCTGAGCTTTCGTGGCTCAATGGTTAGCGCGTTCGGCTGTTAACCAATAGGTTGGTGGTTCGAGCCCACCCGGGAGCGGTGTTTTTGGATCTCAAATGTAACGTAAATAGCCAAAGTTTTTCCACAATACCTGACGATCATTTAATTTTTGGGCGTCCGTGGCGAATGGTTAGCGCATTCGGCTGTTAACCGAAAGGTTGGTGGTTCGAGCCCATCCGGGAGCGGTGTTGTGAGGCCTCAGATGTGAAGTAAAAAGTCAAAGTTTTACCTCAATACCTGACAAAAATTTAATTTTTGGGCTTCAGTGGCGCAATGGTTAGCGCGTTCGGCTATTAACCAATAGGTTGGTGGTTCGAGCCCATCCGGGAGAAGTGTTGTGACGTCTCAGATGTAACGTAAAATGTCAGAGTTTTTCCACAATACCTGACGAACATTTAATTTTTGGGCTTCAGTGGCGCAATGGTCAGCGCGTTCAGCTGTTAACCGAAAGGTTGGTGGTTCGAGCCCAAACGAGAGAGGTTTTGTGGGGTCTCAGATGTAGCGTGAAAAGTCGTAACTTTTCAACAATACCTGACAACCATTTAATTTCTGAGCTTCCGTGGCTCAATGGTTAGCGCGTTCGGCTTTTAACCAATAGGTTGGTGGTTCGAGCCCATCCGGGAGCGGTGTTGTGAGGTCTCGGATGTGAAGTAAAAAGTCAAAGTTTTACCTCAATACCTGACGAGCATTTATTTTTTGGGCCTCCGTGGCGCAATGGTTAGCGCGTTCAGCTGTTAATCGAAAGGTTGGTGGTTCGAGCCCACCCGGGAGAGGTGTTGTGAGGTCTCAGATGTAGCGTGAAAAGTCAAACTTTTTCCATAATACGTGATAACCATTTATTTTCTGATCTTTCGTGGCTCAATGGTTAGCGCGTTCGGCTGTTAACCAATAGCTTGGTGGTTCGAGCCCACCCGGGAGAGGTGTTGTGAGGTCTCAGATGTAGCGTGAAAAGTCAAACTTTTTCCATAATACGTGATAACCATTTATTTTCTGATCTTTCGTGGCTCAATGGTTAGCGCGTTCGGCTGTTAACCAATAGCTTGGTGGTTCGAGCCCACCCGGGAGCGGTGTTTTTGGATCTCAAATGTAACGTAAATAGCCAAAGTTTTTCCACAATACCTGACGAACATTTAATTTTTGGGCTTCAGTGGCGCAATGGTCAGCGCGTTCAGCTGTTAACCGAAAGGTTGGTGGTTCGAGCCCAAACGAGAGAGGTTTTGTGGGGTCTCAGTTGTAGCGTGAAAAGTCGTAACTTTTCAACAATACCTGACAACCATTTAATTTCTGAGCTTCCGTGGCTCAATGGTTAGCGCGTTCGGCTTTTAACCAATAGGTTGGTGGTTCTAGCCCATCCGGGAGCGGTGTTGTGATGTCTCAGATGTAACGTAAAATGTCAGAGCTTTTCCACAATACCTGACGAACGTTTATTTTTTGGGCTTCCGTGGCGCAATGGTTAGCGCGTTCAGCTGTTAATCGAAAGGTTGGTGGTTCGAGCCCACCCGGAAGAGGTGATGTGGGGTCTCAGATGTAGCGTAAAAAGTCAAAACTTTTCCACAATACGTGACAACCATTTAAGTTCTGAGCTTCCGTGGCTCAATGGTTAGCGCGTTCGGCTGTTAATCGAAGGGTTGGTGGTTCGAGCCCATCCGGGAGCGGTGTTGTGAGGTCTCGGATGTGAAGTAAAAAGTCAAAGTTTTACCTCAATACCTGACGAGCATTTATTTTTTGGGCCTCCGTGGCGCAATGGTTAGCGCGTTCAGCTGTTAATCGAAAGGTTGGTGGTTCGAGCCCACCCGGGAGAGGTGTTGTGAGGTCTCAGATGTAGCGTGAAAAGTCAAACTTTTTCCATAATACGTGATAACCATTTATTTTCTGATCTTTCGTGGCTCAATGGTTAGCGCGTTCGGCTGTTAACCAATAGCTTGGTGGTTCGAGCCCACCCGGGAGCGGTGTTTTTGGATCTCAAATGTAACGTAAATAGCCAAAGTTTTTCCACAATACCTGACGACCATTTAATTTTTGGGCTTCCGTGGCGCAATGGTTAGCGCGTTCAGCTGTTAACCGAAAGGTTGGTGGTTCGAGCCCAAAAGAGAGGTTTTGTGGGGTCTCAGATGTAGCGTGAAAAGTCGTAACTTTTCAACAAAACCTGACAACCATTTAATTTTTGGGCGTCCGTGGCGCAATGGCTAGCGCGTTTGGCTGTTAACCGAAAGGTTGGTGGTTCGAGCCCATCCGGGAGCGGTGTTGTGACGTCTCAGATGTTACGTAAAATCAGGGGTAAATAACGAAAGGAGTTAGAGACGCTAGCTTCCGTAGTGTAGAATACATTGGGACTTTCAAACGTAGACACAGAAAAGAGAAAACGCCTCGGTCGCGCCGTCTATAATTCAAAATAAGTATGATATTTTCCAACCAATAGCGTGGCAGCAAAGTTTCGAAAGTCATGCTGGGATATCGATTTTCTCCTGTCTGCTAATTTTCGTCTGCTAGTTTTCGTCTGCAAGTGTTCGTCTGCTAGTGTTCGTCTGCTTACGACTCAGTGACAATTAGGCTTAGAGTAAAGTTTATTCATTAAGGTGCACTTGAATTAGAATCATGCAATCTTAAAGTTGGTAAATTCCTTTATCGATAATGAAATGGAATTAAATGTCGTTTTTGCATCCTTCTAGACAGTTTTAGTTGTTTTAATTTCTTTAGTCACAGATACAGTCGATGATCCTGATCCCACAGTTCCACTGGCACTGACTCGGAAAAATCACTAAGCCTTGGCTCACTGGGCCGTCTCTGTAACCGCGCACTTACGGCAAAAAAAGTTTGATCACATTTTGAGGATTTCCCCGGCTTCAAATTGCAAATTGTTGACTTATCTTTCTTCTTTAAATCGCTGTTTACTCGCGATTGAATATAATAATTATATTGGGTTGCTTTATGAGATGACTTCTCAACATCGACACCCGCCATTTTACTTTACCCAGAATACCTTGCGGCGCGAGATTTTAAGGCAAAACTTTTAAGGTTCTGGTCTTATATACAATACTGTTCCAAAGATGGCACTACGTTAGTTACAAATTCTATGACGTTTCAAGGTCCTACTGTATTCTACACTACGGAAGCTAGCGTCTCTAACTCCTTTCGTTATTTACCCCTGGTAAAATGTCAGAGTTTTTCCACAATACCTGACGAACATTTAATTTTTGGCCTTCCGTGGCGCAATAATTAGCGCGTCGAGCACTTAATCGAAAGGTTGGTGGTTCGAGCCCACCCGGAAGAGGTGTTGTGGGGTCTCAGATGTAGCGTTAAAAGTCAAAACTTTTCCACAATACGTGACAACCATTTAATTTCTGATCTTCCGTGGCTCAATAGTTAGCGCGTTCGGCTGTTAACCAATAGGTTGGTGGTTCGAGCCCACCCGGGAGCGGTGTTTTTGGATCTCAAATGTAACGTAAATAGCCAAAGTTTTTCCACAATACCTGACGACCATTTAATTTTTGGGCGTCCGTGGCGAATGGTTAGCGCGTTCGGCTGTTAACCGAAAGGTTGGTGGTTCGAGCCCATCCGGGAGCGGTGTTGTGAGGTCTCAGATGTGAAGTAAAAAGACAAGGTTTTACCTCAATACCTGACGAAAATTTAATTTTTGGGCTTCAGTGGCGCAATGGTCAGCGCGTTCAGCTGTTAACCGAAAGGTTGGTGGTTCGAGCCCTCCCGGGAGCGGTGTTGTGACGTCTCAGATGTAACGTAAAATGTCAGAGTTTTTCCACAATACCTGACGAGCATTTAATTTTTGGGCTTCCGTGGCGCAATGGTTAGCGCGTTCAGCTGTTAATCGAAAGGTTGGTATTCGAGCCCACCCGGGAGAGGTGTTGTGAGGTCTCAGATGAAGCGTGAAAAGTCAAACTTTTTCCATAATACGTGATAACCATTTATTTTCTGATCTTTCGTGGCTCAATGGTTAGCGCGTTCGGCTGTTAACCAATAGCTTGGTGGTTCGAGCCCACCCGGGAGCGGTGTTTTTGGATCTCAAATGTAACGTAAATAGCCAAAGTTTTTCCGCAATACCTGACAACCATTTTTTTTGGGCGTCCGTGGCGCAATGGTTAGCGCGTTCGGCTGTTAACCGAAAGGTTGGTGGTTCGAGCCCATCCGGGAGCGGTGTTGTGAGGCCTCAGATGTGAAGTAAAAAGTCAAAGTTTTACCTCAATACCTGACGAACATTTAATTTCTGAGCTTCTGTGGCTCAATGGTTAGCGCGTTCGGCTGTTAACCAATTGGTTGGTGGTTCGAGCCTATCCGGGAGAAGTGTTGTGACGTCTCAGATGTAACGTAAAATGTCAGAGTTTTTCCACAATACCTGACGAACATTTATTTTCTGAGCTTTCGTGGCTCAATGGTTAGCGCGTTCGGCTGTTAACCAATAGGTTGGTGGTTCGAGCCCACCCGGGAGCGGTGTTTTTGGATCTCAAATGTAACGTTCTACAAATGCCAAAGTTTTTCTACAATACCTGACGACCATTTAATTTTTGGGCTTCCGTGGCGCAATGGTTAGTGCGTTCAGCTGTTAACCGAAAGGTTGGTGGTTCGAGACCAAACGAGAGAGGATTTGTGGGGTCTCAGATGTAGCGTGAAAAGTCGTAACTTTTCAACAATACCTGACAACCATTTAATTTTTGGGCGTCCGTGGCGCAATGGCTAGCGCGTTCGGCTGTTAACCAATAGGTTGGTGGTTCTAGCCCATCCGGGAGCGGTGTTGTGACGTCTCAGATGTTACGTAAAATGTCAGAGTTTTTCCGCAATACCTGACGAACATTTAATTTTTGGGCTTCCGTGGCGCAGTAATTAGCGCGTCCAGCTCTTAATCGAAAGGTTGGTGGTTCGAGCCCACCCGGAAGAGGTGTTGTGGGGTCTCAGATGTAGCGTTAAATGTCAAAACTTTTCCACAATACGTGACAACCATTTAATTTTTGGGCTTCTTTGGCGCAATGGTTAGCGCGTTCGGCTGTTAACCGAAAGGATGGTGGTTCGAGCCCACTTGGGAGAGGTGTTGTAGGGTCTCAGATGTAACGTAAAAAGTCATAACTTATCCACAAAACCTAACAACCGTTTAATTTCTGAGCTTCTGTGGCTCAATGGTTAGCGCGTTCGGCTGTTAACCAATTGGTTGGTGGTTCGAGCCTATCCGGGAGAAGTGTTGTGACGTCTCAGATGTAACGTAAAATGTCAGAGTTTTTCCACAATACCTGACGAACATTTTATTTTTGGGCTTGCGTGGCGCAATGGTTAGCGCGTTCAGCTGTTTATCGAAAGGTTGGTGGTTCGAGCCCACCCGGGAGAGGTGTTGTTGGGTCTCATATGTAACGTAAAAAGTCAAAACTTTTCCACAATACGTGACAACCATTTATTTTCTGAGCTTTCGTGGCTCAATGGTTAGCGCGTTCGGCTGTTAACCAATAGGTTGGTGGTTCGAGCCCACCCGGGAGCGGTGTTTTTGGATCTCAAATGTAACGTAAATAGCAAAAGTTTTTCCACAATACCTGACGACCATTTAATTTTTAGGCTTCAGTGGCGCAATGGTTAGCGCGTTCGGCTATTAACCAATAGGTTGGTGGTTCGAGCCCATCCGGGAGAAGTGTTGTGACGTCTCAGATGTAACGTAAAATGTCAGAGTTTTTCCACAATACCTGACGAACATTTAATTTTTGGGCTTCAGTGGCGCAATGGTCAGCGCGTTCAGTTGTTAACCGAAAGGTTGGTGGTTCGAGCCCAAACGAGAGAGGTTTTGTGGGGTCTCAGATGTAGCGTGAAAAGTCGTAACTTTTCAACAATACCTGACAACCATTTAATTTCTGAGCTTCCGTGGCTCAATGGTTAGCGCGTTCGGCTGTTAACCAATAGGTTGGAGGTTCTAGCCCATCCGGGAGCGGTGTTTTTGGATCTCAAATGTAACGTAAATAGCCAAAGTTTTTCCACAATACCTGACGACCATTTAATTTTTGGGCTTCCGTGGCGCAATGATTAGCGTGTTCAGCTGTTAACCAATAGGTTGGTGGTTCGAGCCCACCCGGTAGAGGTGTTGTGAGGTCTCAGATGAAGCGTGAAAAGTCAAACTTTTTCCATAATACGTGATAACCATTTATTTTCTGATCTTTCGTGGCTCAATGGTTAGCGCGTTCGGCTGTTAACCAATAGCTTGGTGGTTCGAGCCCACCCGGGAGCGGTGTTTTTGGATCTCAAATGTAACGTAAATAGCCAAAGTTTTTCCGCAATACCTGACGACCATTTTATTTGGGCGTCCGTGGCGCAATGGTTAGCGCGTTCGGCTGTTAACCGAAAGGTTGGTGGTTCGAGCCCATCCGGGAGCGGTGTTGTGAGGCCTCAGATGTGCAGTAAAAAGTCAAAGTTTTACCTCAATACCTGACGAAAATTTAATTTTTGGGCTTCAGTGGCGCAATGGTTAGCGCGTTCGGCTATTAACCAATAGGTTGGTGGTTCGAGCCCATCCGGGAGAAGTGTTGTGACGTCTCAGATGTAACGTAAAATGTCGGAGTTTTTCCACAATACCTGACGAACATTTAATTTTTGGGCTTCAGTGGCGCAATGGTCAGCGCGTTCAGCTGTTAACCGAAAGGTTGGTGGTTCGAGCCCAAACGAGAGAGGTTTTGTGGGGTCTCAGATGTAGCTTGAAAAGTCGTAACTTTTCAACAATACCTGACAACCATTTAATTTCTGAGCTTCCGTGGCTCAATGGTTAGCGCGTTCGGCTGTTAACCAATAGGTTGGAGGTTCTAGCCCATCCGGGAGCGGTGTTGTGAGGTCTAGGATGTGAAGTAAAAAGTCAAAGTTTTACCTCAATACCTGACGAAAATTTAATTTTTGGGCTTCAGTGGCGCAATGGTCAGCGCGTTCAGCTGTTAACCGAAAGGTTGGTGGTTCGAGCCCTCCCGGCAGCGGTGTTGTGACGTCTCAGATGTAACGTAAAATGTCAGAGTTTTTCCACAATACCTGACGAGCATTTAATTTTTGGGCTTCAGTGGCGCAATGGTCAGCGCGTTCAGCTGTTAACCGAAAGGTTGGTGGTTCGAGCCCTCCCGGCAGCGGTGTTGTGACGTCTCAGATGTAACGTAAAATGTCAGAGTTTTTCCACAATACCTGACGACCATTTAATTTTTGGGCTTCCGTGGCGCAATGGTTAGTGCGTTCAGCTGTTAACCGAAAGGTTGGTGGTTCGAGCCCAAACGAGAGAGGATTTGTGGGGTCTCAGATGTAGCGTGAAAAGTCGTAACTTTTCAACAATACCTGACAACCATTTAATTTTTGGGCGTCCGTGGCGCAATGGCTAGCGCGTTCGGCTGTTAACCGAAAGGTTGGTGGTTCGAGCCCATCCGGGAGCGGTGTTGTGACGTCTCAGATGTTACGTAAAATGTCAGAGTTTTTCCACAATACCTGACGAACATTTAATTTTTGGGCTTCCGTGGCGCAGTAATTAGCGCGTCCAGCTCTTAATCGAAAGGTTGGTGGTTTGAGCCCACCCGGAAGAGGTGTTGTGGGGTCTCAGATGTAGCGTGAAAAGTCAAACTTTTTCCATAATACGTGACAACCATTTAATTTCTGATCTTCCGTGGCTCAATGGTTAGCGCGTTCGGCTGTTAACCAATAGGTTGGTGGTTCGAGCCCACCCGGGAGCGGTGTTTTTGGATCTCAAATGTAACGTAAATAGCCAAAGTTTTTCCACAATACCTGACGACCATTTAATTTTTGGGCGTCCGTGGCGAATGGTTAGCGCGTTCGGCTGTTAACCGAAAGGTTGGTGGTTCGAGCCCATCCGGGAGCGGTGTTGTGAGGTCTCAGATGAGAAGTAAAAAGTCAAGGTTTTACCTCAATACCTGACGAAAATTTAATTTTTGGGCTTCAGTGGCGCAATGGTCAGCGCGTTCAGCTGTTAACCGAAAGGTTGGTGGTTCGAGCACTCCCGGGAGCGGTGTTGTGACGTCTCAGATGTAACGTAAAATGTCAGAGTTTTTCCACAACACCAGACGAACATTTAACTTTTGGGCTTCCGTGGCGCAATGGTTAGCGCGTTCAGCTGTTAATCGAAAGGTTGGTGGTTCGAGCACGCCCGGAAGAGGTGTTGTGGGGTCTCAGATGTAGCGTAAAAAGTCAAAACTTTTCCAAAATACGTGACAACCATTTAATTTCTGAGCTTCCGTGGCTCAATAGTTAGCGCGTTCGGCTCTCAATCGAAAGGTTGGTGGTTCGAGCCCATCCGGGAGCGGTGTTGTGAGGTCTCGGATGTGAAGTAAAAAGTCAAAGTTTTACCTCAATACCTGACGAAAATTTAATTTTTGGGCTTCAGTGGCGCAATGGTCAGCGCGTTCAGCTGTTAACCGAAAGGTTGGTGGTTCGAGCCCTCCCGGGAGCGGTGTTGTGACGTCTCAGATGTAACGTAAAATGTCAGAGTTTTTCCACAACACCTGACGAACATTTAATTTTTGGGCTTCCGTGGCGCAATGGCTAGCGCGTTCAGCTGTTAATCGAAAGGTTGGTGGTTCGAGCCCGCCCGGAAGAGGTATTGTGTGGTCTCAGATGTAGCGTAAAAAGTCAAAACTTTTCCACAATACGTGACAACCATTTAATTTCTGAGCTTCCGTGGCTCAATGGTTAGCGCGTTCGGCTGTTAATCGAAAGGTTGGTGGTTCGAGCCCATCCGGGAGCGGTGTTGTGAGGTCTCAGATGTAGCGTGAAAAGTCAAACTTTTTCCATAATACGTGATAACCATTTATTTTCTGAGCTTCCGTGGCTCAATGGTTAGCGCGTTCGGCTGTTAACCAATAGGTTGGTGGTTCAAGCCCACCAGGGAGCGGTGTTGTGTGATCTCAAATGTAACGTAGAAAGTCAAAGTTTTTCCACAATACCTGACGACCATTTAATTTTTGGGCCTCAGTGGCTCAATGGTTAGCGCGTTCAGCTGTTAACCAATAGGTTGGTGGTTCGAGCCCACCCGGGAGCGGTGTTGTGTGATCTCAAATGTAACGTAGAAAGCCAAAGTTTTTCCACAATACCTGACGACCATTTAATTTTTGGGCTTCCGTGGCGCAATGGTTAGCGCGTTCGGCTGTTAACCAATAGGTTGGTGGTTCAAGCCCACCAGGGAGCGGTGTTGTGCGATCTCAAATGTAACGTAGAAAGTCAAAGTTTTTCCACAATACCTGACGACCATTTAATTTTTGGGCGTCCGTGGCGAATGGTTAGCGCGTTCGGCTGTTAACCGAAAGGTTGGTGGTTCGAGCCCATCCGGGAGCGGTGTTGTGAGGTCTCAGATGAGAAGTAAAAAGTCAAGGTTTTACCTCAATACCTGACGAAAATTTAATTTTTGGGCTTCAGTGGCGCAATGGTCAGCGCGTTCAGCTGTTAACCGAAAGGTTGGTGGTTCGAGCACTCCCGGGAGCGGTGTTGTGACGTCTCAGATGTAACGTAAAATGTCAGAGTTTTTCCACAACACCAGACGAACATTTAACTTTTGGGCTTCCGTGGCGCAATGGTTAGCGCGTTCAGCTGTTAATCGAAAGGTTGGTGGTTCGAGCACGCCCGGAAGAGGTGTTGTGGGGTCTCAGATGTAGCGTAAAAAGTCAAAACTTTTCCAAAATACGTGACAACCATTTAATTTCTGAGCTTCCGTGGCTCAATGGTTAGCGCGTTCGGCTCTCAATCGAAAGGTTGGTGGTTCGAGCCCATCCGGGAGCGGTGTTGTGAGGTCTCGGATGTGAAGTAAAAAGTCAAAGTTTTACCTCAATACCTGACGAAAATTTAATTTTTGGGCTTCAGTGGCGCAATGGTCAGCGCGTTCAGCTGTTAACCGAAAGGTTGGTGGTTCGAGCCCTCCCGGGAGCGGTGTTGTGACGTCTCAGATGTAACGTAAAATGTCAGAGTTTTTCCACAACACCTGACGAACATTTAATTTTTGGGCTTCCGTGGCGCAATGGCTAGCGCGTTCAGCTGTTAATCGAAAGGTTGGTGGTTCGAGCCCGCCCGGAAGAGGTATTGTGTGGTCTCAGATGTAGCGTAAAAAGTCAAAACTTTTCCACAATACGTGACAACCATTTAATTTCTGAGCTTCCGTGGCTCAATGGTTAGCGCGTTCGGCTGTTAATCGAAAGGTTGGTGGTTCGAGCCCATCCGGGAGCGGTGTTGTGAGGTCTCAGATGTAGCGTGAAAAGTCAAACTTTTTCCATAATACGTGATAACCATTTATTTTCTGAGCTTCCGTGGCTCAATGGTTAGCGCGTTCGGCTGTTAACCAATAGGTTGGTGGTTCAAGCCCACCAGGGAGCGGTGTTGTGTGATCTCAAATGTAACGTAGAAAGTCAAAGTTTTTCCACAATACCTGACGACCATTTAATTTTTGGGCCTCAGTGGCTCAATGGTTAGCGCGTTCAGCTGTTAACCAATAGGTTGGTGGTTCGAGCCCACCCGGGAGCGGTGTTGTGTGATCTCAAATGTAACGTAGAAAGCCAAAGTTTTTCCACAATACCTGACGACCATTTAATTTTTGGGCTTCCGTGGCGCAATGGTTAGCGCGTTCGGCTGTTAACCAATAGGTTGGTGGTTCAAGCCCACCAGGGAGCGGTGTTGTGTGATCTCAAATGTAACGTAGAAAGTCAAAGTTTTTCCACAATACCTGACGACCATTTAATTTTTGGGCTTCCGTGGCGCAATGGTTAGCACGTTCGGCTGTTAACCAATAGGTTGGTGGTTCGAGCCCATCCGGGAGCGGTGTTGTGAGGTCTCAGATGTGACGTAAAAAGTCAAAGTTTTTCCACAATACCTGACAACCATTTAATTTCTGAGCTTCCGTGGCTCAATGGTTAGCGCGTTCGGCTGTTAACCAATAGGTTGGTGGTTCGAGCCCACCCGGGAGCGGTGTTGTGGGATCTCAAATGTAACGTAGAAAGCCAAAGTATTTGCACAATAAATGACGACCATTTAATTTTTGGGCTTCCGTGGCGCAATGGTTAGCGCGTTCGGCTGTTAACCAATAGGTTGGTGGTTCGACCCCATCCGGGAGCGGTGTTGTGAGGTCTCAGATTTGACGTAAAAAATCAAGGTTTTTACACAATACCTGACGAGCATTTAACTTTTGGGCTTCCGTGGCGCAATGGTTAGCGCGTTCGGCTGTTAACCAATAGGTTGGTGGTTCGAGCCCATCCGGGAGCGGTGTTGTGAGGTCTCAGATGTGACGTAAAAAGTCAAGGTTTTTACACAATACCTGACGAGCATTTAACATTTGGGCTTCCGTGGCGCAATGTTTAGCGCGTTCGGCTGTTAACCAATAGGTTGGTGGTTCGAGCCCATCCGGGAGCGGTGTTGTGAGGTCTCAGATGTGACGTAAAAAGTCAAGGTTTTTACACAATACCTGACGAGCATTTAACTTTTGGGCTTCCGTGGCGCAACGTTTAGCGCGTTCGGCTGTTAACCAATAGGTTGGTGGTTCGAGCCCATCCGGGAGCGGTGTTGTGAGGTCTCAGATGTGACGTAAAAAGTCAAGGTTTTTACACAATACCTGACGAGCATTAAACTTTTGGGCTTCCGTGGCGCAATGGTTAGCGCGTTCGGCTGTTAACCAATAGGTTGGTGGTTCGAGCCCATCCGGGAGCGGTGTTGTGAGGTCTCAGATGTGACGTAAGAAGTCAAGGTTTTTACACAATACCTGACGAGTATTTAACTTTTGGGCTTCCGTGGCGCAATGGTTAGCGCGTTCGGCTGTTAACCAATAGGTTGGTGGTTCAAGCCCACCAGGGAGCGGTGTTGTGTGATCTCAAATGTAACGTAGAAAGTCAAAGTTTTTCCACAATACCTGACGACCATTTAATTTTTGGGCTTCAGTGGCGCAATGGTCAGCGCGTTCAGCTGTTAACCGAAAGGTTGGTGGTTCGAGCACTCCTGGGAGCGGTGTTGTGACGTCTCAGATGTAACGTAAAATGTCAGAGTTTTTCCACAACACCAGACGAACATTTAACTTTTGGGCTTCCGTGGCGCAATGGTTAGCGCGTTCAGCTGTTAATCGAAAGGTTGGTGGTTCGAGCACGCCCGGAAGAGGTGTTGTGGGGTCTCAGATGTAGCGTAAAAAGTCAAAACTTTTCCAAAATACGTGACAATCATTTAATTTCTGAGCTTCCGTGGCACAATGGTTAGCGCGTTCGGCTCTCAATCGAAAGGTTGGTGGTTCGAGCCCATCCGGGAGCGGTGTTGTGAGGTCTCGGATGTGAAGTAAAAAGTCAAAGTTTTACCTCAATACCTGACGAAAATTTAATTTTTGGGCTTCAGTGGCGCAATGGTCAGCGCGTTCAGCTGTTAACCGAAAGGTTGGTGGTTCGAGCCCTCCCGGGAGCGGTGTTGTGACGTCTCAGATGTAACGTAAAATGTCAAAACTTTTCCACAATACGTGACAACCATTTAATTTCTGAGCTTCCGTGGCTCAATGGTTAGCGCGTTCGGCTGTTAATCGAAAGGTTGGTGGTTCGAGCCCATCCGGGAGCGGTGTTGTGAGGTGTCAGATGTAGCGTGAAAAGTCAAACTTTTTCCATAATACGTGATAACCATTTATTTTCTGAGCTTCCGTGGCTCAATGGTTAGCGCGTTCGGCTGTTAACCAATAGGTTGGTGGTTCAAGCCCACCAGGGAGCGGTGTTGTGTGATCTCAAATGTAACGTAGAAAGTCAAAGTTTTTCCACAATACCTGACGACCATTTAATTTTTGGGCCTCAGTGGCTCAATGGTTAGCGCGTTCAGCTGTTAACCAATAGGCTGGTGGTTCGAGCCCACCCGGGAGCGGTGTTGTGTGATCTCAAATGTAACGTAGAAAGCCAAAGTTTTTCCACAATACCTGACGACCATTTAATTTTTAGGCTTCCGTGGCGCAATGGTTAGCACGTTCGGCTGTTAACCAATAGGTTGGTGGTTCGAGCCCATCCGGGAGCGGTGTTGTGAGGTCTCAGATGTGACGTAAAAAGTCAAAGTTTTTCCACAATACCTGACAACCATTTAATTTCTGAGCTTCCGTGGCTCAATGGTTAGCGCGTTCGGCTGTTAACCAATAGGTTGGTGGTTCGAGCCCACCCGGGAGCGGTGTTGTGGGATCTCAAATGTAACGTAGAAAGCCAAAGTATTTGCACAATAAATGACGACCATTTAATTTTTGGGCTTCCGTGGCGCAATGGTTAGCGCGTTCGGCTGTTAACCAATAGGTTGGTGGTTCGACCCCATCCGGGAGCGGTGTTGTGAGGTCTCAGATTTGACGTAAAAAATCAAGGTTTTTACACAATACCTGACGAGCATTTAACTTTTAGGGCTTCCGTGGCGCAATGGTTAGCGCGTTCGGCTGTTAACCAATAGGTTGGTGGTTCGAGCCCATCCGGGAGCGGTGTTGTGAGGTCTCAGATGTGACGTAAAAAGTCAAGGTTTTTACACAATACCTGACGAGCATTTAACATTTGGGCTTCCGTGGCGCAATGTTTAGCGCGTTCGGCTGTTAACCAATAGGTTGATGGTTCGAGCCCATCCGGGAGCGGTGTTGTGAGGTCTCAGATGTGACGTAAAAAGTCAAGGTTTTTACACAATACCTGACGAGCATTTAACTTTTGGGCTTCCGTGGCGCAACGTTTAGCGCGTTCGGCTGTTAACCAATAGGTTGGTGGTTCGAGCCCATCCGGGAGCGGTGTTGTGAGGTCTCAGATGTGACGTAAAAAGTCAAGGTTTTTACACAATACCTGACGAGCATTAAACTTTTGGGCAGCCGTGGCGCAATGGTTAGCGCGTTCGGCTGTTAACCAATAGGTTGGTGGTTCGAGCCCATCCGGGAGCGGTGTTGTGAGGTCTCAGATGTGACGTAAGAAGTCAAGGTTTTTACACAATACCTGACGACCATTTAATTTTTGGGCCTCAGTGGCTCAATGGTTAGCGCGTTCAGCTGTTAACCAATAGGTTGGTGGTTCAAGCCCACCCGGGAGCGGTGTTGTGTGATCTCAAATGTAACGTAGAAAGCCAAAGTTTTTCCACAATACCTGACGACCATTTAATTTTTGGGCTTCCGTGGCGCAATGGTTAGCGCGTTCAGCTGTTAATCGAAAGGTTGGTGGTTCGAGCCCGCCCGGAAGAGGTATTGTGTGGTCTCAGATGTAGCGTAAAAAGTCAAAACTTTTCCACAATACGTGACAACCATTTAATTTCTGAGCTTCCGTGGCTCAATGGTTAGCGCGTTCGGCTGTTAATCGAAAGGTTGGTGGTTCGAGCCCATCCGGGAGCGGTGTTGTGAGGTCTCAGATGTAGCGTGAAAAGTCAAACTTTTTCCATAATACGTGATAACCATTTATTTTCTGAGCTTCCGTGGCTCAATGGTTAGCGCTTTCGGCTGTTAACCAATAGGTTGGTGGTTCAAGCCCACCAGGGAGCGGTGTTGTGTGATCTCAAATGTAACGTAGAAAGTCAAAGTTTTTCCACAATACCTGACGACCATTTAATTTTTGGGCCTCAGTGGCTCAATGGTTAGCGCGTTCAGCTGTTAACCAATAGGTTGGTGGTTCGAGCCCACCCGGGAGCGGTGTTGTGTGATCTCAAATGTAACGTAGAAAGCCAAAGTTTTTCCACAATACCTGACGACCATTTAATTTTTGGGCTTCCGTGGCGCAATGGTTAGCGCGTTCGGCTGTTAACCAATAGGTTGGTGGTTCAAGCCCACCAGGGAGCGGTGTTGTGTGATCTCAAATGTAACGTAGAAAGTCAAAGTTTTTCCACAATACCTGACGACCATTTAATTTTTGGGCTTCCGTGGCGCAATGGTTAGCACGTTCGGCTGTTAACCAATAGGTTGGTGGTTCGAGCCCATCCGGGAGCGGTGTTGTGAGGTCTCAGATGTGACGTAAAAAGTCAAAGTTTTTCCACAATACCTGACAACCATTTAATTTCTGAGCTTCCGTGGCTCAATGGTTAGCGCGTTCGGCTGTTAACCAATAGGTTGGTGGTTCGAGCCCACCCGGGAGCGGTGTTGTGGGATCTCAAATGTAACGTAGAAAGCCAAAGTATTTGCACAATAAATGACGACCATTTTATTTTTGGGCTTCCGTGGCGCAATGGTTAGCGCGTTCGGCTGTTAACCAATAGGTTGGTGGTTCGACCCCATCCGGGAGCGGTGTTGTGAGGTCTCAGATTTGACGTAAAAAATCAAGGTTTTTACACAATACCTGACGAGCATTTAACTTTTGGGCTTCCGTGGCGCAATGGTTAGCGCGTTCGGCTGTTAACCAATAGGTTGGTGGTTCGAGCCCATCCGGGAGCGGTGTTGTGAGGTCTCAGATGTGACGTAAAAAGTCAAGGTTTTTACACAATACCTGACGAGCATTTAACATTTGGGCTTCCGTGGCGCAATGTTTAGCGCGTTCGGCTGTTAACCAATAGGTTGGTGGTTCGAGCCCATCCGGGAGCGGTGTTGTGAGGTCTCAGATGTGACGTAAAAAGTCAAGGTTTTTACACAATACCTGACGAGCATTTAACTTTTGGGCTTCCGTGGCGCAACGTTTAGCGCGTTCGGCTGTTAACCAATAGGTTGGTGGTTCGAGCCCATCCGGGAGCGGTGTTGTGAGGTCTCAGATGTGACGTAAAAAGTCAAGGTTTTTACACAATACCTGACGAGCATTAAACTTTTGGGCTTCCGTGGCGCAATGGTTAGCGCGTTCGGCTGTTAACCAATAGGTTGGTGGTTCGAGCCCATCCGGGAGCGGTGTTGTGAGGTCTCAGATGTGACGTAAGAAGTCAAGGTTTTTACACAATACCTGACGACCATTTAATTTTTGGGCCTCAGTGGCTCAATGGTTAGCGCGTTCAGCTGTTAACCAATAGGTTGGTGGTTCGAGCCCACCCGGGAGCGGTGTTGTGTGATCTCAAATGTAACGTAGAAAGCCAAAGTTTTTCCACAATACCTGACGACCATTTAATTTTTGGGCTTCCGTGGCGCAATGGTTAGCGCGTTCGGCTGTTAACCAATAGGTTGGTGGTTCAAGCCCACCAGGGAGCGGTGTTGTGTGATCTCAAATGTGACGTAAAAAGTCAAGGTTTTTACACAATACCTGACGAGCATTTAACTTTTGGGCTTCCGTGGCGCAACGTTTAGCGCGTTCGGCTGTTAACCAATAGGTTGGTGGTTCGAGCCCATCCGGGAGCGGTGTTGTGAGGTCTCAGATGTGACGTAAAAAGTCAAGGTTTTTACACAATACCTGACGAGCATTAAACTTTTGGGCTTCCGTGGCGCAATGGTTAGCGCGTTCGGCTGTTAACCAATAGGTTGGTGGTTCGAGCCCATCCGGGAGCGGTGTTGTGAGGTCTCAGATGTGACGTAAGAAGTCAAGGTTTTTACACAATACCTGACGAGTATTTAACTTTTGGGCTTCCGTGGCGCAATGGTTAGCGCGTTCGGCTGTTAACCAATAGGTTGGTGGTTCAAGCCCACCAGGGAGCGGTGTTGTGTGATCTCAAATGTAACGTAGAAAGTCAAAGTTTTTCCACAATACCTGACGACCATTTAATTTTTGGGCTTCAGTGGCGCAATGGTCAGCGCGTTCAGCTGTTAACCGAAAGGTTGGTGGTTCGAGCACTCCTGGGAGCGGTGTTGTGACGTCTCAGATGTAACGTAAAATGTCAGAGTTTTTCCACAACACCAGACGAACATTTAACTTTTGGGCTTCCGTGGCGCAATGGTTAGCGCGTTCAGCTGTTAATCGAAAGGTTGGTGGTTCGAGCACGCCCGGAAGAGGTGTTGTGGGGTCTCAGATGTAGCGTAAAAAGTCAAAACTTTTCCAAAATACGTGACAACCATTTAATTTCTGAGCTTCCGTGGCACAATGGTTAGCGCGTTCGGCTCTCAATCGAAAGGTTGGTGGTTCGAGCCCATCCGGGAGCGGTGTTGTGAGGTCTCGGATGTGAAGTAAAAAGTCAAAGTTTTACCTCAATACCTGACGAAAATTTAATTTTTGGGCTTCAGTGGCGCAATGGTCAGCGCGTTCAGCTGTTAACCGAAAGGTTGGTGGTTCGAGCCCTCCCGGGAGCGGTGTTGTGACGTCTCAGATGTAACGTAAAATGTCAGAGTTTTTCCACAACACCTGACGAACATTTAATTTTTGGGCTTCCGTGGCGCAATGGTTAGCGCGTTCAGCTGTTAATCGAAAGGTTGGTGGTTCGAGCCCGCCCGGAAGAGGTATTGTGTGGTCTCAGATGTAGCGTAAAAAGTCAAAACTTTTCCACAATACGTGACAACCATTTAATTTCTGAGCTTCCGTGGCTCAATGGTTAGCGCGTTCGGCTGTTAATCGAAAGGTTGGTGGTTCGAGCCCATCCGGGAGCGGTGTTGTGAGGTCTCAGATGTAGCGTGAAAAGTCAAACTTTTTCCATAATACGTGATAACCATTTATTTTCTGAGCTTCCGTGGCTCAATGGTTAGCGCGTTCGGCTGTTAACCAATAGGTTGGTGGTTCAAGCCCACCAGGGAGCGGTGTTGTGTGATCTCAAATGTAACGTAGAAAGTCAAAGTTTTTCCACAATACCTGACGACCATTTAATTTTTGGGCCTCAGTGGCTCAATGGTTAGCGCGTTCAGCTGTTAACCAATAGGCTGGTGGTTCGAGCCCACCCGGGAGCGGTGTTGTGTGATCTCAAATGTAACGTAGAAAGCCAAAGTTTTTCCACAATACCTGACGACCATTTAATTTTTAGGCTTCCGTGGCGCAATGGTTAGCACGTTCGGCTGTTAACCAATAGGTTGGTGGTTCGAGCCCATCCGGGAGCGGTGTTGTGAGGTCTCAGATGTGACGTAAAAAGTCAAGGTTTTTACACAATACCTGACGAGCATTAAACTTTTGGGCTTCCGTGGCGCAATGGTTAGCGCGTTCGGCTGTTAACCAATAGGTTGGTGGTTCGAGCCCATCCGGGAGCGGTGTTGTGAGGTCTCAGATGTGACGTAAGAAGTCAAGGTTTTTACACAATACCTGACGAGTATTTAACTTTTGGGCTTCCGTGGCGCAATGGTTAGCGCGTTCGGCTGTTAACCAATAGGTTGGTGGTTCAAGCCCACCAGGGAGCGGTGTTGTGTGATCTCAAATGTAACGTAGAAAGTCAAAGTTTTTCCACAATACCTGACGACCATTTAATTTTTGGGCTTCAGTGGCGCAATGGTCAGCGCGTTCAGCTGTTAACCGAAAGGTTGGTGGTTCGAGCACTCCTGGGAGCGGTGTTGTGACGTCTCAGATGTAACGTAAAATGTCAGAGTTTTTCCACAACACCAGACGAACATTTAACTTTTGGGCTTCCGTGGCGCAATGGTTAGCGCGTTCAGCTGTTAATCGAAAGGTTGGTGGTTCGAGCACGCCCGGAAGAGGTGTTGTGGGGTCTCAGATGTAGCGTAAAAAGTCAAAACTTTTCCAAAATACGTGACAACCATTTAATTTCTGAGCTTCCGTGGCACAATGGTTAGCGCGTTCGGCTCTCAATCGAAAGGTTGGTGGTTCGAGCCCATCCGGGAGCGGTGTTGTGAGGTCTCGGATGTGAAGTAAAAAGTCAAAGTTTTACCTCAATACCTGACGAAAATTTAATTTTTGGGCTTCAGTGGCGCAATGGTCAGCGCGTTCAGCTGTTAACCGAAAGGTTGGTGGTTCGAGCCCTCCCGGGAGCGGTGTTGTGACGTCTCAGATGTAACGTAAAATGTCAGAGTTTTTCCACAACACCTGACGAACATTTAATTTTTGGGCTTCCGTGGCGCAATGGTTAGCGCGTTCAGCTGTTAATCGAAAGGTTGGTGGTTCGAGCCCGCCCGGAAGAGGTATTGTGTGGTCTCAGATGTAGCGTAAAAAGTCAAAACTTTTCCACAATACGTGACAACCATTTAATTTCTGAGCTTCCGTGGCTCAATGGTTAGCGCGTTCGGCTGTTAATCGAAAGGTTGGTGGTTCGAGCCCATCCGGGAGCGGTGTTGTGAGGTCTCAGATGTAGCGTGAAAAGTCAAACTTTTTCCATAATACGTGATAACCATTTATTTTCTGAGCTTCCGTGGCTCAATGGTTAGCGCGTTCGGCTGTTAACCAATAGGTTGGTGGTTCAAGCCCACCAGGGAGCGGTGTTGTGTGATCTCAAATGTAACGTAGAAAGTCAAAGTTTTTCCACAATACCTGACGACCATTTAATTTTTGGGCCTCAGTGGCTCAATGGTTAGCGCGTTCAGCTGTTAACCAATAGGCTGGTGGTTCGAGCCCACCCGGGAGCGGTGTTGTGTGATCTCAAATGTAACGTAGAAAGCCAAAGTTTTTCCACAATACCTGACGACCATTTAATTTTTAGGCTTCCGTGGCGCAATGGTTAGCACGTTCGGCTGTTAACCAATAGGTTGGTGGTTCGAGCCCATCCGGGAGCGGTGTTGTGAGGTCTCAGATGTGACGTAAAAAGTCAAAGTTTTTCCACAATACCTGACAACCATTTAATTTCTGAGCTTCCGTGGCTCAATGGTTAGCGCGTTCGGCTGTTAACCAATAGGTTGGTGGTTCGAGCCCACCCGGGAGCGGTGTTGTGGGATCTCAAATGTAACGTAGAAAGCCAAAGTATTTGCACAATAAATGACGACCATTTAATTTTTGGGCTTCCGTGGCGCAATGGTTAGCGCGTTCGGCTGTTAACCAATAGGTTGGTGGTTCGAGCCCATCCGGGAGCGGTGTTGTGAGGTCTCAGATGTGACGTAAAAAGTCAAGGTTTTTACACAATACCTGACGAGCATTTAACATTTGGGCTTCCGTGGCGCAATGTTTAGCGCGTTCGGCTGTTAACCAATAGGTTGGTGGTTCGAGCCCATCCGGGAGCGGTGTTGTGAGGTCTCAGATGTGACGTAAAAAGTCAAGGTTTTTACACAATACCTGACGAGCATTTAACTTTTGGGCTTCCGTGGCGCAACGTTTAGCGCGTTCGGCTGTTAACCAATAGGTTGGTGGTTCGAGCCCATCCGGGAGCGGTGTTGTGAGGTCTCAGATGTGACGTAAAAAGTCAAGGTTTTTACACAATACCTGACGAGCATTAAACTTTTGGGCAGCCGTGGCGCAATGGTTAGCGCGTTCGGCTGTTAACCAATAGGTTGGTGGTTCGAGCCCATCCGGGAGCGGTGTTGTGAGGTCTCAGATGTGACGTAAGAAGTCAAGGTTTTTACACAATACCTGACTACCATTTAATTTTTGGGCCTCAGTGGCTCAATGGTTAGCGCGTTCAGCTGTTAACCAATAGGTTGGTGGTTCAAGCCCACCCGGGAGCGGTGTTGTGTGATCTCAAATGTAACGTAGAAAGCCAAAGTTTTTCCACAATACCTGACGACCATTTAATTTTTGGGCTTCCGTGGCGCAATGGTTAGCGCGTTCAGCTGTTAATCGAAAGGTTGGTGGTTCGAGCCCGCCCGGAAGAGGTATTGTGTGGTCTCAGATGTAGCGTAAAAAGTCAAAACTTTTCCACAATACGTGACAACCATTTAATTTCTGAGCTTCCGTGGCTCAATGGTTAGCGCGTTCGGCTGTTAATCGAAAGGTTGGTGGTTCGAGCCCATCCGGGAGCGGTGTTGTGAGGTCTCAGATGTAGCGTGAAAAGTCAAACTTTTTCCATAATACGTGATAACCATTTATTTTCTCAGCTTCCGTGGCTCAATGGTTAGCGCTTTCGGCTGTTAACCAATAGGTTGGTGGTTCAAGCCCACCAGGGAGCGGTGTTGTGTGATCTCAAATGTAACGTAGAAAGTCAAAGTTTTTCCACAATACCTGACGACCATTTAATTTTTGGGCCTCAGTGGCTCAATGGTTAGCGCGTTCAGCTGTTAACCAATAGGTTGGTGGTTCGAGCCCACCCGGGAGCGGTGTTGTGTGATCTCAAATGTAACGTAGAAAGCCAAAGTTTTTCCACAATACCTGACGACCATTTAATTTTTGGGCTTCCGTGGCGCAATGGTTAGCGCGTTCGGCTGTTAACCAATAGGTTGGTGGTTCAAGCCCACCAGGGAGCGGTGTTGTGTGATCTCAAATGTAACGTAGAAAGTCAAAGTTTTTCCACAATACCTGACGACCATTTAATTTTTGGGCTTCCGTGGCGCAATGGTTAGCACGTTCGGCTGTTAACCAATAGGTTGGTGGTTCGAGCCCATCCGGGAGCGGTGTTGTGAGGTCTCAGATGTGACGTAAAAAGTCAAAGTTTTTCCACAATACCTGACAACCATTTAATTTCTGAGCTTCCGTGGCTCAATGGTTAGCGCGTTCGGCTGTTAACCAATAGGTTGGTGGTTCGAGCCCACCCGGGAGCGGTGTTGTGGGATCTCAAATGTAACGTAGAAAGCCAAAGTATTTGCACAATAAATGACGACCATTTAATTTTTGGGCTTCCGTGGCGCAATGGTTAGCGCGTTCGGCTGTTAACCAATAGGTTGGTGGTTCGACCCCATCCGGGAGCGGTGTTGTGAGGTCTCAGATTTGACGTAAAAAATCAAGGTTTTTACACAATACCTGACGAGCATTTAACTTTTGGGCTTCCGTGGCGCAATGGTTAGCGCGTTCGGCTGTTAACCAATAGGTTGGTGGTTCGAGCCCATCCGGGAGCGGTGTTGTGAGGTCTCAGATGTGACGTAAAAAGTCAAGGTTTTTACACAATACCTGACGAGCATTTAACATTTGGGCTTCCGTGGCGCAATGTTTAGCGCGTTCGGCTGTTAACCAATAGGTTGGTGGTTCGAGCCCATCCGGGAGCGGTGTTGTGAGGTCTCAGATGTGACGTAAAAAGTCAAGGTTTTTACACAATACCTGACGAGCATTTAACTTTTGGGCTTCCGTGGCGCAACGTTTAGCGCGTTCGGCTGTTAACCAATAGGTTGGTGGTTCGAGCCCATCCGGGAGCGGTGTTGTGAGGTCTCAGATGTGACGTAAAAAGTCAAGGTTTTTACACAATACCTGACGAGCATTAAACTTTTGGGCTTCCGTGGCGCAATGGTTAGCGCGTTCGGCTGTTAACCAATAGGTTGGTGGTTCGAGCCCATCCGGGAGCGGTGTTGTGAGGTCTCAGATGTGACGTAAGAAGTCAAGGTTTTTACACAATACCTGACGACCATTTAATTCTTGGGCCTCAGTGGCTCAATGGTTAGCGCGTTCAGCTGTTAACCAATAGGTTGGTGGTTCGAGCCCACCCGGGAGCGGTGTTGTGTGATCTCAAATGTAACGTAGAAAGCCAGTTTTTCCACAATACCTGACGACCATTTAATTTTTGGGCTTCCGTGGCGCAATGGTTAGCGCGTTCGGCTGTTAACCAATAGGTTGGTGGTTCAAGCCCACCAGGGAGCGGTGTTGTGTGATCTCAAATGTAACGTAGAAAGTCAAAGTTTTTCCACAATACCTGACGACCATTTAATTTTTGGGCTTCAGTAGCGCAATGGTCAGCGCGTTCAGCTGTTAACCGAAAGGTTGGTGGTTCGAGCACTCCCGGGAGCGGTGTTGTGACGTCTCAGATGTAACGTAAAATGTCAGAGTTTTTCCACAACACCAGACGAACATTTAACTTTTGGGCTTCCGTGGCGCAATGGTTAGCGCGTTCAGCTGTTAATCGAAAGGTTGGTGGTTCGAGCACGCCCGGAAGAGGTGTTGTGGGGTCTCAGATGTAGCGTAAAAAGTCAAAACTTTTCCAAAATACGTGACAACCATTTAATTTCTGAGCTTCCGTGGCTCAATGGTTAGCGCGTTCGGCTCTCAATCGAAAGGTTGGTGATTCGAGCCCATCCGGGAGCGGTGTTGTGAGGTCTCGGATGTGAAGTAAAAAGTCAAAGTTTTACCTCAATACCTGACGAAAATTTAATTTTTGGGCTTCAGTGGCGCAATGGTCAGCGCGTTCAGCTGTTAACCGAAAGGTTGGTGGTTCGAGCCCTCCCGGGAGCGGTGTTGTGACGTCTCAGATGTAACGTAAAATGTCAGAGTTTTTCCACAACACCTGACGAACATTTAATTTTTGGGCTTCCGTGGCGCAATGGTTAGCGCGTTCAGCTGTTAATCGAAAGGTTGGTGGTTCGAGCCCGCCCGGAAGAGGTATTGTGTGGTCTCAGATGTAGCGTAAAAAGTCAAAACTTTTCCACAATACGTGACAACCATTTAATTTCTGAGCTTCCGTGGCTCAATGGTTAGCGCGTTCGGCTGTTAATCGAAAGGTTGGTGGTTCGAGCCCATCCGGGAGCGGTGTTGCGAGGTCTCAGATGTAGCGTGAAAAGTCAAACTTTTTCCATAATACGTGATAACCATTTATTTTCTGAGCTTCCGTGGCTCAATGGTTAGCGCGTTCGGCTGTTAACCAATAGGTTGGTGGTTCAAGCCCACCAGGGAGCGGTGTTGTGTGATCTCAAATGTAACGTAGAAAGTCAAAGTTTTTCCACAATACCTGACGACCATTTAATTTTTGGGCCTCAGTGGCTCAATGGTTAGCGCGTTCAGCTGTTAACCAATAGGTTGGTGGTTCGAGCCCACCCGGGAGCGGTGTTGTGTGATCTCAAATGTAACGTAGAAAGCCAAAGTTTTTCCACAATACCTGACGACCATTTAATTTTTGGGCTTCCGTGGCGCAATGGTTAGCGCGTTCGGCTGTTAACCAATAGGTTGGTGGTTCAAGCCCACCAGGGAGCGGTGTTGTGTGATCTCAAATGTAACGTAGAAAGTCAAAGTTTTTCCACAATACCTGACGACCATTTAATTTTTGGGCTTCCGTGGCGCAATGGTTAGCACGTTCGGCTGTTAACCAATAGGTTGGTGGTTCGAGCCCATCCGGGAGCGGTGTTGTGAGGTCTCAGATGTGACGTAAAAAGTCAAAGTTTTTCCACAATACCTGACAACCATTTAATTTCTGAGCTTCCGTGGCTCAATGGTTAGCGCGTTCGGCTGTTAACCAATAGGTTGGTGGTTCGAGCCCACCCGGGAGCGGTGTTGTGGGATCTCAAATGTAACGTAGAAAGCCAAAGTATTTGCACAATAAATGACGACCATTTAATTTTTGGGCTTCCGTGGCGCAATGGTTAGCGCGTTCGGCTGTTAACCAATAGGTTGGTGGTTCGACCCCATCCGGGAGCGGTGTTGTGAGGTCTCAGATTTGACGTAAAAAATCAAGGTTTTTACACAATACCTGACGAGCATTTAACTTTTGGGCTTCCGTGGCGCAATGGTTAGCGCGTTCGGCTGTTAACCAATAGGTTGGTGGTTCGAGCCCATCCGGGAGCGGTGTTGTGAGGTCTCAGATGTGACGTAAAAAGTCAAGGTTTTTACACAATACCTGACGAGCATTTAACATTTGGGCTTCCGTGGCGCAATGTTTAGCGCGTTCGGCTGTTAACCAATAGGTTGGTGGTTCGAGCCCATCCGGGAGCGGTGTTGTGAGGTCTCAGATGTGACGTAAAAAGTCAAGGTTTTTACACAATACCTGACGAGCATTTAACTTTTGGGCTTCCGTGGCGCAACGTTTAGCGCGTTCGGCTGTTAACCAATAGGTTGCTGGTTCGAGCCCATCCGGGAGCGGTGTTGTGAGGTCTCAGATGTGACGTAAAAAGTCAAGGATTTTACACAATACCTGACGAGCATTAAACTTTTGGGCTTCCGTGGCGCAATGGTTAGCGCGTTCGGCTGTTAACCAATAGGTTGGTGGTTCGAGCCCATCCGGGAGCGGTGTTGTGAGGTCTCAGATGTGACGTAAAAAGTCAAGGTTTTTACACAATACCTGACGAGCATTTAACTTTTGGGCTTCCGTGGCGCAACGTTTAGCGCGTTCGGCTGTTAACCAATAGGTTGCTGGTTCGAGCCCATCCGGGAGCGGTGTTGTGAGGTCTCAGATGTGACGTAAAAAGTCAAGGATTTTACACAATACCTGACGACCATTTAATTTTTGGGCTTCCGTGGCGCAATGGTTAGCACGTTCGGCTGTTAACCAATAGGTTGGTGGTTCGAGCCCATCCGGGAGCGGTGTTGTGAGGTCTCAGATGTGACGTAAAAAGTCAAAGTTTTTCCACAATACCTGACAACCATTTAATTTCTGAGCTTCCGTGTCTCAATGGTTAGCGCGTTCGGCTGTTAACCAATAGGTTGGTGGTTCGAGCCCACCCGGGAGCGGTGTTGTGGGATCTCAAATGTAACGTAGAAAGCCAAAGTTTTTGCACAATAAATGACGACCATTTAATTTTTGGGCTTCCGTGGCGCAATGGTTAGCGCGTTCGGCTGTTAACCAATAGGTTGGTGGTTCGACCCCATCCGGGAGCGGTGTTGTGAGGTCTCAGATTTGACGTAAAAAATCAAGGTTTTTACACAATACCTGACGAGCATTTAACTTTTGGGCTTCCGTGGCGCAATGGTTAGCGCGTTCGGCTGTTAACCAATAGGTTGGTGGTTCGAGCCCATCCGGGAGCGGTGTTGTGAGGTCTCAGATGTGACGTAAAAAGTCAAGGTTTTTACACAATACCTGACGAGCATTTAACATTTGGGCTTCCGTGGCGCAATGTTTAGCGCGTTCGGCTGTTAACCAATAGGTTGGTGGTTCGAGCCCATCCGGGAGCGGTGTTGTGAGGTCTCAGATGTGACGTAAAAAGTCAAGGTTTTTACACAATACCTGACGAGCATTTAACTTTAGGGCTTCCGTGGCGCAACGTTTAGCGCGTTCGGCTGTTAACCAATAGGTTGGTGGTTCGAGCCCATCCGGGAGCGGTGTTGTGAGGTCTCAGATGTGACGTAAAAAGTCAAGGTTTTTACACAATACCTGACGAGCATTAAACTTTTGGGCTTCCGTGGCGCAATGGTTAGCGCGTTCGGTTGGTGGTTCGAGCCCATCCGGGAGCGGTGTTGTGAGGTCTCAGATGTGACGTAAGAAGTCAAGGTTTTTACACAATACCTGACGAGTATTTAACTTTTGGGCTTCCGTGGCGCAATGGTTAGCGCGTTCGGCAGTTAACCAATAGGTTGGTGGTTCGAGCCCATCCGGGAGCGGTGTTGTGAGGTCTCAGATGTGACGTAAAAAGTCAAGGTTTTTACACAATACCTGACGAGTATTTAACTTTTGGGCTTCCGTGGCGCAATGGTTAGCGCGTTCAGCTGTTAATCGAAAGGTTGGTGGTTCGAGCCCACCCGGGAGAGGTGTTGTGGGGTCTCAAATGTAACGTAGAAAGCCAAAGTTTTTCCACAACACCTGACAACCATTTAATTTCTGAGCTTCCGTGGCTCAATGGTTAGCGCGTTCGGCTGTTAACCAATAGGTTGGTGGTTCGAGCCCATCCGGGAGCGGTGTTGTGAAGTCTCAGATGTGACGTAAATAGTCAAGGTTTTTACACAATACCTGACGAGCATTTAACTTTTGGGCTTCCGTGGCGCAATGGTTAGCGCGTTCGGCTGTTAACCAATAGGTTGGTGGTTCGAGCCCATCCGGGAGCGGTGTTGTGAGGTCTCAGATGTGACGTAAGAAGTCAAGGTTTTTACACAATACCTGACGAGTATTTAACTTTTGGGCTTCCGTGGCGCAATGGTTAGCGCGTTCGGCTGTTAACCAATAGGTTGGTGGTTCGATCCCATCCGGGAGCGGTGTTGTGAGGTCTCAGATGTGACGTAAAAAGTCAAGTTTTTTGCACAATACCTGACGAGCATTTAGGTTTTGGGCTTCCGTGGCGCAATGGTTAGCGCGTTCGGCTGTTAAGCAATAGGTTGGTGGTTCGAGCCCATCCGGGAGCGGTGTTGTGAGGTCTCAGATGTGACGTAAAAAGTCAAGGTTTTTACACAATACCTGACGAGCATTTAAATTTTGGGCTTCCTTGGCGCAATGGTTAGCGCGTTCGGCTGATAACCAATAGGTTGGTGGTTCGAGCCCACCCGGGAGCGGTGTTGTGTGATCTCAAATGTAACGTAGAAAGCCAAAATTTTTCCACAATACCTGACGACCATTTAATTTTTGGGCTTCCGTGGCGCAATGGTTAGCACGTTCGGCTGTTAACCTATAGGTTGGTGATTCGAGCCCAACCCAGAGAGGTGTTGTAGGGTCTCAGATGTAACGTAATAAGTCATAACTTATCCACAACACCTGACAACCATTTAATCTCTGAGCTTCCGTGGCTCAATGGTTAGCGCGTTCGGCTGTTAACCAATAGGTTGGTTGTTCGAGCCCATCCGGGAGCGGTGTTGTGAGGTCTCAGATGTAACGTAAAATGTCAGAGTTTTTCCACAATACCTGACGAACATTTAATTTTTGGGCTTCCGTGGCGCAATGGTTAGCGCGTTCGGCTGTTAACCAATAGGTTGGTGGTTCGAGCCCATCCGGGAGCGGTGTTGTGAGGTCTCAGATGTGACGTAAAAAGTCAAGGTTTTTACACAATACCTGACGAGCATTTAATTTTTAGCTTCCGTGGCGCAATGGTTAGCGCGTTCAGCAGTTAACAAATAGGTTAGTGGTTCGAGCCCACCCGGGAGCGGCGTTGTGGGATCTCAAACGTAACGTAGAAAGCCAAAGTTTTTCCGCAATACCTGACGACCATTTAATTTTTGGGCTTCCGTGGCGCAATGGTTAACGCGTTCGGCTGTTAACCAATAGGTTGGTGGTTCGAGCCCACCCGGGAGCGGTGTTGTGGGATCTCAAATGTAACGTAGAAAGCCAAAGTTTTTCCACAATTCGTGACGACCATTTAATTTCTGAGCTTCCGTGGCTCAATGGTTAGCGCGTTCGGCTGTTAACCAATAGGTTGGTGGTTCGAGCCCACCCGGGAGCGGTGTTTTTGGATCTCAAATGTAACATAAATAGCCAAAGTTTTTCCACAATACCTGACGACCATTTAATTTTTGGGCGTCCGTGGCGAATGGTTAGCGCGTTCGGCTGTTAACCGAAAGGTTGGTGGTTCGAGCCCACCCGGAAGAGGTGTTGTGGGGTCTCAGATGTAGCGTAAAAAGTCAAAACTTTTCCACAATACGTGACAACCATTTAATTTCTGAGCTTCCGTGGCTCAATGGTTAGCGCGTTCGGCTGTTAATCGAAAGGTTGGTGGTTCGAGCCCATCCGGGAGCGGTGTTGTTAGGTCTCGGATGTGACGTAAAAAGTCAAGGTTTTTACACAATACCTGACGAGCATTTAATTTTTGGGCTTCCGTCGCGCAATGGTTAGCGCGTTCGGCTGTTAACCAATAGGTTGGTGGTTCGAGCCCATCCGGGAGCGGTGTTGTGAGGTCTCAGATGTGACGTAAAAAGTCAAGGTTTTTACACAATACCTGACGAGCATTTAATTTTTAGCTTCCGTGGCGCAATGGTTAGCGCGTTCAGCAGTTAACAAATAGGTTAGTGGTTCGAGCCCACCCGGGAGCGGCGTTGTGGGATCTCAAATGTAACGTAGAAAGTCAAAGTTTTTCCACAATACCTGACGACCATTTAATTTTTGGGCTTCCGTGGCGCAATGGTTAGCACGTTCGGCTGTTAACCAATAGGTTGGTGGTTCGAGCCCATCCGGGAGCGGTGTTGTGAGGTCTCAGATGTGACGTAAAAAGTCAAAGTTTTTCCACAATACCTGACAACCATTTAATTTCTGAGCTTCCGTGGCTCAATGGTTAGCGCGTTCGGCTGTTAACCAATAGGTTGGTGGTTCGAGCCCACCCGGGAGCGGTGTTGTGGGATCTCAAATGTAACGTAGAAAGCCAAAGTATTTGCACAATAAATGACGACCATTTAATTTTTGGGCTTCCGTGGCGCAATGGTTAGCGCGTTCGGCTGTTAACCAATAGGTTGGTGGTTCGACCCCATCCGGGAGCGGTGTTGTGAGGTCTCAGATTTGACGTAAAAAATCAAGGTTTTTACACAATACCTGACGAGCATTTAACTTTTGGGCTTCCGTGGCGCAATGGTTAGCGCGTTCGGCTGTTAACCAATAGGTTGGTGGTTCGAGCCCATCCGGGAGCGGTGTTGTGAGGTCTCAGATGTGACGTAAAAAGTCAAGGTTTTTACACAATACCTGACGAGCATTTAACATTTGGGCTTCCGTGGCGCAATGTTTAGCGCGTTCGGCTGTTAACCAATAGGTTGGTGGTTCGAGCCCATCCGGGAGCGGTGTTGTGAGGTCTCAGATGTGACGTAAAAAGTCAAGGTTTTTACACAATACCTGACGAGCATTTAACTTTTGGGCTTCCGTGGCGCAACGTTTAGCGCGTTCGGCTGTTAACCAATAGGTTGGTGGTTCGAGCCCATCCGGGAGCGGTGTTGTGAGGTCTCAGATGTGACGTAAAAAGTCAAGGATTTTACACAATACCTGACGAGCATTAAACTTTTGGGCTTCCGTGGCGCAATGGTTAGCGCGTTCGGCTGTTAACCAATAGGTTGGTGGTTCGAGCCCATCCGGGAGCGGTGTTGTGAGGACTCAGATGTGACGTAAGAAGTCAAGGTTTTTACACAATACCTGACGAGTATTTAACTTTTGGGCTTCCGTGGCGCAATGGTTAGCGCGTTCAGCTGTTAATCGAAAGGTTGGTGGTTCGAGCACGCCCGGAAGAGGTGTTGTGGGGTCTCAGATGTAGCGTAAAAAGTCAAAACTTTTCCAAAATACGTGACAACCATTTAATTTCTGAGCTTCCGTGGCTCAATGGTTAGCGCGTTCGGCTCTCAATCGAAAGGTTGGTGATTCGAGCCCATCCGGGAGCGGTGTTGTGAGGTCTCGGATGTGAAGTAAAAAGTCAAAGTTTTACCTCAATACCTGACGAAAATTTAATTTTTGGGCTTCAGTGGCGCAATGGTCAGCGCGTTCAGCTGTTAACCGAAAGGTTGGTGGTTCGAGCCCTCCCGGGAGCGGTGTTGTGACGTCTCAGATGTAACGTAAAATGTCAGAGTTTTTCCACAACACCTGACGAACATTTAATTTTTGGGCTTCCGTGGCGCAATGGTTAGCGCGTTCAGCTGTTAATCGAAAGGTTGGTGGTTCGAGCCCGCCCGGAAGAGGTATTGTGTGGTCTCAGATGTAGCGTAAAAAGTCAAAACTTTTCCACAATACGTGACAACCATTTAATTTCTGAGCTTCCGTGGCTCAATGGTTAGCGCGTTCGGTTGTTAATCGAAAGGTTGGTGGTTCGAGCCCATCCGGGAGCGGTGTTGTGAGGTCTCAGATGTAGCGTGAAAAGTCAAACTTTTTCCATAATACGTGATAACCATTTATTTTCTGAGCTTCCGTGGCTCAATGGTTAGCGCGTTCGGCTGTTAACCAATAGGTTGGTGGTTCAAGCCCACCAGGGAGCGGTGTTGTGTGATCTCAAATGTAACGTAGAAAGTCAAAGTTTTTCCACAATACCTGACGACCATTTAATTTTTGGGCCTCAGTGGCTCAATGGTTAGCGCGTTCAGCTGTTAACCAATAGGTTGGTGGTTCGAGCCCACCCGGGAGCGGTGTTGTGTGATCTCAAATGTAACGTAGAAAGCCAAAGTTTTTCCACAATACCTGACGACCATTTAATTTTTGGGCTTCCGTGGCGCAATGGTTAGCGCGTTCGGCTGTTAACCAATTGGTTGGTGGTTCAAGCCCACCAGGGAGCGGTGTTGTGTGATCTCAAATGTAACGTAGAAAGTCAAAGTTTTTCCACAATACCTGACGACCATTTAATTTTTGGGCTTCCGTGGCGCAATGGTTAGCACGTTCGGCTGTTAACCAATAGGTTGGTGGTTCGAGCCCATCCGGGAGCGGTGTTGTGAGGTCTCAGATGTGACGTAAAAAGTCAAAGTTTTTCCACAATACCTGACAACCATTTAATTTCTGAGCTTCCGTGGCTCAATGGTTAGCGCGTTCGGCTGTTAACCAATAGGTTGGTGGTTCGAGCCCACCCGGGAGCGGTGTTGTGGGATCTCAAATGTAACGTAGAAAGCCAAAGTATTTGCACAATAAATGACGACCATTTAATTTTTGGGCTTCCGTGGCGCAATGGTTAGCGCGTTCGGCTGTTAACCAATAGGTTGGTGGTTCGACCCCATCCGGGAGCGGTGTTGTGAGGTCTCAGATTTGACGTAAAAAATCAAGGTTTTTACACAATACCTGACGAGCATTTAACTTTTGGGCTTCCGTGGCGCAATGGTTAGCGCGTTCGGCTGTTAACCAATAGGTTGGTGGTTCGAGCCCACCAGGGAGCGGTGTTGTGTGATCTCAAATGTAACGTAGAAAGTCAAAGTTTTTCCACAATACCTGACGACCATTTAATTTTTGGGCTTCCGTGGCGCAATGGTTAGCACGTTCGGCTGTTAACCAATAGGTTGGTGGTTCGAGCCCATCCGGGAGCGGTGTTGTGAGGTCTCAGATGTGACGTAAAAAGTCAAAGTTTTTCCACAATACCTGACAACCATTTAATTTCTGAGCTTCCGTGTCTCAATGGTTAGCGCGTTCGGCTGTTAACCAATAGGTTGGTGGTTCGAGCCCACCCGGGAGCGGTGTTGTGGGATCTCAAATGTAACGTAGAAAGCCAAAGTTTTTGCACAATAAATGACGACCATTTAATTTTTGGGCTTCCGTGGCGCAATGGTTAGCGCGTTCGGCTGTTAACCAATAGGTTGGTGGTTCGACCCCATCCGGGAGCGGTGTTGTGAGGTCTCAGATTTGACGTAAAAAATCAAGGTTTTTACACAATACCTGACGAGCATTTAACTTTTGGGCTTCCGTGGCGCAATGGTTAGCGCGTTCGGCTGTTAACCAATAGGTTGGTGGTTCGAGCCCATCCGGGAGCGGTGTTGTGAGGTCTCAGATGTGACGTAAAAAGTCAAGGTTTTTACACAATACCTGACGAGCATTTAACATTTGGGCTTCCGTGGCGCAATGTTTAGCGCGTTCGGCTGTTAACCAATAGGTTGGTGGTTCGAGCCCATCCGGGAGCGGTGTTGTGAGGTCTCAGATGTGACGTAAAAAGTCAAGGTTTTTACACAATACCTGACGAGCATTTAACTTTAGGGCTTCCGTGGCGCAACGTTTAGCGCGTTCGGCTGTTAACCAATAGGTTGGTGGTTCGAGCCCATCCGGGAGCGGTGTTGTGAGGTCTCAGATGTGACGTAAAAAGTCAAGGTTTTTACACAATACCTGACGAGCATTAAACTTTTGGGCTTCCGTGGCGCAATGGTTAGCGCGTTCGGTTGGTGGTTCGAGCCCATCCGGGAGCGGTGTTGTGAGGTCTCAGATGTGACGTAAGAAGTCAAGGTTTTTACACAATACCTGACGAGTATTTAACTTTTGGGCTTCCGTGGCGCAATGGTTAGCGCGTTCGGCAGTTAACCAATAGGTTGGTGGTTCGAGCCCATCCGGGAGCGGTGTTGTGAGGTCTCAGATGTGACGTAAAAAGTCAAGGTTTTTACACAATACCTGACGAGCATTTAATTTTTGGGATTCCGTGGCGCAATGGTTAGCGCGTTCAGCTGTTAATCGAAAGGTTGGTGGTTCGAGCCCACCCGGGAGAGGTGTTGTGGGGTCTCAAATGTAACGTAGAAAGCCAAAGTTTTTCCACAACACCTGACAACCATTTAATTTCTGAGCTTCCGTGGCTCAATGGTTAGCGCGTTCGGCTGTTAACCAATAGGTTGGTGGTTCGAGCCCATCCGGGAGCGGTGTTGTGAAGTCTCAGATGTGACGTAAATAGTCAAGGTTTTTACACAATACCTGACGAGCATTTAACTTTTGGGCTTCCGTGGAGCAATGGTTAGCGCGTTCGGCTGTTAACCAATAGGTTGGTGGTTCGAGCCCATCCGGGAGCGGTGTTGTGAGGTCTCAGATGTGACGTAAGAAGTCAAGGTTTTTACACAATACCTGACGAGTATTTAACTTTTGGGCTTCCGTGGCGCAATGGTTAGCGCGTTCGGCTGTTAACCAATAGGTTGGTGGTTCGAGCCCATCCGGGAGCGGTGTTGTGAGGTCTCAGATGTGACGTAAAAAGTCAAGTTTTTTGCACAATACCTGACGAGCATTTAGGTTTTGGGCTTCCGTGGCGCAATGGTTAGCGCGTTCGGCTGTTAAGCAATAGGTTGGTGGTTCGAGCCCATCCGGGAGCGGTGTTGTGAGGTCTCAGATATGACGTAAAAAGTCAAGGTTTTTACACAATACCTGACGAGCATTTAAATTTTGGGCTTCCTTGGCGCAATGGTTAGCGCGTTCGGCTGATAACCAATAGGTTGGTGGTTCGAGCCCACCCGGGAGCGGTGTTGTGTGATCTCAAATGTAACGTAGAAAGCCAAAATTTTTCCACAATACCTGACGACCATTTAATTTTTGGGCTTCCGTGGCGCAATGGTTAGCACGTTCGGCTGTTAACCTATAGGTTGGTGATTCGAGCCCAACCCAGAGAGGTGTTGTAGGGTCTCAGATGTAACGTAATAAGTCATAACTTATCCACAACACCTGACAACCATTTAATCTCTGAGCTTCCGTGGCTCAATGGTTAGCGCGTTCGGCTGTTAACCAATAGGTTGGTTGTTCGAGCCCATCCGGGAGCGGTGTTGTGAGGTCTCAGATGTAACGTAAAATGTCAGAGTTTTTCCACAATACCTGACGAACATTTAATTTTTGGGCTTCCGTGGCGCAATGGTTAGCGCGTTCGGCTGTTAACCAATAGGTTGGTGGTTCGAGCCCATCCGGGAGCGGTGTTGTGAGGTCTCAGATGTGACGTAAAAAGTCAAGGTTTTTACACAATACCTGACGAGCATTTAATTTTTAGCTTCCGTGGCGCAATGGTTAGCGCGTTCAGCAGTTAACAAATAGGTTAGTGGTTCGAGCCCACCCGGGAGCGGCGTTGTGGGATCTCAAACGTAACGTAGAAAGCCAAAGTTTTTCCGCAATACCTGACGACCATTTAATTTTTGGGCTTCCGTGGCGCAATGGTTAACGCGTTCGGCTGTTAACCAATAGGTTGGTGGTTCGAGCCCACCCGGGAGCGGTGTTGTGGGATCTCAAATGTAACGTAGAAAGCCAAAGTTTTTCCACAATACGTGACGACCATTTAATTTCTGAGCTTCCGTGGCTCAATGGTTAGCGCGTTCGGCTGTTAACCAATAGGTTGGTGGTTCGAGCCCACCCGGGAGCGGTGTTTTTGGATCTCAAATGTAACATAAATAGCCAAAGTTTTTCCACAATACCTGACGACCATTTAATTTTTGGGCGTCCGTGGCGAATGGTTAGCGCGTTCGGCTGTTAACCGAAAGGTTGGTGGTTCGAGCCCACCCGGAAGAGGTGTTGTGGGGTCTCAGATGTAGCGTAAAAAGTCAAAACTTTTCCACAATACGTGACAACCATTTAATTTCTGAGCTTCCGTGGCTCAATGGTTAGCGCGTTCGGCTGTTAATCGAAAGGTTGGTGGTTCGAGCCCATCCGGGAGCGGTGTTGTGAGGTCTCGGATGTGAAGTAAAAAGTCAAAGTTTTACCTCAATACCTGACGAAAATTTAATTTTTGGGCTTCAGTGGCGCAATGGTCAGCGCGTTCAGCTGTTAGCCGAAAGGTTGGTGGTTCGAGCCCATCCGGGAGCGGTGTTGTGAGGTCTCAGATGTGACGTAAGAAGTCAAGGTTTTTACACAATACCTGACGAGTATTTAACTTTTGGGCTTCCGTGGCGCAATGGTTAGCGCGTTCGGCTGTTAACCAATAGGTTGGTGGTTCGAGCCCATCCGGGAGCGGTGTTGTGAGGTCTCAGATGTGACGTAAAAAGTCAAGTTTTTTGCACAATACCTGACGAGCATTTAGGTTTTGGGCTTCCGTGGCGCAATGGTTAGCGCGTTCGGCTGTTAAGCAATAGGTTGGTGGTTCGAGCCCATCCGGGAGCGGTGTTGTGAGGTCTCAGATATGACGTAAAAAGTCAAGGTTTTTACACAATACCTGACGAGCATTTAAATTTTGGGCTTCCTTGGCGCAATGGTTAGCGCGTTCGGCTGATAACCAATAGGTTGGTGGTTCGAGCCCACCCGGGAGCGGTGTTGTGTGATCTCAAATGTAACGTAGAAAGCCAATGTTTTTCCACAATACCTGACGACCATTTAATTTTTGGGCTTCCGTGGCGCAATGATTAGCGCGTTCAGCTGTTAATGGAAAGGTTGAAGGTTCGAGCCCACCCGAGAGAGGTGTTGTGGGGTCTCAGATGTAGCGTAAAAAGTCAAAACTTTTCCGCAATACGTGAAAACCATTTAATTTCTGAGCTTCCGTGGCTCAATGGTTAGCGCGTTCGGCTGTTAACCAATAGGTTGGTGGTTCGAGCCCATCCGGGAGCGGTGTTGTGACGTCTCAGATGTGACGTAAAAAGTCCAGGTTTTTCCACAATACCGGACGACCATTTAATTTTGGGGCTTCCGTGACGCAATCGTTAGCGCGTTCGGCTGTTAACAGAAAGGTTGGTGGTTCGAGCACACCCGGGAGCGGTGCTATGAGGTCTCAGATGTTACGTAAAAAGTCCAGGTTTTTCCACAATACCGGACGACCATTTAATTTTTGGGCTTCCGTGGCGCAATGGTTAGCGCGTTCAGCTGCTATTCAAAAGACTGGTGGTTTGAGCCCTTCCGGGAGCGGTGTTGTGACGTCTCAGATGTAACATAAAATGTCAGAGTTTTTCCACAATACCTGACGAATATTGAACTTTTGGGCTTCCGTGGCGCAATGGTTAGCGCGTTCAGCTGCTATTCAAAAGACTGGTGGTTTGAGCCCTTCCGGGAGCGGTGTTGTGACGTCTCAGATGTAACATAAAATGTCAGAGTTTTTCCACAATACCTGACGAATATTGAACTTTTGGGCTTCCGTGGCGCAATGGTTAGCGCGTTCAGCTGTTAATCGAAAAGTTGGTGGTTCGAGCCCACCCGGGAGAGGTGTTGTGGGGTCTCAGATGTAGCGTAAAAAGTCAAAACGTTTCCACAATACGTGACAACCATTTAATTTCTGAGCCTCCGTGGCTCAATGGTTAGCGCGTTCGGCTGTTAACCAATAGGTTAGTGGTTCGAGCCCACCCGGGAGCGGCGTTGTGGGATCTCAAATGTAACGTAGAAAGCCAAAGTTTTTCCACAATACCTGACGATCATTTAATTTTTGGCCTTCCTTGGCGCAATGGTTAGGGCGTTCGGCTGTTAACAAATAGGTTGGTGGTTCGAGCCCACCCGGGAGCGGTGTTGTGGGATCTCAAATGTAACGTAGAAAGCCAAAGTTTTTCCACAATACGTGACGACCATTTAATTTCTGAGCTTCCGTGGCTCAATGGTTAGCGCGTTCGGCTGTTAACCAATAGGTTGGTGGTTCGAGCCCATCCGGGAGCGGTGTTGTGAGGTCTCAGAAGTGACGTAAAAAGTCAAGGTTTTTACACAATACCTGACGAGCATTTAATTTTTGGGCTTCCGTGGCGCAATGGTTAGCGCGTTCAGCAGTTAACAAATAGGTTAGTGGTTCGAGCCCACCCGGGAGCGGCGTTGTGGGATCTCAAACGTAACGTAGAAAGCCAAAGTTTTTCCACAATACCTGACGACCATTTAATTTTTGGGCTTCCGTGGCGCAATGGTTAACGCATTCGGCTGTTAACAAATAGGTTGGTGGTTTGAGCCCACCTGGGAGCGGTGTTGTGGGATCTCAAATGTAACGTAGAAAGCCAAAGTTTTTCCACATACGTGACAACCATTTAATTTCTGAGCTTCCGTGGCTGAATGGTTAGCGCGTTCAGCTTTTAACCAATAGGGTGGTGGTTCGAGCCCACCCGGGAGCGGTGTTGTGGGATCTCAAATGTAACGTAGAAAGACAAAGTTTTTCCACAATACCTGACGACCATTTATTTTTTGGGCTTCCTTGGCGCAATGGTTAGCGCGTTCGGCTGTTAACCGAAAGGTTGGTGGTTCGAGCCCAACCGAGAGAGGTGTTGTAGGGTCTCAGATGTAACGTAATAAGTCATAACTTATCCACAACACCTGACAACCATTTAATCTCTGAGCTTCCGTGGCTCAATGGTTAGCGCGTTCGGCTGTTAACCAATAGGTTGGTGGTTCGAGCCCATCCGGGAGCGGTGTTGTGAGGTCTCAGATGTAACGTAAAATGTCAGAGTTTTCCCACAATACCTGACGAACATTTAATTTTTGGGCTTCCGTGGCGCAATGGTTAGCGCGTTCGGCTGTTAATCAATAGGTTGGTGGTTCGAGCCCATCCGGGAGCGGTGTTGTGAGGTCTCAGATGTGACGTAAAAAGTCAAGGTTTTTACACAATACCTGACGAGCATTTAATTTTTAGCTTCCGTGGCGCAATGGTTAGCGCGTTCAGCAGTTAACAAATAGGTTAGTGGTTCGAGCCCACCCGGGAGCGGCGTTGTGGGATCTCAAACGTAACGTAGAAAGCCAAAGTTTTTCCACAATACCTGACGACCATTTAATTTTTGGGCTTCCGTGGCGCAATGGTTAACGCGTTCGGCTGTTAACCAATAGGTTGGTGGTTCGAGCCCAGCCGGGAGCGGTGTTGTGGGATCTCAAATGTAACGTAGAAAGCCAAAGTTTTTCCACAATACGTGACGACCATTTAATTTCTGAGCTTCCGTGGCTCAATGGTTAGCGCGTTCGGCTGTTAACCAATAGGTTGGTGGTTCGAGCCCACCCGGGAGCGGTGTTTTTGGATCTCAAATGTAACATAAATAGCCAAAGTTTTTCCACAATACCTGACGACCATTTAATTTTTGGGCGTCCGTGGCGAATGGTTAGCGCGTTCGGCTGTTAACCGAAAGGTTGGTGGTTCGAGCCCACCCGGATGAGGTGTTGTGGGGTCTCAGATGTAGCGTAAAAAGTCAAAACTTTTCCACAATACGTGACAACCATTTAATTTCTGAGCTTCCGTGGCTCAATGGTTAGCGCGTTCGGCTGTTAATCGAAAGGTTGGTGGTTCGAGCCCATCCGGGAGCGGTGTTGTGAGGTCTCGGATGTGAAGTAAAAAGTCAAAGTTTTACCTCAATACCTGACGAAAATTTAATTTTTGGGCTTCAGTGGCGCAATGGTCAGCGCGTTCAGCTGTTAACCGAAAGGTTGGTGGTTCGAGCCCTCCCGGGAGCGGTGTTGTGTCGTCTCAGATGTAACGTAAAATGTCAGAGTTTTTCCACAATACCTGACGAACATTTAATTTTTGGGCGTCCGTGGCGAATGGTTAGCGCGTTCGGCTGTTAACCGAAAGGTTGGTGGTTCGAGCCCTCCCGGGAGCGGTGTTGTGACGTCTCAGATGTAACGTAAAATGTCAGAGTTTTTCCACAATACCTGACGAGCATTTAATATTTGGGCTTCCGTGGCGCAATGGTTAGCGCGTTCAGCTGTTAATCGAAAGGTTGGTGGTTCGAGCCCACCCGGGAGAGGTGTTGTGAGGTCTCAGATGTAGCGTGAAAAGTCAAACTTTTTCCATAATACGTGATAACCATTTATTTTCTGATCTTTCGTGGCTCAATGGTTAGCGCGTTCGGCTGTTAACCAATAGCTTGGTGTTTCGAGCCCACCCGGGAGCGTTGTTTTTGGATCTCAAATGTAACGTAAATAGCCAAAGTTTTTCCGCAATACCTGACGACCATTTTTTTTGGGCGTCCGTGGCGCAATGGTTAGCGCGTTCGGCTGTTAACCGAAAGGTTGGTGGTTCGAGCCCATCCGGGAGCGGTGTTGTGAGGCCTCAGATGTGAAGTAAAAAGTCAAAGTTTTACCTCAATACCTGACGAAAATTTAATTTTTGGGCTTCAGTGGCGCAATGGTCAGCGCGTTCAGCTGTTAACCGAAAGGTTGGTGGTTCGAGCCCTCCCGGGAGCGGTGTTGTGACGTCTCAGATGTAACGTAAAATGTCAGAGTTTTTCCAAAATACCTGACGAGCATTTAATTTTTGGGCTTCCGTGGCGCAATGGTTAGCGCGTTCAGCTGTTAATCGAAAGGTTGGTGGTTCGAGCCCACCCGGAAGAGGTGTTGTGGGGTCTCAGATGTAGCGTAAAAAGTCAAAACTTTTTCCATAATACGTGATAACCATTTATTTTCTTATCTTTCGTGGCTCAATGGTTAGCGCGTTCGGCTGTTAACCAATAGCTTGGTGGTTCGAGCCCACCCGGGAGCGGTGTTTTTGGATCTCAAATAAAACGTAAATAGCCAAAGTTTTTCTACAATACCTGACGACCATTTAATTTTTGGGCTTCCGTGGCGCAATGGTTAGTGCAATCAGCTGTTAACCGAAAGGTTGGTGGTTCGAGCCCAAACGAGAGAGGATTTGTGGGGTCTCAGATGTAGCGAGAAAAGTCGTAACTTTTCAACAATACCTGACAACCATTTAATTTTTGGGCGTCCGTGGCGCAATGGCTAGCGCGTTCGGCTGTTAACCGAAAGGTTGGTGGTTCGAGCCCATCCGGGAGCGGTGTTGTGACGTCTCAGATGTTACGTAAAATGTCAGAGTTTTTCCACAATACCTGACGAACATTTAATTTTTGGGCTTCCGTGGCGCAGTAATTAGCGCGTCCAGCTCTTAATCGAAAGGTTGGTGGTTCGAGCCCACCCGGAAGAGGTGTTGTGGGGTCTCAGATGTTGCGTTAAAAGTCAAAACTTTTCCACAATACGTGACAACCATTTAATTTCTGATCTTCCTTGGCTCAATGGTTAGCGCGTTCGGCTGTTAACCAATAGGTTGGTGGTTCGTGCCCACCCGGGAGCGGTGTTTTTGGATCTCAAATAAAACGTAAATAGCCAAAGTTTTTCCACAATACCTGACGACCATTTAATTTTTGGGCTTCAGTGGCGCAATGGTCAGCGCGTTCAGCTGTTAATCGAAAGGTTGGTGGTTCGAGCCCACCCGGAAGAGGTGTTGTGGGGTCTCAGATGTAGCGTAAAAAGTCAAAACTTTTCCACAATACGTGACAACCATTTAATTTCTGAGCTTCCGTGGCTCAATGGTTAGCGCGTTCGGCTGTTAATCGAAAGGTTTTTGGTTCGAGCCCATCCGGGAGCGGTGTTGTGAGGTCTCGGATGTGAAGTAAAAAGTCAAAGTTTTACCTCAATACCTGACGAAAATTTAATTTTTGGGCTTCAGTGGCGCAATGGTCAGCGCGTTCAGCTGTTAACCGAAAGGTTGGTGGTTCGAGCCCTCCCGGGAGCGGTGTTGTGTCGTCTCAGATGTAACGTAAAATGTCAGAGTTTTTCCACAATACCTGACGAGCATTTAATTTTTGGGCTTCCGTGGCGCAATGGTTAGCGCGTTCAGCTGTTAACCGAAAGGTTGGTGGTTCGAGCCCTCCCGGGAGCGGTGTTTTTGGATCTCAAATGTAACGTAAATAGCCAAAGTTTTTCCACAATACCTGACGACCATTTAATTTTTGGGCGTCCGTGGCGAATGGTTAGCGCGTTCGGCTGTTAACCGAAAGGTTGGTGGTTCGAGCCCATCCGGGAGCGGTGTTGTGAGGTCTCGGATGTGAAGTAAAAAGTCAAGGTTTTATCTCAATACCTGACGAAAATTTAATTTTTGGGCTTCAGTGGCGCAATGGTCAGCGCGTTCAGCTGTTAACCGAAAGGTTGGTGGTTCGAGCCCTCCCGGGAGCGGTGTTGTGACGTCTCAGATGTAACGTAAAATGTCAGAGTTTTTCCACAACACCTGACGAACATTTAACTTATGGGCTTCCGTGGCGCAATGGTTAGCGCGTTCACCTGTTAATCGAAAGGTTGGTGGTTCGAGCCCATCCGGGAGCGGTGTTGTGAGGTCTCAGATGTAGCGTGAAAAGTCAAACTTTTTCCATAATACGTGATTACCATTTATTTTCTGAGCTTCCGTGGCTCAAAGGTTAGCGCGTTCGGCTGTTATCCAATAGGTTGGTGGTTCGAGCCCACCCGGGAGCGGTGTTTTGGGATCTCAAATGTAACGTAAATAGCCAAAGTTTTTCCACAATACCTGACGACCATTTAATTTTTGGGCCTCAGTGGCGCAATGGTTAGCGCGTTCAGCTGTTAACCGAAAGGTTGGTGGTTCGAGTCCAAACGAGAGAGGATTTGTGGGGTCTCAGAAGTAGCGTGAAAAGTCGTAACTTTTCAACAATACCTGACAACCATTTAATTTTTGGGCGTCCGTGGCGCAATGGTTAGCGCGTTCGGCTGTTAACCGAAAGGTTGGTGGTTCGAGCCCACCCGGGAGAGGTGTTGTGGGGTCTCAAATGTAACGTAGAAAGCCAAAGTTTTTCCACAATACCTGACAACCGTTTAATTTCTGAGCTTCCGTGGCTCAATGGTTAGCGCGTTCAGCTGTTAACCAATAGGTTGGTGGTTCGAGCCCACCCGGGAGCGGTGTTGTGTGATCTCAAATGTAACGTAGAAAGCCAAAGTTTTTCCACAATAAATGACGACCATTTAATTTTTGGGCTTCCGTGGCGCAATGGTTAGCGCGTTCAGCTGTTAATCGAAAGGTTGGTGGTTCGAGCCCACCCGGGAGAGGTGTTGTGGGGTCTCAAATGTAACGTAGAAAGCCAAAGTTTTTCCACAATACCTGACAACCGTTTAATTTCTGAGCTTCCGTGGCTCAATGGTTAGCGCGTTCAGCTGTTAACCAATAGGTTGGTGGTTCGAGCCCACCCGGGAGCGGTGTTGTGTGATCTCAAATGTAACGTAGAAAGCCAAAGTTTTTCCACAATAAATGACGACCATTTAATTTTTGGGCTTCCGTGGCGCAATGGTTAGCGCGTTCAGCTGTTAATCGAAAGGTTGGTGGTTCGAGCCCACCCGGGAGAGGTGTTGTGGGGTCTCAAATGTAACGTAGAAAGCCAAAGTTTTTCCACAATACCTGACAACCGTTTAATTTCTGAGCTTCCGTGGCTCAATGGTTAGCGCGTTCAGCTGTTAACCAATAGGTTGGTGGTTCGAGCCCACCCGGGAGCGGTGTTGTGTGATCTCAAATGTAACGTAGAAAGCCAAAGTTTTTCCACAATACCTGACGACCCTTTTATTCTTGAGCTTCCGTGGCTCAATGGTTAGCGCGTTCGGCTGTTAACCAATAGGTTGGTGGTTCGAGTCCAAACGAGAGAGGATTTGTGGGGTCTCAGAAGTAGCGTGAAAAATCGTAACTTTTCAACAATACCTGACAACCATTTAATTTTTGGGCGTCCGTGGCGCAATGGTTAGCGCGTTCGGCTGTTAACCGAAAGGTTGGTGGTTCGAGCCCACCCGGGAGAGGTGTTGTGGGGTCTCAAATGTAACGTAGAAAGCCAAAGTTTTTCCACAATACCTGACAACCGTTTAATTTCTGAGCTTCCGTGGCTCAATGGTTAGCGCGTTCAGCTGTTAACCAATAGTTTGGTGGTTCGAGCCCACCCGGGAGCGGTGTTGTGTGATCTCAAATGTAACGTAGAAAGCCAAAGTTTTTCCACAATAAATGACGACCATTTAATTTTTGGGCTTCCGTGGCGCAATGGTTAGCGCGTTCAGCTGTTAATCGAAAGGTTGGTGGTTCGAGCCCACCCGGGAGAGGTGTTGTGGGGTCTCAAATGTAACGTAGAAAGCCAAAGTTTTTCCACAATACCTGACAACCGTTTAATTTCTGAGCTTCCGTGGCTCAATGGTTAGCGCGTTCAGCTGTTAACCAATAGGTTGGTGGTTCGAGCCCACCCGGGAGCGGTGTTGTGTGATCTCAAATGTAACGTAGAAAGCCAAAGTTTTTCCACAATACCTGACGACCCTTTTATTCTTGAGCTTCCGTGGCTCAATGGTTAGCGCGTTCGGCTGTTAACCAATAGGTTGGTGGTTCGAGTCCAAACGAGAGAGGATTTGTGGGGTCTCAGAAGTAGCGTGAAAAATCGTAACTTTTCAACAATACCTGACAACCATTTAATTTTTGGGCGTCCGTGGCGCAATGGTTAGCGCGTTCGGCTGTTAACCGAAAGGTTGGTGGTTCGAGCCCACCCGGGAGAGGTGTTGTGGGGTCTCAAATGTAACGTAGAAAGCCAAAGTTTTTCCACAATACCTGACAACCGTTTAATTTCTGAGCTTCCGTGGCTCAATGGTTAGCGCGTTCAGCTGTTAACCAATAGTTTGGTGGTTCGAGCCCACCCGGGAGCGGTGTTGTGTGATCTCAAATGTAACGTAGAAAGCCAAAGTTTTTCCACAATAAATGACGACCATTTAATTTTTGGGCTTCCGTGGCGCAATGGTTAGCGCGTTCAGCTGTTAATCGAAAGGTTGGTGGTTCGAGCCCACCCGGGAGAGGTGTTGTGGGGTCTCAAATGTAACGTAGAAAGCCAAAGTTTTTCCACAATACCTGACAACCGTTTAATTTCTGAGCTTCCGTGGCTCAATGGTTAGCGCGTTCAGCTGTTAACCAATAGGTTGGTGGTTCGAGCCCACCCGGGAGCGGTGTTGTGTGATCTCAAATGTAACGTAGAAAGCCAAAGTTTTTCCACAATACCTGACGACCCTTTTATTCTTGAGCTTCCGTGGCTCAATGGTTAGCGCTTTCGGCTGTTAACCAATAGGTTGGTGGTTCGAGCCCACCCGGGAGCGGTGTTGTGGGATCTGAAATGTAACGTAGAAAGCCAAAGTTTTTGCACAATAAATGACGACCATTTAATTTTTGGGCTTCCGTGGCGCAATGGTTAGCGCGTTCGGCTGTTAACCAATAGGTTGGTGGTTCGAGCCCATCCGGGAGCGGTGTTGTGAGGTCTCGGATGTGACGTAAAAAGTCAAGGTTTTTACACAATACCTAACAAGCATTTAACTTTTGGGCTTCCGTGGCGCAATGGTTAGCGCGTTCGGCTGTTAACCAATAGGCTGGTGGTTCGAGCCCATCCGGGAGCGGTGTTGTGAGGTCTCAGATGTGACGTAAAAAGTCAAGGTTTTTACACAATACCTGACGAGCATTTAACTTTTGGGCTTCCGTGGCGCAATGGTTTGCGCGTTCGGCTGTTAACCAATAGGTTGGTGGTTCGAGCCCATCCGGGAGCGGTGTTGTGAGGTCTCAGATGTGACGTAAAAAGTCAAGGTTTTTACATAATACCTGACGAGCATTTAACTTTTGGGCTTCCGTGGCGCAATGGTTAGCGCGTTCGGCTGTTAACCAATAGGTTGGTGGTTCGAGCCCATCCAGGAGCGGTGTTGTGAGGTCTCGGATGTGACGTAAAAAGTCAAGGTTTTTACACAATACCTAACAAGCATTTAACTTTTGGGCTTCCGTGGCGCAATGGTTAGCGCGTTCGGCTGTTAACCAATAGGCTGGTGGTTCGAGCCCATCCGGGAGCGGTGTTGTGAGGTCTCAGATGTGACGTAAAAAGTCAAGGTTTTTACACAATACCTGACGAGCATTTAACTTTTGGGCTTCCGTGGCGCAATGGTTTGCGCGTTCGGCTGTTAACCAATAGGTTGGTGGTTCGAGCCCATCCGGGAGCGGTGTTGTGAGGTCTCAGATGTGACGTAAAAAGTCAAGGTTTTTACACAATATCTGACGAGCATCTAATTTTTGGGCTTCCGTGGCGCAATGGTTAGCGCGTTCAGCTGTTAATCGAAAGGTTGGTGGTTCGAGCCCACCCGGGAGAGGTGTTGTGGGGTCTCAAATGTAACGTAGAAAGCCAAAGTTTTTCCACAATACCTGACAACCGTTTAATTTCTGAGCTTCCGTGGCTCAATGGTTAGCGCGTTCAGCTGTTAACCAATAGGTTGGTGGTTCGAGCCCACCCGGGAGCGGTGTTGTGTGATCTCAAATGTAACGTAGAAAGCCAAAGTTTTTCCACAATACCTGACGACCATTTAATTTTTGGGCTTCCGTGGCGCAATGGTTAGCGCGTTCGGCTGTTAACCAATAGGTTGGTGGTTCGAGCCCGTCCGGGAGCGGTGTTGTGAGGTCTCAGATGTGACGTAAAAAGTCAAGGTTTATACACAATACCTGACGAGCATTTAATTTTTGGGCTTCCGTGGCACAATGGTTAGCGCGTTCAGCTGTTAATCGAAAGGTTGGTGGTTCGAGCCCACCCGGGAGAGGTGTTGTGGGGTCTCAAATGTAACGTAGAAAGCCAAAGTTTTTCCACAATACCTGACAACCGTTTAATTTCTGAGCTTCCGTGGCTCAATGGTTAGCGCGTTCAGCTGTTAACCAATAGGTTGGTGGTTCGAGCCCACCCGGGAGCGATGTTGTGTGATCTCAAATGTAACGTAGAAAGCCAAAGTTTTTCCACAATACCTGACGACCATTTTATTCTTGAGCTTCCGTGGCTCAATGGTTAGCGCGTTCGGCTGTTAACCAATAGGTTGGTGGTTCGAGCCCACCCGGGAGCGGTGTTGTGGGATCTGAAATGTAACGTAGAAAGCCAAAGTTTTTGCACAGTAAATGACGACCATTTAATTTTTGGGCTTCCGTGGCGCAATGGTTAGCGCGTTCAGCTGTTAATCGAAAGGTTGGTGGTTCGAGCCCACCCGGGAGAGGTGTTGTGGGGTCTCAAATGTAACGTAGAAAGCCAAAGTTTTTCCACAATACCTGACAACCGTTTAATTTCTGAGCTTCCGTGGCTCAATGGTTAGCGCGTTCAGCTGTTAACCAATAGGTTGGTGGTTCGAGCCCACCCGGGAGCGGTGTTGTGTGATCTCAAATGTAACGTAGAAAGCCAAAGTTTTTCCACAATACCTGACGACCATTTTATTCTTGAGCTTCCGTGGCTCAATGGTTAGCGCGTTCGGCTGTTAACCAACAGGTTGGTGGTTCGAGCCCACCCGGGAGCGGTGTTGTGGGATCTGAAATGTAACGTAGAAAGCCAAGGTTTTTGCACAATAAATGACGACCATTTAATTTTTGGGCTTCCGTGGCGCAATGGTTAGCGCGTTCGGCTGTTAACCAATAGGTTGGTGGTTCGACCCCATCCGGGAGCGGTGTTGTGAGGTCTCAGATGTGACGTAAAAAGTCAAGGTTTTTACATAATACCTGACGAGCATTTAACTTTTGGGCTTCCGTGGCGCAATGGTTAGCGCGTTCGGCTGTTAACCAATAGGTTGGTGGTTCGAGCCCATCCGGGAGCGGTGTTGTGAGGTCTCGGATGTGACGTAAAAAGTCAAGGTTTTTACACAATACCTAACAAGCATTTAACTTTTGGGCTTCCGTGGCGCAATGGTTAGCGCGTTCGGCTGTTAACCAATAGGTTGGTGGTTCGAGCCCATCCGGGAGCGGTGTTGTCAGGTCTCAGATGTGACGTAAAAAGTCTAGGTTTTTACACAATACCTGACGAGCATTTAACTTTTGGGCTTCCGTGGCGCAATGGTTTGCGCGTTCGGCTGTTAACCAATAGGTTGGTGGTTCGAGCCCATCCGGGAGCGGTGTTGTGAGGTCTCAGATGTGACGTAAAAAGTCAAGGTTTTTACACAATATCTGACGAGCATCTAATTTTTGGGCTTCCGTGGCGCAATGGTTAGCGCGTTCAGCTGTTAATCGAAAGGTTGGTGGTTCGAGCCCACCCGGGAGAGGTGTTGTGGGGTCTCAAATGTAACGTAGAAAGCCAAAGTTTTTCCACAATACCTGACAACCGTTTAATTTCTGAGCTTCCGTGGCTCAATGGTTAGCGCGTTCAGCTGTTAACCAATAGGTTGGTGGTTCGAGCCCACCCGGGAGCGGTGTTGTGTGATCTCAAATGTAACGTAGAAAGCCAAAGTTTTTCCACAATACCTGACGACCATTTAATTTTTGGGCTTCCGTGGCGCAATGGTTAGCGCGTTCGGCTGTTAACCAATAGGTTGGTGGTTCGAGCCCGTCCGGGAGCGGTGTTGTGAGGTCTCAGATGTGACGTAAAAAGTCAAGGTTTTTACACAATACCTGACGAGCATTTAATTTTTGGGCTTCCGTGGCACAATGGTTAGCGCGTTCAGCTGTAATCGAAAGGTTGGTGGTTCGAGCCCACCCGGGAGAGGTGTTGTGGGGTCTCAAATGTAACGTAGAAAGCCAAAGTTTTTCCACAATACCTGACAACAATTTAATTTCTGAGCTTCCGTGGCTCAATGGTTATCGCGTTCGGCTGTTAACCAATAGGTTGGTGGTTCGACCCCATCCGGGAGCAGTGTTGTGAGGTCTCAGATGTGACGTAAAAAGTCAAGGTTTTTACATAATACCTGACGAGCATTTAACTTTTGGGCTTCCGTGTCGCAATGGTTAGCGCGTTCGGCTGTTAACCAATAGGTTGGTGGTTCGAGCCCATCCGGGAGCGGTGTTGTGAGGTCTCAGATGTGACGTAAAAAGTCAAGGTTTTTACACAATACCTAACGAGCATTTAACTTTTGGGCTTCCGTGGCACAATGGTTAGCGCGTTCAGCTGTTAATCGAAAGGTTGGTGGTTCGAGCCCACCCGGGAGAGGTGTTGTGGGGTCTCAAATGTAACGTAGAAAGCCAAAGTTTTTCCACAATAACTGACAACAATTTAATTTCTGAGCTTCCGTGGCTCAATGGTTAGCGCGTTCGGCTGTTAACCAATAGGTTGGTGGTTCGACCCCATCCGGGAGCGGTGTTGTGAGGTCTCAGATGTGACGTAAAAAGTCAAGGTTTTTACATAATACCTGACGAGCATTTAACTTTTGGGCTTCCGTGTCGCAATGGTTAGCGCGTTCGGCTGTTAACCAATAGGTTGGTGGTTCGAGCCCATCCGGGAGCGGTGTTGTGAGTCCTCAGATGTGACGTAAAAAGTCAAGGTTTTTACACAATACCTAACGAGCATTAAACTTTTGGGCTTCCGTGGCGCAATGGTTAGCGCGTTCGGCTGTTAACCAATAGGTTGGTGGTTCGAGCCCATCCGGGAGCGGTGTTGTGAGGTCTCAGATGTGACGTAAAAAGTCAAGGTTTTTACACAATACCTGACGAGCATTTAACTTTTGGGCTTCCGTGGCGCAATGGTTAGCGCGTTCGGCTGTTAACCAATAGGTTGGTGGTTCGAGCCCATCCGGGAGCGGTGTTGTGAGGTCTCAGATGTGACGTAAGAAGTCAAGGTTTTTACACAATACCTGACGAGTATTTAACTTTCGGGCTTCCGTGGCGCAATGGTTAGCGCGTTCGGCTGTTAATCAATAGGTTGGTGGTTCGAGCCCATCCGGGAGCGGTATTGTGAGGTCTCAGATGTGACGTAAAAAGTCAAGGTTTTTACACAATACCTGACGACCATTTAATTTTTGGGCTTCCGTGGCGCAATGGTTAGCGCGTTCAGCTGTTAATCGAAAGGTTAGTGGTTCGAGCCCACGCGGGAGAGGTGTTATGGGGTCTCAAATGTAACGTAGAAAGCCAAAGTTTTTCCACAACACCTGACAACCATTCAATTTCTGAGCTTCCGTGGCTCAATGGTTAGCGCGTTCGGCTGTTAATCGATTTTGTATCTTGAAGAAGAAAAACATGCGATTTTTTCGGTACTTTTTTGAATGCATTTTTTTCTGGAGAAATTTTTGACAGAATTCAGCTTAATTCCCTATAAAACACTCATTAAAAGTGATTTCATCTCGATTGAACAATTATTAAAAATGTACCTCGATTCTTAATAACATTTTAAAAATCGACGTTTCACCGCCAACGAAGCATATTTTGAGTATTTCTTCACTATTTACAAATATATTCACTGAAACCATTATTTTTACACCTTTTGCTTTAATTCAAGCAAATGTAACGATAATCATTCAAAAAACTGTTAAAATTAAATTTTTCAATAAGAAATCGTTGTCACGGATTTTGTATCTTGAAGAAGAAAAACATGCGATTTTTTCGGTACTTTTTTGAATGCATTTTTTTCTGGAGAAATTTTTGACCGAATTCAGCTTAATTCCCTATAAAACACTAATTAAAAGTGATTTCATCTCCAGAAAAAAAACATTTCTCCAGAAAAAAATTCATTCAAAAAAGTACCGAAAAAATCGCAGGTTTTTCTTCTTCAAGACACAAAATCCGTGAATACGATTTCTTATTGAAAATTGAATTTTAACAGTTTTTTGAATGAATATCGTTACATTGCTTGAATTAAAGCAAAAAGTATAAAAATAATGGTTTCAATGAATATATTTGAAAATAGTGAAGAAATACTCAAAGTATGCTTCTTAGGCCGAGTTACGTCGATTTTGAAAATGTTATTAAAAATCGAGGTACATTTTTATTTATTGTTCAATCGAGATGAAATCACTTTTAATGAGTGTTTTATAGAGAATTAAGCTGAATTCGGTCAAAAATTTCTCCAGAAAAAAATGCATTCAAAAGTGTACCGAAAAAATCGCATGTTTTTTTTTTCAAGATACAAAATCCGTGACAACGATTTCTTATTTAAAATTGAATTTTAACAGTTTGTTGAATGAATATCGTTACATTTGCTTGAATTAACGCAAAAATTACAAAAATAATGGTTTCAGTGGTTATATTTGAAAATAGTGAACAAATACTCAAAATGTTTTTCTTAGGCCGAGTTACGTCGATTTTGAAAATGTTATTAAAAATCGAGGTACATTTTTATTTATTGTTCAATCGAGATGAAATCACTTTTAATGAGTGTTTTATAGGGAATTAAGCTGAATTCGGTCCAAAATTTCTTCAGAAAAAAATTCATTCAAAAAAGTACCGAAAAAATCGCATGTTTTTCTTCTTCAAGATACAAAATCCGTGACAACGATTTCTTATTGAAAAATTGAATTTTAACAGTTTTTTGAATGATTATCGTTACATTTGCTTGAATTAAAGCAAAAAGTATAAAAATAATGGTTTCAGTGGTTATATTTGAAAATAGTGAAGAAATACTCAAAATATGCTTCTTTGGCCGTGAAACGTTGATTTTGAAAATGTTATTAAAAATCGAGGTACATTTTTATTTATTGTTCAATCGAGATGAAATCACTTTTAATGAGTGTTTTATAGGGAATTAAGCTGAATTCTGTCAAAAATTTCTCCAGAAAAAAATGCATTAAAAAAGTACCGAAAAAATCGCATGTTTTTCTTCTTCAAGATACAAAATCCGTGACAACGATTTCTTATTGAAAAATTTAATTTTAACAGTTTTTTGATTGAATATCGTTACATTTGCTTGAATTAAAGCAAAAAGTATAAAAATAATGGTTTCAGTGAATATATTTGTAAATAGTGAAGAAATACTCAAAATATGCTTCGTCGGCGGTGAAACGTCGATTTTTAAAAAGTTATTAAAAATCGAGGTTCATTTTTAATTATTGTTCAATCGAGATGAAATCACTTTTAATGAGTGTTTTATAGGGAATTAAGCTGAATTCGGTCAAACATTTCTCCAGAAAAAAATGCATTTAAAAGTGTACCGAAAAAATCGCATGTTTTTTTTTTCAAGATACAAAATCCGTGACAACGATTTCTTATTTAAAATTGAATTTTAACAGTTTGTTGAATGAATATCGTTACATTTGCTTGAATTAACGCAAAAATTACAAAAATAATGGTTTCAGTGGTTATATTTGAAAATAGTGAACAAATACTCAAAATGTTTTTCTTAGGCCGAGTTACGTCGATTTTGAAAATGTTATTAAAAATCGAGGTACATTTTTATTTATTGTTCAATCGAGATGAAATCACTTTTAATGAGTGTTTTATAGGGAATTAAGCTGAATTCGGTCCAAAATTTCTTCAGAAAAAAATTCATTCAAAAAAGTACCGAAAAAATCGCATGTTTTTCTTCTTCAAGATACAAAATCCGTGACAACGATTTCTTATTGAAAAATTGAATTTTAACAGTTTTTTGAATGATTATCGTTACATTTGCTTGAATTAAAGCAAAAAGTATAAAAATAATGGTTTCAGTGGTTATATTTGAAAATAGTGAAGAAATACTCAAAATATGCTTCTTTGGCCGTGAAACGTTGATTTTGAAAATGTTATTAAAAATCGAGGTACATTTTTATTTATTGTTCAATCGAGATGAAATCACTTTTAATGAGTGTTTTATAGGGAATTAAGCTGAATTCTGTCAAAAATTTCTCCAGAAAAAAATGCATTTAAAAGTGTACCGAAAAAATCGCATGTTTTTTTTTCAAGATACAAAATCCGTGACAACGATTTCTTATTGAAAAATTTAATTTTAACAGTTTTTTGATTGAATATCGTTACATTTGCTTGAATTAAAGCAAAAAGTATAAAAATAATGGTTTCAGTGAACATATTTGAAAATAGTGAAGAAATACTCAAAGTATGCTTCTTTGGCCGTGAAACGTCGATTTTGAAAATGTTATTAAAAATCGAGGTAAATTTTTAATTATTGTTAAATCGAGATGAAATCACTTTCAATGAGTGTTTTATAGGGAATTAAGCTGAATTCGGTCAAAAATTTCTCCAGAAAAAAATGCATTCAAAAGTGTACCGAAAAAATCGCATGTTTTTTTTCTTCAAGATACAAAATCCGTGACAACGATTTCTTATTTAAAATTGAATTTTAACAGTTTGTTGAATGAATATCGTTACATTTGCTTGAATTAACGCAAAAATTACAAAAATAATGGTTTCAGTGGTTATATTTGAAAACAGTGAACAAATACTCAAAATGTTTTTCTTAGGCCGAGTTACGTCGATTTTGAAAATGTTATTAAAAATCGAGGTACATTTTTATTTATTGTTCAATCGAGATGAAATCACTTTTAGTGAGTGTTTTATAGGGAATTAAGCTGAATTCGGTCAAAAATTTCTTCAGAAAAAAATTCATTCAAAAAAGTACCGAAAAAATCGCATGTTTTTCTTCTTCAAGATACAAAATCCGTGACAACGATTTCTTATTGAAAAATTGAATTTTAACAGTTTTTTGAATGATTATCGTTACATTTGCTTGAATTAAAGCAAAAAGTATAAAAATAATGGTTTCAGTGGTTATATTTGAAAATAGTGAAGAAATACTCAAAATATGCTTCTTTGGCCGTGAAACGTTGATTTTGAAAATGTTATTAAAAATCGAGGTACATTTTTATTTATTGTTCAATCGAGATGAAATCACTTTTAATGAGTGTTTTATAGGGAATTAAGCTGAATTCTGTCAAAAATTTCTCCAGAAAAAAATGCATTCAAAAAAGTACCGAAAAAATCGCATGTTTTTCTTCTTCAAGATACAAAATCCGTGACAACGATTTCTTATTGAAAAATTTAATTTTAACAGTTTTTTGATTGAATATCGTTACATTTGCTTGAATTAAAGCAAAAGATGTAAAAATAATGGTTTCAGTGAATATATTTGAAAATAGTGAAGAAATACTCAAAATATGCTTCGTTGGCGGTGAAACGTCGATTTTTAAAATGTTATTAAGAATCGAGGTACATTTTTAATAATTGTTCAATCGAGATGAAATCACTTTTAATGAGTGTTTTATAGGGAATTAAGCTGAATTCTGTCAAAAATTTCTCCAGAAAAAAATGCATTCAAAAAAGTACCGAAAAAATCGCATGTTTTTCTTCTTCAAGATACAAAATCGATTAACAGCCGAACGCGCTAACCATTGAGCCACGGAAGCTCAGAAATTAAATGGTTGTCAGGTGTTGTGGAAAAACTTTGGCTTTCTACGTTACATTTGAGACCCCACAACACCTCTCCCGCGTGGGCTCGAACCACTAACCTTTCGATTAACAGCTGAACGCGCTAACCATTGCGCCACGGAAGCCCAAAAATTAAATGGTCGTCAGGTATTGTGGAAAAACTTTGGCTTTCTACGTTACATTTGAGATCACACAACACCGCTCCCGGGTGGGCTCGAACCACCAACCTATTGGTTAACAGCTGAACGCGCTAACCATTGAGCCACGGAAGCTCAGAAATTAAATGGTTGTCAGGTGTTGTGGAAAAACTTTGGCTTTCTACGTTACATTTGAGACCCCACAACACCTCTCCCGCGTGGGCTCGAACCACTAACCTTTCGATTAACAGCTGAACGCGCTAACCATTGCGCCACGGAATCCCAAAAATTAAATGCTCGTCAGGTATTGTGTAAAAACCTTGACTTTTTACGTCACATCTGAGACCTCACAATACCGCTCCCGGATGGGCTCGAACCACCAACCTATTGATTAACAGCCGAACGCGCTAACCATTGCGCCACGGAAGCCCAAAAGTTAAATACTCGTCAGGTATTGTGTAAAAACCTTGACTTCTTACGTCACATCTGAGACCTCACAACACCGCTCCCGGATGGGCTCGAACCACCAACCTATTGGTTAACAGCCGAACGCGCTAACCATTGCGCCACGGAAGCCCAAAAGTTAAATGCTCGTCAGGTATTGTGTAAAAACCTTGACTTTTTACGTCACATCTGAGACCTCACAACACCGCTCCCGGATGGGCTCGAACCACCAACCTATTGGTTAACAGCCGAACGCGCTAACCATTGCGCCACGGAAGCCCAAAAGTTTAATGCTCGTTAGGTATTGTGTAAAAACCTTGACTTTTTACGTCACATCTGAGGCCTCACAACACCGCTCCCGGATGGGCTCGAACCACCAACCTATTGGTTAACAGCCGAACGCGCTGACCATTGCGACACGGAAGCCCAAAAGTTAAATGCTCGTCAGGTATTATGTAAAAACCTTGACTTTTTACGTCACATCTGAGACCTCACAACACCGCTCCCGGATGGGGTCGAACCACCAACCTATTGGTTAACAGCCGAACGCGCTAACCATTGAGCCACGGAAGCTCAGAAATTAAATTGTTGTCAGTTATTGTGGAAAAACTTTGGCTTTCTACGTTACATTTGAGACCCCACAACACCTCTCCCGGGTGGGCTCGAACCACCAACCTTTCGATTAACAGCTGAACGCGCTAACCATTGTGCCACGGAAGCCCAAAAGTTAAATGCTCGTTAGGTATTGTGTAAAAACCTTGACTTTTTACGTCACATCTAAGACCTCACAACACCGCTCCCGGATGGGCTCGAACCACCAACCTATTGGTTAACAGCCGAACGCGCTAACCATTGCGACATGGAAGCCCAAAAGTTAAATGCTCGTCAGGTATTATGTAAAAACCTTGACTTTTTACGTCACATCTGAGACCTCACAACACCGCTCCCGGATGGGGTCGAAAAACCAACCTATTGGTTAACAGCCGAACGCGATAACCATTGAGCCACGGAAGCTCAGAAATTAAATTGTTGTCAGGTATTGTGGAAAAACTTTGGCTTTCTACGTTACATTTGAGACCCCACAACACCTCTCCCGGGTGGGCTCGAACCACCAACCTTTCGATTAACAGCTGAACGCGCTAACCATTGTGCCACGGAAGCCCAAAAATTAAATGCTCGTCAGGTATTGTGTAAAAACCTTGACTTTTTACGTCACATCTGAGACCTCACAACACCGCTCCCGGACGGGCTCGAACCACCAACCTATTGGTTAACAGCCGAACGCGCTAACCATTGCGCCACGGAAGCCCAAAAATTAAATGGTCGTCAGGTATTGTGGAAAAACTTTGGCTTTCTACGTTACATTTGAGATCACACAACACCGCTCCCGGGTGGGCTCGAACCACCAACCTATTGGTTAACAGCTGAACGCGCTAACCATTGAGCCACGGAAGCTCAGAAATTAAACGGTTGTCAGGTATTGTGGAAAAACTTTGGCTTTCTACGTTACATTTGAGACCCCACAACACCTCTCCCGGGTGGGCTCGAACCACCAACCTTTCGATTAACAGCTGAACGCGCTAACCATTGCGCCACGGAAGCCCAAAAATTAGATGCTCGTCAGATATTGTGTAAAAACCTTGACTTTTTACGTCACATCTGAGACCTCACAACACCGCTCCCGGATGGGCTCGAACCACCAACCTATTGGTTAACAGCCGAACGCGCAAACCATTGCGCCACGGAAGCCCAAAAGTTAAATGCTCGTCAGGTATTGTGTAAAAACCTTGACTTTTTACGTCACATCTGAGACCTCACAACACCGCTCCCGGATGGGCTCGAACCACCAACCTATTGGTTAACAGCCGAACGCGCTAACCATTGCGCCACGGAAGCCCAAAAGCTAAATGCTTGTTAGGTATTGTGTAAAAACCTTGACTTTTTACGTCACATCCGAGACCTCACAACACCGCTCCCGGATGGGCTCGAACCACCAACCTATTGGTTAACAGCCGAACGCGCTAACCATTGCGCCACGGAAGCCCAAAATTTAAATGCTCGTCAGGTATTATGTAAAAACCTTGACTTTTTACGTCACATCTGAGACCTCACAACACCGCTCCCGGATGGGGTCGAACCACCAACCTATTGGTTAACAGCCGAACGCGCTAACCATTGCGCCACGGAAGCCCGAAAATTAAATGGTCGTCATTTATTGTGCAAAAACTTTGGCTTTCTACGTTACATTTCAGATCCCACAACACCGCTCCCGGGTGGGCTCGAACCACCAACCTATTGGTTAACAGCTGAACGCGCTAACCATTGAGCCACGGAAGCTCAGAAATTAAACGGTTGTCAGGTATTGTGGAAAAACTTTGGCTTTCTACGTTACATTTGAGACCCCACAACACCTCTCCCGGGTGGGCTCGAACCACCAACCTTTCGATTAACAGCTGAACGCGCTAACCATTGCGCCACGGAAGCCCAAAAATTAGATGCTCGTCAGATATTGTGTAAAAACCTTGACTTTTTACGTCACATCTGAGACCTCACAACACCGCTCCCGGATGGGCTCGAACCACCAACCTATTGGTTAACAGCCGAACGCGCAAACCATTGCGCCACGGAAGCCCAAAAGTTAAATGCTCGTCAGGTATTGTGTAAAAACCTTGACTTTTTACGTCACATCTGAGACCTCACAACACCGCTCCCGGATGGGCTCGAACCACCAACCTATTGGTTAACAGCCGAACGCGCTAACCATTGCGCCACGGAAGCCCAAAAGCTAAATGCTTGTTAGGTATTGTGTAAAAACCTTGACTTTTTACGTCACATCCGAGACCTCACAACACCGCTCCCGGATGGGCTCGAACCACCAACCTATTGGTTAACAGCCGAACGCGCTAACCATTGCGCCACGGAAGCCCAAAAGTTAAATGCTCGTCAGGTATTATGTAAAAACCTTGACTTTTTACGTCACATCTGAGACCTCACAACACCGCTCCCGGATGGGGTCGAACCACCAACCTATTGGTTAACAGCCGAACGCGCTAACCATTGCGCCACGGAAGCCCGAAAATTAAATGGTCGTCATTTATTGTGCAAAAACTTTGGCTTTCTACGTTACATTTCAGATCCCACAACACCGCTCCCGGGTGGGCTCGAACCACCAACCTATTGGTTAACAGCCGAACGCGCTAACCATTGAGCCACGGAAGCTCAAGAATAAAATGGTCGTCAGGTATTGTGGAAAAACTTTGGCTTTCTACGTTACATTTGAGATCACACAACACCGCTCCCGGGTGGGCTCGAACCACCAACCTATTGGTTAACAGCTGAACGCGCTAACCATTGAGCCACGGAAGCTAAGAAATTAAACGGTTGTCAGGTATTGTGGAAAAACTTTGGCTTTCTACGTTACATTTGAGACCCCACAACACCTCTCCCGGGTGGGCTCGAACCACCAACCTTTCGATTAACAGCTGAACGCGCTAACCATTGCGCCACGGAAGCCCAAAAATTAAATGGTCGTCATTTATTGTGCAAAAACTTTGGCTTTCTACGTTACATTTCAGATCCCACAACACCGCTCCCGGGTGGGCTCGAACCACCAACCTATTGGTTAACAGCCGAACGCGCTAACCATTGAGCCACGGAAGCTCAAGAATAAAATGGTCGTCAGGTATTGTGGAAAAACTTTGGCTTTCTACGTTACATTTGAGATCACACAACACCGCTCCCGGGTGGGCTCGAACCACCAACCTATTGGTTAACAGCTGAACGCGCTAACCATTGAGCCACGGAAGCTCAGAAATTAAACGGTTGTCAGGTATTGTGGAAAAACTTTGGCTTTCTACGTTACATTTGAGACCCCACAACACCTCTCCCGGGTGGGCTCGAACCACCAACCTTTCGATTAACAGCTGAACGCGCTAACCATTGTGCCACGGAAGCCCAAAAATTAAATGCTCGTCAGGTATTGTGTAAAAACCTTGACTTTTTACGTCACATCTGAGACCTCACAACACCGCTCCCGGACGGGCTCGAACCACCAACCTATTGGTTAACAGCCGAACGCGCTAACCATTGCGCCACGGAAGCCCAAAAATTAAATGGTCGTCAGGTATTGTGGAAAAACTTGGGCTTTCTACGTTACATTTGAGATCACACAACACCGCTCCCGGGTGGGCTCGAACCACCAACCTATTGGTTAACAGCTGAACGCGCTAACCATTGAGCCACGGAAGCTCAGAAATTAAACGGTTGTCAGGTATTGTGGAAAAACTTTGGCTTTCTACGTTACATTTGAGACCCCACAACACCTCTCCCGGGTGGGCTCGAACCACCAACCTTTCGATTAACAGCTGAACGCGCTAACCATTGCGCCACGGAAGCCCAAAAATTAGATGCTCGTCAGATATTGTGTAAAAACCTTGACTTTTTACGTCACATCTGAGACCTCACAACACCGCTCCCGGATGGGCTCGAACCACCAACCTATTGGTTAACAGCCGAACGCGCTAACCATTGCGCCACGGAAGCCCAAAAGTTAAATGCTTGTTAGGTATTGTGTAAAAACCTTGACTTTTTACGTCACATCCGAGACCTCACAACACCGCTCCCGGATGTGCTCGAACCACCAACCTATTGGTTAACAGCCGAACGCGCTAACCATTGCGCCACGGAAGCCCAAAAGTTAAATGCTCGTCAGGTATTATGTAAAAACCTTGACTTTTTACGTCACATCTGAGACCTCACAACACCGCTCCCGGATGGGGTCGAACCACCAACCTATTGGTTAACAGCCGAACGCGCTAACCATTGCGCCACGGAAGCCCAAAAATTAAATGGTCGTCATTTATTGTGCAAAAACTTTGGCTTTCTACGTTACATTTCAGATCCCACAACACCGCTCCCGGGTGGGCTCGAACCACCAACCTATTGGTTAACAGCCGAACGCGCTAACCATTGAGCCACGGAAGCTCAAGAATAAAATGGTCGTCAGGTATTGTGGAAAAACTTTGGCTTTCTACGTTACATTTGAGATCACACAACACCGCTCCCGGGTGGGCTCGAACCACCAACCTATTGGTTAACAGCTGAACGCGCTAACCATTGAGCCACGGAAGCTCAGAAATTAAACGGTTGTCAGGTATTGTGGAAAAACTTTGGCTTTCTACGTTACATTTGAGACCCCACAACACCTCTCCCGGGTGGGCTCGAACCACCAACCTTTCGATTAACAGCTGAACGCGCTAACCATTGCGCCACGGAAGCCCAAAAATTAAATGGTCGTCATTTATTGTGCAAAAACTTTGGCTTTCTACGTTACATTTCAGATCCCACAACACCGCTCCCGGGTGGGCTCGAACCACCAACCTATTGGTTAACAGCCGAACGCGCTAACCATTGAGCCACGGAAGCTCAAGAATAAAATGGTCGTCAGGTATTGTGGAAAAACTTTGGCTTTCTACGTTACATTTGAGATCACACAACACCGCTCCCGGGTGGGCTCGAACCACCAACCTATTGGTTAACAGCTGAACGCGCTAACCATTGAGCCACGGAAGCTCAGAAATTAAACGGTTGTCAGGTATTGTGGAAAAACTTTGGCTTTCTACGTTACATTTGAGACCCCACAACACCTCTCCCGGGTGGGCTCGAACCACCAACCTATTGGTTAACAGCCGAACGCGCTAACCATTGCGCCACGGAAGCCCAAAAATTAAATGGTCGTCATTTATTGTGCAAAAACTTTGGCTTTCTACGTTACATTTCAGATCCCACAACACCGCTCCCGGGTGGGCTCGAACCACCAACCTATTGGTTAACAGCCGAACGCGCTAACCATTGAGCCACGGAAGCTCAAGAATAAAATGGTCGTCAGGTATTGTGGAAAAACTTTGGCTTTCTACGTTACATTTGAGATCACACAACACCGCTCCCGGGTGGGCTCGAACCACCAACCTATTGGTTAACAGCTGAACGCGCTAACCATTGAGCCACGGAAGCTCAGAAATTAAACGGTTGTCAGGTATTGTGGAAAAACTTTGGCTTTCTACGTTACATTTGAGACCCCACAACACCTCTCCCGGGTGGGCTCGAACCACCAACCTTTCGATTAACAGCTGAACGCGCTAACCATTGCGCCACGGAAGCCCAAAAATTAAATGGTCGTCATTTATTGTGCAAAAACTTTGGCTTTCTACGTTACATTTCAGATCCCACAACACCGCTCCCGGGTGGGCTCGAACCACCAACCTATTGGTTAACAGCCGAACGCGCTAACCATTGAGCCACGGAAGCTCAAGAATAAAATGGTCGTCAGGTATTGTGGAAAAACTTTGGCTTTCTACGTTACATCTGAGACCTCACAACACCGCTCCCGGATGGGCTCGAACCACCAACCTTTCGATTAACAGGTGAACGCGCTAACCATTGCGCCACGGAAGCCCATAAGTTAAATGTTCGTCAGGTGTTGTGGAAAAACTCTGACATTTTACGTTACATCTGAGACGTCACAACACCGCTCCCGGGAGGGCTCGAACCACCAACCTTTCGGTTAACAGCTGAACGCGCTGACCATTGCGCCACTGAAGCCCAAAAATTAAATTTTCGTCAGGTATTGAGGTAAAACCTTGACTTTTTACTTCACATCCGAGACCTCACAACACCGCTCCCGGATGGGCTCGAACCACCAACCTTTCGGTTAACAGCCGAACGCGCTAACCATTCGCCACGGACGCCCAAAAATTAAATGGTCGTCAGGTATTGTGGAAAAACTTTGGCTATTTACGTTACATTTGAGATCCAAAAACACCGCTCCCGGGAGGGCTCGAACCACCAACCTTTCCGTTAACAGCTGAACGCGCTAACCATTGCGCCACGGAAGCCCAAAAATTAAATGCTCGTCAGGTATTGTGGAAAAACTCTGACATTTTACGTTACATCTGAGACGACACAACACCGCTCCCGGGAGGGCTCGAACCACCAACCTTTCGGTTAACAGCTGAACGCGCTGACCATTGCGCCACTGAAGCCCAAAAATTAAATTTTCGTCAGGTATTGAGGTAAAACTTTGACTTTTTACTTCACATCCGAGACCTCACAACACCGCTCCCGGATGGGCTCGAACCAAAAACCTTTCGATTAACAGCCGAACGCGCTAACCATTGAGCCACGGAAGCTCAGAAATTAAATGGTTGTCACGTATTGTGGAAAAGTTTTGACTTTTTACGCTACATCTGAGACCCCACAACACCTCTTCCGGGTGGGCTCGAACCACCAACCTTTCGATTAACAGCTGAACGCGCTGACCATTGCGCCACTGAAGCCCAAAAATTAAATGGTCGTCAGGTATTGTGGAAAAACTTTGGCTATTTACGTTTTATTTGAGATCCAAAAACACCGCTCCCGGGTGGGCACGAACCACCAACCTATTGGTTAACAGCCGAACGCGCTAACCATTGAGCCAAGGAAGATCAGAAATTAAATGGTTGTCACGTATTGTGGAAAAGTTTTGACTTTTAACGCAACATCTGAGACCCCACAACACCTCTTCCCGGTGGGCTCGAACCACCAACCTTTCGATTAAGAGCTGGACGCGCTAATTACTGCGCCACGGAAGCCCAAAAATTAAATGTTCGTCAGGTATTGTGGAAAAACTCTGACATTTTACGTAACATCTGAGACGTCACAACACCGCTCCCGGATGGGCTCGAACCACCAACCTTTCGGTTAACAGCCGAACGCGCTAGCCATTGCGCCACGGACGCCCAAAAATTAAATGGTTGTCAGGTATTGTTGAAAAGTTACGACTTTTCTCGCTACATCTGAGACCCCACAAATCCTCTCTCGTTTGGGCTCGAACCACCAACCTTTCGGTTAACAGCTGATTGCACTAACCATTGCGCCACGGAAGCCCAAAAATTAAATGGTCGTCAGGTATTGTAGAAAAACTTTGGCTATTTACGTTTTATTTGAGATCCAAAAACACCGCTCCCGGGTGGGCTCGAACCACCAAGCTATTGGTTAACAGCCGAACGCGCTAACCATTGAGCCACGAAAGATAAGAAAATAAATGGTTATCACGTATTATGGAAAAAGTTTTGACTTTTTACGCTACATCTGAGACCCCAAAACACCTCTTCCGGGTGGGCTCGAACCACCAACCTTTCGATTAACAGCTGAACGCGCTAACCATTGCGCCACGGAAGCCCAAAAATTAAATGCTCGTCAGGTATTTTGGAAAAACTCTGACATTTTACGTTACATCTGAGACGTCACAACACCGCTCCCGGGAGGGCTCGAACCACCAACCTTTCGGTTAACAGCTGAACGCGCTGACCATTGCGCCACTGAAGCCCAAAAATTAAATTTTCGTCAGGTATTGAGGTAAAACTTTGACTTTTTACTTCACATCTGAGGCCTCACAACACCGCTCCCGGATGGGCTCGAACCACCAACCTTTCGATTAACAGCCGAACGCGCTAACCATTGCGCCACGGACGCCCAAAAAAAATGGTCGTCAGGTATTGCGGAAAAACTTTGGCTATTTACGTTACATTTGAGATCCAAAAACAACGCTCCCGGGTGGGCTCGAAACACCAAGCTATTGGTTAACAGCCGAACGCGCTAACCATTGAGCCACGAAAGATCAGAAAATAAATGGTTATCACGTATTATGGAAAAAGTTTGACTTTTCACGCTACATCTGAGACCTCACAACACCTCTCCCGGGTGGGCTCGAACCACCAACCTTTCGATTAACAGCTGAACGCGCTAACCATTGCGCCACGGAAGCCCAAATATTAAATGCTCGTCAGGTATTGTGGAAAAACTCTGACATTTTACGTTACATCTGAGACGTCACAACACCGCTCCCGGGAGGGCTCGAACCACCAACCTTTCGGTTAACAGCCGAACGCGCTAACCATTCGCCACGGACGCCCAAAAATTAAATGTTCGTCAGGTATTGTGGAAAAACTCTGACATTTTACGTTACATCTGAGACGGCACAACACCGCTCCCGGGAGGGCTCGAACCACCAACCTTTCGGTTAACAGCTGAACGCGCTGACCATTGCGCCACTGAAGCCCAAAAATTAAATTTTCGTCAGGTATTGAGGTAAAACTTTGACTTTTTACTTCACATCCGAGACCTCACAACACCGCTCCCGGATGGGCTCGAACCACCAACCTTTCGATTAACAGCCGAACGCGCTAACCATTGAGCCACGGAAGCTCAGAAATTAAATGGTTGTCACGTATTGTGGAAAAGTTTTGACTTTTTACGCTACATCTGAGACCCCACAACACCTCTTCCGGGTGGGCTCGAACCACCAACCTTTCGGTTAACAGCCGAACGCGCTAACCATTCGCCACGGACGCCCAAAAATTAAATGGTCGTCAGGTATTGTGGAAAAACTTTGGCTATTTATGTTACATTTGAGATCCAAAAACACCGCTCCCGGGTGGGCTCGAACCACCAACCTATTGGTTAACAGCCGAACGCGCTAACCATTGAGCCACGGAAGCTCAAAAATTAAATGGTCGTCACGTATTGTGGAAAAACTTTGGCTTTCTACGTTACATTTGAGATCCCACAACACCGCTCCCGGGTGGGCTCGAACCACCAACCTATTGGTTAACAGCCGAACGCGTTAACCATTGCGCCACGGAAGCCCAAAAATTAAATGGTCGTCAGGTATTGTGGAAAAACTTTGGCTTTCTACGTTACGTTTGAGATCCCACAACGCCGCTCCCGGGTGGGCTCGAACCACTAACCTATTTGTTAACTGCTGAACGCGCTAACCATTGCGCCACGGAAGCTAAAAATTAAATGCTCGTCAGGTATTGTGTAAAAACCTTGACTTTTTACGTCACATCTGAGACCTCACAACACCGCTCCCGGATGGGCTCGAACCACCAACCTATTGGTTAACAGCCGAACGCGCTAACCATTGCGCAACGGAAGCCCAAAAATTAAATGTTCGTCAGGTATTGTGGGAAAACTCTGACATTTTACGTTACATCTGAGACCTCACAACACCGCTCCCGGATGGGCTCGAACCACCAACCTATTGGTTAACAGCCGAACGCGCTAACCATTGAGCCACGGAAGCTCAGAGATTAAATGGTTGTCAGGTGTTGTGGATAAGTTATGACTTATTACGTTACATCTGAGACCCTACAACACCTCTCTCGGTTGGGCTCGAACCACCAACCTTTCGGTTAACAGCCGAACGCGCTAACCATTGCGCCAAGGAAGCCCAAAAAATAAATGGTCGTCAGGTATTGTGGAAAAACTTTGTCTTTCTACGTTACATTTGAGATCCCACAACACCGCTCCCGGGTGGGCTCGAACCACCACCCTATTGGTTAAAAGCTGAACGCGCTAACCATTCAGCCACGGAAGCTCAGAAATTAAATGGTTGTCACGTATGTGGAAAAACTTTGGCTTTCTACGTTACATTTGAGATCCCACAACACCGCTCCCAGGTGGGCTCAAACCACCAACCTATTTGTTAACAGCCGAATGCGTTAACCATTGCGCCACGGAAGCCCAAAAATTAAATGCTCGTCAGGTATTGTGTAAAAACCTTGACTTTTTACGTCACTTCTGAGACCTCACAACACCGCTCCCGGATGGGCTCGAACCACCAACCTATTGGTTAACAGCCGAACGCGCTAACCATTGAGCCACGGAAGCTCAGAAATTAAATGGTCGTCACGTATTGTGGAAAAACTTTGGCTTTCTACGTTACATTTGAGATCCCACAACACCGCTCCCGGGTGGGCTCGAACCACCAACCTATTTGTTAACAGCCGAACGCCCTAACCATTGCGCCACGGAAGGCCAAAAATTAAATGATCGTCAGGTATTGTGGAAAAACTTTGGCTTTCTACGTTACATTTGAGATCCCACAACGCCGCTCCCGGGTGGGCTCGAACCACTAACCTATTGGTTAACAGCCGAACGCGCTAACCATTGAGCCACGGAGGCTCAGAAATTAAATGGTTGTCACGTATTGTGGAAACGTTTTGACTTTTTACGCTACATCTGAGACCCCACAACACCTCTCCCGGGTGGGCTCGAACCACCAACTTTTCGATTAACAGCTGAACGCGCTAACCATTGCGCCACGGAAGCCCAAAAGTTCAATATTCGTCAGGTATTGTGGAAAAACTCTGACATTTTATGTTACATCTGAGACGTCACAACACCGCTCCCGGAAGGGCTCAAACCACCAGTCTTTTGAATAGCAGCTGAACGCGCTAACCATTGCGCCACGGAAGCCCAAAAATTAAATGGTCGTCCGGTATTGTGGAAAAACCTGGACTTTTTACGTAACATCTGAGACCTCATAGCACCGCTCCCGGGTGTGCTCGAACCACCAACCTTTCTGTTAACAGCCGAACGCGCTAACGATTGCGTCACGGAAGCCCCAAAATTAAATGGTCGTCCGGTATTGTGGAAAAACCTGGACTTTTTACGTCACATCTGAGACGTCACAACACCGCTCCCGGATGGGCTCGAACCACCAACCTATTGGTTAACAGCCGAACGCGCTAACCATTGAGCCACGGAAGCTCAGAAATTAAATGGTTTTCACGTATTGCGGAAAAGTTTTGACTTTTTACGCTACATCTGAGACCCCACAACACCTCTCTCGGGTGGGCTCGAACCTTCAACCTTTCCATTAACAGCTGAACGCGCTAATCATTGCGCCACGGAAGCCCAAAAATTAAATGGTCGTCAGGTATTGTGGAAAAACATTGGCTTTCTACGTTACGTTTGAGATCCCACAACACCGCGCCCGGGTGGGCTCGAACCACCAACCTATTGGTTAACAGCCGAACGCCCTAACCATTGCGCCACGGAAGCCCAAAAATTAAATGATCGTCAGGTATTGTGGAAAAACTTTGGCTTTCTACGTTACATTTGAGATCCCACAACGCCGCTCCCGGGTGGGCTCGAACCACTAACCTATTGGTTAACAGCCGAACGCGCTAACCATTGAGCCACGGAGGCTCAGAAATTAAATGGTTGTCACGTATTGTGGAAACGTTTTGACTTTTAACGCTACATCTGAGACCCCACAGCACCTCTCCCGGGTGGGCTCGAACCACCAACCTATTGGTTAACAGCCGAACGCGCTAACCATTGCGCCACGGAAGCCCAAAAGTTAAATACTCGTCAGGTATTGTGTAAAAACCTTGACTTCTTACGTCACATCTGAGACCTCACAACACCGCTCCCGGATGGGCTCGAACCACCAACCTTTCGGCTAACAGCTGAACGCGCTGACCATTGCGCCACTGAAGCCCAAAAATTAAATTTTCGTCAGGTATTGAGGTAAAACTTTGACTTTTTACTTCACATCCGAGACCTCACAACACCGCTCCCGGATGGGCTCGAACCACCAACCTTTCGATTAACAGCCGAACGCGCTAACCATTGAGCCACGGAAGCTCAGAAATTAAATGGTTGTCACGTATTGTGGAAAGGTTTTGACTTTTTACGCTACATCTGAGACCCCACAACACCTCTTCCGGGTGGGCTCGAACCACCAACCTTTCGGTTAACAGCCGAACGCGCTAACCATTCGCCACGGACGCCCAAAAATTAAATGGTCGTCAGGTATTGTGGAAAAACTTTGGCTATTTATGTTACATTTGAGATCCAAAAACACCGCTCCCGGGTGGGCTCGAACCACCAACCTATTGGTTAACAGCCGAACGCTCTAACCATTGAGCCACGGAAGCTCAGAAATTAAATGGTCGTCACGTATTGTGGAAAAACTTTGGCTTTCTACGTTACATTTGAGATCCCACAACACCGCTCCCGGGTGGGCTCGAACCACCAACCTATTGGTTAACAGCCGAACGCGTTAACCATTGCGCCACGGAAGCCCAAAAATTAAATGGTCGTCAGGTATTGCGGAAAAACTTTGGCTTTCTACGTTACGTTTGAGATCCCACAACGCCGCTCCCGGGTGGGCTCGAACCACTAACCTATTTGTTAACAGCCGAACGCGCTAACCATTGCGCCACGGAAGCCCAAAAATTAAATGCTCGTCAGGTATTGTGTAAAAACCTTGACTTTTTACGTCACATCCGAGACCTAACAACACCGCTCCCGGATGGGCTCGAACCACCAACCTTTCGATTAACAGCCGAACGCGCTAACCATTGAGCCACGGAAGCTCAGAAATTAAATGGTTGTCACGTATTGTGGAAAAGTTTTGACTTTTTACGCTACATCTGAAGAAGAAAAACATGCGATTTTTTCGGTACTTTTTTAATGCATTTTTTTCTGGAGAAATTTTTGACAGAATTCAGCTTAATTCCCTATAAAACACTCATTAAAAGTGATTTCATCTCGATTGAACAATAAATAAAAATGTACCTCGATTTTTAATAACATTTTCAAAATCAACGTTTCACGGCCAAAGAAGCATATTTTGAGTATTTCTTCACTATTTTCAAATATAACCACTGAAACCATTATTTTTATACTTTTTGCTTTAATTCAAGCAAATGTAACGATAATCATTCAAAAAACTGTTAAAATTCAATTTTTCAATAAGAAATCGTTGTCACGGATTTTGTATCTTGAAGAAGAAAAACATGCGATTTTTTCGGTACTTTTTTGAATGAATTTTTTTCTGAAGAAATTTTTGACCGAATTCAGCTTAATTCCCTATAAAACACTCATTAAAAGTGATTTCATCTCGATTGAACAATAAATAAAAATGTACCTCGATTTTTAATAACATTTTCAAAATCGACGTAACTCGGCCTAAGAAAAACATTTTGAGTATTTGTTCACTATTTTCAAATATAACCACTGAAACCATTATTTTTATACTTTTTGCTTTAATTCAAGCAAATGTAACGATATTCATTCAACAAACTGTTAAAATTCAATTTTAAATAAGAAATCGTTGTCACGGATTTTGTATCTTGAAGAAAAAAAACATGCGATTTTTTCGGTACACTTTTGAATGCATTTTTTTCTGGAGAAATTTTTGACCGAATTCAGCTTAATTCCCTATAAAACACTCATTAAAAGTGATTTCATCTCGATTGAACAATAAATAAAAATGTACCTCGATTTTTAATAACATTTTCAAAATCGACGTAACTCGGCCTAAGAAAAACATTTTGAGTATTTTGTTCACTATTTTCAAATATAACCACTGAAACCATTATTTTTGTAATTTTTGCGTTAATTCAAGCAAATGTAACTATATTCATTCAACAAACTGTTAAAATTCAATTTTAAATAAGAAATCGTTGTCACGGATTTTGTATCTTGAAAAAAAACATGTGATTTTTTCGGTACACTTTTAAATGCATTTTTTTCTGGAGAAATGTTTGACCGAATTCAGCTTAATTCCCTATAAAACACTCATTAAAAGTGATTTCATCTCGATTGAACAATTATTAAAAATGTACCTCGATTCTTAATAACATTTTAAAAATCGACGTTTCACCGCCAACGAAGCATATTTTGAGTATTTCTTCACTATTTACAAATATATTCACTGAAACCATTATTTTTACACCTTTTGCTTTAATTCAAGCAAATGTAACGATATTCAATCAAAAAACTGTTAAAATTAAATTTTTCAATAAGAAATCGTTGTCACGGATTTTGTATCTTGAAGAAGAAAAACATGCGATTTTTTCGGTACTTTTTTGAATGCATTTTTTTCTGAAGAAATTTTTGACAGAATTCAGCTTAATTCCCTATAAAACACTCATTAAAAGTGATTTCATCTCGATTGAACAATTATTAAAAATGTACCTCGATTCTTAATAACATTTTAAAAATCGACGTTTCACCGCCAACGAAGCATATTTTGAGTATTTCTTCACTATTTACAAATATATTCACTGAAACCATTATTTTTAAACCTTTTGCTTTAATTCAAGCAAATGTAACGATATTCAATCAAAAAACTGTTAAAATTAAATTTTTCAATAAGAAATCGTTGTCACGGATTTTGTATCTTGAAGAAGAAAAACATGCGATTTTTTCGGTACTTTTTTGAATGCATTTTTTTCTGGAGAAATTTTTGACCGAATTCAGCTTAATTCCCTATAAAACACTCATTAAAAGTGATTTCATCTCGATTGAACAATAAATAAAAATGTACCTCGATTTTTAATAACATTTTCAAAATCGACGTAACTCGGCCTAAGAAAAACATTTTGAGTATTTGTTCACTGTTTTCAAATATAACCACTGAAACCATTATTTTTGTAATTTTTGCGTTAATTCAAGCAAATGTAACGATATTCATTCAACAAACTGTTAAAATTCAATTTTAAATAAGAAATCGTTGTCACGGATATTGTATCTTGAAGAAAAAAAACATGCGATTTTTTCGGTACACTTTTGAATGCATTTTTTTTTGGAGAAATGTTTGACCGAATTCAGCTTAATTCCCTATAAAACACTCTTTGAAAGTGATTTCATCTCGATTGAACAATAATTAAGAATTTACCTCGATTTTTAATAACATTTTCAAAATCGACGTTTCACGGCCAAAGAAGCATACTTTGAGTATTTCTTCATTATTTTCAAATATGTTCACTGAAACCATTATTTTTATAATTTTTGCTTTAATTCAAGCAATGTAACGATATTCATTCAAAAAACTGTTAAAATTCAATTTTCAGTAAGAAATCGTATTCACGGATTTCGTGTCTTGAAGAAGAAAAACCTGCGATTTTTTCGGTACTTTTTTGAATGAATTTTTTTCTGGAGAAATTTTTGACCGAATTCAGCTTAATTCCCTATAAAACACTCATTAAAAGTGATTTCATCTCGATTGAACAATAAAAAAAAATGTACCTCGATTTTTAATAACATTTTCAAAATCGACGTAACTCGGCCTAAGAAAAACATTTTGAGTATTTGTTCACTGTTTTCAAATATAACCACTGAAACCATTATTTTTGTAATTTTTGCGTTAATTCAAGCAAATGTAACGATATTCATTCAACAAACTGTTAAAATTCAATTTTAAATAAGAAATCGTTGTCACGGATATTGTATCTTGAAGAAAAAAAACATGCGATTTTTTCGGTACACTATTGAATGCATTTTTTTCTGGAGAAATTTTTGACCGAATTCAGCTTAATTCCCTATAAAACACTCATTAAAAGTGATTTCATCTCGATTGAACAATAAATAAAAATGTACCTCGATTTTTAATAACATTTTCAAAATCGACGTTTCACGGCCAAAGAAGCACACTTTGAGTATTTCTTCACTATTTTCAAATATGTTCACTGAAACCATTATTTTTATACTTTTTGCTTTAATTCAAGCAATGTAACGATATTCATTCAAAAAACTGTTAAAATTCTATTTTCAGTAAGAAATCGTATTCACGGATTTTGTGTCTTGAAGAAGAAAAACCTGCGATTTTTTCGGTACTTTTTTGAATGAATTTTTTTCTGGAGAAATTTTTGACCGAATTCAGCTTAATTCCCTATAAAACACTCATTAAAAGTGATTTCATCTCGATTGAACAATAAATAAAAATGTACCTCGATTTTTAATAACATTTTCAAAATCGACGTAACTCGGCCTAAGAAAAACATTTTGAGTATTTGTTCACTATTTTCAAATATAACCACTGAAACCATTATTTTTATACTTTTTGCTTTAATTCAAGCAAATGTAACGATATTCATTCAACAAACTGTTAAAATTCAATTTTAAATAAGAAATCGTTGTCACGGATTTTGTATCTTGAAGAAGAAAAACATGCGATTTTTTCGGTACACTTTTGAATGCATTTTTTTCTGGAGAAATTTTTGACCGAATTCAGCTTAATTCCCTATAAAACACTCATTAAAAGTGATTTCATCTCGATTGAACAATAAATAAAAATGTACCTCGATTATTAATAACATTTTCAAAATCGACGTAACTCGGCCTAAGAAAAACATTTTGAGTATTTGTTCACTATTTTCAAATATAACCACTGAAACCATTATTTTTATACTTTTTGCTTTAATTCAAGCAAATGTAACGATATTCATTCAACAAACTGTTAAAATTCAATTTTAAATAAGAAATCGTTGTCACGGATTTTGTATCTTGAAGAAAAAAAACATGCGATTTTTTCGGTACACTTTTTGAATGCATTTTTTTCTGGAGAAATTTTTGACCGAATTCAGCTTAATTCCCTATAAAACACTCATTAAAAGTGATTTCATCTCGATTGAACAATAAATAAAAATGTACCTCGATTTTTAATAACATTTTCAAAATCGACGTAACTCGGCCTAAGAAAAACATTTTGAGTATTTGTTCACTATTTTCAAATATAACCACTGAAACCATTATTTTTGTAATTTTTGCGTTAATTCAAGCAAATGTAACGATATTCATTCAACAAACTGTTAAAATTCAATTTTAAATAAGAAATCGTTGTCACGGATTTTGTATCTTGAAAAAAAACATGTGATTTTTTCGGTACACTTTTAAATGCATTTTTTTCTGGAGAAATGTTTGACCGAATTCAGCTTAATTCCCTATAAAACACTCATTAAAAGTGATTTCATCTCGATTGAACAATTATTAAAAATGTACCTCGATTCTTAATAACATTTTAAAAATCGACGTTTCACCGCCAACGAAGCATATTTTGAGTATTTCTTCACTATTTACAAATATATTCACTGAAACCATTATTTTTACACCTTTTGCTTTAATTCAAGCAAATGTAACGATATTCAATCAAAAAACTGTTAAAATTAAATTTTTCAATAAGAAATCGTTGTCACGGATTTTGTATCTTGAAGAAGAAAAACATGCGATTTTTTCGGTACTTTTTTGAATGCATTTTTTTCTGAAGAAATTTTTGACAGAATTCAGCTTAATTCCCTATAAAACACTCATTAAAAGTGATTTCATCTCGATTGAACAATTATTAAAAATGTACCTCGATTCTTAATAACATTTTAAAAATCGACGTTTCACCGCCAACGAAGCATATTTTGAGTATTTCTTCACTATTTACAAATATATTCACTGAAACCATTATTTTTAAACCTTTTGCTTTAATTCAAGCAAATGTAACGATATTCAATCAAAAAACTGTTAAAATTAAATTTTTCAATAAGAAATCGTTGTCACGGATTTTGTATCTTGAAGAAGAAAAACATGCGATTTTTTCGGTACTTTTTTGAATGCATTTTTTTCTGGAGAAATTTTTGACCGAATTCAGCTTAATTCCCTATAAAACACTCATTAAAAGTGATTTCATCTCGATTGAACAATAAATAAAAATGTACCTCGATTTTTAATAACATTTTCAAAATCGACGTAACTCGGCCTAAGAAAAACATTTTGAGTATTTGTTCACTGTTTTCAAATATAACCACTGAAACCATTATTTTTGTAATTTTTGCGTTAATTCAAGCAAATGTAACGATATTCATTCAACAAACTGTTAAAATTCAATTTTAAATAAGAAATCGTTGTCACGGATATTGTATCTTGAAGAAAAAAAACATGCGATTTTTTCGGTACACTTTTGAATGCATTTTTTTTTGGAGAAATGTTTGACCGAATTCAGCTTAATTCCCTATAAAACACTCTTTGAAAGTGATTTCATCTCGATTGAACAATAATTAAGAATTTACCTCGATTTTTAATAACATTTTCAAAATCGACGTTTCACGGCCAAAGAAGCATACTTTGAGTATTTCTTCATTATTTTCAAATATGTTCACTGAAACCATTATTTTTATAATTTTTGCTTTAATTCAAGCAATGTAACGATATTCATTCAAAAAACTGTTAAAATTCAATTTTCAGTAAGAAATCGTATTCACGGATTTCGTGTCTTGAAGAAGAAAAACCTGCGATTTTTTCGGTACTTTTTTGAATGAATTTTTTTCTGGAGAAATTTTTGACCGAATTCAGCTTAATTCCCTATAAAACACTCATTAAAAGTGATTTCATCTCGATTGAACAATAAAAAAAAATGTACCTCGATTTTTAATAACATTTTCAAAATCGACGTAACTCGGCCTAAGAAAAACATTTTGAGTATTTGTTCACTGTTTTCAAATATAACCACTGAAACCATTATTTTTGTAATTTTTGCGTTAATTCAAGCAAATGTAACGATATTCATTCAACAAACTGTTAAAATTCAATTTTAAATAAGAAATCGTTGTCACGGATATTGTATCTTGAAGAAAAAAAACATGCGATTTTTTCGGTACACTATTGAATGCATTTTTTTCTGGAGAAATTTTTGACCGAATTCAGCTTAATTCCCTATAAAACACTCATTAAAAGTGATTTCATCTCGATTGAACAATAAATAAAAATGTACCTCGATTTTTAATAACATTTTCAAAATCGACGTTTCACGGCCAAAGAAGCACACTTTGAGTATTTCTTCACTATTTTCAAATATGTTCACTGAAACCATTATTTTTATACTTTTTGCTTTAATTCAAGCAATGTAACGATATTCATTCAAAAAACTGTTAAAATTCTATTTTCAGTAAGAAATCGTATTCACGGATTTTGTGTCTTGAAGAAGAAAAACCTGCGATTTTTTCGGTACTTTTTTGAATGAATTTTTTTCTGGAGAAATTTTTGACCGAATTCAGCTTAATTCCCTATAAAACACTCATTAAAAGTGATTTCATCTCGATTGAACAATAAATAAAAATGTACCTCGATTTTTAATAACATTTTCAAAATCGACGTAACTCGGCCTAAGAAAAACATTTTGAGTATTTGTTCACTATTTTCAAATATAACCACTGAAACCATTATTTTTATACTTTTTGCTTTAATTCAAGCAAATGTAACGATATTCATTCAACAAACTGTTAAAATTCAATTTTAAATAAGAAATCGTTGTCACGGATTTTGTATCTTGAAGAAGAAAAACATGCGATTTTTTCGGTACACTTTTGAATGCATTTTTTTCTGGAGAAATTTTTGACCGAATTCAGCTTAATTCCCTATAAAACACTCATTAAAAGTGATTTCATCTCGATTGAACAATAAATAAAAATGTACCTCGATTATTAATAACATTTTCAAAATCGACGTAACTCGGCCTAAGAAAAACATTTTGAGTATTTGTTCACTATTTTCAAATATAACCACTGAAACCATTATTTTTATACTTTTTGCTTTAATTCAAGCAAATGTAACGATATTCATTCAACAAACTGTTAAAATTCAATTTTAAATAAGAAATCGTTGTCACGGATTTTGTATCTTGAAGAAAAAAAACATGCGATTTTTTCGGTACACTTTTTGAATGCATTTTTTTCTGGAGAAATTTTTGACCGAATTCAGCTTAATTCCCTATAAAACACTCATTAAAAGTGATTTCATCTCGATTGAACAATAAATAAAAATGTACCTCGATTTTTAATAACATTTTCAAAATCGACGTAACTCGGCCTAAGAAAAACATTTTGAGTATTTGTTCACTATTTTCAAATATAACCACTGAAACCATTATTTTTGTAATTTTTGCGTTAATTCAAGCAAATGTAACGATATTCATTCAACAAACTGTTAAAATTCAATTTTAAATAAGAAATCGTTGTCACGGATTTTGTATCTTGAAAAAAAACATGTGATTTTTTCGGTACACTTTTAAATGCATTTTTTTCTGGAGAAATGTTTGACCGAATTCAGCTTAATTCCCTATAAAACACTCATTAAAAGTGATTTCATCTCGTTTGAACAATTATTAAAAATGTACCTCGATTCTTAATAACATTTTAAAAATCGACGTTTCACCGCCAACGAAGCATATTTTGAGTATTTCTTCACTATTTACAAATATATTCACTGAAACCATTATTTTTACACCTTTTGCTTTAATTCAAGCAAATGTAACGATATTCAATCAAAAAACTGTTAAAATTAAATTTTTCAATAAGAAATCGTTGTCACGGATTTTGTATCTTGAAGAAGAAAAACATGCGATTTTTTCGGTACTTTTTTGAATGCATTTTTTCTGGAGAAATTTTTGACAGAATTCAGCTTAATTCCCTATAAAACACTCATTAAAAGTGATTTCATCTCGATTGAACAATTATTAAAAATGTACCTCGATTCTTAATAACATTTTAAAAATCGACGTTTCACCGCCAACGAAGCATATTTTGAGTATTTCTTCACTATTTACAAATATATTCACTGAAACCTTTATTTTTAAACCTTTTGCTTTAATTCAAGCAAATGTAACGATATTCAATCAAAAAACTGTTAAAATTAAATTTTTCAATAAGAAATCGTTGTCACGGATTTTGTATCTTGAAGAAGAAAAACATGCGATTTTTTCGGTACTTTTTTAATGCATTTTTTTCTGGAGAAATTTTTGACCGAATTCAGCTTAATTCCCTATAAAACACTAATTAAAAGTGATTCCATCTCCAGAAAAAAAAAATTTCTCCAGAAAAAAATTCATTCAAAAAAGTACCGAAAAAATCGCAGGTTTTTCTTCTTCAAGACCCAAAATCCGTGAATACGATTTCTTATTGAAAATTGAATTTTAACAGTTTTTTGAATGAATATCGTTACATTGCTTGAATTAAAGCAAAAAGTATAAAAATAATGGTTTCAATGAATATATTTGAAAATAGTGAAGAAATACTCAAAGTATGCTTCTTAGGCCGAGTTACGTCGATTTTGAAAATGTTATTAAAAATCGAGGTACATTTTTATTTATTGTTCAATCGAGATGAAATCACTTTTAATGAGTGTTTTATAGAGAATTAAGCTGAATTCGGTCAAAAATTTCTCCAGAAAAAAATGCATTCAAAAGTGTACCGAAAAAATCGCATGTTTTTTTTCTTCAAGATACAAAATCCGTGACAACGATTTCTTATTTAAAATTGAATTTTAACAGTTTGTTGAATGAATATCGTTACATTTGCTTGAATTAACGCAAAAATTACAAAAATAATGGTTTCAGTGGTTATATTTGAAAACAGTGAACAAATACTCAAAATGTTTTTCTTAGGCCGAGTTACGTCGATTTTGAAAATGTTATTAAAAATCGAGGTACATTTTTATTTATTGTTCAATCGAGATGAAATCACTTTTAATGAGTGTTTTATAGGGAATTAAGCTGAATTCGGTCAAAAATTTCTTCAGAAAAAAATTCATTCAAAAAAGTACCGAAAAAATCGCATGTTTTTCTTCTTCAAGATACAAAATCCGTGACAACGATTTCTTATTGAAAAATTGAATTTTAACAGTTTTTTGAATGATTATCGTTGCATTTGCTTGAATTAAAGCAAAAAGTATAAAAATAATGGTTTCAGTGGTTATATTTGAAAATAGTGAAGAAATACTCAAAATATGCTTCTTTGGCCGTGAAACGTTGATTTTGAAAATGTTATTAAAAATCGAGGTACATTTTTATTTATTGTTCAATCGAGATGAAATCACTTTTAATGAGTGTTTTATAGGGAATTAAGCTGAATTCTGTCAAAAATTTCTCCAGAAAAAAATGCATTAAAAAAGTACCGAAAAAATCGCATGTTTTTCTTCTTCAGATGTAGCGTAAAAAGTCAAAACTTTTCCACAATACGTGACAACCATTTAATTTCTGAGCTTCCGTGGCTCAATGGTTAGCGCGTTCGGCTGTTAATCGAAAGGTTGGTGGTTCGAGCCCATCCGGGAGCGGTGTTGTTAGGTCTCGGATGTGACGTAAAAAGTCAAGGTTTTTACACAATACCTGACGAGCATTTAATTTTTGGGCTTCCGTGGCGCAATGGTTAGCGCGTTCGGCTGTTAACAAATAGGTTAGTGGTTCGAGCCCACCCGGGAGAGGTGTTGTGGGGTCTCAAATGTAACGTAGAAAGCCAAAGTTTTTCCACAATACCTGACAACCGTTTAATTTCTGAGCTTCCGTGGCTCAATGGTTAGCGCGTTCAGCTGTTAACCAATAGGTTGGTGGTTCGAGCCCACCCGGGAGCGGTGTTGTGTGATCTCAAATGTAACGTAGAAAGCCAAAGTTTTTCCACAATACCTGACGACCATTTTATTCTTGAGCTTCCGTGGCTCAATGGTTAGCGCGTTCGGCTGTTAACCAATAGGTTGGTGGTTCGAGCCCACCCGGGAGCGGTGTTGTGGGATCTGAAATGTAACGTAGAAAGCCAAAGTTTTTGCACAATAAATGACGACCATTTAATTTTTGGGCTTCCGTGGCGCAATGGTTAGCGCGTTCAGCTGTTAATCGAAAGGTTGGTGGTTCGAGCCCACCCGGGAGAGGTGTTGTGGGGTCTCAAATGTAACGTAGAAAGCCAAAGTTTTTCCACAATACCTGACAACCGTTTAATTTCTGAGCTTCCGTGGCTCAATGGTTAGCGCGTTCAGCTGTTAACCAATAGGTTGGTGGTTCGAGCCCACCCGGGAGCGGTGTTGTGTGATCTCAAATGTAACGTAGAAAGCCAAAGTTTTTCCACAATACCTGACGACCATTTTATTCTTGAGCTTCCGTGGCTCAATGGTTAGCGCGTTCGGCTGTTAACCAATAGGTTGGTGGTTCGAGCCCACCCGGGAGCGGTGTTGTGGGATCTGAAATGTAACGTAGAAAGCCAAAGTTTTTGCACAATAAATGACGACCATTTAATTTTTGGGCTTCCGTGGCGCAATGGTTAGCGCGTTCGGCTGTTAACCAATAGGTTGGTGGTTCGACCCCATCCGGGAGCGGTGTTGTGAGGTCTCAGATGTGACGTAAAAAGTCAAGGTTTTTACATAATACCTGACGAGCATTTAACTTTTGGGCTTCCGTGGCGCAATGGTTAGCGCGTTCGGCTGTTAACCAATAGGTTGGTGGTTCGAGCACATCCGGGAGCGGTGTTGTGAGGTCTCGGATGTGACGTAAAAAGTCAAGGTTTTTACACAATACCTAACAAGCATTTAACTTTTGGGCTTCCGTGGCGCAATGGTTAGCGCGTTCGGCTGTTAACCAATAGGTTGGTGGTTCGAGCCCATCCGGGAGCGGTGTTGTGAGGTCTCAGATGTGACGTAAAAAGTCAAGGTTTTTACACAATATCTGACGAGCATCTAATTTTTGGGCTTCCGTGGCGCAATGGTTAGCGCGTTCAGCTGTTAATCGAAAGGTTGGTGGTTCGAGCCCACCCGGGAGAGGTGTTGTGGGGTCTCAAATGTAACGTAGAAAGCCAAAGTTTTTCCACAATACCTGACAACCGTTTAATTTCTGAGCTTCCGTGGCTCAATGGTTAGCGCGTTCAGCTGTTAACCAATAGGTTGGTGGTTCGAGCCCACCCGGGAGCGGTGTTGTGTGATCTCAAATGTAACGTAGAAAGCCCAAGTTTTTCCACAATACCTGACGACCATTTAATTTTTGGGCTTCCGTGGCGCAATGGTTAGCGCGTTCGGCTGTTAACCAATAGGTTGGTGGTTCGAGCCCGTCCGGGAGCGGTGTTGTGAGGTCTCAGATGTGACGTAAAAAGTCAAGGTTTTTACACAATACCTGACGAGCATTTAATTTTTGGGCTTCCGTGGCACAATGGTTAGCGCGTTCAGCTGTTAATCGAAAGGTTGGTGGTTCGAGCCCACCCGGGAGAGGTGTTGTGGGGTCTCAAATGTAACGTAGAAAGCCAAAGTTTTTCCACAATACCTGACAACCGTTTAATTTCTGAGCTTCCGTGGCTCAATGGTTAGCGCGTTCAGCTGTTAACCAATAGGTTGGTGGTTCGAGCCCACCCGGGAGCGGTGTTGTGTGATCTCAAATGTAACGTAGAAAGCCAAAGTTTTTCCACAATACCTGACGACCATTTTATTCTTGAGCTTCCGTGGCTCAATGGTTAGCGCGTTCGGCTGTTAACCAATAGGTTGGTGGTTCGAGCCCACCCGGGAGCGGTGTTGTGGGATCTGAAATGTAACGTAGAAAGCCAAAGTTTTTGCACAATAAATGACGACCATTTAATTTTTGGGCTTCCGAGGCGCAATGGTTAGCGCGTTCAGCTGTTAATCGAAAGGTTGGTGGTTCGAGCCCACCCGGGAGAGGTGTTGTGGGGTCTCAAATGTAACGTAGAAAGCCAAAGTTTTTCCACAATACCTGACAACCGTTTAATTTCTTAGCTTCCGTGGCTCAATGGTTAGCGCGTTCAGCTGTTAACCAATAGGTTGGTGGTTCGAGCCCACCCGGGAGCGGTGTTGTGTGATCTCAAATGTAACGTAGAAAGCCAAAGTTTTTCCACAATACCTGACGACCATTTTATTCTTGAGCTTCCGTGGCTCAATGGTTAGCGCGTTCGGCTGTTAACCAATAGGTTGGTGGTTCGAGCCCACCCGGGAGCGGTGTTGTGGGATCTGAAATGTAACGTAGAAAGCCAAAGTTTTTGCACAATAAATGACGACCATTTAATTTTCGGGCTTCCGTGGCGCAATGGTTAGCGCGTTCGGCTGTTAACCAATAGGTTGGTGGTTCGACCCCATCCGGGAGCGGTGTTGTGAGGTCTCAGATGTGACGTAAAAAGTCAAGGTTTTTACATAATACCTGACGAGCATTTAACTTTTGGGCTTCCGTGGCGCAATGGTTAGCGCGTTCGGCTGTTAACCAATAGGTTGGTGGTTCGAGCCCATCCGGGAGCGGTGTTGTGAGGTCTCGGATGTGACGTAAAAAGTCAAGGTTTTTACACAATACCTAACAAGCATTTAGCTTTTGGGCTTCCTTGGCGCAATGGTTAGCGCGTTCGGCTGTTAACCAATAGGTTGGTGGTTCGAGCCCATCCGGGAGCGGTGTTGTGAGGTCTCAGATGTGACGTAAAAAGTCAAGGTTTTTACACAATACCTGACGAGCATTTAACTTTTGGGCTTCCGTGGCGCAATGGTTTGCGCGTTCGGCTGTTAACCAATAGGTTGGTGGTTCGAGCCCATCCGGGAGCGGTGTTGTGAGGTCTCAGATGTGACGTAAAAAGTCAAGGTTTTTACACAATATCTGACGAGCATCTAATTTTTGGGCTTCCGTGGCGCAATGGTTAGCGCGTTCAGCTGTTAATCGAAAGGTTGGTGGTTCGAGCCCACCCGGGAGAGGTGTTGTGGGGTCTCAAATGTAACGTAGAAAGCCAAAGTTTTTCCACAATACCTGACAACCGTTTAATTTCTGAGCTTCCGTGGCTCAATGGTTAGCGCGTTCAGCTGTTAACCAATAGGTTGGTGGTTTGAGCCCACCCGGGAGCGGTGTTGTGTGATCTCAAATGTAACGTAGAAAGCCAAAGTTTTTCCACAATACCTGACGACCATTTAATTTTTGGGCTTCCGTGGCGCAATGGTTAGCGCGTTCGGCTGTTAACCAATAGGTTGGTGGTTCGAGCCCGTCCGGGAGCGGTGTTGTGAGGTCTCAGATGTGACGTAAAAAGTCAAGGTTTTTACACAATACCTGACGAGCATTTAATTTTTGGGCTTCCGTGGCACAATGGTTAGCGCGTTCAGCTGTTAATCGAAAGGTTGGTGGTTCGAGCCCACCCGGGAGAGGTGTTGTGGGGTCTCAAATGTAACGTAGAAAGCCAAAGTTTTTCCACAATACCTGACAACAATTTAATTTCTGAGCTTCCGTGGCTCAATGGTTATCGCGTTCGGCTGTTAACCAATAGGTTGGTTTTTCGACCCCATCCGGGAGCGGTGTTGTGAGGTCTCAGATGTGACGTAAAAAGTCAAGGTTTTTACATAATACCTGACGAGCATTTAACTTTTGGGCTTCCATGTCGCAATGGTTAGCGCGTTCGGCTGTTAACCAATAGGTTGGTGGTTCGAGCCCATCCGGGAGCGGTGTTGTGAGGTCTCAGATGTGACGTAAAAAGTCAAGGTTTTTACACAATACCTAACGAGCATTTAACTTTTGGGCTTCCGTGGCACAATGGTTAGCGCGTTCAGCTGTTAATCGAAAGGTTGGTGGTTCGAGCCCACCCGGGAGAGGTGTTGTGGGGTCTCAAATGTAACGTAGAAAGCCAAAGTTTTTCCACAATAACTGACAACAATTTAATTTCTGAGCTTCCGTGGCTCAATGGTTAGCGCGTTCGGCTGTTAACCAATAGGTTGGTGGTTCGACCCCATCCGGGAGCGGTGTTGTGAGGTCTCAGATGTGACGTAAAAAGTCAAGGTTTTTACATAATACCTGACGAGCATTTAACTTTTGGGCTTCCGTGTCGCAATGGTCAGCGCGTTCGGCTGTTAACCAATAGGTTGGTGGTTCGAGCCCATCCGGGAGCGGTGTTGTGAGGCCTCAGATGTGACGTAAAAAGTCAAGGTTTTTACACAATACCTAACGAGCATTAAACTTTTGGGCTTCCGTGGCGCAATGGTTAGCGCGTTCGGCTGTTAACCAATAGGTTGGTGGTTCGAGCCCATCCGGGAGCGGTGTTGTGAGGTCTCAGATGTGACGTAAAAAGTCAAGGTTTTTACACAATACCTGACGAGCATTTAACTTTTGGGCTTCCGTGGCGCAATGGTTAGCGCGTTCGGCTGTTAACCAATAGGTTGGTGGTTCGAGCCCATCCGGGAGCGGTGTTGTGAGGTCTCAGATGTGACGTAAGAAGTCAAGGTTTTTACACAATACCTGACGAGTATTTAACTTTTGGGCTTCCGTGGCGCAATGGTTAGCGCGTTCGGCTGTTAATCAATAGGTTGGTGGTTCGAGCCCATCCGGGAGCGGTATTGTGAGGTCTCAGATGTGACGTAAAAAGTCAAGGTTTTTACACAATACCTGACGAGCATTTAATTTTTGGGATTCCGTGGCGCAATGGTTAGCGCGTTCAGCTGTTAATCGAAAGGTTAGTGGTTCGAGCCCACGCGGGAGAGGTGTTGTGGGGTCTCAAATGTAACGTAGAAAGCCAAAGTTTTTCCACAACACCTGACAACCATTTAATTTCTGAGCTTCCGTGGCTCAATGGTTAGCGCGTTCAGCTGTTAACCAATAGGTTGGTGGTTCGAGCCCACCCGGGAGCGGTGTTGTGTGATCTCAAATGTAACGTAGAAAGCCAAAGTTTTTCCACAATACCTGACGACCATTTAATTTTTGGGCTTCCGTGGCGCAATGGTTAGCGCGTTCAGCTGTTAATCGAAAGGTTAGTGGTTCGAGCCCACGCGGGAGAGGTGTTGTGGGGTCTCAAATGTAACGTAGAAAGCCAAAGTTTTTCCACAACACCTGACAACCATTTAATTTCTGAGCTTCCGTGGCTCAATGGTTAGCGCGTTCGGCTGTTAATCGATTTTGTATCTTGAAGAAGAAAAACATGCGATTTTTTCGGTACTTTTTTGAATGCATTTTTTTCTGGAGAAATTTTTGACAGAATTCAGCTTAATTCCCTATAAAACACTCATTAAAAGTGATTTCATCTCGATTGAACAATTATTAAAAATGTACCTCGATTCTTAATAACATTTTAAAAATCGACGTTTCACCGCCAACGAAGCATATTTTGAGTATTTCTTCACTATTTTCAAATATATTCACTGAAACCATTATTTTTACATCTTTTGCTTTAATTCAAGCAAATGTAACGATATTCAATCAAAAAACTGTTAAAATTAAATTTTTCAATAAGAAATCGTTGTCACGGATTTTGTATCTTGAAGAAGAAAAACATGCGATTTTTTCGGTACTTTTTTGAATGCATTTTTTTCTGGAGAAATTTTTGACAGAATTCAGCTTAATTCCCTATAAAACACTCATTAAAAGTGATTTCATCTCGATTGAACAATAAATAAAAATGTACCTCGATTTTTAATAACATTTTCAAAATCAACGTTTCACGGCCAAAGAAGCATATTTTGAGTATTTCTTCACTATTTTCAAATATAACCACTGAAACCATTATTTTTATACTTTTTGCTTTAATTCAAGCAAATGTAACGATAATCATTCAAAAAACTGTTAAAATTCAATTTTTCAATAAGAAATCGTTGTCACGGATTTTGTATCTTGAAGAAGAAAAACATGCGATTTTTTCGGTACTTTTTTGAATGAATTTTTTTCTGAAGAAATTTTTGACCGAATTCAGCTTAATTCCCTATAAAACACTCACTAAAAGTGATTTCATCTCGATTGAACAATAAATAAAAATGTACCTCGATTTTTAATAACATTTTCAAAATCGACGTAACTCGGCCTAAGAAAAACATTTTGAGTATTTGTTCACTGTTTTCAAATATAACCACTGAAACCATTATTTTTGTAATTTTTGCGTTAATTCAAGCAAATGTAACGATATTCATTCAACAAACTGTTAAAATTCAATTTTAAATAAGAAATCGTTGTCACGGATTTTGTATCTTGAAGAAAAAAAACATGCGATTTTTTCGGTACACTTTTGAATGCATTTTTTTCTGGAGAAATTTTTGACCGAATTCAGCTTAATTCCCTATAAAACACTCATTGAAAGTGATTTCATCTCGATTTAACAATAATTAAAAATTTACCTCGATTTTTAATAACATTTTCAAAATCGACGTTTCACGGCCAAAGAAGCATACTTTGAGTATTTCTTCACTATTTTCAAATATGTTCACTGAAACCATTATTTTTATACTTTTTGCTTTAATTCAACCAAATGTAACGATATTCAATCAAAAAACTGTTAAAATTAAATTTTTCAATAAGAAATCGTTGTCACGGATTTTGTATCTTGAAAAAAAAACATGCGATTTTTTCGGTACACTTTTAAATGCATTTTTTTCTGGAGAAATGTTTGACCGAATTCAGCTTAATTCCCTATAAAACACTCATTAAAAGTGATTTCATCTCGATTGAACAATAATTAAAAATGTACCTCGATTTTTAATAACATTTTAAAAATCGACGTTTCGCCGCCAACGAAGCATATTTTGAGTATTTCTTCACTATTTACAAATAAATTCACTGAAACCATTATTTTTATACTTTTTGCTTTAATTCAAGCAAATGTAACGATATTCAATCAAAAAACTGTTAAAATTAAATTTTTCAATAAGAAATCGTTGTCACGGATTTTGTATCTTGAAGAAGAAAAACATGCGATTTTTTCGGTACTTTTTTGAATACATTTTTGTCTGGAGAAATTTTTGACCGAATTCAGCTTAATTCCCTATAAAACACTCATTAAAAGTGATTTCATCTCGATTGAACAATAAATAAAAATGTACCTCGATTTTTAATAACATTTTCAAAATCGACGTTTTACGGCCAAAGAAGCATATTTTGAGTATTTCTTCACTATTTTCAAATATAACCACTGAAACCATTATTTTTATACTTTTTGCTTTAATTCAAGCAATGTAACGATATTCATTCAAAAAACTGTTAAAATTCAATTTTCAGTAAGAAATCGTATTCACGGATTTTGTGTCTTGAAGAAGAAAAACCTGCGATTTTTTCGGTACTTTTTTGAATGAATTTTTTTCTGGAGAAATTTTTGACCGAATTCAGCTTAATTCCCTATAAAACACTCATTAAAAGTGATTTCATCTCGATTGAACAATAAATAAAAATGTACCTCGATTTTTAATAACATTTTCAAAATCGACGTAACTCGGCCTAAGAAAAACATTTTGAGTATTTGTTCACTATTTTCAAATATAACCACTGAAACCATTATTTTTGTAATTTTTGCGTTAATTCAAGCAAATGTAACGATATTCATTCAACAAACTGTTAAAATTCAATTTTAAATAAGAAATCGTTGTCACGGATTTTGTATCTTGAAAAAAAAAACATGCGATTTTTTCGGTACACTTTTAAATGCATTTTTTTCTGGAGAAATGTTTGACCGAATTCAGCTTAATTCCCTATAAAACACTCATTAAAAGTGATTTCATCTCGATTGAACAATAATTAAAAATGAACCTCGATTTTTAATAACTTTTTAAAAATCGACGTTTCACCGCCGACGAAGCATATTTTGAGTATTTCTTCACTATTTACAAATATATTCACTGAAACCATTATTTTTATACTTTTTGCTTTAATTCAAGCAAATGTAACGATATTCAATCAAAAAACTGTTAAAATTAAATTTTTCAATAAGAAATCGTTGTCACGGATTTTGTATCTTGAAGAAGAAAAACATGCGATTTTTTCGGTACTTTTTTAATGCATTTTTTTCTGGAGAAATTTTTGACAGAATTCAGCTTAATTCCCTATAAAACACTCATTAAAAGTGATTTCATCTCGATTGAACAATAAATAAAAATGTACCTCGATTTTTAATAACATTTTCAAAATCAACGTTTCACGGCCAAAGAAGCATATTTTGAGTATTTCTTCACTATTTTCAAATATAACCACTGAAACCATTATTTTTATACTTTTTGCTTTAATTCAAGCAAATGTAACGATAATCATTCAAAAAACTGTTAAAATTCAATTTTTCAATAAGAAATCGTTGTCACGGATTTTGTATCTTGAAGAAGAAAAACATGCGATTTTTTCGGTACTTTTTTGAATGAATTTTTTTCTGAAGAAATTTTGGACCGAATTCAGCTTAATTCCCTATAAAACACTCATTAAAAGTGATTTCATCTCGATTGAACAATAAATAAAAATGTACCTCGATTTTTAATAACATTTTCAAAATCGACGTAACTCGGCCTAAGAAAAACATTTTGAGTATTTGTTCACTATTTTCAAATATAACCACTGAAACCATTATTTTTGTAATTTTTGCGTTAATTCAAGCAAATGTAACGATATTCATTCAACAAACTGTTAAAATTCAATTTTAAATAAGAAATCGTTGTCACGGATTTTGTATCTTGAAAAAAAAAACATGCGATTTTTTCGGTACACTTTTAAATGCATTTTTTTCTGGAGAAATGTTTGACCGAATTCAGCTTAATTCCCTATAAAACACTCATTAAAAGTGATTTCATCTCGATTGAACAATAATTAAAAATGAACCTCGATTTTTAATAACTTTTTAAAAATCGACGTTTCACCGCCGACGAAGCATATTTTGAGTATTTCTTCACTATTTACAAATATATTCACTGAAACCATTATTTTTATACTTTTTGCTTTAATTCAAGCAAATGTAACGATATTCAATCAAAAAACTGTTAAAATTAAATTTTTCAATAAGAAATCGTTGTCACGGATTTTGTATCTTGAAGAAGAAAAACATGCGATTTTTTCGGTACTTTTTTAATGCATTTTTTTCTGGAGAAATTTTTGACAGAATTCAGCTTAATTCCCTATAAAACACTCATTAAAAGTGATTTCATCTCGATTGAACAATAAATAAAAATGTACCTCGATTTTTAATAACATTTTCAAAATCAACGTTTCACGGCCAAAGAAGCATATTTTGAGTATTTCTTCACTATTTTCAAATATAACCACTGAAACCATTATTTTTATACTTTTTGCTTTAATTCAAGCAAATGTAACGATAATCATTCAAAAAACTGTTAAAATTCAATTTTTCAATAAGAAATCGTTGTCACGGATTTTGTATCTTGAAGAAGAAAAACATGCGATTTTTTCGGTACTTTTTTGAATGAATTTTTTTCTGAAGAAATTTTGGACCGAATTCAGCTTAATTCCCTATAAAACACTCATTAAAAGTGATTTCATCTCGATTGAACAATAAATAAAAATGTACCTCGATTTTTAATAACATTTTCAAAATCGACGTAACTCGGCCTAAGAAAAACATTTTGAGTATTTGTTCACTATTTTCAAATATAACCACTGAAACCATTATTTTTGTAATTTTTGCGTTAATTCAAGCAAATGTAACGATATTCATTCAACAAACTGTTAAAATTCAATTTTAAATAAGAAATCGTTGTCACGGATTTTGTATCTTGAAAAAAAAAACATGCGATTTTTTCGGTACACTTTTGAATGCATTTTTTTCTGGAGAAATTTTTGACCGAATTCAGCTTAATTCTCTATAAAACACTCATTAAAAGTGATTTCATCTCGATTGAACAATAAATAAAAATGTACCTCGATTTTTAATAACATTTTCAAAATCGACGTAACTCGGCCTAAGAAGCATACTTTGAGTATTTCTTCACTATTTTCAAATATATTCATTGAAACCATTATTTTTATACTTTTTGCTTTAATTCAAGCAATGTAACGATATTCATTCAAAAAACTGTTAAAATTCAATTTTCAATAAGAAATCGTATTCACGGATTTTGTGTCTTGAAGAAGAAAAACCTGCGATTTTTTCGGTACTTTTTTGAATGAATTTTTTTCTGGAGAAATTTTTTTTTTCTGGAGATGAAATCACTTTTAATTAGTGTTTTATAGGGAATTAAGCTGAATTCGGTCAAAAATTTCTCCAGAAAAAAATGCATTCAAAAAAGTACCGAAAAAATCGCATGTTTTTCTTCTTCAAGATACAAAATCCGTGACAACGATTTCTTATTGAAAAATTTAATTTTAACAGTTTTTTGAATGATTATCGTTACATTTGCTTGAATTAAAGCAAAAGGTGTAAAAATAATGGTTTCAGTGAATATATTTGTAAATAGTGAAGAAATACTCAAAATATGCTTCGTTGGCGGTGAAACGTCGATTTTTAAAATGTTATTAAGAATCGAGGTACATTTTTAATAATTGTTCAATCGAGATGAAATCACTTTTAATGAGTGTTTTATAGGGAATTAAGCTGAATTCTGTCAAAAATTTCTCCAGAAAAAAATGCATTCAAAAAAGTACCGAAAAAATCGCATGTTTTTCTTCTTCAAGATACAAAATCGATTAACAGCCGAACGCGCTAACCATTGAGCCACGGAAGCTCAGAAATTGAATGGTTGTCAGGTGTTGTGGAAAAACTTTGGCTTTCTACGTTACATTTGAGACCCCATAACACCTCTCCCGCGTGGGCTCGAACCACTAACCTTTCGATTAACAGCTGAACGCGCTAACCATTGCGCCACGGAAGCCCAAAAATTAAATGGTCGTCAGGTATTGTGTAAAAACCTTGACTTTTTACGTCACATCTGAGACCTCACAATACCGCTCCCGGATGGGCTCGAACCACCAACCTATTGATTAACAGCCGAACGCGCTAACCATTGCGCCACGGAAGCCCGAAAGTTAAATACTCGTCAGGTATTGTGTAAAAACCTTGACTTCTTACGTCACATCTGAGACCTCACAACACCGCTCCCGGATGGGCTCGAACCACCAACCTATTGGTTAACAGCCGAACGCGCTAACCATTGCGCCACGGAAGCCCAAAAGTTAAATGCTCGTCAGGTATTGTGTAAAAACCTTGACTTTTTACGTCACATCTGAGACCTCACAACACCGCTCCCGGATGGGCTCGAACCACCAACCTATTGGTTAACAGCCGAACGCGCTAACCATTGCGCCACGGAAGCCCAAAAGTTTAATGCTCGTTAGGTATTGTGTAAAAACCTTGACTTTTTACGTCACATCTGAGGACTCACAACACCGCTCCCGGATGGGCTCGAACCACCAACCTATTGGTTAACAGCCGAACGCGCTAACCATTGCGACACGGAAGCCCAAAAGTTAAATGCTCGTCAGGTATTATGTAAAAACCTTGACTTTTTACGTCACATCTGAGACCTCACAACACCGCTCCCGGATGGGGTCGAACCACCAACCTATTGGTTAACAGCCGAACGCGCTAACCATTGAGCCACGGAAGCTCAGAAATTAAATTGTTGTCAGTTATTGTGGAAAAACTTTGGCTTTCTACGTTACATTTGAGACCCCACAACACCTCTCCCGGGTGGGCTCGAACCACCAACCTTTCGATTAACAGCTGAACGCGCTAACCATTGTGCCACGGAAGCCCAAAAGTTAAATGCTCGTTAGGTATTGTGTAAAAACCTTGACTTTTTACGTCACATCTGAGACCTCACAACACCGCTCCCGGATGGGCTCGAACCACCAACCTATTGGTTAACAGCCGAACGCGCTAACCATTGCGACACGGAAGCCCAAAAGTTAAATGCTCGTCAGGTATTATGTAAAAACCTTGACTTTTTACGTCACATCTGAGACCTCACAACACTGCTCCCGGATGGGGTCGAACCACCAACCTATTGGTTAACAGCCGAACGCGATAACCATTGAGCCACGGAAGCTCAGAAATTAAATTGTTGTCAGGTATTGTGGAAAAACTTTGGCTTTCTACGTTACATTTGAGACCCCACAACACCTCTCCCGGGTGGGCTCGAACCACCAACCTTTCGATTACAGCCGAACGCGCTAACCATTGCGCCACGGACGCCCAAAAATTAAATGGTTGTCAGGTATTGTTGAAAAGTTACGATTTTTCACGCTACTTCTGAGACCCCACAAATCCTCTCTCGTTTGGACTCGAACCACCAACCTATTGGTTAACAGCCGAACGCGCTAACCATTGAGCCACGGAAGCTCAAGAATAAAAGGGTCGTCAGGTATTGTGGAAAAACTTTGGCTTTCTACGTTACATTTGAGATCACACAACACCGCTCCCGGGTGGGCTCGAACCACCAACCTATTGGTTAACAGCTGAACGCGCTAACCATTGAGCCACGGAAGCTCAGAAATTAAACGGTTGTCAGGTATTGTGGAAAAACTTTGGCTTTCTACGTTACATTTGAGACCCCACAACACCTCTCCCGGGTGGGCTCGAACCACCAACCTTTCGATTAACAGCTGAACGCGCTAACCATTGCGCCACGGAAGCCCAAAAATTAAATGGTCGTCATTTATTGTGGAAAAACTTTGGCTTTCTACGTTACATTTGAGATCACACAACACCGCTCCCGGGTGGGCTCGAACCACCAACCTACTGGTTAACAGCTGAACGCGCTAACCATTGAGCCACGGAAGCTCAGAAATTAAACGGTTGTCAGGTATTGTGGAAAAACTTTGGCTTTCTACGTTACATTTGAGACCCCACAACACCTCTCCCGGGTGGGCTCGAACCACCAACCTTTCGATTAACAGCTGAACGCGCTAACCATTGCGCCACGGAAGCCCAAAAATTAAATGGTCGTCATTTATTGTGGAAAAACTTTGGCTTTCTACGTTACATTTGAGATCACACAACACCGCTCCCGGGTGGGCTCGAACCACCAACCTATTGGTTAACAGCTGAACGCGCTAACCATTGAGCCACGGAAGCTCAGAAATTAAACGGTTGTCAGGTATTGTGGAAAAACGTTGGCTTTCTACGTTACATTTGAGACCCCACAACACCTCTCCCGGGTGGGCTCGAACCACCAACCTTTCGGTTAACAGCCGAACGCGCTAACCATTGCGCCACGGACGCCCAAAAATTAAATGGTTGTCAGGTATTGTTGAAAAGTTACGACTTTTCACGCTACTTCTGAGACCCCACAAATCCTCTCTCGTTTGGACTCGAACCACCAACCTTTCGGTTAACAGCTGAACGCGCTAACCATTGCGCCACTGAGGCCCAAAAATTAAATGGTCGTCAGGTATTGTGGAAAAACTTTGGCTATTTACGTTACATTTGAGATCCCAAAACACCGCTCCCGGGTGGGCTCGAACCACCAACCTATTGGATAACAGCCGAACGCGCTAACCTTTGAGCCACGGAAGCTCAGAAAATAAATGGTAATCACGTATTATGGAAAAAGTTTGACTTTTCACGCTACATCTGAGACCTCACAACACCGCTCCCGGATGGGCTCGAACCACCAACCTTTCGATTAACAGGTGAACGCGCTAACCATTGCGCCACGGAAGCCCATAAGTTAAATGTTCGTCAGGTGTTGTGGAAAAACTCTGACATTTTACGTTACATCTGAGACGTCACAACACCGCTCCCGGGAGGGCTCGAACCACCAACCTTTCGGTTAACAGCTGAACGCGCTGACCATTGCGCCACTGAAGCCCAAAAATTAAATTTTCGTCAGGTATTGAGATAAAACCTTGACTTTTTACTTCACATCCGAGACCTCACAACACCGCTCCCGGATGGGCTCGAACCACCAACCTTTCGGTTAACAGCCGAACGCGCTAACCATTCGCCACGGACGCCCAAAAATTAAATGGTCGTCAGGTATTGTGGAAAAACTTTGGCTATTTACGTTACATTTGAGATCCAAAAACACCGCTCCCGGGAGGGCTCGAACCACCAACCTTTCGGTTAACAGCTGAACGCGCTAACCATTGCGCCACGGAAGCCCAAAAATTAAATGCTCGTCAGGTATTGTGGAAAAACTCTGACATTTTACGTTACATCTGAGACGACACAACACCGCTCCCGGGAGGGCTCGAACCACCAACCTTTCGGTTAACAGCTGAACGCGCTGACCATTGCGCCACTGAAGCCCAAAAATTAAATTTTCGTCAGGTATTGAGGTAAAACTTTGACTTTTTACTTCACATCCGAGACCTCACAACACCGCTCCCGGATGGGCTCGAACCAAAAACCTTTCGATTAACAGCCGAACGCGCTAACCATTGAGCCACGGAAGCTCAGAAATTAAATGGTTGTCACGTATTGTGGAAAAGTTTTGACTTTTTACGCTACATCTGAGACCCCACAACACCTCTTCCGGGTGGGCTCGAACCACCAACCTTTCGATTAACAGCTGAACGCGCTGACCATTGCGCCACTGAAGCCCAAAAATTAAATGGTCGTCAGGTATTGTGGAAAAACTTTGGCTATTTACGTTTTATTTGAGATCCAAAAACACCGCTCCCGGGTGGGCACGAACCACCAACCTATTGGTTAACAGCCGAACGCGCTAACCATTGAGCCAAGGAAGATCAGAAATTAAATGGTTGTCACGTATTGTGGAAAAGTTTTGACTTTTAACGCAACATCTGAGACCCCACAACACCTCTTCCGGGTGGGCTCGAACCACCAACCTTTCGATTAAGAGCTGGACGCGCTAATTACTGCGCCACGGAAGCCCAAAAATTAAATGTTCGTCAGGTATTGTGGAAAAACTCTGACATTTTACGTAACATCTGAGACGTCACAACACCGCTCCCGGATGGGCTCGAACCACCAACCTTTCGGTTAACAGCCGAACGCGCTAGCCATTGCGCCACGGACGCCCAAAAATTAAATGGTTGTCAGGTATTGTTGAAAAGTTACGACTTTTCTCGCTACATCTGAGACCCCACAAATCCTCTCTCGTTTGGGCTCGAACCACCAACCTTTCGGTTAACAGCTGATTGCACTAACCATTGCGCCACGGAAGCCCAAAAATTAAATGGTCGTCAGGTATTGTAGAAAAACTTTGGCTATTTACGTTTTATTTGAGATCCAAAAACACCGCTCCCGGGTGGGCTCGAACCACCAAGCTATTGGTTAACAGCCGAACGCGCTAACCATTGAGCCACGAAAGATAAGAAAATAAATGGTTATCACGTATTATGGAAAAAGTTTTGACTTTTTACGCTACATCTGAGACCCCACAACACCTCTTCCGGGTGGGCTCGAACCACCAACCTTTCGATTAACAGCTGAACGCGCTAACCATTGCGCCACGGAAGCCCAAAAATTAAATGCTCGTCAGGTATTTTGGAAAAACTCTGACATTTTACGTTACATCTGAGACGTCACAACACCGCTCCCGGGAGGGCTCGAACCACCAACCTTTCGGTTAACAGCTGAACGCGCTGACCATTGCGCCACTGAAGCCCAAAAATTAAATTTTCGTCAGGTATTGAGGTAAAACTTTGACTTTTTACTTCACATCTGAGGCCTCACAACACCGCTCCCGGATGGGCTCGAACCACCAACCTTTCGGTTAACAGCCGAACGCGCTAACCATTGCGCCACGGACGCCCAAAAAAAATGGTCGTCAGGTATTGCGGAAAAACTTTGGCTATTTACGTTACATTTGAGATCCAAAAACAACGCTCCCGGGTGGGCTCGAAACACCAAGCTATTGGTTAACAGCCGAACGCGCTAACCATTGAGCCACGAAAGATCAGAAAATAAATGGTTATCACGTATTATGGAAAAAGTTTGACTTTTCACGCTACATCTGAGACCTCACAACACCTCTCCCGGGTGGGCTCGAACCACCAACCTTTCGATTAACAGCTGAACGCGCTAACCATTGCGCCACGGAAGCCCAAATATTAAATGCTCGTCAGGTATTGTGGAAAAACTCTGACATTTTACGTTACATCTGAGACGTCACAACACCGCTCCCGGGAGGGCTCGAACCACCAACCTTTCGGTTAACAGCCGAACGCGCTAACCATTCGCCACGGACGCCCAAAAATTAAATGTTCGTCAGGTATTGTGGAAAAACTCTGACATTTTACGTTACATCTGAGACGACACAACACCGCTCCCGGGAGGGCTCGAACCACCAACCTTTCGGTTAACAGCTGAACGCGCTGACCATTGCGCCACTGAAGCCCAAAAATTAAATTTTCGTCAGGTATTGAGGTAAAACTTTGACTTTTTACTTCACATCCGAGACCTCACAACACCGCTCCCGGATGGGCTCGAACCACCAACCTTTCGATTAACAGCCGAACGCGCTAACCATTGAGCCACGGAAGCTCAGAAATTAAATGGTTGTCACGTATTGTGGAAAAGTTTTGACTTTTTACGCTACATCTGAGACCCCACAACACCTCATCCGGGTGGGCTCGAACCACCAACCTTTCGGTTAACAGCCGAACGCGCTAACCATTCGCCACGGACGCCCAAAAATTAAATGGTCGTCAGGTATTGTGGAAAAACTTTGGCTATTTATGTTACATTTGAGATCCAAAAACACCGCTCCCGGGTGGGCTCGAACCACCAACCTATTGGTTAACAGCCGAACGCGCTAACCATTGAGCCACGGAAGCTCAGAAATTAAATGGTCGTCACGTATTGTGGAAAAACTTTGGCTTTCTACGTTACATTTGAGATCCCACAACACCGCTCCCGGCTGGGCTCGAACCACCAACCTATTGGTTAACAGCCGAACGCGTTAACCATTGCGCCACGGAAGCCCAAAAATTAAATGGTCGTCAGGTATTGTGGAAAAACTTTGGCTTTCTACGTTACGTTTGAGATCCCACAACGCCGCTCCCGGGTGGGCTCGAACCACTAACCTATTTGTTAACTGCTGAACGCGCTAACCATTGCGCCACGGAAGCTAAAAATTAAATGCTCGTCAGGTATTGTGTAAAAACCTTGACTTTTTACGTCACATCTGAGACCTCACAACACCGCTCCCGGATGGGCTCGAACCACCAACCTATTGGTTAACAGCCGAACGCGCTAACCATTGCGCCACGGAAGCCCAAAAATTAAATGTTCGTCAGGTATTGTGGGAAAACTCTGACATTTTACGTTACATCTGAGACCTCACAACACCGCTCCCGGATGGGCTCGAACCACCAACCTATTGGTTAACAGCCGAACGCGCTAACCATTGAGCCACGGAAGCTCAGAGATTAAATGGTTGTCAGGTGTTGTGGATAAGTTATGACTTATTACGTTACATCTGAGACCCTACAACACCTCTCTCGGTTGGGCTCGAACCACCAACCTTTCGGTTAACAGCCGAACGCGCTAACCATTGCGCCAAGGAAGCCCAAAAAATAAATGGTCGTCAGGTATTGTGGAAAAACTTTGTCTTTCTACGTTACATTTGAGATCCCACAACACCGCTCCCGGGTGGGCTCGAACCACCACCCTATTGGTTAAAAGCTGAACGCGCTAACCATTCAGCCACGGAAGCTCAGAAATTAAATGGTTGTCACGTATGTGGAAAAACTTTGGCTTTCTACGTTACATTTGAGATCCCACAACACCGCTCCCAGGTGGGCTCAAACCACCAACCTATTTGTTAACAGCCGAATGCGTTAACCATTGCGCCACGGAAGCCCAAAAATTAAATGGTCGTCAGGTATTGTGGAAAAACTTTGGCTTTCTACGTTACGTTTGAGATCCCACAACGCCGCTCCCGGGTGGGCTCGAACCACTAACCTATTTGTTAACTGCTGAACGCGCTAACCATTGCGCCACGGAAGCCCAAAAATTAAATGCTCCGGGAGCGGTGTTGTGAGGTCTCAGATGTGACGTAAAAAGTCAAGGTTTTTACACAATACCTGACGAGCATTTAATTTTTAGCTTCCGTGGCGCAATGGTTAGCGCGTTCGGCTGTTAACCAATAGGTTGGTGGTTCGAGCCCATCCGGGAGCGGTGTTGTGAGGTCTCAGATGTGACGTAAGAAGTCAAGGTTTTTACACAATACCTGACGAGTATTTAACTTTTGGGCTTCCGTGGCGCAATGGTTAGCGCGTTCGGCTGTTAACCAATAGGTTGGTGGTTCGAGCCCATCCGGGAGCGGTGTTGTGAGGTCTCAGATGTGACGTAAAAAGTCAAGTTTTTTGCACAATACCTGACGAGCATTTAGGTTTTGGGCTTCCGTGGCGCAATGGTTAGCGCGTTCGGCTGTTAAGCAATAGGTTGGTGGTTCGAGCCCATCCGGGAGCGGTGTTGTGAGGTCTCAGATATGACGTAAAAAGTCAAGGTTTTTACACAATACCTGACGAGCATTTAAATTTTGGGCTTCCTTGGCGCAATGGTTAGCGCGTTCGGCTGATAACCAATAGGTTGGTGGTTCGAGCCCACCCGGGAGCGGTGTTGTGTGATCTCAAATGTAACGTAGAAAGCCAAAATTTTTCCACAATACCTGACGACCATTTAATTTTTGGGCTTCCGTGGCGCAATGGTTAGCACGTTCGGCTGTTAACCTATAGGTTGGTGATTCGAGCCCAACCCAGAGAGGTGTTGTAGGGTCTCAGATGTAACGTAATAAGTCATAACTTATCCACAACACCTGACAACCATTTAATCTCTGAGCTTCCGTGGCTCAATGGTTAGCGCGTTCGGCTGTTAACCAATAGGTTGGTTGTTCGAGCCCATCCGGGAGCGGTGTTGTGAGGTCTCAGATGTAACGTAAAATGTCAGAGTTTTTCCACAATACCTGACGAACATTTAATTTTTGGGCTTCCGTGGCGCAATGGTTAGCGCGTTCGGCTGTTAACCAATAGGTTGGTGGTTCGAGCCCATCCGGGAGCGGTGTTGTGAGGTCTCAGATGTGACGTAAAAAGTCAAGGTTTTTACACAATACCTGACGAGCATTTAATTTTTAGCTTCCGTGGCGCAATGGTTAGCGCGTTCAGCAGTTAACAAATAGGTTAGTGGTTCGAGCCCACCCGGGAGCGGCGTTGTGGGATCTCAAACGTAACGTAGAAAGCCAAAGTTTTTCCGCAATACCTGACGACCATTTAATTTTTGGGCTTCCGTGGCGCAATGGTTAACGCGTTCGGCTGTTAACCAATAGGTTGGTGGTTCGAGCCCACCCGGGAGCGGTGTTGTGGGATCTCAAATGTAACGTAGAAAGCCAAAGTTTTTCCACAATACGTGACGACCATTTAATTTCTGAGCTTCCGTGGCTCAATGGTTAGCGCGTTCGGCTGTTAACCAATAGGTTGGTGGTTCGAGCCCACCCGGGAGCGGTGTTTTTGGATCTCAAATGTAACATAAATAGCCAAAGTTTTTCCACAATACCTGACGACCATTTAATTTTTGGGCGTCCGTGGCGAATGGTTAGCGCGTTCGGCTGTTAACCGAAAGGTTGGTGGTTCGAGCCCACCCGGAAGAGGTGTTGTGGGGTCTCAGATGTAGCGTAAAAAGTCAAAACTTTTCCACAATACGTGACAACCATTTAATTTCTGAGCTTCCGTGGCTCAATGGTTAGCGCGTTCGGCTGTTAATCGAAAGGTTGGTGGTTCGAGCCCATCCGGGAGCGGTGTTGTGAGGTCTCGGATGTGAAGTAAAAAGTCAAAGTTTTACCTCAATACCTGACGAAAATTTAATTTTTGGGCTTCAGTGGCGCAATGGTCAGCGCGTTCAGCTGTTAGCCGAAAGGTTGGTGGTTCGAGCCCATCCGGGAGCGGTGTTGTGAGGTCTCAGATGTGACGTAAGAAGTCAAGGTTTTTACACAATACCTGACGAGTATTTAACTTTTGGGCTTCCGTGGCGCAATGGTTAGCGCGTTCGGCTGTTAACCAATAGGTTGGTGGTTCGAGCCCATCCGGGAGCGGTGTTGTGAGGTCTCAGATGTGACGTAAAAAGTCAAGTTTTTTGCACAATACCTGACGAGCATTTAGGTTTTGGGCTTCCGTGGCGCAATGGTTAGCGCGTTCGGCTGTTAAGCAATAGGTTGGTGGTTCGAGCCCATCCGGGAGCGGTGTTGTGAGGTCTCAGATATGACGTAAAAAGTCAAGGTTTTTACACAATACCTGACGAGCATTTAAATTTTGGGCTTCCTTGGCGCAATGGTTAGCGCGTTCGGCTGATAACCAATAGGTTGGTGGTTCGAGCCCACCCGGGAGCGGTGTTGTGTGATCTCAAATGTAACGTAGAAAGCCAATGTTTTTCCACAATACCTGACGACCATTTAATTTTTGGGCTTCCGTGGCGCAATGATTAGCGCGTTCAGCTGTTAATGGAAAGGTTGAAGGTTCGAGCCCACCCGAGAGAGGTGTTGTGGGGTCTCAGATGTAGCGTAAAAAGTCAAAACTTTTCCGCAATACGTGAAAACCATTTAATTTCTGAGCTTCCGTGGCTCAATGGTTAGCGCGTTCGGCTGTTAACCAATAGGTTGGTGGTTCGAGCCCATCCGGGAGCGGTGTTGTGACGTCTCAGATGTGACGTAAAAAGTCCAGGTTTTTCCACAATACCGGACGACCATTTAATTTTGGGGCTTCCGTGACGCAATCGTTAGCGCGTTCGGCTGTTAACAGAAAGGTTGGTGGTTCGAGCACACCCGGGAGCGGTGCTATGAGGTCTCAGATGTTACGTAAAAAGTCCAGGTTTTTCCACAATACCGGACGACCATTTAATTTTTGGGCTTCCGTGGCGCAATGGTTAGCGCGTTCAGCTGCTATTCAAAAGACTGGTGGTTTGAGCCCTTCCGGGAGCGGTGTTGTGACGTCTCAGATGTAACATAAAATGTCAGAGTTTTTCCACAATACCTGACGAATATTGAACTTTTGGGCTTCCGTGGCGCAATGGTTAGCGCGTTCAGCTGCTATTCAAAAGACTGGTGGTTTGAGCCCTTCCGGGAGCGGTGTTGTGACGTCTCAGATGTAACATAAAATGTCAGAGTTTTTCCACAATACCTGACGAATATTGAACTTTTGGGCTTCCGTGGCGCAATGGTTAGCGCGTTCAGCTGTTAATCGAAAAGTTGGTGGTTCGAGCCCACCCGGGAGAGGTGTTGTGGGGTCTCAGATGTAGCGTAAAAAGTCAAAACGTTTCCACAATACGTGACAACCATTTAATTTCTGAGCCTCCGTGGCTCAATGGTTAGCGCGTTCGGCTGTTAACCAATAGGTTAGTGGTTCGAGCCCACCCGGGAGCGGCGTTGTGGGATCTCAAATGTAACGTAGAAAGCCAAAGTTTTTCCACAATACCTGACGATCATTTAATTTTTGGCCTTCCTTGGCGCAATGGTTAGGGCGTTCGGCTGTTAACAAATAGGTTGGTGGTTCGAGCCCACCCGGGAGCGGTGTTGTGGGATCTCAAATGTAACGTAGAAAGCCAAAGTTTTTCCACAATACGTGACGACCATTTAATTTCTGAGCTTCCGTGGCTCAATGGTTAGCGCGTTCGGCTGTTAACCAATAGGTTGGTGGTTCGAGCCCATCCGGGAGCGGTGTTGTGAGGTCTCAGAAGTGACGTAAAAAGTCAAGGTTTTTACACAATACCTGACGAGCATTTAATTTTTGGGCTTCCTTGGCGCAATCGTTAGCGCGTTCGGCTGATAACCAATAGGTTGGTGGTTCGAGCCCACCCGGGAGCGGTGTTGTGTGATCTCAAATGTAACGTAGAAAGCCAATGTTTTTCCACAATACCTGACGACCATTTAATTTTTGGGCTTCCGTGGCGCAATGATTAGCGCGTTCAGCTGTTAATGGAAAGGTTGAAGGTTCGAGCCCACCCGAGAGAGGTGTTGTGGGGTCTCAGATGTAGCGTAAAAAGTCAAAACTTTTCCGCAATACGTGAAAACCATTTAATTTCTGAGCTTCCGTGGCTCAATGGTTAGCGCGTTCGGCTGTTAACCAATAGGTTGGTGGTTCGAGCCCATCCGGGAGCGGTGTTGTGACGTCTCAGATGTGACGTAAAAAGTCCAGGTTTTTCCACAATACCGGACGACCATTTAATTTTGGGGCTTCCGTGACGCAATCGTTAGCGCGTTCGGCTGTTAACAGAAAGGTTGGTGGTTCGAGCACACCCGGGAGCGGTGCTATGAGGTCTCAGATGTTACGTAAAAAGTCCAGGTTTTTCCACAATACCGGACGACCATTTAATTTTTGGGCTTCCGTGGCGCAATGGTTAGCGCGTTCAGCTGCTATTCAAAAGACTGGTGGTTTGAGCCCTTCCGGGAGCGGTGTTGTGACGTCTCAGATGTAACATAAAATGTCAGAGTTTTTCCACAATACCTGACGAATATTGAACTTTTGGGCTTCCGTGGCGCAATGGTTAGCGCGTTCAGCTGCTATTCAAAAGACTGGTGGTTTGAGCCCTTCCGGGAGCGGTGTTGTGACGTCTCAGATGTAACATAAAATGTCAGAGTTTTTCCACAATACCTGACGAATATTGAACTTTTGGGCTTCCGTGGCGCAATGGTTAGCGCGTTCAGCTGTTAATCGAAAAGTTGGTGGTTCGAGCCCACCCGGGAGAGGTGTTGTGGGGTCTCAGATGTAGCGTAAAAAGTCAAAACGTTTCCACAATACGTGACAACCATTTAATTTCTGAGCCTCCGTGGCTCAATGGTTAGCGCGTTCGGCTGTTAACCAATAGGTTAGTGGTTCGAGCCCACCCGGGAGCGGCGTTGTGGGATCTCAAATGTAACGTAGAAAGCCAAAGTTTTTCCACAATACCTGACGATCATTTAATTTTTGGCCTTCCTTGGCGCAATGGTTAGGGCGTTCGGCTGTTAACAAATAGGTTGGTGGTTCGAGCCCACCCGGGAGCGGTGTTGTGGGATCTCAAATGTAACGTAGAAAGCCAAAGTTTTTCCACAATACGTGACGACCATTTAATTTCTGAGCTTCCGTGGCTCAATGGTTAGCGCGTTCGGCTGTTAACCAATAGGTTGGTGGTTCGAGCCCATCCGGGAGCGGTGTTGTGAGGTCTCAGAAGTGACGTAAAAAGTCAAGGTTTTTACACAATACCTGACGAGCATTTAATTTTTGGGCTTCCGTGGCGCAATGGTTAGCGCGTTCAGCAGTTAACAAATAGGTTAGTGGTTCGAGCCCACCCGGGAGCGGCGTTGTGGGATCTCAAACGTAACGTAGAAAGCCAAAGTTTTTCCACAATACCTGACGACCATTTAATTTTTGGGCTTCCGTGGCGCAATGGTTAACGCATTCGGCTGTTAACAAATAGGTTGGTGGTTTGAGCCCACCTGGGAGCGGTGTTGTGGGATCTCAAATGTAACGTAGAAAGCCAAAGTTTTTCCACATACGTGACAACCATTTAATTTCTGAGCTTCCGTGGCTGAATGGTTAGCGCGTTCAGCTTTTAACCAATAGGGTGGTGGTTCGAGCCCACCCGGGAGCGGTGTTGTGGGATCTCAAATGTAACGTAGAAAGACAAAGTTTTTCCACAATACCTGACGACCATTTATTTTTTGGGCTTCCTTGGCGCAATGGTTAGCGCGTTCGGCTGTTAACCGAAAGGTTGGTGGTTCGAGCCCAACCGAGAGAGGTGTTGTAGGGTCTCAGATGTAACGTAATAAGTCATAACTTATCCACAACACCTGACAACCATTTAATCTCTGAGCTTCCGTGGCTCAATGGTTAGCGCGTTCGGCTGTTAACCAATAGGTTGGTGGTTCGAGCCCATCCGGGAGCGGTGTTGTGAGGTCTCAGATGTAACGTAAAATGTCAGAGTTTTCCCACAATACCTGACGAACATTTAATTTTTGGGCTTCCGTGGCGCAATGGTTAGCGCGTTCGGCTGTTAACCAATAGGTTGGTGGTTCGAGCCCATCCGGGAGCGGTGTTGTGAGGTCTCAGATGTGACGTAAAAAGTCAAGGTTTTTACACAATACCTGACGAGCATTTAATTTTTAGCTTCCGTGGCGCAATGGTTAGCGCGTTCAGCAGTTAACAAATAGGTTAGTGGTTCGAGCCCACCCGGGAGCGGCGTTGTGGGATCTCAAACGTAACGTAGAAAGCCAAAGTTTTTCCACAATACCTGACGACCATTTAATTTTTGGGCTTCCGTGGCGCAATGGTTAACGCGTTCGGCTGTTAACCAATAGGTTGGTGGTTCGAGCCCAGCCGGGAGCGGTGTTGTGGGATCTCAAATGTAACGTAGAAAGCCAAAGTTTTTCCACAATACGTGACGACCATTTAATTTCTGAGCTTCCGTGGCTCAATGGTTAGCGCGTTCGGCTGTTAACCAATAGGTTGGTGGTTCGAGCCCACCCGGGAGCGGTGTTTTTGGATCTCAAATGTAACATAAATAGCCAAAGTTTTTCCACAATACCTGACGACCATTTAATTTTTGGGCGTCCGTGGCGAATGGTTAGCGCGTTCGGCTGTTAACCGAAAGGTTGGTGGTTCGAGCCCACCCGGATGAGGTGTTGTGGGGTCTCAGATGTAGCGTAAAAAGTCAAAACTTTTCCACAATACGTGACAACCATTTAATTTCTGAGCTTCCGTGGCTCAATGGTTAGCGCGTTCGGCTGTTAATCGAAAGGTTGGTGGTTCGAGCCCATCCGGGAGCGGTGTTGTGAGGTCTCGGATGTGAAGTAAAAAGTCAAAGTTTTACCTCAATACCTGACGAAAATTTAATTTTTGGGCTTCAGTGGCGCAATGGTCAGCGCGTTCAGCTGTTAACCGAAAGGTTGGTGGTTCGAGCCCTCCCGGGAGCGGTGTTGTGTCGTCTCAGATGTAACGTAAAATGTCAGAGTTTTTCCACAATACCTGACGAACATTTAATTTTTGGGCGTCCGTGGCGAATGGTTAGCGCGTTCGGCTGTTAACCGAAAGGTTGGTGGTTCGAGCCCTCCCGGGAGCGGTGTTGTGACGTCTCAGATGTAACGTAAAATGTCAGAGTTTTTCCACAATACCTGACGAGCATTTAATATTTGGGCTTCCGTGGCGCAATGGTTAGCTTGTTCAGCTGTTAATCGAAAGGTTGGTGGTTCGAGCCCACCCGGGAGAGGTGTTGTGAGGTCTCAGATGTAGCGTGAAAAGTCAAACTTTTTCCATAATACGTGATAACCATTTATTTTCTGATCTTTCGTGGCTCAATGGTTAGCGCGTTCGGCTGTTAACCAATAGCTTGGTGTTTCGAGCCCACCCGGGAGCGTTGTTTTTGGATCTCAAATGTAACGTAAATAGCCAAAGTTTTTCCGCAATACCTGACGACCATTTTTTTTGGGCGTCCGTGGCGCAATGGTTAGCGCGTTCGGCTGTTAACCGAAAGGTTGGTGGTTCGAGCCCATCCGGGAGCGGTGTTGTGAGGCCTCAGATGTGAAGTAAAAAGTCAAAGTTTTACCTCAATACCTGACGAAAATTTAATTTTTGGGCTTCAGTGGCGCAATGGTCAGCGCGTTCAGCTGTTAACCGAAAGGTTGGTGGTTCGAGCCCTCCCGGGAGCGGTGTTGTGACGTCTCAGATGTAACGTAAAATGTCAGAGTTTTTCCAAAATACCTGACGAGCATTTAATTTTTGGGCTTCCGTGGCGCAATGGTTAGCGCGTTCAGCTGTTAATCGAAAGGTTGGTGGTTCGAGCCCACCCGGAAGAGGTGTTGTGGGGTCTCAGATGTAGCGTAAAAAGTCAAAACTTTTTCCATAATACGTGATAACCATTTATTTTCTTATCTTTCGTGGCTCAATGGTTAGCGCGTTCGGCTGTTAACCAATAGCTTGGTGGTTCGAGCCCACCCGGGAGCGGTGTTTTTGGATCTCAAATAAAACGTAAATAGCCAAAGTTTTTCTACAATACCTGACGACCATTTAATTTTTGGGCTTCCGTGGCGCAATGGTTAGTGCAATCAGCTGTTAACCGAAAGGTTGGTGGTTCGAGCCCAAACGAGAGAGGATTTGTGGGGTCTCAGATGTAGCGAGAAAAGTCGTAACTTTTCAACAATACCTGACAACCATTTAATTTTTGGGCGTCCGTGGCGCAATGGCTAGCGCGTTCGGCTGTTAACCGAAAGGTTGGTGGTTCGAGCCCATCCGGGAGCGGTGTTGTGACGTCTCAGATGTTACGTAAAATGTCAGAGTTTTTCCACAATACCTGACGAACATTTAATTTTTGGGCTTCCGTGGCGCAGTAATTAGCGCGTCCAGCTCTTAATCGAAAGGTTGGTGGTTCGAGCCCACCCGGAAGAGGTGTTGTGGGGTCTCAGATGTTGCGTTAAAAGTCAAAACTTTTCCACAATACGTGACAACCATTTAATTTCTGATCTTCCTTGGCTCAATGGTTAGCGCGTTCGGCTGTTAACCAATAGGTTGGTGGTTCGTGCCCACCCGGGAGCGGTGTTTTTGGATCTCAAATAAAACGTAAATAGCCAAAGTTTTTCCACAATACCTGACGACCATTTAATTTTTGGGCTTCAGTGGCGCAATGGTCAGCGCGTTCAGCTGTTAATCGAAAGGTTGGTGGTTCGAGCCCACCCGGAAGAGGTGTTGTGGGGTCTCAGATGTAGCGTAAAAAGTCAAAACTTTTCCACAATACGTGACAACCATTTAATTTCTGAGCTTCCGTGGCTCAATGGTTAGCGCGTTCGGCTGTTAATCGAAAGGTTTTTGGTTCGAGCCCATCCGGGAGCGGTGTTGTGAGGTCTCGGATGTGAAGTAAAAAGTCAAAGTTTTACCTCAATACCTGACGAAAATTTAATTTTTGGGCTTCAGTGGCGCAATGGTCAGCGCGTTCAGCTGTTAACCGAAAGGTTGGTGGTTCGAGCCCTCCCGGGAGCGGTGTTGTGTCGTCTCAGATGTAACGTAAAATGTCAGAGTTTTTCCACAATACCTGACGAGCATTTAATTTTTGGGCTTCCGTGGCGCAATGGTTAGCGCGTTCAGCTGTTAACCGAAAGGTTGGTGGTTCGAGCCCTCCCGGGAGCGGTGTTTTTGGATCTCAAATGTAACGTAAATAGCCAAAGTTTTTCCACAATACCTGACGACCATTTAATTTTTGGGCGTCCGTGGCGAATGGTTAGCGCGTTCGGCTGTTAACCGAAAGGTTGGTGGTTCGAGCCCATCCGGGAGCGGTGTTGTGAGGTCTCGGATGTGAAGTAAAAAGTCAAGGTTTTATCTCAATACCTGACGAAAATTTAATTTTTGGGCTTCAGTGGCGCAATGGTCAGCGCGTTCAGCTGTTAACCGAAAGGTTGGTGGTTCGAGCCCTCCCGGGAGCGGTGTTGTGACGTCTCAGATGTAACGTAAAATGTCAGAGTTTTTCCACAACACCTGACGAACATTTAACTTATGGGCTTCCGTGGCGCAATGGTTAGCGCGTTCACCTGTTAATCGAAAGGTTGGTGGTTCGAGCCCATCCGGGAGCGGTGTTGTGAGGTCTCAGATGTAGCGTGAAAAGTCAAACTTTTTCCATAATACGTGATTACCATTTATTTTCTGAGCTTCCGTGGCTCAAAGGTTAGCGCGTTCGGCTGTTATCCAATAGGTTGGTGGTTCGAGCCCACCCGGGAGCGGTGTTTTGGGATCTCAAATGTAACGTAAATAGCCAAAGTTTTTCCACAATACCTGACGACCATTTAATTTTTGGGCCTCAGTGGCGCAATGGTTAGCGCGTTCAGCTGTTAACCGAAAGGTTGGTGGTTCGAGTCCAAACGAGAGAGGATTTGTGGGGTCTCAGAAGTAGCGTGAAAAGTCGTAACTTTTCAACAATACCTGACAACCATTTAATTTTTGGGCGTCCGTGGCGCAATGGTTAGCGCGTTCGGCTGTTAACCGAAAGGTTGGTGGTTCGAGCCCACCCGGGAGAGGTGTTGTGGGGTCTCAAATGTAACGTAGAAAGCCAAAGTTTTTCCACAATACCTGACAACCGTTTAATTTCTGAGCTTCCGTGGCTCAATGGTTAGCGCGTTCAGCTGTTAACCAATAGGTTGGTGGTTCGAGCCCACCCGGGAGCGGTGTTGTGTGATCTCAAATGTAACGTAGAAAGCCAAAGTTTTTCCACAATAAATGACGACCATTTAATTTTTGGGCTTCCGTGGCGCAATGGTTAGCGCGTTCAGCTGTTAATCGAAAGGTTGGTGGTTCGAGCCCACCCGGGAGAGGTGTTGTGGGGTCTCAAATGTAACGTAGAAAGCCAAAGTTTTTCCACAATACCTGACAACCGTTTAATTTCTGAGCTTCCGTGGCTCAATGGTTAGCGCGTTCAGCTGTTAACCAATAGGTTGGTGGTTCGAGCCCACCCGGGAGCGGTGTTGTGTGATCTCAAATGTAACGTAGAAAGCCAAAGTTTTTCCACAATAAATGACGACCATTTAATTTTTGGGCTTCCGTGGCGCAATGGTTAGCGCGTTCAGCTGTTAATCGAAAGGTTGGTGGTTCGAGCCCACCCGGGAGAGGTGTTGTGGGGTCTCAAATGTAACGTAGAAAGCCAAAGTTTTTCCACAATACCTGACAACCGTTTAATTTCTGAGCTTCCGTGGCTCAATGGTTAGCGCGTTCAGCTGTTAACCAATAGGTTGGTGGTTCGAGCCCACCCGGGAGCGGTGTTGTGTGATCTCAAATGTAACGTAGAAAGCCAAAGTTTTTCCACAATACCTGACGACCCTTTTATTCTTGAGCTTCCGTGGGTCAATGGTTAGCGCGTTCGGCTGTTAACCAATAGGTTGGTGGTTCGAGTCCAAACGAGAGAGGATTTGTGGGGTCTCAGAAGTAGCGTGAAAAATCGTAACTTTTCAACAATACCTGACAACCATTTAATTTTTGGGCGTCCGTGGCGCAATGGTTAGCGCGTTCGGCTGTTAACCGAAAGGTTGGTGGTTCGAGCCCACCCGGGAGAGGTGTTGTGGGGTCTCAAATGTAACGTAGAAAGCCAAAGTTTTTCCACAATACCTGACAACCGTTTAATTTCTGAGCTTCCGTGGCTCAATGGTTAGCGCGTTCAGCTGTTAACCAATAGTTTGGTGGTTCGAGCCCACCCGGGAGCGGTGTTGTGTGATCTCAAATGTAACGTAGAAAGCCAAAGTTTTTCCACAATAAATGACGACCATTTAATTTTTGGGCTTCCGTGGCGCAATGGTTAGCGCGTTCAGCTGTTAATCGAAAGGTTGGTGGTTCGAGCCCACCCGGGAGAGGTGTTGTGGGGTCTCAAATGTAACGTAGAAAGCCAAAGTTTTTCCACAATACCTGACAACCGTTTAATTTCTGAGCTTCCGTGGCTCAATGGTTAGCGCGTTCAGCTGTTAACCAATAGGTTGGTGGTTCGAGCCCACCCGGGAGCGGTGTTGTGTGATCTCAAATGTAACGTAGAAAGCCAAAGTTTTTCCACAATACCTGACGACCCTTTTATTCTTGAGCTTCCGTGGCTCAATGGTTAGCGCGTTCGGCTGTTAACCAATAGGTTGGTGGTTCGAGTCCAAACGAGAGAGGATTTGTGGGGTCTCAGAAGTAGCGTGAAAAATCGTAACTTTTCAACAATACCTGACAACCATTTAATTTTTGGGCGTCCGTGGCGCAATGGTTAGCGCGTTCGGCTGTTAACCGAAAGGTTGGTGGTTCGAGCCCACCCGGGAGAGGTGTTGTGGGGTCTCAAATGTAACGTAGAAAGCCAAAGTTTTTCCACAATACCTGACAACCGTTTAATTTCTGAGCTTCCGTGGCTCAATGGTTAGCGCGTTCAGCTGTTAACCAATAGTTTGGTGGTTCGAGCCCACCCGGGAGCGGTGTTGTGTGATCTCAAATGTAACGTAGAAAGCCAAAGTTTTTCCACAATAAATGACGACCATTTAATTTTTGGGCTTCCGTGGCGCAATGGTTAGCGCGTTCAGCTGTTAATCGAAAGGTTGGTGGTTCGAGCCCACCCGGGAGAGGTGTTGTGGGGTCTCAAATGTAACGTAGAAAGCCAAAGTTTTTCCACAATACCTGACAACCGTTTAATTTCTGAGCTTCCGTGGCTCAATGGTTAGCGCGTTCAGCTGTTAACCAATAGGTTGGTGGTTCGAGCCCACCCGGGAGCGGTGTTGTGTGATCTCAAATGTAACGTAGAAAGCCAAAGTTTTTCCACAATACCTGACGACCCTTTTATTCTTGAGCTTCCGTGGCTCAATGGTTAGCGCTTTCGGCTGTTAACCAATAGGTTGGTGGTTCGAGCCCACCCGGGAGCGGTGTTGTGGGATCTGAAATGTAACGTAGAAAGCCAAAGTTTTTGCACAATAAATGACGACCATTTAATTTTTGGGCTTCCGTGGCGCAATGGTTAGCGCGTTCGGCTGTTAACCAATAGGTTGGTGGTTCGAGCCCATCCGGGAGCGGTGTTGTGAGGTCTCGGATGTGACGTAAAAAGTCAAGGTTTTTACACAATACCTAACAAGCATTTAACTTTTGGGCTTCCGTGGCGCAATGGTTAGCGCGTTCGGCTGTTAACCAATAGGCTGGTGGTTCGAGCCCATCCGGGAGCGGTGTTGTGAGGTCTCAGATGTGACGTAAAAAGTCAAGGTTTTTACACAATACCTGACGAGCATTTAACTTTTGGGCTTCCGTGGCGCAATGGTTTGCGCGTTCGGCTGTTAACCAATAGGTTGGTGGTTCGAGCCCATCCGGGAGCGGTGTTGTGAGGTCTCAGATGTGACGTAAAAAGTCAAGGTTTTTACATAATACCTGACGAGCATTTAACTTTTGGGCTTCCGTGGCGCAATGGTTAGCGCGTTCGGCTGTTAACCAATAGGTTGGTGGTTCGAGCCCATCCAGGAGCGGTGTTGTGAGGTCTCGGATGTGACGTAAAAAGTCAAGGTTTTTACACAATACCTAACAAGCATTTAACTTTTGGGCTTCCGTGGCGCAATGGTTAGCGCGTTCGGCTGTTAACCAATAGGCTGGTGGTTCGAGCCCATCCGGGAGCGGTGTTGTGAGGTCTCAGATGTGACGTAAAAAGTCAAGGTTTTTACACAATACCTGACGAGCATTTAACTTTTGGGCTTCCGTGGCGCAATGGTTTGCGCGTTCGGCTGTTAACCAATAGGTTGGTGGTTCGAGCCCATCCGGGAGCGGTGTTGTGAGGTCTCAGATGTGACGTAAAAAGTCAAGGTTTTTACACAATATCTGACGAGCATCTAATTTTTGGGCTTCCGTGGCGCAATGGTTAGCGCGTTCAGCTGTTAATCGAAAGGTTGGTGGTTCGAGCCCACCCGGGAGAGGTGTTGTGGGGTCTCAAATGTAACGTAGAAAGCCAAAGTTTTTCCACAATACCTGACAACCGTTTAATTTCTGAGCTTCCGTGGCTCAATGGTTAGCGCGTTCAGCTGTTAACCAATAGGTTGGTGGTTCGAGCCCACCCGGGAGCGGTGTTGTGTGATCTCAAATGTAACGTAGAAAACCAAAGTTTTTCCACAATACCTGACGACCATTTAATTTTTGGGCTTCCGTGGCGCAATGGTTAGCGCGTTCGGCTGTTAACCAATAGGTTGGTGGTTCGAGCCCGTCCGGGAGCGGTGTTGTGAGGTCTCAGATGTGACGTAAAAAGTCAAGGTTTATACACAATACCTGACGAGCATTTAATTTTTGGGCTTCCGTGGCACAATGGTTAGCGCGTTCAGCTGTTAATCGAAAGGTTGGTGGTTCGAGCCCACCCGGGAGAGGTGTTGTGGGGTCTCAAATGTAACGTAGAAAGCCAAAGTTTTTCCACAATACCTGACAACCGTTTAATTTCTGAGCTTCCGTGGCTCAATGGTTAGCGCGTTCAGCTGTTAACCAATAGGTTGGTGGTTCGAGCCCACCCGGGAGCGATGTTGTGTGATCTCAAATGTAACGTAGAAAGCCAAAGTTTTTCCACAATACCTGACGACCATTTTATTCTTGAGCTTCCGTGGCTCAATGGTTAGCGCGTTCGGCTGTTAACCAATAGGTTGGTGGTTCGAGCCCACCCGGGAGCGGTGTTGTGGGATCTGAAATGTAACGTAGAAAGCCAAAGTTTTTGCACAGTAAATGACGACCATTTAATTTTTGGGCTTCCGTGGCGCAATGGTTAGCGCGTTCAGCTGTTAATCGAAAGGTTGGTGGTTCGAGCCCACCCGGGAGAGGTGTTGTGGGGTCTCAAATGTAACGTAGAAAGCCAAAGTTTTTCCACAATACCTGACAACCGTTTAATTTCTGAGCTTCCGTGGCTCAATGGTTAGCGCGTTCAGCTGTTAACCAATAGGTTGGTGGTTCGAGCCCACCCGGGAGCGGTGTTGTGTGATCTCAAATGTAACGTAGAAAGCCAAAGTTTTTCCACAATACCTGACGACCATTTTATTCTTGAGCTTCCGTGGCTCAATGGTTAGCGCGTTCGGCTGTTAACCAACAGGTTGGTGGTTCGAGCCCACCCGGGAGCGGTGTTGTGGGATCTGAAATGTAACGTAGAAAGCCAAGGTTTTTGCACAATAAATGACGACCATTTAATTTTTGGGCTTCCGTGGCGCAATGGTTAGCGCGTTCGGCTGTTAACCAATAGGTTGGTGGTTCGACCCCATCCGGGAGCGGTGTTGTGAGGTCTCAGATGTGACGTAAAAAGTCAAGGTTTTTACATAATACCTGACGAGCATTTAACTTTTGGGCTTCCGTGGCGCAATGGTTAGCGCGTTCGGCTGTTAACCAATAGGTTGGTGGTTCGAGCCCATCCGGGAGCGGTGTTGTGAGGTCTCGGATCTGACGTAAAAAGTCAAGGTTTTTACACAATACCTAACAAGCATTTAACTTTTGGGCTTCCGTGGCGCAATGGTTAGCGCGTTCGGCTGTTAACCAATAGGTTGGTGGTTCGAGCCCATCCGGGAGCGGTGTTGTCAGGTCTCAGATGTGACGTAAAAAGTCTAGGTTTTTACACAATACCTGACGAGCATTTAACTTTTGGGCTTCCGTGGCGCAATGGTTTGCGCGTTCGGCTGTTAACCAATAGGTTGGTGGTTCGAGCCCATCCGGGAGCGGTGTTGTGAGGTCTCAGATGTAACGTAGAAAGCCAAAGTTTTTCCACAATACCTGACAACCGTTTAATTTCTGAGCTTCCGTGGCTCAATGGTTAGCGCGTTCAGCTGTTAACCAATAGGTTGGTGGTTCGAGCCCACCCGGGAGCGGTGTTGTGTGATCTCAAATGTAACGTAGAAAGCCAAAGTTTTTCCACAATACCTGACGACCATTTAATTTTTGGGCTTCCGTGGCGCAATGGTTAGCGCGTTCGGCTGTTAACCAATAGGTTGGTGGTTCGAGCCCGTCCGGGAGCGGTGTTGTGAGGTCTCAGATGTGACGTAAAAAGTCAAGGTTTTTACACAATACCTGACGAGCATTTAATTTTTGGGCTTCCGTGGCACAATGGTTAGCGCGTTCAGCTGTAATCGAAAGGTTGGTGGTTCGAGCCCACCCGGGAGAGGTGTTGTGGGGTCTCAAATGTAACGTAGAAAGCCAAAGTTTTTCCACAATACCTGACAACAATTTAATTTCTGAGCTTCCGTGGCTCAATGGTTAGCGCGTTCGGCTGTTAACCAATAGGTTGGTGGTTCGAGCCCACCCGGGAGCGGTGTTGTGTGATCTCAAATGTAACGTAGAAAGCCAAAGTTTTTCCACAATACCTGACGACCATTTTATTCTTGAGCTTCCGTGGCTCAATGGTTAGCGCGTTCGGCTGTTAACCAACAGGTTGGTGGTTCGAGCCCACCCGGGAGCGGTGTTGTGGGATCTGAAATGTAACGTAGAAAGCCAAGGTTTTTGCACAATAAATGACGACCATTTAATTTTTGGGCTTCCGTGGCGCAATGGTTAGCGCGTTCGGCTGTTAACCAATAGGTTGGTGGTTCGACCCCATCCGGGAGCGGTGTTGTGAGGTCTCAGATGTGACGTAAAAAGTCAAGGTTTTTACATAATACCTGACGAGCATTTAACTTTTGGGCTTCCGTGGCGCAATGGTTAGCGCGTTCGGCTGTTAACCAATAGGTTGGTGGTTCGAGCCCATCCGGGAGCGGTGTTGTGAGGTCTCGGATCTGACGTAAAAAGTCAAGGTTTTTACACAATACCTAACAAGCATTTAACTTTTGGGCTTCCGTGGCGCAATGGTTAGCGCGTTCGGCTGTTAACCAATAGGTTGGTGGTTCGAGCCCATCCGGGAGCGGTGTTGTCAGGTCTCAGATGTGACGTAAAAAGTCTAGGTTTTTACACAATACCTGACGAGCATTTAACTTTTGGGCTTCCGTGGCGCAATGGTTTGCGCGTTCGGCTGTTAACCAATAGGTTGGTGGTTCGAGCCCATCCGGGAGCGGTGTTGTGAGGTCTCAGATGTAACGTAGAAAGCCAAAGTTTTTCCACAATACCTGACAACCGTTTAATTTCTGAGCTTCCGTGGCTCAATGGTTAGCGCGTTCAGCTGTTAACCAATAGGTTGGTGGTTCGAGCCCACCCGGGAGCGGTGTTGTGTGATCTCAAATGTAACGTAGAAAGCCAAAGTTTTTCCACAATACCTGACGACCATTTAATTTTTGGGCTTCCGTGGCGCAATGGTTAGCGCGTTCGGCTGTTAACCAATAGGTTGGTGGTTCGAGCCCGTCCGGGAGCGGTGTTGTGAGGTCTCAGATGTGACGTAAAAAGTCAAGGTTTTTACACAATACCTGACGAGCATTTAATTTTTGGGCTTCCGTGGCACAATGGTTAGCGCGTTCAGCTGTAATCGAAAGGTTGGTGGTTCGAGCCCACCCGGGAGAGGTGTTGTGGGGTCTCAAATGTAACGTAGAAAGCCAAAGTTTTTCCACAATACCTGACAACAATTTAATTTCTGAGCTTCCGTGGCTCAATGGTTATCGCGTTCGGCTGTTAACCAATAGGTTGGTGGTTCGACCCCATCCGGGAGCAGTGTTGTGAGGTCTCAGATGTGACGTAAAAAGTCAAGGTTTTTACATAATACCTGACGAGCATTTAACTTTTGGGCTTCCGTGTCGCAATGGTTAGCGCGTTCGGCTGTTAACCAATAGGTTGGTGGTTCGAGCCCATCCGGGAGCGGTGTTGTGAGGTCTCAGATGTGACGTAAAAAGTCAAGGTTTTTACACAATACCTAACGAGCATTTAACTTTTGGGCTTCCGTGGCACAATGGTTAGCGCGTTCAGCTGTTAATCGAAAGGTTGGTGGTTCGAGCCCACCCGGGAGAGGTGTTGTGGGGTCTCAAATGTAACGTAGAAAGCCAAAGTTTTTCCACAATAACTGACAACAATTTAATTTCTGAGCTTCCGTGGCTCAATGGTTAGCACGTTCGGCTGTTAACCAATAGGTTGGTGGTTCGACCCCATCCGGGAGCGGTGTTGTGAGGTCTCAGATGTGACGTAAAAAGTCAAGGTTTTTACATAATACCTGACGAGCATTTAACTTTTGGGCTTCCGTGTCGCAATGGTTAGCGCGTTCGGCTGTTAACCAATAGGTTGGTGGTTCGAGCCCATCCGGGAGCGGTGTTGTGAGTCCTCAGATGTGACGTAAAAAGTCAAGGTTTTTACACAATACCTAACGAGCATTAAACTTTTGGGCTTCCGTGGCGCAATGGTTAGCGCGTTCGGCTTTTAACCAATAGGTTGGTGGTTCGAGCCCATCCGGGAGCGGTGTTGTGAGGTCTCAGATGTGACGTAAAAAGTCAAGGTTTTTACACAATACCTGACGAGCATTTAACTTTTGGGCTTCCGTGGCGCAATGGTTAGCGCGTTCGGCTGTTAACCAATAGGTTGGTGGTTCGAGCCCATCCGGGAGCGGTGTTGTGAGGTCTCAGATGTGACGTAAGAAGTCAAGGTTTTTACACAATACCTGACGAGTATTTAACTTTCGGGCTTCCGTGGCGCAATGGTTAGCGCGTTCGGCTGTTAATCAATAGGTTGGTGGTTCGAGCCCATCCGGGAGCGGTATTGTGAGGTCTCAGATGTGACGTAAAAAGTCAAGGTTTTTACACAATACCTGACGACCATTTAATTTTTGGGCTTCCGTGGCGCAATGGTTAGCGCGTTCAGCTGTTAATCGAAAGGTTAGTGGTTCGAGCCCACGCGGGAGAGGTGTTATGGGGTCTCAAATGTAACGTAGAAAGCCAAAGTTTTTCCACAACACCTGACAACCATTCAATTTCTGAGCTTCCGTGGCTCAATGGTTAGCGCGTTCGGCTGTTAATCGATTTTGTATCTTGAAGAAGAAAAACATGCGATTTTTTCGGTACTTTTTTGAATGCATTTTTTTCTGGAGAAATTTTTGACAGAATTCAGCTTAATTCCCTATAAAACACTCATTAAAAGTGATTTCATCTCGATTGAACAATTATTAAAAATGTACCTCGATTCTTAATAACATTTTAAAAATCGACGTTTCACCGCCAACGAAGCATATTTTGAGTATTTCTTCACTATTTACAAATATATTCACTGAAACCATTATTTTTACACCTTTTGCTTTAATTCAAGCAAATGTAACGATAATCATTCAAAAAACTGTTAAAATTAAATTTTTCAATAAGAAATCGTTGTCACGGATTTTGTATCTTGAAGAAGAAAAACATGCGATTTTTTCGGTACTTTTTTGAATGCATTTTTTTCTGGAGAAATTTTTGACCGAATTCAGCTTAATTCCCTATAAAACACTAATTAAAAGTGATTTCATCTCCAGAAAAAAAAAATTTCTCCAGAAAAAAATTCATTCAAAAAAGTACCGAAAAAATCGCAGGTTTTTCTTCTTCAAGACACAAAATCCGTGAATACGATTTCTTATTGAAAATTGAATTTTAACAGTTTTTTGAATGAATATCGTTACATTGCTTGAATTAAAGCAAAAAGTATAAAAATAATGGTTTCAATGAATATATTTGAAAATAGTGAAGAAATACTCAAAGTATGCTTCTTAGGCCGAGTTACGTCGATTTTGAAAATGTTATTAAAAATCGAGGTACATTTTTATTTATTGTTCAATCGAGATGAAATCACTTTTAATGAGTGTTTTATAGAGAATTAAGCTGAATTCGGTCAAAAATTTCTCCAGAAAAAAATGCATTCAAAAGTGTACCGAAAAAATCGCATGTTTTTTTTTTCAAGATACAAAATCCGTGACAACGATTTCTTATTTAAAATTGAATTTTAACAGTTTGTTGAATGAATATCGTTACATTTGCTTGAATTAACGCAAAAATTACAAAAATAATGGTTTCAGTGGTTATATTTGAAAATAGTGAACAAATACTCAAAATGTTTTTCTTAGGCCGAGTTACGTCGATTTTGAAAATGTTATTAAAAATCGAGGTACATTTTTATTTATTGTTCAATCGAGATGAAATCACTTTTAATGAGTGTTTTATAGGGAATTAAGCTGAATTCGGTCCAAAATTTCTTCAGAAAAAAATTCATTCAAAAAAGTACCGAAAAAATCGCATGTTTTTCTTCTTCAAGATACAAAATCCGTGACAACGATTTCTTATTGAAAAATTGAATTTTAACAGTTTTTTGAATGATTATCGTTACATTTGCTTGAATTAAAGCAAAAAGTATAAAAATAATGGTTTCAGTGGTTATATTTGAAAATAGTGAAGAAATACTCAAAATATGCTTCTTTGGCCGTGAAACGTTGATTTTGAAAATGTTATTAAAAATCGAGGTACATTTTTATTTATTGTTCAATCGAGATGAAATCACTTTTAATGAGTGTTTTATAGGGAATTAAGCTGAATTCTGTCAAAAATTTCTCCAGAAAAAAATGCATTAAAAAAGTACCGAAAAAATCGCATGTTTTTCTTCTTCAAGATACAAAATCCGTGACAACGATTTCTTATTGAAAAATTTAATTTTAACAGTTTTTTGATTGAATATCGTTACATTTGCTTGAATTAAAGCAAAAAGTATAAAAATAATGGTTTCAGTGAATATATTTGTAAATAGTGAAGAAATACTCAAAATATGCTTCGTCGGCGGTGAAACGTCGATTTTTAAAAAGTTATTAAAAATCGAGGTTCATTTTTAATTATTGTTCAATCGAGATGAAATCACTTTTAATGAGTGTTTTATAGGGAATTAAGCTGAATTCGGTCAAACATTTCTCCAGAAAAAAATGCATTTAAAAGTGTACCGAAAAAATCGCATGTTTTTTTTTTCAAGATACAAAATCCGTGACAACGATTTCTTATTTAAAATTGAATTTTAACAGTTTGTTGAATGAATATCGTTACATTTGCTTGAATTAACGCAAAAATTACAAAAATAATGGTTTCAGTGGTTATATTTGAAAATAGTGAACAAATACTCAAAATGTTTTTCTTAGGCCGAGTTACGTCGATTTTGAAAATGTTATTAAAAATCGAGGTACATTTTTATTTATTGTTCAATCGAGATGAAATCACTTTTAATGAGTGTTTTATAGGGAATTAAGCTGAATTCGGTCCAAAATTTCTTCAGAAAAAAATTCATTCAAAAAAGTACCGAAAAAATCGCATGTTTTTCTTCTTCAAGATACAAAATCCGTGACAACGATTTCTTATTGAAAAATTGAATTTTAACAGTTTTTTGAATGATTATCGTTACATTTGCTTGAATTAAAGCAAAAAGTATAAAAATAATGGTTTCAGTGGTTATATTTGAAAATAGTGAAGAAATACTCAAAATATGCTTCTTTGGCCGTGAAACGTTGATTTTGAAAATGTTATTAAAAATCGAGGTACATTTTTATTTATTGTTCAATCGAGATGAAATCACTTTTAATGAGTGTTTTATAGGGAATTAAGCTGAATTCTGTCAAAAATTTCTCCAGAAAAAAATGCATTAAAAAAGTACCGAAAAAATCGCATGTTTTTCTTCTTCAAGATACAAAATCCGTGACAACGATTTCTTATTGAAAAATTTAATTTTAACAGTTTTTTGATTGAATATCGTTACATTTGCTTGAATTAAAGCAAAAAGTATAAAAATAATGGTTTCAGTGAATATATTTGTAAATAGTGAAGAAATACTCAAAATATGCTTCGTCGGCGGTGAAACGTCGATTTTTAAAAAGTTATTAAAAATCGAGGTTCATTTTTAATTATTGTTCAATCGAGATGAAATCACTTTTAATGAGTGTTTTATAGGGAATTAAGCTGAATTCGGTCAAACATTTCTCCAGAAAAAAATGCATTTAAAAGTGTACCGAAAAAATCGCATGTTTTTTTTTCAAGATACAAAATCCGTGACAACGATTTCTTATTTAAAATTGAATTTTAACAGTTTGTTGAATGAATATCGTTACATTTGCTTGAATTAACGCAAAAATTACAAAAATAATGGTTTCAGTGGTTATATTTGAAAATAGTGAACAAATACTCAAAATGTTTTTCTTAGGCCGAGTTACGTCGATTTTGAAAATGTTATTAAAAATCGAGGTACATTTTTATTTATTGTTCAATCGAGATGAAATCACTTTTAATGAGTGTTTTATAGGGAATTAAGCTGAATTCGGTCAAAAATTTCTCCAGAAAAAAATTCATTCAAAAAAGTACCGAAAAAATCGCAGGTTTTTCTTCTTCAAGACACAAAATCCGTGAATACGATTTCTTACTGAAAATTGAATTTTAACAGTTTTTTGAATGAATATCGTTACATTGCTTGAATTAAAGCAAAAAGTATAAAAATAATGGTTTCAGTGGTTATATTTGAAAATAGTGAAGAAATACTCAAAATATGCTTCTTTGGCCGTAAAACGTCGATTTTGAAAATGTTATTAAAAATCGAGGTACATTTTTATTTATTGTTCAATCGAGATGAAATCACTTTTAATGAGTGTTTTATAGGGAATTAAGCTGAATTCGGTCAAAAATTTCTCCAGACAAAAATGTATTCAAAAAAGTACCGAAAAAATCGCATGTTTTTCTTCTTCAAGATACAAAATCCGTGACAACGATTTCTTATTGAAAAATTTAATTTTAACAGTTTTTTGATTGAATATCGTTACATTTGCTTGAATTAAAGCAAAAAGTATAAAAATAATGGTTTCAGTGAATTTATTTGTAAATAGTGAAGAAATACTCAAAATATGCTTCGTTGGCGGCGAAACGTCGATTTTTAAAATGTTATTAAAAATCGAGGTACATTTTTAATTATTGTTCAATCGAGATGAAATCACTTTTAATGAGTGTTTTATAGGGAATTAAGCTGAATTCGGTCAAACATTTCTCCAGAAAAAAATGCATTTAAAAGTGTACCGAAAAAATCGCATGTTTTTTTTTCAAGATACAAAATCCGTGACAACGATTTCTTATTGAAAAATTTAATTTTAACAGTTTTTTGATTGAATATCGTTACATTTGCTTGAATTAAAGCAAAAAGTATAAAAATAATGGTTTCAGTGAACATATTTGAAAATAGTGAAGAAATACTCAAAGTATGCTTCTTTGGCCGTGAAACGTCGATTTTGAAAATGTTATTAAAAATCGAGGTAAATTTTTAATTATTGTTAAATCGAGATGAAATCACTTTCAATGAGTGTTTTATAGGGAATTAAGCTGAATTCGGTCAAAAATTTCTCCAGAAAAAAATGCATTCAAAAGTGTACCGAAAAAATCGCATGTTTTTTTTCTTCAAGATACAAAATCCGTGACAACGATTTCTTATTTAAAATTGAATTTTAACAGTTTGTTGAATGAATATCGTTACATTTGCTTGAATTAACGCAAAAATTACAAAAATAATGGTTTCAGTGGTTATATTTGAAAACAGTGAACAAATACTCAAAATGTTTTTCTTAGGCCGAGTTACGTCGATTTTGAAAATGTTATTAAAAATCGAGGTACATTTTTATTTATTGTTCAATCGAGATGAAATCACTTTTAGTGAGTGTTTTATAGGGAATTAAGCTGAATTCGGTCAAAAATTTCTTCAGAAAAAAATTCATTCAAAAAAGTACCGAAAAAATCGCATGTTTTTCTTCTTCAAGATACAAAATCCGTGACAACGATTTCTTATTGAAAAATTGAATTTTAACAGTTTTTTGAATGATTATCGTTACATTTGCTTGAATTAAAGCAAAAAGTATAAAAATAATGGTTTCAGTGGTTATATTTGAAAATAGTGAAGAAATACTCAAAATATGCTTCTTTGGCCGTGAAACGTTGATTTTGAAAATGTTATTAAAAATCGAGGTACATTTTTATTTATTGTTCAATCGAGATGAAATCACTTTTAATGAGTGTTTTATAGGGAATTAAGCTGAATTCTGTCAAAAATTTCTCCAGAAAAAAATGCATTCAAAAAAGTACCGAAAAAATCGCATGTTTTTCTTCTTCAAGATACAAAATCCGTGACAACGATTTCTTATTGAAAAATTTAATTTTAACAGTTTTTTGATTGAATATCGTTACATTTGCTTGAATTAAAGCAAAAGATGTAAAAATAATGGTTTCAGTGAATATATTTGAAAATAGTGAAGAAATACTCAAAATATGCTTCGTTGGCGGTGAAACGTCGATTTTTAAAATGTTATTAAGAATCGAGGTACATTTTTAATAATTGTTCAATCGAGATGAAATCACTTTTAATGAGTGTTTTATAGGGAATTAAGCTGAATTCTGTCAAAAATTTCTCCAGAAAAAAATGCATTCAAAAAAGTACCGAAAAAATCGCATGTTTTTCTTCTTCAAGATACAAAATCGATTAACAGCCGAACGCGCTAACCATTGAGCCACGGAAGCTCAGAAATTAAATGGTTGTCAGGTGTTGTGGAAAAACTTTGGCTTTCTACGTTACATTTGAGACCCCACAACACCTCTCCCGCGTGGGCTCGAACCACTAACCTTTCGATTAACAGCTGAACGCGCTAACCATTGCGCCACGGAAGCCCAAAAATTAAATGGTCGTCAGGTATTGTGGAAAAACTTTGGCTTTCTACGTTACATTTGAGATCACACAACACCGCTCCCGGGTGGGCTCGAACCACCAACCTATTGGTTAACAGCTGAACGCGCTAACCATTGAGCCACGGAAGCTCAGAAATTAAATGGTTGTCAGGTGTTGTGGAAAAACTTTGGCTTTCTACGTTACATTTGAGACCCCACAACACCTCTCCCGCGTGGGCTCGAACCACTAACCTTTCGATTAACAGCTGAACGCGCTAACCATTGCGCCACGGAATCCCAAAAATTAAATGCTCGTCAGGTATTGTGTAAAAACCTTGACTTTTTACGTCACATCTGAGACCTCACAATACCGCTCCCGGATGGGCTCGAACCACCAACCTATTGATTAACAGCCGAACGCGCTAACCATTGCGCCACGGAAGCCCAAAAGTTAAATACTCGTCAGGTATTGTGTAAAAACCTTGACTTCTTACGTCACATCTGAGACCTCACAACACCGCTCCCGGATGGGCTCGAACCACCAACCTATTGGTTAACAGCCGAACGCGCTAACCATTGCGCCACGGAAGCCCAAAAGTTAAATGCTCGTCAGGTATTGTGTAAAAACCTTGACTTTTTACGTCACATCTGAGACCTCACAACACCGCTCCCGGATGGGCTCGAACCACCAACCTATTGGTTAACAGCCGAACGCGCTAACCATTGCGCCACGGAAGCCCAAAAGTTTAATGCTCGTTAGGTATTGTGTAAAAACCTTGACTTTTTACGTCACATCTGAGGCCTCACAACACCGCTCCCGGATGGGCTCGAACCACCAACCTATTGGTTAACAGCCGAACGCGCTGACCATTGCGACACGGAAGCCCAAAAGTTAAATGCTCGTCAGGTATTATGTAAAAACCTTGACTTTTTACGTCACATCTGAGACCTCACAACACCGCTCCCGGATGGGGTCGAACCACCAACCTATTGGTTAACAGCCGAACGCGCTAACCATTGAGCCACGGAAGCTCAGAAATTAAATTGTTGTCAGTTATTGTGGAAAAACTTTGGCTTTCTACGTTACATTTGAGACCCCACAACACCTCTCCCGGGTGGGCTCGAACCACCAACCTTTCGATTAACAGCTGAACGCGCTAACCATTGTGCCACGGAAGCCCAAAAGTTAAATGCTCGTTAGGTATTGTGTAAAAACCTTGACTTTTTACGTCACATCTGAGACCTCACAACACCGCTCCCGGATGGGCTCGAACCACCAACCTATTGGTTAACAGCCGAACGCGCTAACCATTGCGACATGGAAGCCCAAAAGTTAAATGCTCGTCAGGTATTATGTAAAAACCTTGACTTTTTACGTCACATCTGAGACCTCACAACACCGCTCCCGGATGGGGTCGAAAAACCAACCTATTGGTTAACAGCCGAACGCGATAACCATTGAGCCACGGAAGCTCAGAAATTAAATTGTTGTCAGGTATTGTGGAAAAACTTTGGCTTTCTACGTTACATTTGAGACCCCACAACACCTCTCCCGGGTGGGCTCGAACCACCAACCTTTCGATTAACAGCTGAACGCGCTAACCATTGTGCCACGGAAGCCCAAAAATTAAATGCTCGTCAGGTATTGTGTAAAAACCTTGACTTTTTACGTCACATCTGAGACCTCACAACACCGCTCCCGGACGGGCTCGAACCACCAACCTATTGGTTAACAGCCGAACGCGCTAACCATTGCGCCACGGAAGCCCAAAAATTAAATGGTCGTCAGGTATTGTGGAAAAACTTTGGCTTTCTACGTTACATTTGAGATCACACAACACCGCTCCCGGGTGGGCTCGAACCACCAACCTATTGGTTAACAGCTGAACGCGCTAACCATTGAGCCACGGAAGCTCAGAAATTAAACGGTTGTCAGGTATTGTGGAAAAACTTTGGCTTTCTACGTTACATTTGAGACCCCACAACACCTCTCCCGGGTGGGCTCGAACCACCAACCTTTCGATTAACAGCTGAACGCGCTAACCATTGCGCCACGGAAGCCCAAAAATTAGATGCTCGTCAGATATTGTGTAAAAACCTTGACTTTTTACGTCACATCTGAGACCTCACAACACCGCTCCCGGATGGGCTCGAACCACCAACCTATTGGTTAACAGCCGAACGCGCAAACCATTGCGCCACGGAAGCCCAAAAGTTAAATGCTCGTCAGGTATTGTGTAAAAACCTTGACTTTTTACGTCACATCTGAGACCTCACAACACCGCTCCCGGATGGGCTCGAACCACCAACCTATTGGTTAACAGCCGAACGCGCTAACCATTGCGCCACGGAAGCCCAAAAGCTAAATGCTTGTTAGGTATTGTGTAAAAACCTTGACTTTTTACGTCACATCCGAGACCTCACAACACCGCTCCCGGATGGGCTCGAACCACCAACCTATTGGTTAACAGCCGAACGCGCTAACCATTGCGCCACGGAAGCCCAAAAGTTAAATGCTCGTCAGGTATTATGTAAAAACCTTGACTTTTTACGTCACATCTGAGACCTCACAACACCGCTCCCGGATGGGGTCGAACCACCAACCTATTGGTTAACAGCCGAACGCGCTAACCATTGCGCCACGGAAGCCCGAAAATTAAATGGTCGTCATTTATTGTGCAAAAACTTTGGCTTTCTACGTTACATTTCAGATCCCACAACACCGCTCCCGGGTGGGCTCGAACCACCAACCTATTGGTTAACAGCTGAACGCGCTAACCATTGAGCCACGGAAGCTCAGAAATTAAACGGTTGTCAGGTATTGTGGAAAAACTTTGGCTTTCTACGTTACATTTGAGACCCCACAACACCTCTCCCGGGTGGGCTCGAACCACCAACCTTTCGATTAACAGCTGAACGCGCTAACCATTGCGCCACGGAAGCCCAAAAATTAGATGCTCGTCAGATATTGTGTAAAAACCTTGACTTTTTACGTCACATCTGAGACCTCACAACACCGCTCCCGGATGGGCTCGAACCACCAACCTATTGGTTAACAGCCGAACGCGCAAACCATTGCGCCACGGAAGCCCAAAAGTTAAATGCTCGTCAGGTATTGTGTAAAAACCTTGACTTTTTACGTCACATCTGAGACCTCACAACACCGCTCCCGGATGGGCTCGAACCACCAACCTATTGGTTAACAGCCGAACGCGCTAACCATTGCGCCACGGAAGCCCAAAAGCTAAATGCTTGTTAGGTATTGTGTAAAAACCTTGACTTTTTACGTCACATCCGAGACCTCACAACACCGCTCCCGGATGGGCTCGAACCACCAACCTATTGGTTAACAGCCGAACGCGCTAACCATTGCGCCACGGAAGCCCAAAAGTTAAATGCTCGTCAGGTATTATGTAAAAACCTTGACTTTTTACGTCACATCTGAGACCTCACAACACCGCTCCCGGATGGGGTCGAACCACCAACCTATTGGTTAACAGCCGAACGCGCTAACCATTGCGCCACGGAAGCCCGAAAATTAAATGGTCGTCATTTATTGTGCAAAAACTTTGGCTTTCTACGTTACATTTCAGATCCCACAACACCGCTCCCGGGTGGGCTCGAACCACCAACCTATTGGTTAACAGCCGAACGCGCTAACCATTGAGCCACGGAAGCTCAAGAATAAAATGGTCGTCAGGTATTGTGGAAAAACTTTGGCTTTCTACGTTACATTTGAGATCACACAACACCGCTCCCGGGTGGGCTCGAACCACCAACCTATTGGTTAACAGCTGAACGCGCTAACCATTGAGCCACGGAAGCTAAGAAATTAAACGGTTGTCAGGTATTGTGGAAAAACTTTGGCTTTCTACGTTACATTTGAGACCCCACAACACCTCTCCCGGGTGGGCTCGAACCACCAACCTTTCGATTAACAGCTGAACGCGCTAACCATTGCGCCACGGAAGCCCAAAAATTAAATGGTCGTCATTTATTGTGCAAAAACTTTGGCTTTCTACGTTACATTTCAGATCCCACAACACCGCTCCCGGGTGGGCTCGAACCACCAACCTATTGGTTAACAGCCGAACGCGCTAACCATTGAGCCACGGAAGCTCAAGAATAAAATGGTCGTCAGGTATTGTGGAAAAACTTTGGCTTTCTACGTTACATTTGAGATCACACAACACCGCTCCCGGGTGGGCTCGAACCACCAACCTATTGGTTAACAGCTGAACGCGCTAACCATTGAGCCACGGAAGCTCAGAAATTAAACGGTTGTCAGGTATTGTGGAAAAACTTTGGCTTTCTACGTTACATTTGAGACCCCACAACACCTCTCCCGGGTGGGCTCGAACCACCAACCTTTCGATTAACAGCTGAACGCGCTAACCATTGTGCCACGGAAGCCCAAAAATTAAATGCTCGTCAGGTATTGTGTAAAAACCTTGACTTTTTACGTCACATCTGAGACCTCACAACACCGCTCCCGGACGGGCTCGAACCACCAACCTATTGGTTAACAGCCGAACGCGCTAACCATTGCGCCACGGAAGCCCAAAAATTAAATGGTCGTCAGGTATTGTGGAAAAACTTGGGCTTTCTACGTTACATTTGAGATCACACAACACCGCTCCCGGGTGGGCTCGAACCACCAACCTATTGGTTAACAGCTGAACGCGCTAACCATTGAGCCACGGAAGCTCAGAAATTAAACGGTTGTCAGGTATTGTGGAAAAACTTTGGCTTTCTACGTTACATTTGAGACCCCACAACACCTCTCCCGGGTGGGCTCGAACCACCAACCTTTCGATTAACAGCTGAACGCGCTAACCATTGCGCCACGGAAGCCCAAAAATTAGATGCTCGTCAGATATTGTGTAAAAACCTTGACTTTTTACGTCACATCTGAGACCTCACAACACCGCTCCCGGATGGGCTCGAACCACCAACCTATTGGTTAACAGCCGAACGCGCTAACCATTGCGCCACGGAAGCCCAAAAGTTAAATGCTTGTTAGGTATTGTGTAAAAACCTTGACTTTTTACGTCACATCCGAGACCTCACAACACCGCTCCCGGATGTGCTCGAACCACCAACCTATTGGTTAACAGCCGAACGCGCTAACCATTGCGCCACGGAAGCCCAAAAGTTAAATGCTCGTCAGGTATTATGTAAAAACCTTGACTTTTTACGTCACATCTGAGACCTCACAACACCGCTCCCGGATGGGGTCGAACCACCAACCTATTGGTTAACAGCCGAACGCGCTAACCATTGCGCCACGGAAGCCCAAAAATTAAATGGTCGTCATTTATTGTGCAAAAACTTTGGCTTTCTACGTTACATTTCAGATCCCACAACACCGCTCCCGGGTGGGCTCGAACCACCAACCTATTGGTTAACAGCCGAACGCGCTAACCATTGAGCCACGGAAGCTCAAGAATAAAATGGTCGTCAGGTATTGTGGAAAAACTTTGGCTTTCTACGTTACATTTGAGATCACACAACACCGCTCCCGGGTGGGCTCGAACCACCAACCTATTGGTTAACAGCTGAACGCGCTAACCATTGAGCCACGGAAGCTCAGAAATTAAACGGTTGTCAGGTATTGTGGAAAAACTTTGGCTTTCTACGTTACATTTGAGACCCCACAACACCTCTCCCGGGTGGGCTCGAACCACCAACCTTTCGATTAACAGCTGAACGCGCTAACCATTGCGCCACGGAAGCCCAAAAATTAAATGGTCGTCATTTATTGTGCAAAAACTTTGGCTTTCTACGTTACATTTCAGATCCCACAACACCGCTCCCGGGTGGGCTCGAACCACCAACCTATTGGTTAACAGCCGAACGCGCTAACCATTGAGCCACGGAAGCTCAAGAATAAAATGGTCGTCAGGTATTGTGGAAAAACTTTGGCTTTCTACGTTACATTTGAGATCACACAACACCGCTCCCGGGTGGGCTCGAACCACCAACCTATTGGTTAACAGCTGAACGCGCTAACCATTGAGCCACGGAAGCTCAGAAATTAAACGGTTGTCAGGTATTGTGGAAAAACTTTGGCTTTCTACGTTACATTTGAGACCCCACAACACCTCTCCCGGGTGGGCTCGAACCACCAACCTATTGGTTAACAGCCGAACGCGCTAACCATTGCGCCACGGAAGCCCAAAAATTAAATGGTCGTCATTTATTGTGCAAAAACTTTGGCTTTCTACGTTACATTTCAGATCCCACAACACCGCTCCCGGGTGGGCTCGAACCACCAACCTATTGGTTAACAGCCGAACGCGCTAACCATTGAGCCACGGAAGCTCAAGAATAAAATGGTCGTCAGGTATTGTGGAAAAACTTTGGCTTTCTACGTTACATTTGAGATCACACAACACCGCTCCCGGGTGGGCTCGAACCACCAACCTATTGGTTAACAGCTGAACGCGCTAACCATTGAGCCACGGAAGCTCAGAAATTAAACGGTTGTCAGGTATTGTGGAAAAACTTTGGCTTTCTACGTTACATTTGAGACCCCACAACACCTCTCCCGGGTGGGCTCGAACCACCAACCTTTCGATTAACAGCTGAACGCGCTAACCATTGCGCCACGGAAGCCCAAAAATTAAATGGTCGTCATTTATTGTGCAAAAACTTTGGCTTTCTACGTTACATTTCAGATCCCACAACACCGCTCCCGGGTGGGCTCGAACCACCAACCTATTGGTTAACAGCCGAACGCGCTAACCATTGAGCCACGGAAGCTCAAGAATAAAATGGTCGTCAGGTATTGTGGAAAAACTTTGGCTTTCTACGTTACATTTGAGATCACACAACACCGCTCCCGGGTGGGCTCGAACCACCAACCTATTGGTTAACAGCTGAACGCGCTAACCATTGAGCCACGGAAGCTCAGAAATTAAACGGTTGTCAGGTATTGTGGAAAAACTTTGGCTTTCTACGTTACATTTGAGACCCCACAACACCTCTCCCGGGTGGGCTCGAACCACCAACCTTTCGGTTAACAGCCGAACGCGCTAACCATTGCGCCACGGACGCCCAAAAATTAAATGGTTGTCAGGTATTGTTGAAAAGTTACGACTTTTCACGCTACTTCTGAGACCCCACAAATCCTCTCTCGTTTGGACTCGAACCACCAACCTTTCGGTTAACAGCTGAACGCGCTAACCATTGCGCCACTGAGGCCCAAAAATTAAATGGTCGTCAGGTATTGTGGAAAAACTTTGGCTATTTACGTTACATTTGAGATCCCAAAACACCGCTCCCGGGTGGGCTCGAACCACCAACCTATTGGATAACAGCCGAACGCGCTAACCTTTGAGCCACGGAAGCTCAGAAAATAAATGGTAATCACGTATTATGGAAAAAGTTTGACTTTTCACGCTACATCTGAGACCTCACAACACCGCTCCCGGATGGGCTCGAACCACCAACCTTTCGATTAACAGGTGAACGCGCTAACCATTGCGCCACGGAAGCCCATAAGTTAAATGTTCGTCAGGTGTTGTGGAAAAACTCTGACATTTTACGTTACATCTGAGACGTCACAACACCGCTCCCGGGAGGGCTCGAACCACCAACCTTTCGGTTAACAGCTGAACGCGCTGACCATTGCGCCACTGAAGCCCAAAAATTAAATTTTCGTCAGGTATTGAGGTAAAACCTTGACTTTTTACTTCACATCCGAGACCTCACAACACCGCTCCCGGATGGGCTCGAACCACCAACCTTTCGGTTAACAGCCGAACGCGCTAACCATTCGCCACGGACGCCCAAAAATTAAATGGTCGTCAGGTATTGTGGAAAAACTTTGGCTATTTACGTTACATTTGAGATCCAAAAACACCGCTCCCGGGAGGGCTCGAACCACCAACCTTTCCGTTAACAGCTGAACGCGCTAACCATTGCGCCACGGAAGCCCAAAAATTAAATGCTCGTCAGGTATTGTGGAAAAACTCTGACATTTTACGTTACATCTGAGACGACACAACACCGCTCCCGGGAGGGCTCGAACCACCAACCTTTCGGTTAACAGCTGAACGCGCTGACCATTGCGCCACTGAAGCCCAAAAATTAAATTTTCGTCAGGTATTGAGGTAAAACTTTGACTTTTTACTTCACATCCGAGACCTCACAACACCGCTCCCGGATGGGCTCGAACCAAAAACCTTTCGATTAACAGCCGAACGCGCTAACCATTGAGCCACGGAAGCTCAGAAATTAAATGGTTGTCACGTATTGTGGAAAAGTTTTGACTTTTTACGCTACATCTGAGACCCCACAACACCTCTTCCGGGTGGGCTCGAACCACCAACCTTTCGATTAACAGCTGAACGCGCTGACCATTGCGCCACTGAAGCCCAAAAATTAAATGGTCGTCAGGTATTGTGGAAAAACTTTGGCTATTTACGTTTTATTTGAGATCCAAAAACACCGCTCCCGGGTGGGCACGAACCACCAACCTATTGGTTAACAGCCGAACGCGCTAACCATTGAGCCAAGGAAGATCAGAAATTAAATGGTTGTCACGTATTGTGGAAAAGTTTTGACTTTTAACGCAACATCTGAGACCCCACAACACCTCTTCCCGGTGGGCTCGAACCACCAACCTTTCGATTAAGAGCTGGACGCGCTAATTACTGCGCCACGGAAGCCCAAAAATTAAATGTTCGTCAGGTATTGTGGAAAAACTCTGACATTTTACGTAACATCTGAGACGTCACAACACCGCTCCCGGATGGGCTCGAACCACCAACCTTTCGGTTAACAGCCGAACGCGCTAGCCATTGCGCCACGGACGCCCAAAAATTAAATGGTTGTCAGGTATTGTTGAAAAGTTACGACTTTTCTCGCTACATCTGAGACCCCACAAATCCTCTCTCGTTTGGGCTCGAACCACCAACCTTTCGGTTAACAGCTGATTGCACTAACCATTGCGCCACGGAAGCCCAAAAATTAAATGGTCGTCAGGTATTGTAGAAAAACTTTGGCTATTTACGTTTTATTTGAGATCCAAAAACACCGCTCCCGGGTGGGCTCGAACCACCAAGCTATTGGTTAACAGCCGAACGCGCTAACCATTGAGCCACGAAAGATAAGAAAATAAATGGTTATCACGTATTATGGAAAAAGTTTTGACTTTTTACGCTACATCTGAGACCCCAAAACACCTCTTCCGGGTGGGCTCGAACCACCAACCTTTCGATTAACAGCTGAACGCGCTAACCATTGCGCCACGGAAGCCCAAAAATTAAATGCTCGTCAGGTATTTTGGAAAAACTCTGACATTTTACGTTACATCTGAGACGTCACAACACCGCTCCCGGGAGGGCTCGAACCACCAACCTTTCGGTTAACAGCTGAACGCGCTGACCATTGCGCCACTGAAGCCCAAAAATTAAATTTTCGTCAGGTATTGAGGTAAAACTTTGACTTTTTACTTCACATCTGAGGCCTCACAACACCGCTCCCGGATGGGCTCGAACCACCAACCTTTCGATTAACAGCCGAACGCGCTAACCATTGCGCCACGGACGCCCAAAAAAAATGGTCGTCAGGTATTGCGGAAAAACTTTGGCTATTTACGTTACATTTGAGATCCAAAAACAACGCTCCCGGGTGGGCTCGAAACACCAAGCTATTGGTTAACAGCCGAACGCGCTAACCATTGAGCCACGAAAGATCAGAAAATAAATGGTTATCACGTATTATGGAAAAAGTTTGACTTTTCACGCTACATCTGAGACCTCACAACACCTCTCCCGGGTGGGCTCGAACCACCAACCTTTCGATTAACAGCTGAACGCGCTAACCATTGCGCCACGGAAGCCCAAATATTAAATGCTCGTCAGGTATTGTGGAAAAACTCTGACATTTTACGTTACATCTGAGACGTCACAACACCGCTCCCGGGAGGGCTCGAACCACCAACCTTTCGGTTAACAGCCGAACGCGCTAACCATTCGCCACGGACGCCCAAAAATTAAATGTTCGTCAGGTATTGTGGAAAAACTCTGACATTTTACGTTACATCTGAGACGACACAACACCGCTCCCGGGAGGGCTCGAACCACCAACCTTTCGGTTAACAGCTGAACGCGCTGACCATTGCGCCACTGAAGCCCAAAAATTAAATTTTCGTCAGGTATTGAGGTAAAACTTTGACTTTTTACTTCACATCCGAGACCTCACAACACCGCTCCCGGATGGGCTCGAACCACCAACCTTTCGATTAACAGCCGAACGCGCTAACCATTGAGCCACGGAAGCTCAGAAATTAAATGGTTGTCACGTATTGTGGAAAAGTTTTGACTTTTTACGCTACATCTGAGACCCCACAACACCTCTTCCGGGTGGGCTCGAACCACCAACCTTTCGGTTAACAGCCGAACGCGCTAACCATTCGCCACGGACGCCCAAAAATTAAATGGTCGTCAGGTATTGTGGAAAAACTTTGGCTATTTATGTTACATTTGAGATCCAAAAACACCGCTCCCGGGTGGGCTCGAACCACCAACCTATTGGTTAACAGCCGAACGCGCTAACCATTGAGCCACGGAAGCTCAAAAATTAAATGGTCGTCACGTATTGTGGAAAAACTTTGGCTTTCTACGTTACATTTGAGATCCCACAACACCGCTCCCGGGTGGGCTCGAACCACCAACCTATTGGTTAACAGCCGAACGCGTTAACCATTGCGCCACGGAAGCCCAAAAATTAAATGGTCGTCAGGTATTGTGGAAAAACTTTGGCTTTCTACGTTACGTTTGAGATCCCACAACGCCGCTCCCGGGTGGGCTCGAACCACTAACCTATTTGTTAACTGCTGAACGCGCTAACCATTGCGCCACGGAAGCTAAAAATTAAATGCTCGTCAGGTATTGTGTAAAAACCTTGACTTTTTACGTCACATCTGAGACCTCACAACACCGCTCCCGGATGGGCTCGAACCACCAACCTATTGGTTAACAGCCGAACGCGCTAACCATTGCGCAACGGAAGCCCAAAAATTAAATGTTCGTCAGGTATTGTGGGAAAACTCTGACATTTTACGTTACATCTGAGACCTCACAACACCGCTCCCGGATGGGCTCGAACCACCAACCTATTGGTTAACAGCCGAACGCGCTAACCATTGAGCCACGGAAGCTCAGAGATTAAATGGTTGTCAGGTGTTGTGGATAAGTTATGACTTATTACGTTACATCTGAGACCCTACAACACCTCTCTCGGTTGGGCTCGAACCACCAACCTTTCGGTTAATAGCCGAACGCGCTAACCATTGCGCCAAGGAAGCCCAAAAAATAAATGGTCGTCAGGTATTGTGGAAAAACTTTGTCTTTCTACGTTACATTTGAGATCCCACAACACCGCTCCCGGGTGGGCTCGAACCACCACCCTATTGGTTAAAAGCTGAACGCGCTAACCATTCAGCCACGGAAGCTCAGAAATTAAATGGTTGTCACGTATGTGGAAAAACTTTGGCTTTCTACGTTACATTTGAGATCCCACAACACCGCTCCCAGGTGGGCTCAAACCACCAACCTATTTGTTAACAGCCGAATGCGTTAACCATTGCGCCACGGAAGCCCAAAAATTAAATGGTCGTCAGGTATTGTGGAAAAACTTTGGCTTTCTACGTTACGTTTGAGATCCCACAACGCCGCTCCCGGGTGGGCTCGAACCACTAACCTATTTGTTAACTGCTGAACGCGCTAACCATTGCGCCACGGAAGCCCAAAAATTAAATGCTCGTCAGGTATTGTGTAAAAACCTTGACTTTTTACGTCACTTCTGAGACCTCACAACACCGCTCCCGGATGGGCTCGAACCACCAACCTATTGGTTAACAGCCGAACGCGCTAACCATTGAGCCACGGAAGCTCAGAAATTAAATGGTCGTCACGTATTGTGGAAAAACTTTGGCTTTCTACGTTACATTTGAGATCCCACAACACCGCTCCCGGGTGGGCTCGAACCACCAACCTATTTGTTAACAGCCGAACGCCCTAACCATTGCGCCACGGAAGGCCAAAAATTAAATGATCGTCAGGTATTGTGGAAAAACTTTGGCTTTCTACGTTACATTTGAGATCCCACAACGCCGCTCCCGGGTGGGCTCGAACCACTAACCTATTGGTTAACAGCCGAACGCGCTAACCATTGAGCCACGGAGGCTCAGAAATTAAATGGTTGTCACGTATTGTGGAAACGTTTTGACTTTTTACGCTACATCTGAGACCCCACAACACCTCTCCCGGGTGGGCTCGAACCACCAACTTTTCGATTAACAGCTGAACGCGCTAACCATTGCGCCACGGAAGCCCAAAAGTTCAATATTCGTCAGGTATTGTGGAAAAACTCTGACATTTTATGTTACATCTGAGACGTCACAACACCGCTCCCGGAAGGGCTCAAACCACCAGTCTTTTGAATAGCAGCTGAACGCGCTAACCATTGCGCCACGGAAGCCCAAAAATTAAATGGTCGTCCGGTATTGTGGAAAAACCTGGACTTTTTACGTAACATCTGAGACCTCATAGCACCGCTCCCGGGTGTGCTCGAACCACCAACCTTTCTGTTAACAGCCGAACGCGCTAACGATTGCGTCACGGAAGCCCCAAAATTAAATGGTCGTCCGGTATTGTGGAAAAACCTGGACTTTTTACGTCACATCTGAGACGTCACAACACCGCTCCCGGATGGGCTCGAACCACCAACCTATTGGTTAACAGCCGAACGCGCTAACCATTGAGCCACGGAAGCTCAGAAATTAAATGGTTTTCACGTATTGCGGAAAAGTTTTGACTTTTTACGCTACATCTGAGACCCCACAACACCTCTCTCGGGTGGGCTCGAACCTTCAACCTTTCCATTAACAGCTGAACGCGCTAATCATTGCGCCACGGAAGCCCAAAAATTAAATGGTCGTCAGGTATTGTGGAAAAACATTGGCTTTCTACGTTACGTTTGAGATCCCACAACACCGCGCCCGGGTGGGCTCGAACCACCAACCTATTGGTTAACAGCCGAACGCCCTAACCATTGCGCCACGGAAGCCCAAAAATTAAATGATCGTCAGGTATTGTGGAAAAACTTTGGCTTTCTACGTTACATTTGAGATCCCACAACGCCGCTCCCGGGTGGGCTCGAACCACTAACCTATTGGTTAACAGCCGAACGCGCTAACCATTGAGCCACGGAGGCTCAGAAATTAAATGGTTGTCACGTATTGTGGAAACGTTTTGACTTTTAACGCTACATCTGAGACCCCACAGCACCTCTCCCGGGTGGGCTCGAACCACCAACCTATTGGTTAACAGCCGAACGCGCTAACCATTGCGCCACGGAAGCCCAAAAGTTAAATACTCGTCAGGTATTGTGTAAAAACCTTGACTTCTTACGTCACATCTGAGACCTCACAACACCGCTCCCGGATGGGCTCGAACCACCAACCTTTCGGCTAACAGCTGAACGCGCTGACCATTGCGCCACTGAAGCCCAAAAATTAAATTTTCGTCAGGTATTGAGGTAAAACTTTGACTTTTTACTTCACTTCCGAGACCTCACAACACCGCTCCCGGATGGGCTCGAACCACCAACCTTTCGATTAACAGCCGAACGCGCTAACCATTGAGCCACGGAAGCTCAGAAATTAAATGGTTGTCACGTATTGTGGAAAGGTTTTGACTTTTTACGCTACATCTGAGACCCCACAACACCTCTTCCGGGTGGGCTCGAACCACCAACCTTTCGGTTAACAGCCGAACGCGCTAACCATTCGCCACGGACGCCCAAAAATTAAATGGTCGTCAGGTATTGTGGAAAAACTTTGGCTATTTATGTTACATTTGAGATCCAAAAACACCGCTCCCGGGTGGGCTCGAACCACCAACCTATTGGTTAACAGCCGAACGCTCTAACCATTGAGCCACGGAAGCTCAGAAATTAAATGGTCGTCACGTATTGTGGAAAAACTTTGGCTTTCTACGTTACATTTGAGATCCCACAACACCGCTCCCGGGTGGGCTCGAACCACCAACCTATTGGTTAACAGCCGAACGCGTTAACCATTGCGCCACGGAAGCCCAAAAATTAAATGGTCGTCAGGTATTGCGGAAAAACTTTGGCTTTCTACGTTACGTTTGAGATCCCACAACGCCGCTCCCGGGTGGGCTCGAACCACTAACCTATTTGTTAACAGCCGAACGCGCTAACCATTGCGCCACGGAAGCCCAAAAATTAAATGCTCGTCAGGTATTGTGTAAAAACCTTGACTTTTTACGTCACATCCGAGACCTAACAACACCGCTCCCGGATGGGCTCGAACCACCAACCTTTCGATTAACAGCCGAACGCGCTAACCATTGAGCCACGGAAGCTCAGAAATTAAATGGTTGTCACGTATTGTGGAAAAGTTTTGACTTTTTACGCTACATCTGAAGAAGAAAAACATGCGATTTTTTCGGTACTTTTTTAATGCATTTTTTTCTGGAGAAATTTTTGACAGAATTCAGCTTAATTCCCTATAAAACACTCATTAAAAGTGATTTCATCTCGATTGAACAATAAATAAAAATGTACCTCGATTTTTAATAACATTTTCAAAATCAACGTTTCACGGCCAAAGAAGCATATTTTGAGTATTTCTTCACTATTTTCAAATATAACCACTGAAACCATTATTTTTATACTTTTTGCTTTAATTCAAGCAAATGTAACGATAATCATTCAAAAAACTGTTAAAATTCAATTTTTCAATAAGAAATCGTTGTCACGGATTTTGTATCTTGAAGAAGAAAAACATGCGATTTTTTCGGTACTTTTTTGAATGAATTTTTTTCTGAAGAAATTTTTGACCGAATTCAGCTTAATTCCCTATAAAACACTCATTAAAAGTGATTTCATCTCGATTGAACAATAAATAAAAATGTACCTCGATTTTTAATAACATTTTCAAAATCGACGTAACTCGGCCTAAGAAAAACATTTTGAGTATTTGTTCACTGTTTTCAAATATAACCACTGAAACCATTATTTTTGTAATTTTTGCGTTAATTCAAGCAAATGTAACGATATTCATTCAACAAACTGTTAAAATTCAATTTTAAATAAGAAATCGTTGTCACGGATTTTGTATCTTGAAGAAAAAAAACATGCGATTTTTTCGGTACACTTTTGAATGCATTTTTTTCTGGAGAAATTTTTGACCGAATTCAGCTTAATTCTCTATAAAACACTCATTAAAAGTGATTTCATCTCGATTGAACAATAAATAAAAATGTACCTCGATTTTTAATAACATTTTCAAAATCGACGTAACTCGGCCTAAGAAGCATACTTTGAGTATTTCTTCACTATTTTCAAATATATTCATTGAAACCATTATTTTTATACTTTTTGCTTTAATTCAAGCAATGTAACGATATTCATTCAAAAAACTGTTAAAATTCAATTTTCAATAAGAAATCGTATTCACGGATTTTGTGTCTTGAAGAAGAAAAACCTGCGATTTTTTCGGTACTTTTTTGAATGAATTTTTTTCTGGAGAAATTTTTTTTTTCTGGAGATGGAATCACTTTTAATTAGTGTTTTATAGGGAATTAAGCTGAATTCGGTCAAAAATTTCTCCAGAAAAAAATGCATTAAAAAAGTACCGAAAAAATCGCATGTTTTTCTTCTTCAAGATACAAAATCCGTGACAACGATTTCTTATTGAAAAATTTAATTTTAACAGTTTTTTGATTGAATATCGTTACATTTGCTTGAATTAAAGCAAAAGGTTTAAAAATAAAGGTTTCAGTGAATATATTTGTAAATAGTGAAGAAATACTCAAAATATGCTTCGTTGGCGGTGAAACGTCGATTTTTAAAATGTTATTAAGAATCGAGGTACATTTTTAATAATTGTTCAATCGAGATGAAATCACTTTTAATGAGTGTTTTATAGGGAATTAAGCTGAATTCTGTCAAAAATTTCTCCAGAAAAAATGCATTCAAAAAAGTACCGAAAAAATCGCATGTTTTTCTTCTTCAAGATACAAAATCCGTGACAACGATTTCTTATTGAAAAATTTAATTTTAACAGTTTTTTGATTGAATATCGTTACATTTGCTTGAATTAAAGCAAAAGGTGTAAAAATAATGGTTTCAGTGAATATATTTGTAAATAGTGAAGAAATACTCAAAATATGCTTCGTTGGCGGTGAAACGTCGATTTTTAAAATGTTATTAAGAATCGAGGTACATTTTTAATAATTGTTCAATCGAGATGAAATCACTTTTAATGAGTGTTTTATAGGGAATTAAGCTGAATTCGGTCAAACATTTCTCCAGAAAAAAATGCATTTAAAAGTGTACCGAAAAAATCACATGTTTTTTTTCAAGATACAAAATCCGTGACAACGATTTCTTATTTAAAATTGAATTTTAACAGTTTGTTGAATGAATATCGTTACATTTGCTTGAATTAACGCAAAAATTACAAAAATAATGGTTTCAGTGGTTATATTTGAAAATAGTGAACAAATACTCAAAATGTTTTTCTTAGGCCGAGTTACGTCGATTTTGAAAATGTTATTAAAAATCGAGGTACATTTTTATTTATTGTTCAATCGAGATGAAATCACTTTTAATGAGTGTTTTATAGGGAATTAAGCTGGATTCGGTCAAAAATTTCTCCAGAAAAAAATGCATTCAAAAAGTGTACCGAAAAAATCGCATGTTTTTTTCTTCAAGATACAAAATCCGTGACAACGATTTCTTATTTAAAATTGAATTTTAACAGTTTGTTGAATGAATATCGTTACATTTGCTTGAATTAAAGCAAAAAGTATAAAAATAATGGTTTCAGTGGTTATATTTGAAAATAGTGAACAAATACTCAAAATGTTTTTCTGAGGCCGAGTTACGTCGATTTTGAAAATGTTATTAATAATCGAGGTACATTTTTATTTATTGTTCAATCGAGATGAAATCACTTTTAATGAGTGTTTTATAGGGAATTAAGCTGAATTCGGTCAAAAATTTCTCCAGAAAAAAATGCATTCAAAAGTGTACCGAAAAAATCGCATGTTTTTCTTCTTCAAGATACAAAATCCGTGACAACGATTTCTTATTTAAAATTGAATTTTAACAGTTTGTTGAATGAATATCGTTACATTTGCTTGAATTAAAGCAAAAAGTATAAAAATAATGGTTTCAGTGGTTATATTTGAAAATAGTGAACAAATACTCAAAATGTTTTTCTTAGGCCGAGTTACGTCGATTTTGAAAATGTTATTAAAAATCGAGGTACATTTTTATTTATTGTTCAATCGAGATGAAATCACTTTTAATGAGTGTTTTATAGGGAATTAAGCTGAATTCGGTCAAAAATTTCTCCAGAAAAAAATTCATTCAAAAAAGTACCGAAAAAATCGCAGGTTTTTCTTCTTCAAGACACAAAATCCGTGAATACGATTTCTTACTGAAAATAGAATTTTAACAGTTTTTTGAATGAATATCGTTACATTGCTTGAATTAAAGCAAAAAGTATAAAAATAATGGTTTCAGTGAACATATTTGAAAATAGTGAAGAAATACTCAAAGTGTGCTTCTTTGGCCGTGAAACGTCGATTTTGAAAATGTTATTAAAAATCGAGGTACATTTTTATTTATTGTTCAATCGAGATGAAATCACTTTTAATGAGTGTTTTATAGGGAATTAAGCTGAATTCGGTCAAAAATTTCTCCAGAAAAAAATGCATTCAATAGTGTACCGAAAAAATCGCATGTTTTTTTTCTTCAAGATACAATATCCGTGACAACGATTTCTTATTTAAAATTGAATTTTAACAGTTTGTTGAATGAATATCATTACATTTGCTTGAATTAACGCAAAAATTACAAAAATAATGGTTTCAGTGGTTATATTTGAAAACAGTGAACAAATACTCAAAATGTTTTTCTTAGGCCGAGTTACGTCGATTTTGAAAATGTTATTAAAAATCGAGGTACATTTTTTTTTATTGTTCAATCGAGATGAAATCACTTTTAATGAGTGTTTTATAGGGAATTAAGCTGAATTCGGTCAAAAATTTCTCCAGAAAAAAATTCATTCAAAAAAGTACCGAAAAAATCGCAGGTTTTTCTTCTTCAAGACACGAAATCCGTGAATACGATTTCTTACTGAAAATTGAATTTTAACAGTTTTTTGAATGAATATCGTTACATTGCTTGAATTAAAGCAAAAATTATAAAAATAATGGTTTCAGTGAACATATTTGAAAATAATGAAGAAATACTCAAAGTATGCTTCTTTGGCCGTGAAACGTCGATTTTGAAAATGTTATTAAAAATCGAGGTAAATTCTTAATTATTGTTCAATCGAGATGAAATCACTTTCAAAGAGTGTTTTATAGGGAATTAAGCTGAATTCGGTCAAACATTTCTCCAAAAAAAAATGCATTCAAAAGTGTACCGAAAAAATCGCATGTTTTTTTCTTCAAGATACAATATCCGTGACAACGATTTCTTATTTAAAATTGAATTTTAACAGTTTGTTGAATGAATATCGTTACATTTGCTTGAATTAACGCAAAAATTACAAAAATAATGGTTTCAGTGGTTATATTTGAAAACAGTGAACAAATACTCAAAATGTTTTTCTTAGGCCGAGTTACGTCGATTTTGAAAATGTTATTAAAAATCGAGGTACATTTTTATTTATTGTTCAATCGAGATGAAATCACTTTTAATGAGTGTTTTATAGGGAATTAAGCTGAATTCGGTCAAAAATTTCTCCAGAAAAAAATGCATTCAAAAAAGTACCGAAAAAATCGCATGTTTTTCTTCTTCAAGATACAAAATCCGTGACAACGATTTCTTATTGAAAAATTTAATTTTAACAGTTTTTTGATTGAATATCGTTACATTTGCTTGAATTAAAGCAAAAGGTTTAAAAATAATGGTTTCAGTGAATATATTTGTAAATAGTGAAGAAATACTCAAAATATGCTTCGTTGGCGGTGAAACGTCGATTTTTAAAATGTTATTAAGAATCGAGGTACATTTTTAATAATTGTTCAATCGAGATGAAATCACTTTTAATGAGTGTTTTATAGGGAATTAAGCTGAATTCTGTCAAAAATTTCTTCAGAAAAAAATGCATTCAAAAAAGTACCGAAAAAATCGCATGTTTTTCTTCTTCAAGATACAAAATCCGTGACAACGATTTCTTATTGAAAAATTTAATTTTAACAGTTTTTTGATTGAATATCGTTACATTTGCTTGAATTAAAGCAAAAGGTGTAAAAATAATGGTTTCAGTGAATATATTTGTAAATAGTGAAGAAATACTCAAAATATGCTTCGTTGGCGGTGAAACGTCGATTTTTAAAATGTTATTAAGAATCGAGGTACATTTTTAATAATTGTTCAATCGAGATGAAATCACTTTTAATGAGTGTTTTATAGGGAATTAAGCTGAATTCGGTCAAACATTTCTCCAGAAAAAAATGCATTTAAAAGTGTACCGAAAAAATCACATGTTTTTTTTCAAGATACAAAATCCGTGACAACGATTTCTTATTTAAAATTGAATTTTAACAGTTTGTTGAATGAATATCGTTACATTTGCTTGAATTAACGCAAAAATTACAAAAATAATGGTTTCAGTGGTTATATTTGAAAATAGTGAACAAAATACTCAAAATGTTTTTCTTAGGCCGAGTTACGTCGATTTTGAAAATGTTATTAAAAATCGAGGTACATTTTTATTTATTGTTCAATCGAGATGAAATCACTTTTAATGAGTGTTTTATAGGGAATTAAGCTGAATTCGGTCAAAAATTTCTCCAGAAAAAAATGCATTCAAAAGTGTACCGAAAAAATCGCATGTTTTTTTTCTTCAAGATACAAAATCCGTGACAACGATTTCTTATTTAAAATTGAATTTTAACAGTTTGTTGAATGAATATCGTTACATTTGCTTGAATTAAAGCAAAAAGTATAAAAATAATGGTTTCAGTGGTTATATTTGAAAATAGTGAACAAATACTCAAAATGTTTTTCTTAGGCCGAGTTACGTCGATTTTGAAAATGTTATTAAAAATCGAGGTACATTTTTAATTATTGTTCAATCGAGATGAAATCACTTTTAATGAGTGTTTTATAGGGAATTAAGCTGAATTCGGTCAAACATTTCTCCAGAAAAAAATGCATTTAAAAGTGTACCGAAAAAATCGCATGTTTTTTTTTTCAAGATACAAAATCCGTGACAACGATTTCTTATTTAAAATTGAATTTTAACACTTTGTTGAATGAATATCGTTACATTTGCCTGAATTAACGCAAAAATTACAAAAATAATGGTTTCAGTGGTTATATTTGAAAACAGTGAACAAATACTCAAAATGTTTTTCTTAGGCCGAGTTACGTCGATTTTGAAAATGTTATTAAAAATCGAGGTACATTTTTATTTATTGTTCAATCGAGATGAAATCACTTTTAATGAGTGTTTTATAGGGAATTAAGCTGAATTCGGTCAAAGATTTCTCCAGAAAAAAATGCATTCAAAAGTGTACCGAAAAAATCGCATGTTTTTCTTCTTCAAGATACAAAATCCGTGACAACGATTTCTTATTTAAAATTGAATTTTAACAGTTTGTTGAATGAATATCGTTACATTTGCTTGAATTAAAGCAAAAAGTATAAAAATAATGGTTTCAGTGGTTATATTTGAAAATAGTGAACAAATACTCAAAATGTTTTTCTTAGGCCGAGTTACGTCGATTTTGAAAAGGTTATTAAAAATCGAGGTACATTTTTATTTATTGTTCAATCGAGATGAAATCACTTTTAATGAGTGTTTTATAGGGAATTAAGCTGAATTCGGTCAAAAATTTCTCCAGAAAAAAATTCATTCAAAAAAGTACCGAAAAAATCGCAGGTTTTTCTTCTTCAAGACACAAAATCCGTGAATACGATTTCTTACTGAAAATTGAATTTTAACAGTTTTTTGAATGAATATCGTTACATTGCTTGAATTAAAGCAAAAAGTATAAAAATAATGGTTTCAGTGAACATATTTGAAAATAGTGAAGAAATACTCAAAGTGTGCTTCTTTGGCCGTGAAACGTCGATTTTGAAAATGTTATTAAAAATCGAGGTAAATTTTTAATTATTGTTAAATCGAGATGAAATCACTTTCAAAGAGTGTTTTATAGGGAATTAAGCAGAATTCGGTCAAACATTTCTCCAAAAAAAAAATGCATTCAATAGTGTACCGAAAAAATCGCATGTTTTTTTTCTTCAAGATACAATATCCGTGACAACGATTTCTTATTTAAAATTGAATTTTAACAGTTTGTTGAATGAATATCGTTACATTTGCTTGAATTAACGCAAAAATTACAAAAATAATGGTTTCAGTGGTTATATTTGAAAACAGTGAACAAATACTCAAAATGTTTTTCTTAGGCCGAGTTACGTCGATTTTGAAAATGTTATTAAAAATCGAGGTACATTTTTTTTTATTGTTCAATCGAGATGAAATCACTTTTAATGAGTGTTTTATAGGGAATTAAGCTGAATTCGGTCAAAAATTTCTCCAGAAAAAAATTCATTCAAAAAAGTACCGAAAAAATCGCAGGTTTTTCTTCTTCAAGACACGAAATCCGTGAATACGATTTCTTACTGAAAATTGAATTTTAACAGTTTTTTGAATGAATATCGTTACATTGCTTGAATTAAAGCAAAAATTATAAAAATAATGGTTTCAGTGAACATATTTGAAAATAATGAAGAAATACTCAAAGTATGCTTCTTTGGCCGTGAAACGTCGATTTTGAAAATGCTATTAAAAATCGAGGTAAATTCTTAATTATTGTTCAATCGAGATGAAATCACTTTCAAAGAGTGTTTTATAGGGAATTAAGCTGAATTCGGTCAAACATTTCTCCAAAAAAAAATGCATTCAAAAGTGTACCGAAAAAATCGCATGTTTTTTTTTCTTCAAGATACAATATCCGTGACAACGATTTCTTATTTAAAATTGAATTTTAACAGTTTGTTGAATGAATATCGTTACATTTGCTTGAATTAACGCAAAAATTACAAAAATAATGGTTTCAGTGGTTATATTTGAAAACAGTGAACAAATACTCAAAATGTTTTTCTTAGGCCGAGTTACGTCGATTTTGAAAATGTTATTAAAAATCGAGGTACATTTTTATTTATTGTTCAGTCGAGATGAAATCACTTTTAATGAGTGTTTTATAGGGAATTAAGCTGAATTCGGTCAAAAATTTCTCCAGAAAAAAATTCATTCAAAAAAGTACCGAAAAAATCGCAGGTTTTTCTTCTTCAAGACACAAAATCCGTGAATACGATTTCTTATTGAAAAATTTAATTTTAACAGTTTTTTGATTGAATATCGTTACATTTGCTTGAATTAAAGCAAAAAGTATAAAAATAATGCTTTCAGTGAACATATTTGAAAATAGTGAAGAAATACTCAAAGTATGCTTCTTTGGCCGTGAAACGTCGATTTTGAAAATGTTATTAAAAATCGAGGTAAATTTTTAATTATTGTTCAATCGAGATGAAATCACTTTCAATGAGTGTTTTATAGGGAATTAAGCTGAATTCGGTCAAAAATTTCTCCAGAAAAAAATTCATTCAAAAAAGTACCGAAAAAATCGCAGGTTTTTCTTCTTCAAGACACAAAATCCGTGAATACGATTTCTTATTGAAAATTGAATTTTAACAGTTTTTTGAATGAATATCGTTACATTGCTTGAATTAAAGCAAAAAGTATAAAAATAATGGTTTCAATGAATATATTTGAAAATAGTGAAGAAATACTCAAAGTATGCTTCTTAGGCCGAGTTACGTCGATTTTGAAAATGTTATTAAAAATCGAGGTACATTTTTAATTATTGTTCAATCGAGATGAAATCACTTTTAATGAGTGTTTTATAGGGAATTAAGCTGAATTCGGTCAAAAATTTCTCCAGAAAAAAATGCATTCAAAAGTGTACCGAAAAAATCGCATGTTTTTTTTCTTCAAGATACAAAATCCGTGACAACGATTTCTTATTTAAAATTGAATTTTAACAGTTTGTTGAATGAATATCGTTACATTTGCTTGAATTAAAGCAAAAAGTATAAAAATAATGGTTTCAGTGGTTATATTTGAAAATAGTGAAAAAATACTCAAAATGTTTTTCTTAGGCCGAGTTACGTCGATTTTGAAAATGTTATTAAAAATCGAGGTACATTTTTATTTATATTTCAATCGAGATGAAATCACTTTTAATGAGTGTTTTATAGGGAATTAAGCTGAATTCGGTCAAAAATTTCTCCAGAAAAAAATTCATTCAAAAAAGTACCGAAAAAATCGCAGGTTTTTCTTCTTCAAGACACAAAATCCGTGAATACGATTTCTTATTGAAAATTGAATTTTAACAGTTTTTTGAATGAATATCGTTACATTGCTTGAATTAAAGCAAAAAGTATAAAAATAATGGTTTCAATGAATATATTTGAAAATAGTGAAGAAATACTCAAAGTATGCTTCTTTGGCCGTGAAACGTCGATTTTGAAAATGTTATTAAAAATCGAGGTACATTTTTATTTATTGTTCAATCGAGATGAAATCACTTTTAATGAGTGTTTTATAGGGAATTAAGCTGAATTCGGTCAAAAATTGCTTCAGAAAAAAATTCATTCAAAAAAGTACCGAAAAAATCGCATGTTTTTCTTCTTCAAGATACAAAATCCGTGACAACGATTTCTTATTGAAATATTGAATTTTAACAGTTTTTTGATTGAATATCGTTACATTTGCTTGAATTAAAGCAAAAAGTATAAAAATAATGGTTTCAGTGAACATATTTGAAAATAGTGAAGAAATACTCAAAGTATGCTTCTTTGGCCGTGAAACGTCGATTTTGAAAATGTTATTAAAAATCGAGGTAAATTTTTAATTATTGTTAAATCGAGATGAAATCACTTTCAATGAGTGTTTTATAGGGAATTAAGCTGAATTCGGTCAAACATTTCTCCAGAAAAAAATGCATTTAAAAGTGTACCGAAAAAATCGCATGTTTTTTTTTCAAGATACAAAATCCGTGACAACGATTTCTTATTTAAAATTGAATTTTAACAGTTTGTTGAATGAATATCGTTACATTTGCTTGAATTAACGCAAAAATTACAAAAATAATGGTTTCAGTGGTTATATTTGAAAATAGTGAACAAATACTCAAAATGTTTTTCTTAGGCCGAGTTACGTCGATTTTGAAAATGTTATTAAAAATCGAGGTACATTTTTATTTATTGTTCAGTCGAGATGAAATCACTTTTAATGAGTGTTTTATAGGGAATTAAGCTGAATTCGGTCAAAAATTTCTCCAGAAAAAAATTCATTCAAAAGTGTACCGAAAAATCGCATGTTTTTTTTCTTCAAGATACAATATCCGTGACCACGATTTCTTATTTAAAATTGAATTTTAACAGTTTGTTGAATGATTATCGTTACATTTGCTTGAATTAAAGCAAAAAGTATAAAAATAATGGTTTCAGTGGTTATATTTGAAAATAGTGAAGAAATACTCAAAATATGCCTCTTTGGCCGTGAAACGTCGATTTTGAAAATGTTATTAAAAATCGAGGTAAATTTTTAATTATTGTTAAATCGAGATGAAATCACTTTCAAAGAGTGTTTTATAGGGAATTAAGCAGAATTCGGTCAAACATTTCTCCAAAAAAAAAATGCATTCAATAGTGTACCGAAAAAATCGCATGTTTTTTTTCTTCAAGATACAATATCCGTGACAACGATTTCTTATTTAAAATTGAATTTTAACAGTTTGTTGAATGAATATCGTTACATTTGCTTGAATTAACGCAAAAATTACAAAAATAATGGTTTCAGTGGTTATATTTGAAAACAGTGAACAAATACTCAAAATGTTTTTCTTAGGCCGAGTTACGTCGATTTTGAAAATGTTATTAAAAATCGAGGTACATTTTTTTTTATTGTTCAATCGAGATGAAATCACTTTTAATGAGTGTTTTATAGGGAATTAAGCTGAATTCGGTCAAAAATTTCTCCAGAAAAAAATTCATTCAAAAAAGTACCGAAAAAATCGCAGGTTTTTCTTCTTCAAGACACGAAATCCGTGAATACGATTTCTTACTGAAAATTGAATTTTAACAGTTTTTTGAATGAATATCGTTACATTGCTTGAATTAAAGCAAAAATTATAAAAATAATGGTTTCAGTGAACATATTTGAAAATAATGAAGAAATACTCAAAGTATGCTTCTTTGGCCGTGAAACGTCGATTTTGAAAATGTTATTAAAAATCGAGGTAAATTCTTAATTATTGTTCAATCGAGATGAAATCACTTTCAAAGAGTGTTTTATAGGGAATTAAGCTGAATTCGGTCAAACATTTCTCCAAAAAAAAATGCATTCAAAAGTGTACCGAAAAAATCGCATGTTTTTTTTCTTCAAGATACAATATCCGTGACAACGATTTCTTATTTAAAATTGAATTTTAACAGTTTGTTGAATGAATATCGTTACATTTGCTTGAATTAACGCAAAAATTACAAAAATAATGGTTTCAGTGGTTATATTTGAAAACAGTGAACAAATACTCAAAATGTTTTTCTTAGGCCGAGTTACGTCGATTTTGAAAATGTTATTAAAAATCGAGGTACATTTTTATTTATTGTTCAGTCGAGATGAAATCACTTTTAATGAGTGTTTTATAGGGAATTAAGCTGAATTCGGTCAAAAATTTCTCCAGAAAAAAATTCATTCAAAAAAGTACCGAAAAAATCGCAGGTTTTTCTTCTTCAAGACACAAAATCCGTGAATACGATTTCTTATTGAAAAATTTAATTTTAACAGTTTTTTGATTGAATATCGTTACATTTGCTTGAATTAAAGCAAAAAGTATAAAAATAATGCTTTCAGTGAACATATTTGAAAATAGTGAAGAAATACTCAAAGTATGCTTCTTTGGCCGTGAAACGTCGATTTTGAAAATGTTATTAAAAATCGAGGTAAATTTTTAATTATTGTTCAATCGAGATGAAATCACTTTCAATGAGTGTTTTATAGGGAATTAAGCTGAATTCGGTCAAAAATTTCTCCAGAAAAAAATTCATTCAAAAAAGTACCGAAAAAATCGCAGGTTTTTCTTCTTCAAGACACAAAATCCGTGAATACGATTTCTTATTGAAAATTGAATTTTAACAGTTTTTTGAATGAATATCGTTACATTGCTTGAATTAAAGCAAAAAGTATAAAAATAATGGTTTCAATGAATATATTTGAAAATAGTGAAGAAATACTCAAAGTATGCTTCTTAGGCCGAGTTACGTCGATTTTGAAAATGTTATTAAAAATCGAGGTACATTTTTAATTATTGTTCAATCGAGATGAAATCACTTTTAATGAGTGTTTTATAGGGAATTAAGCTGAATTCGGTCAAAAATTTCTCCAGAAAAAAATGCATTCAAAAGTGTACCGAAAAAATCGCATGTTTTTTTTCTTCAAGATACAAAATCCGTGACAACGATTTCTTATTTAAAATTGAATTTTAACAGTTTGTTGAATGAATATCGTTACATTTGCTTGAATTAAAGCAAAAAGTATAAAAATAATGGTTTCAGTGGTTATATTTGAAAATAGTGAAAAAATACTCAAAATGTTTTTCTTAGGCCGAGTTACGTCGATTTTGAAAATGTTATTAAAAATCGAGGTACATTTTTATTTATATTTCAATCGAGATGAAATCACTTTTAATGAGTGTTTTATAGGGAATTAAGCTGAATTCGGTCAAAAATTTCTCCAGAAAAAAATTCATTCAAAAAAGTACCGAAAAAATCGCAGGTTTTTCTTCTTCAAGACACAAAATCCGTGAATACGATTTCTTATTGAAAATTGAATTTTAACAGTTTTTTGAATGAATATCGTTACATTGCTTGAATTAAAGCAAAAAGTATAAAAATAATGGTTTCAATGAATATATTTGAAAATAGTGAAGAAATACTCAAAGTATGCTTCTTTGGCCGTGAAACGTCGATTTTGAAAATGTTATTAAAAATCGAGGTACATTTTTATTTATTGTTCAATCGAGATGAAATCACTTTTAATGAGTGTTTTATAGGGAATTAAGCTGAATTCGGTCAAAAATTGCTTCAGAAAAAAATTCATTCAAAAAAGTACCGAAAAAATCGCATGTTTTTCTTCTTCAAGATACAAAATCCGTGACAACGATTTCTTATTGAAATATTGAATTTTAACAGTTTTTTGATTGAATATCGTTACATTTGCTTGAATTAAAGCAAAAAGTATAAAAATAATGGTTTCAGTGAACATATTTGAAAATAGTGAAGAAATACTCAAAGTATGCTTCTTTGGCCGTGAAACGTCGATTTTGAAAATGTTATTAAAAATCGAGGTAAATTTTTAATTATTGTTAAATCGAGATGAAATCACTTTCAATGAGTGTTTTATAGGGAATTAAGCTGAATTCGGTCAAACATTTCTCCAGAAAAAAATGCATTTAAAAGTGTACCGAAAAAATCGCATGTTTTTTTTTCAAGATACAAAATCCGTGACAACGATTTCTTATTTAAAATTGAATTTTAACAGTTTGTTGAATGAATATCGTTACATTTGCTTGAATTAACGCAAAAATTACAAAAATAATGGTTTCAGTGGTTATATTTGAAAATAGTGAACAAATACTCAAAATGTTTTTCTTAGGCCGAGTTACGTCGATTTTGAAAATGTTATTAAAAATCGAGGTACATTTTTATTTATTGTTCAGTCGAGATGAAATCACTTTTAATGAGTGTTTTATAGGGAATTAAGCTGAATTCGGTCAAAAATTTCTCCAGAAAAAAATTCATTCAAAAGTGTACCGAAAAAATCGCATGTTTTTTTTCTTCAAGATACAATATCCGTGACAACGATTTCTTATTTAAAATTGAATTTTAACAGTTTGTTGAATGATTATCGTTACATTTGCTTGAATTAAAGCAAAAAGTATAAAAATAATGGTTTCAGTGGTTATATTTGAAAATAGTGAAGAAATACTCAAAATATGCCTCTTTGGCCGTGAAACGTCGATTTTGAAAATGTTATTAAAAATCGAGGTACATTTTTATTTATTGTTCAATCGAGATGAAATCACTTTTAATGAGTGTTTTATAGGGAATTAAGCTGAATTCGGTCATAAATTTCTCCAGAAAAAAATGCATTCAAAAAAGTACCGAAAAAATCGCATGTTTTTCATCTTCAAGATACAAAATCCGTGACAACGATTTCTTATTGAAAAATTTAATTTTAACAGTTTTTTGATTGAATATCGTTACATTTGCTTGAATTAAAGCAAAAAGTATAAAAATAATGGTTTCAGTGTGGATAAACTTTGGGTTTTTACGTTACATTAGAGATCCCACAACACCGCTCCCGGGTGGGCTCGAACCACCAACCTTTCGGTTAACAGCCGAACGCGCTAACCATTGCGCAACGGAAGCCCAAATATTAAATGGTCGTCAGGTATTGTGGAAAAACTCTGACATTTTACGTAACATCTGAGACGTCACAACACCGCTCCCGGATGGGCTCGAACCACCAACCTTTCGGTTAACAGCCGAACGCGCTAACCATTGCGCCACGGACGCCCAAAAATTAAATGGTCGTCAGGTATTGTGGGAAAATTTGGGTTTTTACGTTACATTAGAGATCCCACAACACCGCTCCCGGGTGGGCTCGAACCACCAACCTTTCGGTTAACAGCCGAACGCGCTAACCATAGCGCAACGGAAGCCCAAATATTAAATGGTCGTCAGATATTGAGGTAAAACTTTGACTTTTTACTTCACATCTGAGACCTCACAGCACTGCTCCCGGATGGGCTCGAACCACCACCCTTTCGTTAACAGCCGAACGCGCTAACCATTGCGCCACGGACGCCCAAAAATTAAATGGTCGTCAGGTATTGTGGAAAAACTTTGGGTTTTTACGTTACATTTGAGATCCCAAAACACCGCTACCGGGTTGGCTCGAACCACCAACCTATTGGTTAACAGCCGAACGCGCTAACAATTGAGCCACGGAAGCTCAGAAAATAAATGGTTATCACGTATTATGGAAAAAGTTTGACTTTTCACGCTACATCTGAGACCTCACAACACCGCTCCCGGATGGCCTCGAACCACCAACCTTTCGATTAACAGCCGAACGCGCTAACCATTGAGCCACGGAAGCCCAAAAATTAAATGTTCGTCAGGTATTGTGGAAAAACTCTGACATTTTACGTTACATCTGAGACGTCACAACACCGCTCCCGGGAGGGCCCGAACCACCAACCTATTGGTTAACAGCCGAACGCTCTAACCATTGAGCCACGGAAGCCCAAAAATTAAATGTTCGTCAGGTATTGTGGAAAAACTCTGACATTTTACGTAACATCTGAGACGTCACAACACTTCTCCCGGATGGGCTCGAACCACCAACCTATTGGTTAACAGCCGAACGCGCTAACCAGTGAGCCACAGAAGCTCAGAAATTAAATGGTTGTTAGGTATTGTGGATAAGTTATGACTTTTTAAGTTACATCTGAGACCCTACAACACCTCTCCCAGGTGGGCTCGAACCACCAACCTTTCGGTCAACAGCCGAACGCGCTAACCATAGCGCAACGGAAGCCCAAATATTAAATGGTCGTCCGGTATTGAGGTAAAACTTTGACTTTTTACTTCACACCTGAGACCTCACAACACCGCTCCAGGATGGGCTCGAACCACCAACCTTTCGGTTAACAGCCGAACGCGCTAACAATTGAGCCACGGAAGCTCAGAAAATAAATGGTTATCACGTATTATGGAAAAAGTTTGACTTTTCACGCTACATCTGAGACCTCACAACACCGCTTACGGATGGCCTCGAACCACCAACCTTTCGATTAACAGCCGAACGCGCTAACCATTGAGCCACGGAAGCCCAAAAATTAAATGTTCGTCAGGTATTGTGGAAAAACTCTGACATTTTACGTTACATCTGAGACGTCACAACACCGCTCCCGGGAGGGCCCGAACCACCAACCTATTGGTTAACAGCCGAACGCTTTAACCATTGAGCCACGGAAGCCCAAAAATTAAATGATCGTCAGGTATTGTGGAAAAACTCTGACATTTTACGTAACATCTGAGACGTCACAACACCGCTCCCGGGAGGGCCCGAACCACCAACCTATTGGTTAACAGCCGAACGCTCTAACCATTGAGCCACGGAAGCCCAAAAATTAAATGTTCGTCAGGTATTGTGGAAAAACTCTGACATTTTACGTTACATCTGAGACGTCACAACACCGCTCCCGGGAGGGCCCGAACCACCAACCTATTGGTTAACAGCCGAACGCTCTAACCATTGAGCCACGGAAGCCCAAAAATTAAATGTTCGTCAGGTATTGTGGAAAAACTCTGACATTTTACGTTACATCTGAGACGTCACAACACTTCTCCCGGATGGGCTCGAACCACCAACCTATTGGTTAACAGCCGAACGCGCTAACCAGTGAGCCACAGAAGCTCAGAAATTAAATGGTTGTTAGGTATTGTGGATAAGTTATGACTTTTTACGTTACATCTGAGACCCTACAACACCTCTCCCAGGTGGGCTCGAACCACCAACCTTTCGGTCAACAGCCGAACGCGCTAACCATAGCGCCACGGACGCCCAAAAATTAAATGGTCGTCAGGGATTGTGGGAAAACTTTGGCTATTTACGTTACATTTGAGATCCCAAAACACCGCTCCCGGGTGGGCTCGAACCACCAACCTATTGGTTAACAGCCGAACGCGCTAACAATTGAGCCACGGAAGCTCAGAAAATAAATGGTTATCACGTATTATGGAAAAAGTTTGACTGTTCACGCTACATCTGAGTCCTCACAACACCGCTCCCGGATGGGCTCGAACCACCAACCTTTCGATTAACAGCCGAACGCGCTAACCATTGAGCCACGGAAGCCCAAAAATTAAATGTTCGTCAGGTATTGTGGAAAAACTCTGACATTTTACGTTAATGTTTTTTTTCTGGAGATGAAATCACTTTTAATTAGTGTTTTATAGGGAATTAAGCTGAATTCGGTCAAAAATTTCTCCAGAAAAAAGTGCATTCAAAAAAGTACCGAAAATATCGCAGGTTTTTCTTCTTCAAGACACAAAATCCGTGAATACGATTTCTTATTGAAAATTGAATTTTAACAGTTTTTTGAATGAATATCGTTACATTGCTTGAATTAAAGCAAAAAGTATAAAAATAATGGTTTCAGTGGTTATATTTGAAAATAGTGAAGAAATACTCAAAATATGCTTCTTTGGCCGTGAAACGTCGATTTTGAAAATGTTATTAAAAATCGAGGTACATTTTTATTTATTGTCCTGACGAACATTTAATTTTTGGGCTTCCGTGGCTCAATGTTAGCGCGTTCGGCTGTTAATCGAAAGGTTGGTGGTTCGAGCCCATCCGGGAGCGGTGTTGTGAGGTCTCAGATGTAGCGTGAAAAGTCAAACTTTTTCCATAATACGTGATAACCATTTATTTTCTGAGCTTCCGTGGCTCAATGGTTAGCGCGTTCGGCTGTTAACCAATAGGTTGGTGGTTCGAGCCCATCCGGGAGCGGTGTTGTGAGGTCTCAGATGTGACGTAAAAAGTCAAGGTTTTTACATAATACCTGACGAGCATTTAACTTTTGGGCTTCCGTGGCGCAATGGTTAGCGCGCTCAACTGTTATACAAAAGGTTGAAGGTTCGAGCCCACCCGGGAGCGGTGTTGTGAGGTCTCAGATGTGACGTAAGAAGTCAAGGTTTTTCCACAATACCTGACGACCATTTAATATTTGGGCTTCCGTGGCCCAATGGTTAGCGCGTTCGGCTGTTAACCGACTGAAAGGTTGGTGGTTCGAGCCCATCTGGGAGCGGTGTTGTGAGGTCTCAGATGTAACGTAAAAAGTCAAGGTTTTTCCACAATACCTGACAACCATTTAATTTATGGGCTTCCGTGGCGCAATGGTTAGCGCGTTCAGCTGCAATTCAGAAGACTGGTTGTTTGAGCCCTCCCTGGAGCGGTGTTGTGACGTCTCAGATGTAACGTAAAGTGTCAGAGTTTTTCCACAATACCTGACGAACATTTAATTTTTGGGCTTCCGTGGCGCAATGGTTAGCGCGCTCAGCTGTTATTCAAAAGGTTGGTGGTTCGAGCCCACCCGAGAGAGGTGTTGTGGGTTCTCAGACGTAGCGTGAAAAGTCAAAACTTTTCCACAATACCTGACAACCTTTTAATTTCTTGGCTTCCGTGGCGCAATGGTTAGCGCGTTCGGCTGTTAACCAATAGGTTGGTGGTTCGAGCCCACCCGGGAGCGGTGTTGTGTGATCTCAAATGTAACGTAGAAAGCCAAAGTTTTTCCACAATACCTGACGACCATTTAATTTTTGGGCTTCCGTGGCGCAATGGTTAGCACGTTCGGCTGTTAACCAATAGGTTGGTGGTTCGAGCCCATCCGGGAGCGGTGTTGTGGGATCTCAAATGTAACGTAGAAAGCCAAAGCTTTTGCACAATAAATGACGACCATTTAATTTTTGGGCTTCCGTGGTGCAATGGTTAGCGCGTTCGGCTGTGAACCAATAGGTTGGTGGTTCGACCCCATCCGGGAGCGGTGTTGTGAGGTCTCAGATTTGACGTAAAAAGTCAAGGTTTTTACACAATACCTGACGAGCATTTAACTTTTGGGCTTCCGTGGCGCAATGGTTAGCGCGTTCGGCTGTTAACCAATAGGTTGGTGGTTCGAGCCCATCCGGGAGCGGTGTTGTGAGGTCTCAGATGTGACGTAAAAAGTCAAGGTTTTTACACAATACCTGACGAGCATTTAATTTTTGGGCTTCCGTGGCATAATGGTTAGCGCGTTCAGCTGTTAATCGAAAGGTTGGTGGTTCGAGCCCACCCGGGAAAGGTGTTGTGGGGTCTCAAATGTAACGTAGAAAGCCAAAGTTTTTCCACAATACCTGACAACCATTTAATTTCTGAGCTTCCGTGGATCAATGGTTAGCGCGTTCGGCTGTTAACCAATAGGTTGGTGGTTCGAGCCCATCCGGGAGCGGTGTTGTGTGATCTCAAATGTAACGTAGAAAGCCAAAGTTTTTCCACAATACCTGACGACCATTTAATTTTTGGGCTTCCGTGGCGCAATAGTTAGCGCGTTCGGCTGTTAACCAATAGGTTGGTGGTTCGACCCCATCCGGGAGCGGTGTTGTGAGGTCTCAGATGTGACGTAAAAAGTCAAGGTTTTTACATAATACCTGACGAGCATTCAACTTTTGGGCTTCCGTGGCGCAATGGTTAGCGCGTTCGGCTGTTAACCAATAGGTTGGTGGTTCGAGCCCATCCGGGAGCGGTGTTGTGAGGTCTCAGATGTGACGTAAAAAGTCAAGGTTTTTACACAATACCTAACGAGCATCCAACTTTTGGGCTTCCGTGGCGCAATGGTTAGCGCGTTCGGCTGTTAACCAATAGGTTGGTGGTTCGAGCCCATCCGGGAGCGGTGTTGTGAGGTCTCAGATGTGACGTAAAAAGTCAAGGTTTTTACACAATACCTGACGAGCATTTAACTTTTGTGCTTCCGTGGCGCAATGGTTAGCGCGTTCGGCTGTTAACCAATAGGTTGGTGGTTCGAGCCCATCCGGGGGCGGTGTTGTGAGGTCTCAGATGTGACGTAAGAAGTCAAGGTTTTTACACAATACCTGACGAGTATTTAACTTTTGGGCTTCCGTGGCGCAATGGTTAGCGCGTTCGGCTGTTAACCGAAAGGTTGGTGGTTCGAGCCCATCCGGGAGCGGTGTTGTGAGGTCTCAGATGTGACGTAAAAAGTCAAGGTTTTTACACAATACCTAACGAGCATTTAACTTTTGGGCTTCCGTGGCGCAATGGTTAGCGCGTTCGGCTGTTAACCAATAGGTTGGTGGTTCGAGCCCATCCGGGAGCGGTGTTGTGAGGTCTCAGATGTGACGTAAAAAGTCAAGGTTTTTACACAATACCTGACGAGCATTTAACTTTTGTGCTTCCGTGGCGCAATGGTTAGCGCGTTCGGCTGTGAACCAATAGGTTGGTGGTTCGACCCCATCCGCGAGCGGTGTTGTGAGGTCTCAGATTTGACGTAAAAAGTCAAGGTTTTTACACAATACCTGACGAGCATTTAACTTTTGGGCTTCCGTGGCGCAATGGTTAGCGCGTTCGGCTGTTAACCAATAGGTTGGTGGTTCGAGCCCATCCGGGAGCGGTGTTGTGAGGTCTCAGATGTGACGTAAAAAGTCAAGGTTTTTATTAGACATAATGTTTTTTTGTAGACTAGAGATAAGCTACGAAATTAGACCCTTGACCCCGGTTGGCCACGCCCCCTTTGTTTACTTGATGTTTCCCATTTTGGGGTGTAAGGTAGTTGCTTCCGAGTTCTGGTGTTTGCCGGTTAGGCTATGGTTAGGCTTAGTTAATTTGTTATTTATTTCTACTAATGTTATACTTTATTATAATTTAACTTGAATTAAATAAAACTCATTCATTAACAACGACACTAGAATAGATTATTTCAACATGGTAGCAGAGCGTGGTTCGAGCGCGGAACCTCGTTGTTAATGAACCCAAGGCCCGGCTGCATGCAAGAAGTTCTCATGTCAAGCGGTGGAAGTAACTAAGAGCCACCCCCCCCCCCAAAGCGGCACTCAACAAGCAAGCCCAAACAAGACCGTGGAATCATGGCGGAACGGTACGATAGTGGTAGAGGAATGCCTGCTTTCGAATTTATGAAATTATCAGATGACAATTATACGGATTGGAAGGTAGACATGAAGAGCGCCTTATTGGATCAAGGACTTTGGGGGATCGTTGCCGACACAGAAACTCCTCCAGCGGAGACGGCAAGAGCAGACGAGAGAGAGCGATACAGATTACGGCAAGAGAAAGCGTTATCCAAGATCTTACTCGCAGTAGATAGCCAACATAAGAGAATCATAGCACCATGTACGACAGCGGTGGAGGCGTGGGAAAGGCTAAGAAAGCAACATGAGCCAAAGTCGAAAACACGCATCTTGAACCTGAGGGTGGAGTTACAAGGACTTAGATTCACCCCGCCAGAGTCTATGGCAGGGTATCTGGCAAGGATGGAAGAAGTCGTGGAAAAATTAGCGCAAGCTGGTGGAACTATCCCATCAAAGGAGGTGGCTTACCAGATGATTCATTTACTTCCCAGCGAATATTCTAATGTGAAATTCAGAATATGCAACTTAACGGACGAAGAATTCACTCCAGACAACGTAAAGACCCTCCTCATTGAAGAATTTGAAAGGCAGAAGCAAGAGGCGATAGCCGAAGAAATGGAGGAGGCAAAGACACACAGCGGATTTGCATCAAAAATGAATCAGCGAGGAGGTGGACGACCAAGAAGAAAGAAAAAGGAAGTGGAATGTTTCAATTGCCATAGAAAAGGTCATTTTGCAAGACAGTGCCCAGATCAATATGACGATACGAAAAAGAAGAAGAGCGTTACATCATCCAAAAGGGAAGGAAAATCTTTTTACGCGTCTGCGATGGTCTCCAAATCGGAAGAAGATACCTGGGTACTCGATAGCGGTGCTACACACCATTTTTGCAAGAGACGAGAATGGATGATTAACTACAAGAGTACAGAATTGAACGTGGATACGGCCGATAACGAAACCCAGGCCAAGGGGACCGGAGACGTGATTCTGAGGGTAAAAACGAACTACGGCGAAGAGGACATAACGTTACGAGATGTTTACTATGTCCCAACCTACAAAAGGAATTTGTTATCCGTAAGGAAGATAGACGAGCAGGGATACAAATTAACCTTTCACCAAGGCTTAGTGGAAGTATTCAATAAGGAGGATAATGAGGTATTCATGACAGCTACACTCCGAAGGAATAATCTTTACATGGTGGACGCCCGAGTAGAAGGAAAGGAAAGTAAAACGCCAACATGTAATGCCAGTACCGCAGAAGAAACGGAACTCTGGCACAGGCGACTGGGACATCCAAGTATCGATAGAATGATCGCCCTAAGTAACAAGAATATGGTGAAGGGATTGCCGACATTTCAGAGGAAATTAGGAGTATGCGTTCCATGCAGAGTATCAAAATCAACGAAGGCCCCATCAAAACTCATTGACAAGATCGTAACGACAAAGACCTTAGAACTGGTACATAGCGACTTGTGGGGACCTGCACCTGTCAAATCAAATGGAGGAGCAAAATACTTCGTGAGTTTCATAGATGACTTCTCAAGAAAGACAAGAGTTTATCTTCTCGCATCGAAGAAAGACCTATACAAGACGTTCCAGGAGTACATCGCTTGGGCTGAGAGACAAACAGGACATAAACTCAAGAGAATCCGAACAGACAATGGGTTGGAATATTGTTCCGGAAAATTCGAAGAAATATGCAACGGTGCAGGCATCCAAATGGAAAGGACCAATACCTATACTCCACAGATGAACGGCGTGGCGGAGAGATTTAACCGAACTGCGTTAGATGGCGTACGAGCACTTCTAGAAGATTCAGGCTTACCGCAACATATGTGGGCGGAAGCGTTACAAACATTTACCTACCTCAATAATCGCTTACCACATTCCAAGGTGATTGGAGTGGTTCCAGAAGAGCAATGGATTGGTAGGAAGTTGTCGGCTAGTCATTTGAAGCGCTTTGGTTGCTTAGCGTTCACCCATTTGCACAAACCCCAGAGGAGCAAATTGGAAAGGAGATCAAGGAAGGGAGTTTTCGTTGGGTACGCTGTCAAAACAAAAGGGTATCGCATATGGTTTCCTGAGGAAGACTTTACCGCAGAGACTAAACATGTCAGTTTCGATGAAGGCAAGAGAGGAATTGAAGCCATCTCACCCACGAAAAGAAAAAACGACAAGGTCACGGTGTACAATGACTATTGGCCAGAATTGCACAATGTAGAAGCCGAATATGAAAGCTCGGAAGACTCATCAGACACAGCATCAGAAGAAAATGACGGCACCTCGTCAGAAGAAAGCGGGGAAATAGGGTCCACAGAAACCAGTCAGGAAGAACTTGAGGACGGAAATAACACTCCTACCACGATATGGAAGAGGGAAATACAGCCAAGCAAAACAGGAGGAAGAACCTATGTATATTATCGTCCTGAGGGAGGAACGAGAAAATACAAATGCCTGAAAGATATTCAAGAGTATTTAGAAGAAAGGGGAGAGGTATTCGATGCTACGAAATTCGACTTCAGCACTACGAAGAAGAAAGCAAAAGAAAACGTAGAGGCAAACCTCATAGAAATCCCAAGAAGTTACGCTGATGCCATAGAAAGTGACGAAAAGGAACAGTGGAAAGAAGCAATGGATATGGAAATGAAGACTATTAGGCAGAGGAACGTATACGAGACCGTGAAGAAAACGCCGGAAATGAAGATTATCGGGACCAAATGGGTGTTTGCCATCAAGAGAAAATCGACGGGAGAAATTGCAAGATACAAGGCCCGGTTGGTGGCGCTGGGATACACGCAGAGATACGGCGAAGACTATGACTTGACGTATGCTCCAGTCATAAATTTCACACTAGTCAGGATATGCGTGTTCCTGTTTGTCACTTGTCTAGAATGGCAGCATAGACAGCTAGACATAAAGAGCGCATATCTCTACGGTAGCCTTGAAGAAGACATCCATGTTGCCGAACCAGAGGGTTATGCTACAGAAACAGGAGATACCGTATGGCACCTGAATAAAGCACTCTATGGGTTAAAGCAGAGCGGCCACCAATGGTTCAGGGAATTGGATGCCACATTGGCCAAACTTGGATATACGAAAGTCTTAGGTTGTAATTGCCTATACCGATATGGATCGCAAGCGGTATTAATAGTCTACGTAGATGATATCATCCTCTTTACCACGACAAGTGATACGATGAAGAAGCTCCTCTGCCAACTCAACTCCGTATTTGAGGTCACGGATTTAGGAGAGCTCCACTATTTCCTCGGAGTAGAATTTGAATTTCCCAGATCAGGCGAAGCAAAAATACATCAACAACGATACATAGAGATAATCAAGAAACAATTTGCAATGGAAACATCAGACAAGAAATTGGATATCCCACTCCCGAATGGAACATGCTTAACAAGAAACGAACACCACCAACCAGGAGAAGAAGATGGATATAGGAGAATCATTGGAACCCTCCTTTATCTGTCGCAGCGAACGAGACCAGACATAACATTCGTAGTGTCATGCCTGGCAAAATTCTCTTCGAATCCCGGGAAGCGTCATAGTGCATACCTAAGAAGAGTCCTCCAGTACGTGATTGACACCCAAGATTATTCCTTGCATTATCACAAGACATCGGATGCAGGTCTAATCGCATATTCTGATGCCTCTTGGGCTTCGGATACAGAGGACCGCAAATCCACCAGTGGGTTCATTGTCAACATCAGAAACAACCCAGTCCAGTGGCGATCAAGCAAGCAGTCCTGCGTTGCCTTGTCTTCAATGGAGTCCGAGTATATAGCACTAGCGGAATTAGCGAAAGAAATAGCCTGGTTGTCTCCGATCATGAATGAACTTCACAAACAATGCTGCCCCGATGAACTGAAATTAAGCTTAACCAGAGTGTACTGTGATAATCAAGCTGCAAATGACTTTGCCAAGAATGTAATTGAGAATAACCGCTCGAAACACATAGATTTGAGATTTCATTTTGTTCGTGATTGTTTAAATAATAAGTTGTTTAACCTAGTTTTTGTACGTACAAATGATAATATTGCAGATATTTTCACAAAGTTGTTACCGAAAAGAAAATTTCTAGAATTTTGTGTATTAATGAATCTATGTTAGCTTAATTATGATACCGTTTCGTAAGATTATCTTAGTCAAAGGGGAGTATTAGACATAATGTTTTTTGTAGACTAGAGATAAGCTACGAAATTAGACCCTTGACCCCGGTTGGCCACGCCCCCTTTGTTTACTTGATGTTTCCCATTTTGGGGTGTAAGGTAGTTGCTTCCGAGTTCTGGTGTTTGCCGGTTAGGCTATGGTTAGGCTTAGTTAATTTGTTATTTATTTCTACTAATGTTATACTTTATTATAATTTAACTTGAATTAAATAAAACTCATTCATTAACAACGCCACTAGAATAGATTATTTCAACAGTTTTTACACAATACCTGACGAGCATTTAACTTTTGGGCTTCCGTGGCGCAATGGTTAGCGCGTTCGGCTGTTAACCAATAGGTTGGTGGTTCGAGCCCATCCGGGAGCGGTGTTGTGAGGTCTCAGATGTGACGTAAAAAGTCAAGGTTTTTACACAATACCTAACGAGCATTTAACTTTTGGGCTTCCGTGGCGCAATGGTTAGCGCGTTCGGCTGTTTACCAATAGGTTGCTGGTTCGAGCCCATCCGGGAGCGGTGTTGTGAGGTCTCAGATGTGACGTAAAAAGTCAAGGTTTTTACACAATACCTGACGAGCATTTAACTTTTGTGCTTCCGTGGCGCAATGGTTAGCGCGTTCGGCTGTTAACCAATAGGTTGGTGGTTCGAGCCCATCCGGGAGCGGTGTTGTGAGGTCTCAGATGTGACGTAAAAGGTCAAGGTTTTTACATAATACCTGACGAGCATTTAACTTTTGGGCTTCCGTGGCGCAATGGTTAGCGCGTTCGGCTGTTAACCAATAGGTTGGTGGTTCGAGCCCATCCGGGAGCGGTGTTGTGAGGTCTCAGATGTGACGTAAAAAGTCAAGGTTTTTACACAATACCTAACGAGCATTTAACTTTTGGGCTTCCGTGGCGCAATGGTTAGCGCGTTCGGCTGTTAACCAATAGGTTGGTGGTTCGAGCCAATCCGGGAGCGGTGTTGTGAGGTCTCAGATGTGACGTAAAAAGTCAAGGTTTTTACACAATACCTGACGAGCATTTAACTTTTGGGCTTCCGTGGCGCAATGGTTAGCGCGTTCGGCTGTTAACCAATAGGTTGGTGGTTCGAGCCCATCCGGGAGCGGTGTTGTGAGGTCTCAGATGTGACGTAAAAAGTCAAGGTTTTTACACAATACCTGACGAGCATTTAATTTTTGGGCTTCCGTGGCGCAATGGTTAGCGCGTTCAGCTGTTAATCGAAAGGTTGGTGGTTCGAGCCCACCCGGGAAAGGTGTTGTGGGGTCTCAAATGTAACGTAGAAAGCCAAAGTTTTTCCACAATACCTGACAACCATTTAATTTCTGAGCTTCCGTGGATCAATGGTTAGCGCGTTCGGCTGTTAACCAATAGGTTGGTGGTTCGAGCCCATCCGGGAGCGGTGTTGTGTGATCTCAAATGTAACGTAAAAAGCCAAAGTTTTTCCACAATACCTGACGACCATTTAATTTTTGGGCTTCCGTGGCGCAATAGTTAGCGCGTTCGGCTGTTAACCAATAGGTTGGTGGTTCGACCCCATCCGGGAGCGGTGTTGTGAGGTCTCAGATGTGACGTAAAAAGTCAAGGTTTTTACATAATACCTGACGAGCATTTAACTTTTGTGCTTCCGTGGCGCAATGGTTAGCGCGTTCGGCTGTTAACCAATAGGTTGGTGGTTCGAGCCCATCCGGGAGCGGTGTTGTGAGGTCTCAGATGTGACGTAAAAGGTCAAGGTTTTTACATAATACCTGACGAGCATTTAACTTTTGTGCTTCCGTGGCGCAATGGTTAGCGCGTTCGGCTGTGAACTAATAGGTTGGTGGTTCGACCCCATCCGGGAGCGGTGTTGTGAGGTCTCAGATTTGACGTAAAAAGTCAAGGTTTTTACACAATACCTGACGAGCATTTAACTTTTGGGCTTCCGTGGCGCAATGGTTAGCGCGTTCGGCTGTTAACCAATAGGTTGGTGGTTCGAGCCCATCCGGGAGCGGTGTTGTGAGGTCTCAGATGTGACGTAAAAAGTCAAGGTTTTTACACAATACCTGACGAGCATTTAATTTTTGGGCTTCCGTGGCGCAATGGTTAGCGCGTTCAGCTGTTAATCGAAAGGTTGGTGGTTCGAGCCCACCCGGGAAAGGTGTTGTGGGGTCTCAAATGTAACGTAGAAAGCCAAAGTTTTTCCACAATACCTGACAACCATTTAATTTCTGAGCTTCCGTGGATCAATGGTTAGCGCGTTCGGCTGTTAACCAATAGGTTGGTGGTTCGAGCCCATCCGGGAGCGGTGTTGTGTGATCTCAAATGTAACGTAGAAAGCCAAAGTTTTTCCACAATACCTGACGACCATTTAATTTTTGGGCTTCCGTGGCGCAATAGTTAGCGCGTTCGGCTGTTAACCAATAGGTTGGTGGTTCGACCCCATCCGGGAGCGGTGTTGTGAGGTCTCAGATGTGACGTAAAAAGTCAAGGTTTTTACATAATACCTGACGAGCATTTAACTTTTGGGCTTCCGTGGCGCAATGGTTAGCGCGTTCGGCTGTTAACTAATAGGTTGGTGGTTCGAGCCCATCCGGGAGCGGTGTTGTGAGGTCTCAGATGTGACGTAAAAAGTCAAGGTTTTTACACAATACCTAACGAGCATTTAACTTTTGGGCTTCCGTGGCGCAATGGTTAGCGCGTTCGGCTGTTAACCAATAGGTTGGTGGTTCGAGCCCATCCGGGAGCGGTGTTGTGAGGTCTCAGATGTGACGTAAAAAGTCAAGGTTTTTACACAATACCTGACGAGCATTTAACTTTTGTGCTTCCGTGGCGCAATGGTTAGCGCGTTCGGCTGTTAACCAATAGGTTGGTGGTTCGAGCCCATCCGGGAGCGGTGTTGTGAGGTCTCAGATGTGACGTAAGAAGTCAAGGTTTTTACACAATACCTGACGAGTATTTAACTTTTGGGCTTCCGTGGCGCAATGGTTAGCGCGTTCGGCTGTTAACCAATAGGTTGGTGGTTCGAGCCCATCCGGGAGCGGTGTTGTGAGGTCTCAGATGTGACGTAAAAGTCAAGGTTTTTACACAATACCTGACGAGCATTTAATTTTTGGGATTCCGTGGCAAAATGGTTAGCGCGTTCAGCTGTTAATCGAAAGGTTGGTGGTTCGAGCCCACCCGGGAAAGGTGTTGTGGGGTCTCAAATGTAACGTAGAAAGCCAAAAATTTTCCACAACACCTGACAACCATTTAATTTCTGAGCTTCCGTGGCTCAATGGTTAGCGCGTTCGGCTGTTAACCAATAGGTTGGTGGTTCGAGCCCATCCGGGAGCGGTGTTGTGAGGTCTCAGATGTGACGTAAAAAGTCAAGGTTTTTACACAATACCTGACGAGCATTTAACTTTTGGGCTTCCGTGGCGCAATGGTTAGCGCGTTCGGCTGTTAACCAATAGGTTGGTGGTTCGAGCCCATCCGGGAGCGGTGTTGTGAGGTCTCAGATGTGACGTAAGAAGTCAAGGTTTTTACACAATACCTGACGAGTATTTAACTTTTGGGCTTCCGTGGCGCAATGGTTAGCGCGTTCGGCTGTTAACCAATAGGTTGGTGGTTCGAGCCCATCCGGGAGCGGTGTTGTGAGGTCTCAGATGTGACGTAAAAAGTCAAGTTTTTTGCACAATACCTTACGAGCATTTAGGTTTTGGGCTTCCGTGGCGCAATGGTTAGCGCGTTCGGCTGATAAGCAATAGGTTGGTGGTTCGAGCCCATCCGGGAGCGGTGTTGTGAGGTCTCAGATGTGACGTAAAAAGTCAAGTTTTTTGCACAATACCTTACGAGCATTTAGGTTTTGGGCTTCCGTGGCGCAATGGTTAGCGCGTTCGGCTGATAAGCAATAGGTTGGTGGTTCGAGCCCATCCGGGAGCGGTGTTGTGAGGTCTCAGATGTGACGTAAAAAGTCAAGGTTTTTACACAATACCTGACGAGCATTTAAATTTTGGGCTTCCTTGGCGCAATGGTTAGCGCGTTCGGCTGTTAACCAATAGGTTGGTGGTTCGAGCCCATCCGGGAGCGGTGTTGTGAGGTCTCAGATGTGACGTAAAAAGTCAAGGTTTTTACACAATACCTGACGAGCATTTAAATTTTGGGCTTCCTTGGCGCAATGGTTAGCGCGTTCGGCTGTTAACCAATAGGTTGGTGGTTCGAGCCCACCCGGGAGCGGTGTTGTGTGATCTCAAATGTAACGTAGAAAGCCAAAGTTTTTCCACAATACCTGACGACCATTTAATTTTTGGGCTTCCGTGGCGCAATGGTTAGCACGTTCGGCTGTTAACCAATAGGTTGGTGGTTCGAGCCCATCCGGGAGCGGTGTTGTTAGGTCTCAGATGTGACGTAAAAAGTCAAGGTTTTTACACAATACCTGACGAGCATTTAATTTTTGGGATTCCGTGGCGCAATGGTTAGCGCGTTCAGCTGTTAATCGAAAGGTTGGTGGTTCGAGCCCATCCGGGAGAGGTGTTGTGGGGTCTCAAATGTAACGTAGAAAGCCAAAGTTTTTCCACAACACCTGACAACCATTTAATTTCTGAGCTTCCGTGGCTCAATGGTTAGCGCGTTCAGCTGTTAATCGAAAGGTTGGTGGTTCGAGCCCACCCGGGAAAGGTGTTGTGGGGTCTCAAATGTAACGTAGAAAGCCAAAGTTTTTCCACAATACCTGACAACCATTTAATTTCTGAGCTTCCGTGGATCAATGGTTAGCGAGATGTGACGTAAAAAGTCAAGGTTTTTACACAATACCTGACGAGCATTTAACTTTTGTGCTTCCGTGGCGCAATGGTTAGCGCGTTCGGCTGTTAACCAATAGGTTGGTGGTTCGAGCCAATCCGGGAGCGGTGTTGTGAGGTCTCAGATGTGACGTAAGAAGTCAAGGTTTTTACACAATACCTGACGAGTATTTAACTTTTGGGCTTCCGTGGCGCAATGGTTAGCGCGTTCGGCTGTTAACCAATAGGTTGGTGGTTCGAGCCCATCCGGGAGCGGTGTTGTGAGGTCTCAGATGTGACGTAAAAAGTCAAGGTTTTTACACAATACCTGACGAGCATTTAATTTTTGGGATTCCGTGGCAAAATGGTTAGCGCGTTCAGCTGTTAATCGAAAGGTTGGTGGTTCGAGCCCACCCGGGAAAGGTGTTGTGGGGTCTCAAATGTAACGTAGAAAGCCAAAGTTTTTCCACAACCATTTAATTTCTGAGCTTCCGTGGCTCAGTGGTTAGCGCGTTCGGCTGTTAACCAATAGGTTGGTGGTTCGAGCCCATCCGGGAGCGGTGTTGTGAGGTCTCAGATGTGACGTAAAAAGTCAAGGTTTTTACACAATACCTGACGAGCATTTAACTTTTGGGCTTCCGTGGCGCAATGGTTAGCGCGTTCGGCTGTTAACCAATAGGTTGGTGGTTCGAGCCCATCCGGGAGCGGTGTTGTGAGGTCTCAGATGTGACGAAAAAAGTCAAGTTTTTTGCACAATACCTGACGAGCATTTAGGTTTTGGGCTTCCGTGGCGCAATGGTTAGCGCGTTCGGCTGTTAAGCAATAGGTTGGTGGTTCGAGCCCATCCGGGAGCGGTGTTGTGAGGTCTCAGATGTGACGTAAAAAGTCAAGGTTTTTACACAATACCTGACGAGCATTTAAGTTTTGGGCTTCCTTGGCGCAATGGTTAGCGCGTTCGGCTGTTAACCAATAGGTTGGTGGTTCGAGCCCACCCGGGAGCGGTGTTGTGTGATCTCAAATGTAACGTAGAAAGCCAAAGTTTTTCCACAATACCTGACGACCATTTAATTTTTGGGCTTCCGTGGCGCAATGGTTAGCACGTTCGGCTGTTAACCAATAGGTTGGTGGTTCGAGCCCATCCGGGAGCGGTGTTGTGAGGTCTCAGATGTGACGTAAGAAGTCAAGGTTTTTACACAATACCTGACGAGTATTTAACTTTTGGGCTTCCGTGGCGCAATGGTTAGCGCGTTCGGCTGTTAACCAATAGGTTGGTGGTTCGAGCCCATCCGGGAGCGGTGTTGTTAGGTCTCAGATGTGACGTAAAAAGTCAAGGTTTTTACACAATACCTGACGAGCATTTAATTTTTGGGATTCCGTGGCGCAATGGTTAGCGCGTTCAGCTGTTAATCGAAAGGTTGGTGGTTCGAGCCCATCCGGGAGAGGTGTTGTGGGGTCTCAAATGTAACGTAGAAAGCCAAAGTTTTTCCACAACACCTGACAACCATTTAATTTCTGAGCTTCCGTGGCTCAATGGTTAGCGCGTTCGGATGTTAACCAATAGGTTGGTGGTTCGAGCCCATCCGGGAGCGGTGTTGTGAGGTCTCAGATGTGACGTAAGAAGTCAAGGTTTTTACACAATACCTGACGAGTTAAAACTTTTGGGCTTCCGTGGCGCAATGGTTAGCGCGTTCGGCTGTTAACCAATAGGTTGGTGGTTCGAGCCCATCCGGGAGCGGTGTTGTGAGGTCCCAGATGTGACGTAAAAAGTCAAGTTTTTTGCACAATACCTGACGAGCATTTAGGTTTTGGGCTTCCGTGGCGCAATGGTTAGCGCGTTCGGCTGTTAAGCAATAGGTTGGTGGTTCGAGCCCATCCGGGAAAGGTGTTGTGGGGTCTCAAATGTAACGTACAAAGCCAAAGGTTTTCCACAATACCTGACAACCATTTAATTTCTGAGCTTCCGTGAATCAATGGTTAGCGCGTTCGGCTGTTAACCAATAGGTTGGTGGTTCGAGCCCATCCGTGAGCGGTGTTGTGTGATCTCAAATGTAACGTAGAAAGCCAAAGTTTTTCCACAATACCTGACGACCATTTAATTTTTGGGCTTCCGTGGCGCAATGGTTAGCACGTTCGGCTTTTAACCAATAGATTGGTGGTTCGAGCCCATCCGGGAGCGGTGTTGTGAGGTCTCAGATGTGACGTAAAAAGTCAAGGTTTTCCACAATACCTGACAACCATTTAATTTCTGAGCTTCCGTGGCTCAATGGTTAGCGCGTTCGGCTGTTAACCAATAGGTTGGTGGTTCGAGCCCACCCGGGAGAGGTGTTGTGGGGTCTCAAATGTAACGTAGAAAGCCAAAGTTTTTCCACAACACCTGACAACCATTAAATTTCTGAGCTTCCGTGGCTCAATGGTTAGCGCGTTCGGCTGTTAACCAATAGGTTGGTGGTTCGAGCCCATCCGGGAGCGGTGTTGTGAGGTCTCAGATGTGACGTAAAAAGTCAAGGTTTTTACACAATACCAGACGAGCACTTAACTTTTGGGCTTCCGTGGCGCAATGGTTAGCGCGTTCGGCTGTTAACCAATAGGTTGGTGGTTCGAGCCCATCCGGGAGCGGTGTTGTGAGGTCTCAGATGTGACGTAAGAAGTCAAGGTTTTTACACAATACCTGACGAGTATTTAAGTTTTGGGCTTCCGTGGCGCAATGGTTAGCGCGTTCGGCTGTTAACCAATAGGTTGGTGGTTCGACCCCATCCGGGAGCGGTGTTGTGAGGTCTCAGATGTGACGTAAAAAGTCAAGTTTTTTGCACAATACCTGACGAGCATTTAGGTTTTGGGCTTCCGTGGCGCAATGGTTAGCGCGTTCGGCTGTTAAGCAATAGGTTGGTGGTTCGAGCCCATCCGGGAGCGGTGTTGTGAGGTCTCAGATGTGACGTAAAAAGTCAAGGTTTTTACACAATACCTGACGAGCATTTAAATTTTGGGCTTCCTTGGCGCAATGGTTAGCGCGTTCGGCTGTTAACCAATAGGTTGGTGGTTCGACCCCATCCGGGAGCGGTGTTGTGAGGTCTCAGATGTGACGTAAAAAGTCAAGTTTTTTGCACAATACCTGACGAGCATTTAGGTTTTGGGCTTCCGTGGCGCAATGGTTAGCGCGTTCGGCTGTTAACCAATAGGTTGGTGGTTCGAGCCCATCCGGGAGCGGTGTTGTGAGGTCTCAGATGTGACGTAAAAAGTCAAGGTTTTCCACAATACCTGACAACCATTTAATTTCTGAGCTTCCGTGGCTCAATGGTTAGCGCGTTCGGCTGTTAACCAATAGGTTGGTGGTTCGACCCCATCCGGGAGCGGTGTTGTGAGGTCTCAGATGTGACGTAAAAAGTCAAGGTTTTTACATAATACCTGACGAGCATTTAACTTTTGGGCTTCCGTGGCGCAATGGTTAGCGCGTTCGGCTGTTAACCAATAGGTTGGTGGTTCGAGCCCATCCGGGAGCGGTGTTGTGAGGTCTCAGATGTGACGTAAAAAGTCAAGGTTTTTACACAATACCTAACGAGCATTTAACTTTTGGGCTTCCGTGGCGCAATGGTTAGCGCGTTCGGCTGTTAACCAATAGGTTGGTGGTTCGAGCCCATCCGGGAGCGGTGTTGTGAGGTCTCAGATGTGACGTAAAAAGTCAAGGTTTTTACACAATACCTGACGAGCATTTAATTTTTGGGATTCCGTGGCGCAATGGTTAGCGCGTTCAGCTGTTAATCGAAAGGTTGGTGGTTCGAGCCCACCCGGGAGAGGTGTTGTGGGGTCTCAAATGTAACGTAGAAAGCCAAAGTTTTTCCACAACACCTGACAACCATTAAATTTCTGAGCTTCCGTGGCTCAATGGTTAGCGCGTTCGGCTGTTAACCAATAGGTTGGTGGTTCGAGCCCATCCGGGAGCGGTGTTGTGAGGTCTCAGATGTGACGTAAGAAGTCAAGGTTTTTACACAATACCTGACGAGTATTTAAGTTTTGGGCTTCCGTGGCGCAATGGTTAGCGCGTTCGGCTGTTAACCAATAGGTTGGTGGTTCGACCCCATCCGGGAGCGGTGTTGTGAGGTCTCAGATGTGACGTAAAAAGTCAAGTTTTTTGCACAATACCTGACGAGCATTTAGGTTTTGGGCTTCCGTGGCGCAATGGTTAGCGCGTTCGGCTGTTAAGCAATAGGTTGGTGGTTCGAGCCCATCCGGGAGCGGTGTTGTGAGGTCTCAGATGTGACGTAAAAAGTCAAGGTTTTTGCACAATACCTGACGAGCATTTAGGTTTTGGGCTTACGTGGCGCAATGGTTAGCGCGTTCGGCTGTTAAGCAATAGGTTGGTGGTTCGAGCCCATCCGGGAGCGGTGTTGTGAGGTCTCAGATGTGACGTAAAAAGTCAAGGTTTTTACACAATACCTGACGAGCATTTAAATTTTGGGCTTCCTTGGCGCAATGGTTAGCGCGTTCGGCTGTTAACCAATAGGTTGGTGGTTCGAGCCCATCCGGGAGCGGTGTTGTGAGGTCTCAGATGTGACGTAAAAAGTCAAGTTTTTTGCACAATACCTGACGAGCATTTAGGTTTTGGGCTTACGTGGCGCAATGGTTAGCGCGTTCGGCTGTTAAGCAATAGGTTGGTGGTTCGAGCCCATCCGGGAGCGGTGTTGTGAGGTCTCAGATGTGACGTAAAAAGTCAAGGTTTTTACACAATACCTGACGAGCATTTAAATTTTGGGCTTCCTTGGCGCAACGGTTAGCGCGTTCGGCTGTTAACCAATAGGTTGGTGGTTCGAGCCCATCCGGGAGCGGTGTTGTGAGGTCTCAGATGTGACGTAAAAAGTCAAGGTTTTCCACAATACCTGACAACCATTTAATTTCTGAGCTTCCGTGGCTCAATGGTTAGCGCGTTCGGCTGTTAACCAATAGGTTGGTGGTTCGACCCCATCCGGGAGCGGTGTTGTGAGGTCTCAGATGTGACGTAAAAAGTCAAGGTTTTTACATAATACCTGACGAGCATTTAACTTTTGGGCTTCCGTGGCGCAATGGTTAGCGCGTTCGGCTGTAACCAATAGGTTGGTGGTTCGAGCCCATCCGGGAGCGGTGTTGTGAGGTCTCAGATGTGACGTAAAAAGTCAAGGTTTTTACACAATACCTAACGAGCATTTAACTTTTGGGCTTCCGTGGCGCAATGGTTAGCGCGTTCGGCTGTTAACCAATAGGTTGGTGGTTCGGGCCCATCCGGGAGCGGTGTTGTGAGGTCTCAGATGTGACGTAAAAAGTCAAGGTTTTTACACAATACCTGACGAGCATTTAATTTTTGGGATTCCGTGGCGCAATGGTTAGCGCGTTCAGCTGTTAATCGAAAGGTTGGTGGTTCGAGCCCACCCGGGAGAGGTGTTGTGTGGTCTCAAATGTAACGTAGAAAGCCAAAGTTTTTCCACAACACCTGACAACCATTAAATTTCTGAGCTTCCGTGGCTCAATGGTTAGCGCGTTCGGCTGTTAACAAATAGGTTGGTGGTTCGAGCCCATCCGGGAGCGGTGTTGTGAGGTCTCAAATGTGACGTAAAAAGTCAAGGTTTTTACACAATACCTGACGAGCACTTAACTTTTGGGCTTCCGTGGCGCAATGGTTAGCGCGTTCGGCTGTTAACCAATAGGTTGGTGGTTCGAGCCCATCCGGGAGCGGTGTTGTGAGGTCTCAGATGTGACGTAAGAAGTCAAGGTTTTTACACAATACCTGACGAGTATTTAACTTTTGGGCTTCCGTGGCGCAATGGTTAGCGCGTTCGGCTGTTAACCAATAGGTTGGTGGTTCGACCCCATCCGGGAGCGGTGTTGTGAGGTCTCAGATGTGACGTAAAAAGTCAAGTTTTTTGCACAATACCTGACGAGCATTTAGGTTTTGGGCTTCCGTGGCGCAATGGTTAGCGCGTTCGGCTGTTAAGCAATAGGTTGGTGGTTCGAGCCCATCCGGGAGCGGTGTTGTGAGGTCTCAGATGTGACGTAAAAAGTCAAGGTTTTTACACAATACCTGACGAGCATTTAAATTTTGGGCTTCCTTGGCGCAATGGTTAGCGCGTTCGGCTGTTAACCAATAGGTTGGTGGTTCGACCCCATCCGGGAGCGGTGTTGTGAGGTCTCAGATGTGACGTAAAAAGTCAAGTTTTTTGCACAATACCTGACGAGCATTTAGGTTTTGGGCTTCCATGGCGCAATGGTTAGCGCGTTCGGCTGTTAACCAATAGGTTGGTGGTTCGACCCCATCCGGGAGCGGTGTTGTGAGGTCTCAGATGTGACGTAAAAAGTCAAGGTTTTTACACAATACCTGACGAGCACTTAACTTTTGGGCTTCCGTGGCGCAATGGTTAGCGCGTTCGGCTGTTAACCAATAGGTTGGTGGTTCGAGCCCATCCGGGAGCGGTGTTGTGAGGTCTCAGATGTGACGTAAGAAGTCAAGGTTTTTACACAATACCTGACGAGTATTTAACTTTTGGGCTTCCGTGGCGCAATGGTTAGCGCGTTCGGCTGTTAACCAATAGGTTGGTGGTTCGACCCCATCCGGGAGCGGTGTTGTGAGGTCTCAGATGTGACGTAAAAAGTCAAGTTTTTTGCACAATACCTGACGAGCATTTAGGTTTTGGGCTTCCGTGGCGCAATGGTTAGCGCGTTCGGCTGTTAAGCAATAGGTTGGTGGTTCGAGCCCATCCGGGAGCGGTGTTGTGAGGTCTCAGATGTGACGTAAAAAGTCAAGGTTTTTACACAATACCTGACGAGCATTTAAATTTTGGGCTTCCTTGGCGCAATGGTTAGCGCGTTCGGCTGTTAACCAATAGGTTGGTGGTTCGACCCCATCCGGGAGCGGTGTTGTGAGGTCTCAGACGTGACGTAAAAAGTCAAGTTTTTTGCACAATACCTGACGAGCATTTAGGTTTTGGGCTTCCGTGGCGCAATGGTTAGCGCGTTCGGCTGTTAAGCAATAGGTTGGTGGTTCGAGCCCATCCGGGAGCGGTGTTGTGAGGTCTCAGATGTGACGTAAAAAGTCAAGGTTTTTACACAATACCTGACGAGCATTTAAATTTTGGGCTTCCTTGGCGCAATGGTTAGCGCGTTCGGCTGTTAACCAATAGGTTGGTGGTTCGAGCCCATCCGGGAGCGGTGTTGTGAGGTCTCAGATGTGACGTAAAAAGTCAAGGTTTTCCACAATACCTGACAACCATTTAATTTCTGAGCTTCCGTGGCTCAATGGTTAGCGCGTTCGGCTGTTAACCAATAGGTTGGTGGTTCGACCCCATCCGGGAGCGGTGTTGTGAGGTCTCAGATGTGACGTAAAAAGTCAAGGTTTTTACATAATACCTGACGAGCATTTAACTTTTGGGCTTCCGTGGCGCAATGGTTAGCGCGTTCGGCTGTTAACCAATAGGTTGGTGGTTCGAGCCCATCCGGGAGCGGTGTTGTGAGGTCTCAGATGTGACGTAAAAAGTCAAGGTTTTTACACAATACCTAACGAGCATTTAACTTTTGGGCTTCCGTGGCGCAATGGTTAGCGCGTTCGGCTGTTAACCAATAGGTTGGTGGTTCGAGCCCATCCGGGAGCGGTGTTGTGAGGTCTCAGATGTGACGTAAAAAGTCAAGGTTTTTACACAATACCTGACGAGCATTTAATTTTTGGGATTCCGTGGCGCAATGGTTAGCGCGTTCAGCTGTTAATCGAAAGGTTGGTGGTTCGAGCCCACCCGGGAGAGGTGTTGTGGGGTCTCAAATGTAACGTAGAAAGCCAAAGTTTTTCCACAACACCTGACAACCATTAAATTTCTGAGCTTCCGTGGCTCAATGGTTAGCGCGTTCGGCTGTTAACCAATAGGTTGGTGGTTCGAGCCCATCCGGGAGCGGTGTTGTGAGGTCTCAGATGTGACGTAAAAAGTCAAGGTTTTTACACAATACCTGACGAGCACTTAACTTTTGGGCTTCCGTGGCGCAATGGTTAGCGCGTTCGGCTGTTAACCAATAGGTTGGTGGTTCGAGCCCATCCGGGAGCGGTGTTGTGAGGTCTCAGATGTGACGTAAGAAGTCAAGGTTTTTACACAATACCTGACGAGTATTTAACTTTTGGGCTTCCGTGGCGCAATGGTTAGCGCGTTCGGCTGTTAACCAATAGGTTGGTGGTTCGACCCCATCCGGGAGCGGTGTTGTGAGGTCTCAGATGTGACGTAAAAAGTCAAGGTTTTTACATAATACCTGACGAGCATTTAACTTTTGGGCTTCCGTGGCGCAATGGTTAGCGCGTTCGGCTGTTAACCAATAGGTTGGTGGTTCGAGCCCATCCGGGAGCGGTGTTGTGAGGTCTCAGATGTGACGTAAAAAGTCAAGGTTTTTACACAATACCTAACGAGCATTTAACTTTTGGGCTTCCGTGGCGCAATGGTTAGCGCGTTCGGCTGTTAACCAATAGGTTGGTGGTTCGAGCCCATCCGGGAGCGGTGTTGTGAGGTCTCAGATGTGACGTAAAAAGTCAAGGTTTTTACACAATACCTGACGAGCATTTAATTTTTGGGATTCCGTGGCGCAATGGTTAGCGCGTTCAGCTGTTAATCGAAAGGTTGGTGGTTCGAGCCCACCCGGGAGAGGTGTTGTGGGGTCTCAAATGTAACGTAGAAAGCCAAAGTTTTTCCACAACACCTGACAACCATTAAATTTCTGAGCTTCCGTGGCTCAATGGTTAGCGCGATCGGCTGTTAACCAATAGGTTGGTGGTTCGAGCCCATCCGGGAGCGGTGTTGTGAGGTCTCAGATGTGACGTAAAAAGTCAAGGTTTTTACACAATACCTGACGAGCACTTAACTTTTGGGCTTCCGTGGCGCAATGGTTAGCGCGTTCGGCTGTTAACCAATAGGTTGGTGGTTCGAGCCCATCCGGGAGCGGTGTTGTGAGGTCTCAGATGTGACGTAAGAAGTCAAGGTTTTTACACAATACCTGACGAGTATTTAATTTTTGGGCTTCCGTGGCGCAATGGTTAGCGCGTTCGGCTGTTAACCAATAGGTTGGTGGTTCGACCCCATCCGGGAGCGGTGTTGTGAGGTCTCAGATGTGACGTAAAAAGTCAAGTTTTTTGCACAATACCTGACGAGCATTTAGGTTTTGGGCTTCCGTGGCGCAATGGTTAGCGCGTTCGGCTGTTAAGCAATAGGTTGGTGGTTCGAGCCCATCCGGGAGCGGTGTTGTGAGGTCTCAGATGTGACGTAAAAAGTCAAGGTTTTTACACAATACCTGACGAGCATTTAAATTTTGGGCTTCCTTGGCGCAATGGTTAGCGCGTTCGGCTGTTAACCAATAGGTTGGTGGTTCGACCCCATCCGGGAGCGGTGTTGTGAGGTCTCAGATGTGACGTAAAAAGTCAAGTTTTTTGCACAATACCTGACGAGCATTTAGGTTTTGGGCTTCCGTGGCGCAATGGTTAGCGCGTTCGGCTGTTAAGCAATAGGTTGGTGGTTCGAGCCCATCCGGGAGCGGTGTTGTGAGGTCTCAGATGTGACGTAAAAAGTCAAGGTTTTTACACAATACCTGACGAGCATTTAAATTTTGGGCTTCCTTGGCGCAATGGTTAGCGCGTTCGGCTGTTAACCAATAGGTTGGTGGTTCGAGCCCATCCGGGAGCGGTGTTGTGAGGTCTCAGATGTGACGTAAAAAGTCAAGTTTTTTACACAATACCTGACGAGCACTAAACTTTTGGGCTTCCGTGGCGCAATGGTTAGCGCGTTCGGCTGTTAACCAATAGGTTGGTGGTTCGAGCCCGTCCGGGAGCGGTGTTGTGTGATCTCAAATGTAACGTAGAAAGCCAAAGTTTTTCCACAATACCTGACGACCATTTAATTTTTGGGCTTCCGTGGCGCAATGGTTAGCACGTTCGGCTTTTAACCAATAGATTGGTGGTTCGAGCCCATCCGGGAGCGGTGTTGTGAGGTCTCAGATGTGACGTAAAAAGATGTGACGTAAAAAGTCAAGGTTTTCCACAATACCTGACAACCATTTAATTTCTGAGCTTCCGTGGCTCAATGGTTAGCGCGTTCGGCTGTTAACCAATAGGTTGGTGGTTCGACCCCATCCGGGAGCGGTGTTGTGAGGTCTCAGATGTGACGTAAAAAGTCAAGGTTTTTACATAATACCTGACGAGCATTTAACTTTTGGGCTTCCGTGGCGCAATGGTTAGCGCGTTCGGCTGTTAACCAATAGGTTGGTGGTTCGAGCCCATCCGGGAGCGGTGTTGTGAGGTCTCAGATGTGACGTAAAAAGTCAAGGTTTTTACACAATACCTGACGAGCATTTAATTTTTGGGATTCCGTGGCGCAATGGTTAGCGCGTTCAGCTGTTAATCGAAAGGTTGGTGGTTCGAGCCCACCCGGGAGAGGTGTTGTGGGGTCTCAAATGTAACGTAGAAAGCCAAAGTTTTTCCACAACACCTGACAACCATTAAATTTCTGAGCTTCCGTGGCTCAATGGTTAGCGCGTTCGGCTGTTAACCAATAGGTTGGTGGTTCGAGCCCATCCGGGAGCGGTGTTGTGAGGTCTCAGATGTGACGTAAAAAGTCAAGGTTTTTACACAATACCTGACGAGCACTTAACTTTTGGGCTTCCGTGGCGCAATGGTTAGCGCGTTCGGCTGTTAACCAATAGGTTGGTGGTTCGAGCCCATCCGGGAGCGGTGTTGTGAGGTCTCAGATGTGACGTAAGAAGTCAAGTTTTTTGCACAATACCTGACGAGCATTTAGGTTTTGGGCTTCCGTGGCGCAATGGTTAGCGCGTTCGGCTGTTAAGCAATAGGTTGGTGGTTCGAGCCCATCCGGGAGCGGTGTTGTGAGGTCTCAGATGTGACGTAAAAAGTCAAGGTTTTTACACAATACCTGACGAGCATTTAAATTTTGGGCTTCCTTGGCGCAATGGTTAGCGCGTTCGGCTGTTAACCAATAGGTTGGTGGTTCGACCCCATCCGGGAGCGGTGTTGTGAGGTCTCAGATGTGACGTAAAAAGTCAAGTTTTTTGCACAATACCTGACGAGCATTTAGGTTTTGGGCTTCCGTGGCGCAATGGTTAGCGCGTTCGGCTGTTAAGCAATAGGTTGGTGGTTCGAGCCCATCCGGGAGCGGTGTTGTGAGGTCTCAGATGTGACGTAAAAAGTCAAGGTTTTTACACAATACCTGACGAGCATTTAAATTTTGGGCTTCCTTGGCGCAATGGTTAGCGCGTTCGGCTGTTAACCAATAGGTTGGTGGTTCGAGCCCATCCGGGAGCGGTGTTGTGAGGTCTCAGATGTGACGTAAAAAGTCAAGTTTTTTACACAATACCTGACGAGCACTAAACTTTTGGGCTTCCGTGGCGCAATGATTAGCGCGTTCGGCTGTTAACCAATAGGTTGGTGGTTCGAGCCCGTCCGGGAGCGGTGTTGTGTGATCTCAAATGTAACGTAGAAAGCCAAAGTTTTTCCACAATACCTGACGACCATTTAATTTTTGGGCTTCCGTGGCGCAATGGTTAGCACGTTCGGCTTTTAACCAATAGATTGGTGGTTCGAGCCCATCCGGGAGCGGTGTTGTGAGGTCTCAGATGTGACGTAAAAAGATGTGACGTAAAAAGTCAAGGTTTTCCACAATACCTGACAACCATTTAATTTCTGAGCTTCCGTGGCTCAATGGTTAGCGCGTTCGGCTGTTAACCAATAGGTTGGTGGTTCGACCCCATCCGGGAGCGGTGTTGTGAGGTCTCAGATGTGACGTAAAAAGTCAAGGTTTTTACATAATACCTGACGAGCATTTAACTTTTGGGCTTCCGTGGCGCAAAGGTTAGCGCGTTCGGCTGTTAACCAATAGGTTGGTGGTTCGAGCCCATCCGGGAGCGGTGTTGTGAGGTCTCAGATGTGACGTAAAAAGTCAAGGTTTTTACACAATACCTAACGAGCATTTAACTTTTGGGCTTCCGTGGCGCAATGTTTAGCGCGTTCGGCTGTTAATCGAAAGGTTGGTGGTTCGAGCCCACCCGGGAGAGGTGTTGTGGGGTCTCAAATGTAACGTAGAAAGCCAAAGTTTTTCCACAACACCTGACAACCATTAAATTTCTGAGCTTCCGTGGCTCAATGGTTAGCGCGTTCGGCTGTTAACCAATAGGTTGGTGGTTCGAGCCCATCCGGGAGCGGTGTTGTGAGGTCTCAGATGTGACGTAAAAAGTCAAGGTTTTTACACAATACCTGACGAGCACTTAACTTTTGGGCTTCCGTGGCGCAATGGTTAGCGCGATCGGCTGTTAACCAATAGGTTGGTGGTTCGAGCCCATCCGGGAGCGGTGTTGTGAGGTCTCAGATGTGACGTAAGAAGTCAAGGTTTTTACACAATACCTGACGAGTATTTAACTTTTGGGCTTCCGTGGCGCAATGGTTAGCGCGTTCGGCTGTTAACCAATAGGTTGGTGGTTCGACCCCATCCGGGAGCGGTGTTGTGAGGTCTCAGATGTGACGTAAAAAATCAAGTTTTTTGCACAATACCTGACGAGCATTTAGGTTTTGGGCTTCCGTGGCGCAATGGTTAGCGCGTTCGGCTGTTAAGCAATAGGTTGGTGGTTCGAGCCCATCCGGGAGCGGTGTTGTGAGGTCTCAGATGTGACGTAAAAAGTCAAGGTTTTTACACAATACCTGACGAGCATTTAAATTTTGGGCTTCCTTGGCGCAATGGTTAGCGCGTTCGGCTGTTAACCAATAGGTTGGTGGTTCGAGCCCACCCGGGAGCGGTGTTGTGTGATCTCAAATGTAACGTAGAAAGCCAATGTTTTTCCACAATACCTGACGACCATTTAATTTTTGGGCTTCCGTGGCGCAATGGTTAGCACGTTCGGCTGTTAACCAATAGGTTGGTGGTTCGAGCTCATCCGGGAGCGGTGTTGTGAGGTCTCAGATGTGACGTAAAAAGTCAAGGTTTTCCACAATACCTGACAACCATTTAATTGCTGAGCTTCCGTGGCTCAATGGTTAGCGCGTTCGGCTGTTAACCAAAAGGTTGGTGGTTCGAGCCCACCCGGGAGCGGTGTTGTGGGATCTGAAATGTAACGTAGAAAGCCAAAGTTTTTGCACAATAAATGACGACCATTTAATTTTTGGGCTTCCGTGGCGCAATGGTTAGCGCGTTCGGCTGTTAACCCATAGGGTGGTGGTTCGACCCCATCCGGGAGCGGTGTTGTGAGGTCTCAGATGTGACGTAAAAAACAAGGTTTTTACACAATACCTGACGAGCATTTAACTTTTGGGCTTCCGTGGCGCAATGGTTAGCGCGTTCGGCTGTTAACCAATAGGTTGGTGGTTCGAGCCCATCCGGGAGCGGTGTTGTGAGGTCTCAGATGTGACGTAAAAAGTCAAGGTTTTTACACAATACCTGACGAGCATTTAACTTTTGGGCTTCCGTGGCGCAATGGTTAGCGCGTTCGGCTGTTAACCAATAGGTTGGTGGTTCGAGACCATCCGGGAGCGGTGTTGTGGGATCTCAAATGTAACGTAGAAAGCCAAAGTTTTTGCACAATAAATGACGACCATTTAATTTTTGGGCTTCCGTGGCGCAATGGTTAGCGCGTTCGGCTGTTAACCAGTAGGTTGGTGGTTCGACCCCATCCGGGAGCGGTGTTGTGAGGTCTCAGATGTGACGTAAAAAGTCAAGGTTTTTACACAATACCTGACGAGCATTTAACTTTTGGGCTTCCGTGGCGCAATGGTTAGCGCGTTCGGCTGGTAACCAATAGGTTGGTGGTTCGAGCCCATCCGGGAGCGGTGTTGTGAGGTCTCAGATGTGACGTAAAAAGTCAAGTTTTTTGCACAATACCTGACGAGCATTTAGGTTTTGGGCTTCCGTGGCGCAATGGTTAGCGCGTTCGGCTGTTAAGCAATAGGTTGGTGGTTCGAGCCCATCCGGGAGCGGTGTTGTGAGGTCTCAGATGTGACGTAAAAAGTCAAGGTTTTTACACAATACCTGACGAGCATTTAAATTTTGGGCTTCCTTGGCGCAATGGTTAGCGCGTTCGGCTGTTAACCAATAGGTTGGTGGTTCGAGCCCATCCGGGAGCGGTGTTGTGAGGTCTCAGATGTGACGTAAAAAGTCAAGTTTTTTACACAATACCTGACGAGCACTAAACTTTTGGGCTTCCGTGGCGCAATGGTTAGCGCGTTCGGCTGTTAACCAATAGGTTGGTGGTTCGAGCCTATCCGGGAGCGGTGTTGTGTGATCTCAAATGTAACGTAGAAAGCCAAAGTTTTTCCACAATACCTGACGACCATTTAATTTTTGGGCTTCCGTGGCGCAATGGTTAGCACGTTCGGCTTTTAACCAATAGATTGGTGGTTCGAGCCCATCCGGGAGCGGTGTTGTGAGGTCTCAGATGTGACGTAAAAAGTCAAGGTTTTCCACAATACCTGACAACCATTTAATTTCTGAGCTTCCGTGGCTCAATGGTTAGCGCGTTCGGCTGTTAACCAATAGGTTGGTGGTTCGACCCCATCCGGGAGCGGTGTTGTGAGGTCTCAGATGTGACGTAAAAAGTCAAGGTTTTTACATAATACCTGACGAGCATTTAACTTTTGGGCTTCCGTGGCGCAATGGTTAGCGCGTTCGGCTGTTAACCAATAGGTTGGTGGTTCGAGCCCATCCGGGAGCGGTGTTGTGAGGTCTCAGATGTGACGTAAAAAGTCAAGGTTTTTACACAATACCTAACGAGCATTTAACTTTTGGGCTTCCGTGGCGCAATGTTTAGCGCGTTCGGCTGTTAATCGAAAGGTTGGTGGTTCGAGCCCACCCGGGAGAGGTGTTGTGGGGTCTCAAATGTAACGTAGAAAGCCAAAGTTTTTCCACAACACCTGACAACCATTAAATTTCTGAGCTTCCGTGGCTCAATGGTTAGCGCGTTCGGCTGTTAACCAATAGGTTGGTGGTTCGAGCCCATCCGGGAGCGGTGTTGTGAGGTCTCAGATGTGACGTAAAAAGTCAAGGTTTTTACACAATACCTGACGAGCACTTAACTTTTGGGCTTCCGTGGCGCAATGGTTAGCGCGATCGGCTGTTAACCAATAGGTTGGTGGTTCGAGCCCATCCGGGAGCGGTGTTGTGAGGTCTCAGATGTGACGTAAGAAGTCAAGGTTTTTACACAATACCTGACGAGTATTTAACTTTTGGGCTTCCGTGGCGCAATGGTTAGCGCGTTCGGCTGTTAACCAATAGGTTGGTGGTTCGACCCCATCCGGGAGCGGTGTTGTGAGGTCTCAGATGTGACGTAGAAAGTCAAGTTTTTTGCACAATACCTGACGAGCATTTAGGTTTTGGGCTTCCGTGGCGCAATGGTTAGCGCGTTCGGCTGTTAAGCAATAGGTTGGTGGTTCGAGCCCATCCGGGAGCGGTGTTGTGAGGTCTCAGATGTGACGTAAAAAGTCAAGGTTTTTACACAATACCTGACGAGCATTTAAATTTTGGGCTTCCTTGGCGCAATGGTTAGCGCGTTCGGCTGTTAACCAATAGGTTGGTGGTTCGAGCCCACCCGGGAGCGGTGTTGTGTGATCTCAAATGTAACGTAGAAAGCCAATGTTTTTCCACAATACCTGACGACCATTTAATTTTTGGGCTTCCGTGGCGCAATGGTTAGCACGTTCGGCTGTTAACCAATAGGTTGGTGGTTCGAGCTCATCCGGGAGCGGTGTTGTGAGGTCTCAGATGTCACGTAAAAAGTCAAGGTTTTCCACAATACCTGACAACCATTTAATTTCTGAGCTTCCGTGGCTCAATGGTTAGCGCGTTCGGCTGTTAACCAAAAGGTTGGTGGTTCGAGCCCACCCGGGAGCGGTGTTGTGGGATCTGAAATGTAACGTAGAAAGCCAAAGTTTTTGCACAATAAATGACGACCATTTAATTTTTGGGCTTCCGTGGCGCAATGGTTAGCGCGTTCGGCTGTTAACCCATAGGGTGGTGGTTCGACCCCATCCGTGAGCGGTGTTGTGAGGTCTCAGATGTGACGTAAAAAACAAGGTTTTTACATAATACCTGACGAGCGTTTAACATTTGGGCTTCCGTGGCGCAATGGTTAGCGCGTTCAGCTGTTAACCAATAGGTTGGTGGTTCGAGCCCATCCGGGAGCGGTGTTGTGAGGTCTCAGATGTGACGTAAAAAATCAAGGTTTTTACACAATACCTGACGAGCATTTAACTTTTGGGCTTCCGTGGCGCAATGGTTAGCGCGTTCGGCTGTTAACCAATAGGTTGGTGGTTCGAGCCCATCCGGGAGCGGTGTTGTGAGGTCTCAGATGTGACGTAAAAAGTCAAGGTTTTTACACAATACCTGACGAGCATTTAACTTTTGTGCTTCCGTGGCGCAATGGTTAGCGCGTTCGGCTGTTAACCAATAGGTTGGTGGTTCGAGCCCATCCGGGGGCGGTGTTGTGAGGTCTCAGATGTGACGTAAGAAGTCAAGGTTTTTACACAATACCTGACGAGTATTTAACTTTTGGGCTTCCGTGGCGCAATGGTTAGCGCGTTCGGCTGTTAACCGAAAGGTTGGTGGTTCGAGCCCATCCGGGAGCGGTGTTGTGAGGTCTCAGATGTGACGTAAAAAGTCAAGGTTTTTACACAATACCTAACGAGCATTTAACTTTTGGGCTTCCGTGGCGCAATGGTTAGCGCGTTCGGCTGTTAACCAATAGGTTGGTGGTTCGAGCCCATCCGGGAGCGGTGTTGTGAGGTCTCAGATGTGACGTAAAAAGTCAAGTTTTTTGCACAATACCTGACGAGCATTTAGCTTTTGGGCTTCCGTGGCGCAATGGTTAGCGCGTTCGGCTGTTAACCAATAGGTTGGTGGTTCGAGCCCATCCGGGAGCGGTGTTGTGAGGTCTCAGATGTGACGTAAAAAGTCAAGGTTTTTACACAATACCTGACGAGCATTTAACTTTTGGGCTTCCGTGGCGCAATGGTTAGCGCGTTCGGCTGTTAACCAATAGGTTGGTGGTTCGAGCCCATCCGGGAGCGGTGTTGTGGGATCTCAAATGTAACGTAGAAAGCCAAAGTTTTTGCACAATAAATGACGACCATTTAATTTTTGGGCTTCCGTGGCGCAATGGTTAGCGCGTTCGGCTGTTAACCAGTAGGTTGGTGGTTCGACCCCATCCGGGAGCGGTGTTGTGAGGTCTCAGATGTGACGTAAAAAGTCAAGGTTTTTACACAATACCTGACGAGCATTTAAATTTTGGGCTTCCTTGGCGCAATGGTTAGCGCGTTCGGCTGTTAACCAATAGGTTGGTGGTTCGAGCCCATCCGGGAGCGGTGTTGTGAGGTCTCAGATGTGACGTAAAAAGTCAAGTTTTTTACACAATACCTGACGAGCACTAAACTTTTGGGCTTCCGTGGCGCAATGGTTAGCGCGTTCGGCTGTTAACCAATAGGTTGGTGGTTCGAGCCCATCCGGGAGCGGTGTTGTGTGATCTCAAATGTAACGTAGAAAGCCAAAGTTTTTCCACAATACCTGACGACCATTTAATTTTTGGGCTTCCGTGGCGCAATGGTTAGCACGTTCGGCTTTTAACCAATAGATTGGTGGTTCGAGCCCATCCGGGAGCGGTGTTGTGAGGTCTCAGATGTAACGTAAAAAGTCAAGGTTTTCCACAATACCTGACAACCATTTAATTTCTGAGCTTCCGTGGCTCAATGGTTAGCGCGTTCGGCTGTTAACCAATAGGTTGGTGGTTCGACCCCATCCGGGAGCGGTGTTGTGAGGTCTCAGATGTGACGTAAAAAGTCAAGGTTTTTACATAATACCTGACGAGCATTTAACTTTTGGGCTTCCTTGGCGCAATGGTTAGCGCGTTCGGCTGTTAACCAATAGGTTGGTGGTTCGAGCCCATCCGGGAGCGGTGTTGTGAGGTCTCAGATGTGACGTAAAAAGTCAAGGTTTTTACACAATACCTAACGAGCATTTAACTTTTGGGCTTCCGTGGCGCAATGTTTAGCGCGTTCGGCTGTTAATCGAAAGGTTGGTGGTTCGAGCCCACCCGGGAGAGGTGTTGTGGGGTCTCAAATGTAACGTAGAAAGCCAAAGTTTTTCCACAACACCTGACAACCATTAAATTTCTGAGCTTCCGTGGCTCAATGGTTAGCGCGTTCGGCTGTTAACCAATAGGTTGGTGGTTCGAGCCCATCCGGGAGCGGTGTTGTGAGGTCTCAGATGTGACGTAAAAAGTCAAGGTTTTTACACAATACCTGACGAGCACTTAACTTTTGGGCTTCCGTGGCGCAATGGTTAGCGCGATCGGCTGTTAACCAATAGGTTGGTGGTTCGAGCCCATCCGGGAGCGGTGTTGTGAGGTCTCAGATGTGACGTAAGAAGTCAAGGTTTTTACACAATACCTGACGAGTATTTAACTTTTGGGCTTCCGTGGCGCAATGGTTAGCGCGTTCGGCTGTTAACCAATAGGTTGGTGGTTCGACCCCATCCGGGAGCGGTGTTGTGAGGTCTCAGATGTGACGTAAAAAGTCAAGTTTTTTGCACAATACCTGACGAGCATTTAGGTTTTGGGCTTCCGTGGCGCAATGGTTAGCGCGTTCGGCTGTTAAGCAATAGGTTGGTGGTTCGAGTCCATCCGGGAGCGGTGTTGTGAGGTCTCAGGTGTGACGTAAAAAGTCAAGGTTTTTACACAATACCTGACGAGCATCTAAATTTTGGGCTTCCTTGGCGCAATGGTTAGCGCGTTCGGCTGTTAACCAATAGGTTGGTGGTTCGAGCCCACCCGGGAGCGGTGTTGTGTGATCTCAAATGTAACGTAGAAAGCCAATGTTTTTCCACAATACCTGACGACCATTTAATTTTTGGGCTTCCGTGGCGCAATGGTTAGCACGTTCGGCTGTTAACCAATAGGTTGGTGGTTCGAGCTCATCCGGGAGCGGTGTTGTGAGGTCTCAGATGTCACGTAAAAAGTCAAGGTTTTCCACAATACCTGACAACCATTTCATTTCTGAGCTTCCGTGGCTCAATGGTTAGCGCGTTCGGCTGTTAACCAAAAGGTTGGTGGTTTGAGCCCACCCGGGAGCGGTGTTGTGGGATCTGAAATGTAACGTAGAAAGCCAAAGTTTTTGCACAATAAATGACGACCATTTAATTTTTGGGCTTCCGTGGCGCAATGGTTAGCGCGTTCGGCTGTTAACCCATAGGGTGGTGGTTCGACCCCATCCGTGAGCGGTGTTGTGAGGTCTCAGATGTGACGTAAAAAACAAGGTTTTTACATAATACCTGACGAGCGTTTAACATTTGGGCTTCCGTGGCGCAATGGTTAGCGCGTTCGGCTGTTAACCAATAGGTTGGTGGTTCGAGCCCATCCGGGAGCGGTGTTGTGAGGTCTCAGATGTGACGTAAAAAGTCAAGTTTTTTGCACAATACCTGACGAGCATTTAGCTTTTGGGCTTCCGTGGCGCAATGGTTAGCGCGTTCGGCTGTTAACCAATAGGTTGGTGGTTCGAGCCCATCCGGGAGCGGTGTTGTGGGATCTCAAATGTAACGTAGAAAGCCAAAGTTTTTGCACAATAAATGACGACCATTTAATTTTTGGGCTTCCGTGGCGCAATGGTTAGCGCGTTCGGCTGTTAACCAGTAGGTTGGTGGTTCGACCCCATCCGGGAGCGGTGTTGTGAGGTCTCAGATGTGACGTAAAAAGTCAAGGTTTTTACACAATACCTGACGAGCATTTAACTTTTGGGCTTCCGTGGCGCAATGGTTAGCGCGTTCGGCTGTTAACCAATAGGTTGGTGGTTCGAGCCCATCCGGGAGCGGTGTTGTGAGGTCTCAGATGTGACGTAAAAAGTCAAGGTTTTTACACAATACCTGACGAGCATTTAACTTTTGGGCTTCCGTGGCGCAATGGTTAGCGCGTTCGGCTGTTAACCAATAGGTTGGTGGTTCGAGCCCATCCGGGAGCGGTGTTGTGAGGTCTCAGATGTGACGTAAAAAGTCAAGTTTTTTGCACAATACCTGACGAGCATTTAGCTTTCGGGCTTCCGTGGCGCAATGGTTAGCGCGTTCGGCTGTTAACCAATAGGTTGGTGGTTCGAGCCCATCCGGGAGCGGTGTTGTGGGATCTCAAATGTAACGTAGAAAGCCAAAGTTTTTGCACAATAAATGACGACCATTTAATTTTTGGGCTTCCGTGGCGCAATGGTTAGCGCGTTCGGCTGTTAACCAGTAGGTTGGTGGTTCGACCCCATCCGGGAGCGGTGTTGTGAGGTCTCAGATGTGACGTAAAAAGTCAAGGTTTTTACACAATACCTGACGAGCATTTAACTTTTGGGCTTCCGTGGCGCAATGGTTAGCGCGTTCGGCTGTTAACCAATAGGTTGGTGGTTCGAGCCCATCCGGGAGCGGTGTTGTGAGGTCTCAGATGTGACGTAACAAGTTGGGAAAACCAAAATATTACCTCTCCGAGTCAAGAGAAGGACTACCTACATACTTATTTACCCAGTTATGGAAATGTTTCTTTTTTTTTATGAACAAATACTGAAGTTAAAATTTATGAAATATTAAAGCAGTATACAAAGCATAGAAAATATACTGTAAATCAGACGACATTTTACATCCAATAAGGATATACTTGTACACATTAAAATCATCCGATGGGGGAAAAACGGGAAATGAAGAGATAAAACTTTGGAGGGATATTACCTTTACGTGTTTGTAAAGGCCCAATTTGCTACTCCTCAACTGTATACCCTCTATGTTCAAAGCCATATTCACAACAGGGTTGCCATGTAAACACTATCCTCTCCTTTCACCTCAACAATTTTCTTAGTTTGTCAACATGACGATTAAAGTTACATAACACCAAAGCTAATTTGTGGCTACACACACTGAAAGTAAACGTGCACCATTAAAATCATGATAACATGAAGCTATAATCCGATTACGATCAGACCTTTCACTGATCTGGGCTGCGTTCAGCAGAGCTCACCAAAAAAGACAGCGGATTTTGGAAAACGTTTACCGGTGAGATCTGTCGTCATAGCTTTTCTCCGGTCATCGGTGTTTTAAAAATGAAGCTAGCGCAATAAAGCGTGCAAGGTACAAAGGCTTAACAAAAATTGTATGATAACATATTTATGGAGATAGATAAGAACAACTTTTATAATTAAACATAGAAACTAACATATCTCTTAAAATTCTCGCGTGATCAACTGGTTTCACGTCAAATAAATAGCTATAGTCCCATCAGAACATAGAGACTAGAAACCCCAAGGAGTGGCAGGTCCCCCGCTCTACAAGCGCAAATAATATGTTGCTCATAAATTGGTACATGAGAGCTTCCGGCCCGTTTAATTTTGCTTAGCGGAAGTCGCCGTGTACCCGTTGCGTGTACCATGAAAAAGGGCAACAAGTTGAGGCATTCCTGCCACTCCTTGGGGTTTCTAGTCTCTATGATCAGAATCAGCAAGAGCTATTTGTATTAATTCCTCCATGTTTTTTTCGCCAAGCTGAGAACTACGCGTTTTACGTCACGTTATCCAAAAACCTGACTATTTTCTTTGGTGACCGCGCTGGCTCAACGCTGAGCACCGTGCCGTCAAAATTCATAACCAAAATCCCGTTCTGTAGGACAATGCTAACAGCGCTGAGCTCTGCTCAACGCGGCCCAGACTTCCACCATGATTATAAAATCTTAGCCTGATTATTTAAAAGTGTAATTAACTTCGGCTCACTCTGAACCGTTAATGTCTCTGCATTACAGAAACGAAAACCTAGCGTTTACTTTATGGTTCACTAGGCCTATTGACAGATGAAAGTTCATTTGACCAATATAGTGGCGTTCTTCTTGAAATCACTTTAGAAAGGATTATGCTATAAACAGATGTAGTATAGCTTAAGTAATATATAAACATCGATTTCAAATAATAATATTAAAAAAAGTTCTTGGGATATCAAAATGAAACAGAGCTTTGTAGCTACAAAACCACTAAAGGCATCGAAATTACGAAAAATATTTCCATATATTAATTATACATTATGAGAAAACCAAATATTAAGGTTTTGTAGGATTTCTTTCCACAAAACAAAGCGAACTGCTAACGCGATGCACTAACGGACGGACATACACAGACTAAAACATAGACTGCTTTTTAACTCTTTCCGTTTTAATTTTGAGTTGAGAAACAAGATTATCTTAAATATTAAAATAAATATAATTAATATTAAATATTTTCTTCGTTAGTTGTTCGCCTTATTGAGCGTTACATCGCGTTGATAAAGAACAATTAGACATTCTTGAGAGACTTGACTAATATTGGCGTTTGAAATGAAGCATACGCCGGTTGCATTACCTTACTCAAATAGGTAGTATATAAGGGTGTCGAACTACAGCTAAAAGCAAGAACAACCGCAATTGCGAAAACCTTTGGTGGACAACCCACCCTAGGGAGGCTAGACGTTTCTCGTAACCCTAGCTGATCGCCGCGAATGTCTTAAACCCAACGATGACGATGGAGTAGAAGCTAGGTGTACAGACTGGTGTCCAAGTGGAATGGACGAAGACCAGAAGATGGTGGTGATTAGAAGCCAGTATGTGCAGACTGGTGTCCATGTGGGATGGACGAAGACCAGAAGATGGTGGTGATTAGAAGCCAGTATCTACAGACTGGTGTCCATGTGGGATGGACGAAGACCAAAAGATGGTGGTGATTAGAAGCCAGTATGTACAGACTGGTGTCCATGTGGGATGGACGAAGACCAAAAGATGGTGGTGATTAGAAGCCAGTATGTACAGACTGGTGTCCAAGTGGAATGGACGAAGACGAGAAGATGGTGGTGTGAGAACTCAAGTAAAGGAGCCATTTCCGTGACTGTGAAAGCAGTTCGGAAATGGCGAACACGTTTGCTCCGATTTGGAAACTGCGAACGCGGTCACGTGGGTGTAACAACAGACACACACACACACAGACACACACACACGTCGAAATTAGAACCTCTCCGTGACATACGTCACTCGGAGAGGTAAAAAGTCAAGGTTTTTACACAATACCTGACGAACATTTAATTTTTGGGTTTCCGTGACGCAATGATTAGCGCGTTCAGCTGTTAATCGAAAGGTTGAAGGTTCGAGCCCACCCGGGAGAGGTGTTGTGGGGTCTCAGATGTAGCGTAAAAAGTCAAAACGTTTCCACAATACGTGACAACCATTTAATTTCTGAGCTTCCGTGGCTCAATGGTTAGCGCGTTCGGCTGTTAACCAATAGGTTGGTGGTTCGAGCCCATCCGGGAGCGGTATTGTGACGTCTCAGATGTGACGTTAAAAGTCAAGGTTTTTCCAAAATACCTGACGACCATTTAATTTTTGGGCTTCCGTGGCGCAATGGTTATCGCGTTCAGCTTCTATTCAAAAGACTGGTGGTTTAAGCCCTCCCGGGAGCGGTGTTGTGACGTCTCAAATGTAACATAAAATGTCAGAGTTTTTCCACAATACCTGTCGAACATTAAATTTTTGGGCTTCCGTGGCGCAATGGTCAGCGCGTTCAGCTGTTAACCGAAAGGTTGGTGGTTCGAGCCCATCCGGGAGCGGTGTTGTGACGTCTCAGATGTAACGTAAAATGTCAGAGTTTTTCCACAATACCTGACGAACATTTAATTTTTGGGCTTCCGTGGCGCAATTATTAGCGCGTTCAACTGTTAATCGAAAGGCTGGTGGTTCAAGCGCACCCGGAAGAGGTGTTGTGGGGTCTCAGATGTAGCGTAAAAAGTCAAAACTTATCGACAATACGTGACAACCATTTAATTTCTGAGCTTCCGTGGCTCAATGGTTAGCGCGTTCGGCTGTTAACCAATAGGTTGGTGGTTCGAGCCCACCCGGGAGCGGTTGGTGTGGTATCTCAAATGTAACGTAGAAAGCCAAAATTTTGCCACAATACCTGACGACCATTAAATTTTTGGGCTTCCTTGGCGCAATGGTTAGCGCGTTCGGCTGTTAACCGAAAGGTTGGTGGTTCGAGCCCAACCGGAAGAGGTGTTGTAGGGTCTCAGATGTAACGTAAAAAGTCATAACTTATCCACAATACCTGACAACCATTTAATTTCTGAGCTTCCGTGGCTCAATGATTAGCGCGTTCAGCTGTTAATCGAAAGGTTGAAGGTTCGAGCCCACCCGGGAGAGGTGTTGTGGGGTCTCAGATGTAGCGTAAAAAGTCAAAACTTTTCCACAATACGTGACAACCATTTAATTTCTGAGCTTCCGTGGCTCTATGGTTAGCGCGTTCGGCTGTTAACCAATAGGTTGGTGGTTCGAGCGCATCCGGGAGCGGTGTTGTGAGGTCTCAGATGTGACGTAAAAAGTCAAGGTTTTTACACAATACCTGACGAGCATTTAACTTTGGGCTTCCGTGGCTCAATGGTTAGCGCGTTCGGCTGTTAACCAATAGGTTGGTGGTTCGAGCCCATCCGGGAGCGGTGTTGTGAGGTCTCAGATGTAACGTAAAATGTCAGAGTTTTTCCACAATACCTGACGAACATTTAATTTTTGGGTTTCCGTGACGCAATGATTAGCGCGTTCAGCTGTTAATCGAAAGGTTGAAGGTTCGAGCCCACCCGGGAGAGGTGTTGTGGGGTCTCAGATGTAGCGTAAAAAGTCAAAACGTTTCCACAATACGTGACAACCATTTAATTTCTGAGCTTCCGTGGCTCAATGGTTAGCGCGTTCGGCTGTTAACCAATAGGTTGGTGGTTCGAGCCCATCCGGGAGCGGTATTGTGACGTCTCAGATGTGACGTTAAAAGTCAAGGTTTTTCCAAAATACCTGACGACCATTTAATTTTTGGGCTTCCGTGGCGCAATGGTTAGCGCGTTCAGCTGCTATTCAAAAGACTGGTGGTTTGAGCCCTCCCGGGAGCGGTGTTGTGACGTCTCAAATGTAACATAAAATGTCAGAGTTTTTCCACAATACCTGTCGAACATTGAATTTTTGGGCTTCCGTGGCGCAATGGTTAGCGCGATCAGCTGTTAATCGAAAGGTTGGTGGTACGAGCCCACCCGGGAGAGGGGTTGTAGGGTCTCAGATGTAGCGTAAAAGGTCATAACGTTTCCACAATACGTGACAACCATTTAATTTCTGAGCTTCCGTGGCTCAATGGTTAGCGCGTTCGGCTGTTAACCAATAGGTTGGTGGTTCGAGCCCATCCGGGAGCGGTATTGTGACGTCTCAGATGTGACGTTAAAAGTCAAGGTTTTTCCAAAATACCTGACGACCATTTAATTTTTGGGCTTCCGTGGCGCAATGGTTATCGCGTTCAGCTTCTATTCAAAAGACTGGTGGTTTAAGCCCTCCCGGGAGCGGTGTTGTGACGTCTCAAATGTAACATAAAATGTCAGAGTTTTTCCACAATACCTGTCGAACATTAAATTTTTGGGCTTCCGTGGCGCAATGGTCAGCGCGTTCAGCTGTTAACCGAAAGGTTGGTGGTTCGAGCCCATCCGGGAGCGGTGTTGTGACGTCTCAGATGTAACGTAAAATGTCAGAGTTTTTCCACAATAACTGACGAACATTTAATTTTTGGGCTTCCGTGGCGCAATTATTAGCGCGTTCAACTGTTAATCGAAAGGCTGGTGGTTCAAGCGCACCCGGAAGAGGTGTTGTGGGGTCTCAGATGTAGCGTAAAAAGTCAAAACTTATCGACAATACGTGACAACCATTTAATTTCTGAGCTTCCGTGGCTCAATGGTTAGCGCGTTCGGCTGTTAACCAATAGGTTGGTGGTTCGAGCCCACCCGGGAGCGGTTGGTGTGGTATCTCAAATGTAACGTAGAAAGCCAAAATTTTGCCACAATACCTGACGACCATTAAATTTTTGGGCTTCCTTGGCGCAATGGTTAGCGCGTTCGGCTGTTAACCGAAAGGTTGGTGGTTCGAGCCCAACCGGAAGAGGTGTTGTAGGGTCTCAGATGTAACGTAAAAAGTCATAACTTATCCACAATACCTGACAACCATTTAATTTCTGAGCTTCCGTGGCTCAATGATTAGCGCGTTCAGCTGTTAATCGAAAGGTTGAAGGTTCGAGCCCACCCGGGAGAGGTGTTGTGGGGTCTCAGATGTAGCGTAAAAAGTCAAAACTTTTCCACAATACGTGACAACCATTTAATTTCTGAGCTTCCGTGGCTCTATGGTTAGCGCGTTCGGCTGTTAACCAATAGGTTGGTGGTTCGAGCGCATCCGGGAGCGGTGTTGTGAGGTCTCAGATGTGACGTAAAAAGTCAAGGTTTTTACACAATACCTGACGAGCATTTAACTTTGGGCTTCCGTGGCTCAATGGTTAGCGCGTTCGGCTGTTAACCAATAGGTTGGTGGTTCGAGCCCATCCGGGAGCGGTGTTGTGAGGTCTCAGATGTAACGTAAAATGTCAGAGTTTTTCCACAATACCTGACGAACATTTAATTTTTGGGTTTCCGTGACGCAATGATTAGCGCGTTCAGCTGTTAATCGAAAGGTTGAAGGTTCGAGCCCACCCGGGAGAGGTGTTGTGGGGTCTCAGATGTAGCGTAAAAAGTCAAAACGTTTCCACAATACGTGACAACCATTTAATTTCTGAGCTTCCGTGGCTCAATGGTTAGCGCGTTCGGCTGTTAACCAATAGGTTGGTGGTTCGAGCCCATCCGGGAGCGGTATTGTGACGTCTCAGATGTGACGTTAAAAGTCAAGGTTTTTCCAAAATACCTGACGACCATTTAATTTTTGGGCTTCCGTGGCGCAATGGTTAGCGCGTTCAGCTGCTATTCAAAAGACTGGTGGTTTGAGCCCTCCCGGGAGCGGTGTTGTGACGTCTCAAATGTAACATAAAATGTCAGAGTTTTTCCACAATACCTGTCGAACATTGAATTTTTGGGCATCCGTGGCGCAATGGTTAGCGCGATCAGCTGTTAATCGAAAGGTTGGTGGTACGAGCCCACCCGGGAGAGGGGTTGTAGGGTCTCAGATGTAGCGTAAAAGGTCATAACTTTTCCACAATACGTGACAACCATTTAATTTCTGAACTTCCGTGGCTCAATGGTTAGCGCGTTCGGCTGTTAACCATTAGGTTAGTGGTTCGAGCCCATCCGGGAACGGTGTTGTGAGGTCTCAGATGTGACGTAAAAAGTCAAGGTTTTTACACAATACCTGACGAGCATTTAATTTTTGGGCTTCCGTGGCGCAATGGTTAGCGCGTTCGGCTGTTAACCAATAGGTTGGTGGTTCGGCCCATGTTTGTCGTAGAGCCGAGATATTAAGCAAAATGTTCGTCAACTTTTGTATCGTCTCACTTATTTTTATTATGTTACTTATGATTTTTGCACTAAACTTTGGAGGCTCATAACTCTTGTTCTACAAGAGATACTGGGATCTCCTTTGGATATGTTATAGTACTCTTTGCTCCCCATACAAGGATACTTTAAGCTTGAGGCTACCGCAATATCGTCGTCAACTTATTTTTTGTCTCACTTATTGTTAGAAGGTTACTTTTGATTTTTGAAAATAAATTTTGCAGGCTCGTAACTCTGTTTCTACTGGAGATACGGGGATGTCCTTTGAGTATGTTATAGACCAATTTGTCCCCCATCTAGCCATACTAAGAATTAGGGCTACGACAAACAGTAGTCGAGTAATTAAGCTAATCGTAAACAAACCTACCCCTCCATAGGAAATACATTAGACTAAATTCTGGAGGCTCGTAACTCTGGTTCTACCAGAGATACGGGGATGTAAATAATGTGACCTTGACACGAATGTTCGGATAATTATAAAGGTCTTTGCATGTTCCAAGCAAAAAAACAAAACTTCGCGGTTTCGAACCTGTGGCCTTCCGGGAGTGAGTCGGATGCGATAACCGCTACACTAAAGATATGTTATTATTTTTAATCGAAAGAACAGGGTCAAGTAATTAAGCAATACGTTAACAAACAAACCCCTCCATAGGAAATGCATTAGACTATAATTTGCAGGCCCATAACTCTGTGTCTACTAGAGATAAGGGGATGTCCTTAGGATATGATATAGTCCAATTTGTCCCCCATCTAACCATACTAAAAACTTTGGGCTACGAGAAACAGGGGCCGAGTAATTAAGCTAAACGTAAACAAATAACCCCTCCATAGGAAATGCATTAGACTATACTTTGCAGGCTCGTAACTCTGTTTCTACTGGAGATACGGGGATGTCCTTTGAGTATGTTATTGTCCAATTTGTCCCCCATCTAACCATACTAAAAACATTGAGCTACGACAAACAAGGGCCGAGATATTAAGCAAAATGTTCGTCAACTTTGGTATCGTCTCACTTATTTTTATTATGTTACTTATGATTTTTGCACTAAACTTTGGAGGCTCATAACTCTTGTTCTACAAGAGATACTGGGATCTCCTTTGGATATGTTATAGTACTCTTTGCTCCCCATACAAGGATACTTTAAACTTGAGGCTACCTCAATATCGTCGTCAACTTATTTTCTGTCTCACTTATTGTTAGAAGGTTACTTTTGATTTTTGAAAAAAAACTTTGCAGGCTCGTAACTCTGTTTCTACTGGAGATACGGGGATGTCCTTTGAGTATGTTATAGACCAATTTGTCCCCCATCTAGCCATACTAAGAATTAGGGCTACGACAAACAGTAGTCGAGTAATTAAGCAAATCGTAAACAAACAAACCCCTCCATAGGAAATACAATAGACTAAATTCTGGAGGCTCGTAACTCTGGTTCTACCAGAGATACGGAGATGTAAATAATGTGACCTTGACACAAATGTTCGGATAATTATAAAAAAAAACTTCGCGGTTTCGAACCTGTGGCCTTCCGGAAGTGGGGCGGATGCGATAACCGCTACACTAAAGATATGTTATAATTTTTAATCGAAAGAACAGGGTCAAGTAATTAAGCAATACATGAACAAACAAACCCCTCCATAGAAAATGCATTAGACTATACTTTGCAGGCTCGTAACTCTGTTTCTACTGTAGATACGGCGATGTCCTTTGAGTATGTTATATTCCAATTTGTCCCCCATCTAACCATACTAAAAACATTGAGCTACGACAAACAGGGGCCGAGTAATTAAGCTAAACGTAAACAAACAACCCGTCCAAAGGAAATGCATTAGACTATGCTTTGCAGGCCCATAACTCTGTGTCTACTAGAGATACGGGGATGTCCTTAGGATATGTTATAGTCCAAATTGTCCCCCATCTAACCATACTAAAAACATTGAGCTACGACAAACAGGGGCCGAGATGTTAAGCAAAATGTTCGTCAACTTTGGTATCGTCTCACTTATTTTTATTATGTTACTTATGATTTTTGCACTAAACTTTGGAGGCTCATAACTCTTGTTCTACAAGAGATACTGGGATCTCCTTTGGATATGTTATAGTACTCTTTGCTCCCCATACAAGGATACTTTAAACTTGAGGCTACCTCAATATCGTCGTCAACTTATTTTTTGCCTCACTTATTGTTAGAAGGTTACTTTTGATTTTTGAAAATAAAGTTTGCAGGCTCGTAACTCTGGTTCTACCAGAGATACGGGGATGTAAATAATGTGACCTTGACACAAATGTTCGGATAATTATTAAGTTCTTTGCATGTTCCAAGCAAAAAAAAAACTTCGCGGTTTCGAACCTGTGGCCTTCCGGGAGTGAGGCGGATGCGATAACCGCTACACTAAAGATATGCTATTATTTTTAATCGAAAGAACAGGGTAAAGTAATTAAGCAATACGTGAACAAACAAACCCCTCCATAGAAAATGCATTAGACGATACTTTGCAGGCCCATAACTCTGTGTCTACTAGAGATACCGGGATGTCCTTAGGATATGTTATAGTCCAATTTGTCCCCCATCTAACCATAGTAAAAACATTGAGCTACGACAAACAGGGGCCGAGTAATTAAGCTAAACGTAAACAAACAACCCCTCCATAGGAAATGCATTAGACTATAATTTGCAGGCCCATAACTCTGTGTCTACTAGAGATAAGGGGATGTCCTTAGGTTATGATATAGTCCAATTTGTCCCCCATCTAACCATACTAAAAACTTTGGGCTACGAGAAACAGGGGCCGAGTAATTAAGCTAAACGTAAACAAACAACCCCTCCATAGGAAATGCATTAGACTATACTTTGCAGGCTCGTAACTCTGTTTCTACTGGAGATACGGGGATGTCCTTTGAGTATGTTATTGTCCAATTTGTCCCCCATCTAACCATACTAAAAACATTGAGCTACGACAAACAAGGGCCGAGATATTAAGCAAAATGTTCGTCAACTTTGGTATCGTCTCACTTATTTTTATTATGTTACTTATGATTTTTGCACTAAATTTTGGAGGCTCATAACTCTTGTTCTACAAGAGATACTGGGATCTCCTTTGGATATGTTATAGTACTCTTTGCTCCCCATACAAGGATACTTTAAACTTGAGGCTACCTCAATATCGTCGTCAACTTATTTTCTGTCTCACTTATTGTTAGAAGGTTACTTTTGATTTTTGAAAAAAAACTTTGCAGGCTCGTAACTCTGTTTCTACTGGAGATACGGGGATGTCCTTTGAGTATGTTATAGACCAATTTGTCCCCCATCTAGCCATACTAAGAATTAGGGCTACGACAAACAGTAGTCGAGTAATTAAGCAAATCGTAAACAAACAAACCCCTCCATAGGAAATACAATAGACTAAATTCTGGAGGCTCGTAACTCTGGTTCTACCAGAGATACGGGGATGTAAATAATGTGACCTTGACACAAATGTTCGGATAATTATAAAAAAAAACTTCGCGGTTTCGAACCTCTGGCCTTCCGGAAGTGGGGCGGATGCGATAACCGCTACACTAAAGATATGTTATAATTTTTAATCGAAAGAACAGGGTCAAGTAATTAAGCAATACATGAACAAACAAACCCCTCCATAGAAAATGCATTAGACTATACTTTGCAGGCTCGTAACTCTGTTTCTACTGTAGATACGGCGATGTCCTTTGAGTATGTTATATTCCAATTTGTCCCCCATCTAACCATACTAAAAACATTGAGCTACGACAAACAGGGGCCGAGTAATTAAGCTAAACGTAAACAAACAACCCGTCCAAAGGAAATGCATTAGACTATGCTTTGCAGGCCCATAACTCTGAGTCTACTAGAGATACGGGGATGTCCTTAGGATATGTTATAGTCCAAATTGTCCCCCATCTAACCATACTAAAAACATTGAGCTACGACAAACAGGGGCCGAGATGTTAAGCAAAATGTTCGTCAACTTTGGTATCGTCTCACTTATTTTTATTATGTTACTTATGATTTTTGCACTAAACTTTGGAGGCTCATAACTCTTGTTCTACAAGAGATACTGGGATCTCCTTTGGATATGTTATAGTACTCTTTGCTCCCCATACAAGGATACTTTAAACTTGAGGCTACCTCAATATCGTCGTCAACTTATTTTCTGTCTCACTTATTGTTAGAAGGTTACTTTTGATTTTTGAAAAAAAACTTTGCAGGCTCGTAACTCTGTTTCTACTGGAGATACGGGGATGTCCTTTGAGTATGTTATAGACCAATTTGTCCCCCATCTAGCCATACTAAGAATTAGGGCTACGACAAACAGTAGTCGAGTAATTAAGCAAATCGTAAACAAACAAACCCCTCCATAGGAAATACAATAGACTAAATTCTGGAGGCTCGTAACTCTGGTTCTACCAGAGATACGGGGATGTAAATAATGTGACCTTGACACAAATGTTCGGATAATTATAAAAAAAACTTCGCGGTTTCGAACCTGTGGCCTTCCGGAAGTGGGGCGGATGCGATAACCGCTACACTAAAGATATGTTATTATTTTTAATCGAAAGAACAGGGTCAAGTAATTAAGCAATACATGAACAAACAAACCCCTCCATAGAAAATGCATTAGACTATACTTTGCAGGCTCGTAACTCTGTTTCTACTGTAGATACGGCGATGTCCTTTGAGTATGTTATATTCCAATTTGTCCCCCATCTAACCATACTAAAAACATTGAGCTACGACAAACAGGGGCCGAGATATTAAGCAAAATGTTCGTCAACTTTGGTATCGTCTCACTTATTTTTATTATGTTACTTATGATTTTTGCACTAAACTTTGGAGGCTCATAACTCTTGTCCTACAAGAGATACTGGGATCTCCTTTGATTATGTTATAGTACTCTTTGCTCCCCATACAAGGATACTTTAAACTTGAGGCTACCTCAATATCGTCGTCAACTTATTTTTTGCCTCACTTATTGTTAGAAGGTTACTTTTGATTTTTGAAAATAAACTTTGCAGGCTCGTAACTCTGTTTCTACTGGAGATACGGGGATGTCCTTTGAGTATGTTATAGACCAATTTGTCCCTCATCTAGCCATACTAAGAATTAGGGCTACGACAAACAGTAGTCGAGTAATTAAGCTAATCGTAAACAAACAAACCCCTCCATAGGAAATACATTAGACTAAATTCTGGAGGCTCGTAACTCTGGTTCTACCAGAGATACGGGGATGTAAATAATGTGACCTTGCCACAAATGTTCAGATAATTATAAAAAAAACTTCGCGGTTTCGAACCTGTGGCCTTCCGGGAGTGAGGCGGATGCGATAACCGCTACACTAAAGATATGTTATTATTTTTAATCGAAAGAACAGGGTCAAGTAATTAAGCAATACATTAACAAACAAACCCCTCAATAGAAAATGCATTAGACCATACTTTGCAGGCCCATAACTCTGTGTCTACTAGAGATACCGTGATGTCGTTAGGATATGTTATAGTCCAATTTGTCCCCCATCTAACCATACTAAAAACATTGAGCTACGACAAACAGGGGCCGAGTAATTAAGCTAAACGTAAACAAACAACCCCTCCATAAGAAATGCATTAGACTATACTTTGCAGGCTCGTAACTCTGTTTCTACTGGAGATACGGGGATGTCCTTTTTGTATGTTTTATTCCAATTTGTCCCTCATCTAACCATACTAAAAACATTGAGCTACGACAAACAGGGGCCGAGATATTAAGCAAAATGTTCGACAACTTTGGTATCGTCTCACTTATTTTTATTATGTTACTTATGATTTTTGCACTAAACTTTGGAGGCTCATAACTCTTGTTCTACAAGAGATACTGGGATCTCCTTTGGATATGTCATAGTACTCTTTGCTCCCCATACAAGGATACTTTAAACTTGAGGCTACCTGGATATCGTCGTCAACTTATTTTTTGTCTCACTTATTGTTAGAAGGTTACTTTTGATTTTTGAAAATAAACTTTGCAGGCTCGTAACTCTGTTTCTACTGGAGATACGGGGATGTCCTTTGAGTATGTTATAGACCAATTTGTCCCCCATCTAGCCATACTAAGAATTAGGGCTACGACAAACAGTAGTCGAGTAATTAAGCTAATCGTAAACAAACAAACCCCTCCATAGGAAATACATTAGACTAAATTCTGGAGGCTCGTAACTCTGGTTCTACCAGAGATACGGGGATGTAAATAATGTGACTTTGACACAAATGTTCGGATAATTATAAAGGTCTTTGCATGTTCCAAGCAAAAAAAAAAAAAAAACTTCGCGGTCTCGAACCTGTGGCCTTCCGGGAGTGAGGCGGATGCGATAACCGCTACACTAAAGATATGTTATTACTTTTAATCGAAGGAACAGGGTCAAGTAATTAAGCAATACGTGAACAAACAAACCCCTCCGTAGAAAATGCATTAGACTATATTTTGCAGGCTCGTAACTCTGTTTCTACTGGAGATACGGGGATGTTCTTTGAGTATGTTATAGACCAATTTGTCCTCCATCTAGACATACTAAGAATTAGGGCTACGACAAACAGTAGTCGAGTAATTAAGCTAATCGTAAACAAACCTACCCCTCCATAGGAAATATATTAGACTAAATTCTGGAGGCTCGTAACTCTGGTTCTACCAGAGATACGGGGATGTAAATAATGTGACCTTGACACGAATGTTCGGATAATTATAAAGGTCTTTGCATGTTCCAAGGAAAAAAACAAAACTTCGCGGTTTCGAACCTGTGGCCTTCCGGGAGTGAGTCGGATGCGATAACCGCTACACTAAAGATATGTTATTATTTTTAATCGAAAGAACAGGGTCAAGTAATTAAGCAATACGTTAACAAACAAACCCCTCCATAGAAAATGCATTAGACTATACTTTTCAGGCCCATAACTCTGTGTCTACTAGAGATACCGGGATGTCCTTAGGATATGTTATAGTCCAATTTGTCCCCCATCTAACCATAGTAAAAACATTGAGCTACGACAAACAGGGGCCGAGTAATTAAGCTAAACGTAAACAAACAACCCCTCCATAGGAAATGCATTAGACTATAATTTGCAGGCCCATAACTCTGTGTCTACTAGAGATAAGGGGATGTCCTTAGGATATGATATAGTCCAATTTGTCCCCCATCTAACCATACTAAAAACTTTGGGCTACGAGAAACAGGGGCCGAGTAATTAAGCTAAACGTAAACAAACAACCCCTCCATAGGAAATGCATTAGACTATACTTTGCAGGCTCGTAACTCTGTTTCTACTGGAGATACGGGGATGTCCTTTGAGTATGTTATTGTCCAATTTGTCCCCCATCTAACCATACTAAAAACATTGAGCTACGACAAACAAGGGCCGAGATATTAAGCAAAATGTTCGTCAACTTTGGTATCGTCTCACTTATTTTTATTATGTTACTTATGATTTTTGCACTAAACTTTGGAGGCTCATAACTCTTGTTCTACAAGAGATACTGGGATCTCCTTTGGATATGTTATAGTACTCTTTGCTCCCCATACAAGGATACTTTAAACTTGAGGCTACCTCAATATCGTCGTCAACTTATTTTCTGTCTCACTTATTGTTAGAAGGTTACTTTTGATTTTTGAAAAAAAACTTTGCAGGCTCGTAACTCTGTTTCTACTGGAGATACGGGGATGTCCTTTGAGTATGTTTTAGACCAATTTGTCCCCCATCTAGCCATACTAAGAATTAGGGCTACGACAAACAGTAGTCGAGTAATTAAGCAAATCGTAAACAAACATACCCCTCCATAGGAAATACAATAGACTAAATTCTGGAGGCTCGTAACTCTGGTTCTACCAGAGATACGGGGATGTAAATAATGTGACCTTGACACAAATGTTCGGATAATTATAAAAAAAAACTTCGCGGTTTCGAACCTGTGGCCTTCCGGAAGTGGGGCGGATGCGACAACCGCTACACTAAAGATATGTTATTATTTTTAATCGAAAGAACAGGGTCAAGTAACTAAGCAATACATGAACAAACAAACCCCTCCATAGAAAATGCATTAGACTATACTTTGCAGGCTCGTAACTCTGTTTCTACTGTAGATACGGCGATGTCCTTTGAGTATGTTATATTCCAATTTGTCCCCCATCTAACCATACTAAAAACATTGAGCTACGACAAACAGGGGCCGAGTAATTAAGCTAAACGTAAACAAACAACCCGTCCAAAGGAAATGCATTAGACTATGCTTTGCAGGCCCATAACTCTGTGTCTACTAGAGATACGGGGATGTCCTTAGGATATGTTATAGTCCAAATTGTCCCCCATCTAACCATACTAAAAACATTGAGCTACGACAAACAGGGGCCGAGATGTTAAGCAAAATGTTCGTCAACTTTGGTATCGTCTCACTTATTTTTATTATGTTACTTATGATTTTTGCACTAAACTTTGGAGGCTCATAACTCTTGTTCTACAAGAGATACTGGGATCTCCTTTGGATATGTTATAGTACTCTTTGCTCCCCATACAAGGATACTTTAAACTTGAGGCTACCTCAATATCGTCGTCAACTTATTTTTTGCCTCACTTATTGTTAGAAGGTTACTTACTTACCAGAGATACGGGGATGTAAATAATGTGACTTTGACACAAATGTTCGGATAATTATAAAGGTCTTTGCATGTTCCAAGCAAAAAAAAAAAAACTTCGCGGTCTCGAACCTGTGGCCTTCCGGGAGTGAGGCGGATGCGATAACCGCTACACTAAAGATATGTTATTATTTTTAATCGAAGGAACAGGGTCAAGTAATTAAGCAATACGTGAACAAACAAACCCCTCCATAGAAAATGCATTAGACTATATTTTGCAGGCTCGTAACTCTGTTTCTACTGGAGATACGGGGATGTCCTTTGAGTATGTTATAGACCAATTTGTCCCCCATCTAGCCATACTAAGAATTAGGGCTACGACAAACAGTAGTCGAGTAATTAAGCTAATCGTAAACAAACAAACCCCTCCATAGGAAATACATTAGACTAAATTCTGGAGGCTCGTAACTCTGGTTCTACCAGAGATACGGGGATGTAAATAATGTGACTTTGACACAAATGTTCGGATAATTATAAAGGTCTTTGCATGTTCCAAGCAAAAAAAAAAAAAAAACTTCGCGGTCTCGAACCTGTGGCCTTCCGGGAGTGAGGCGGATGCGATAACCGCTACACTAAAGATATGTTATTATTATTAATCGAAAGAACAGGGTCAAGTAATTAAGCAATACATTAACAAACAAACCCCTCAATAGAAAATGCATTAGACCATACTTTGCAGGCCCATAACTCTGTGTCTACTAGAGATACCGGGATGTCGTTAGGATATGTTATAGTCCAATTTGTCCCCCATCTAACCATACTAAAAACATTGAGCTACGACAAACAGGGGCCGAGTAATTAAGCTAAACGTAAACAAGCAACCCCTCCATAGGAAATGCATTAGACTATACTTTGCAGGCTCGTAACTCTGTTTCTACTGGAGATACGGGGATGTCCTTTTAGTATGTTTTATTCCAATTTGTCCCCCATCTAACCATACTAAAAACATTGAGCTACGACAAACAGGGGCCGAGATATTAAGCAAAATGTTCGTCAACTTTGGTATCGTCTCACTTATTTTTATTATGTTACTTATGATTTTTGCACTAAACTTTGGAGGCTCATAACTCTTGTTCTACAAGAGATACTGGGATCTCCTTTGGATATGTCATAGTACTCTTTGCTCCCCATACAAGGATACTTTAAACTTGAGGCTACCTGAATATCGTCGTCAACTTATTTTTTGTCTCACTTATTGTTAGAAGGTTACTTTTGATTTTTGAAAATAAACTTTGCAGGCTCGTAACTCTGTTTCTACTGGAGATACGGGGATGTCCTTTGAGTATGTTATAGACCAATTTGTCCCCCATCTAGCCATACTAAGAATTAGGGCTACGACAAACAGTAGTCGAGTAATTAAGCTAATCGTAAACAAACAAACCCCTCCATAGGAAATACATTAGACTAAATTCTGGAGGCTCGTAACTCTGGTTCTACCAGAGATACGGGGATGTAAATAATGTGACTTTGACACAAATGTTCGGATAATTATAAAGGTCTTTGCATGTTCCAAGCAAAAAAAAAAAAAAAAACTTCGCGGTCTCGAACCTGTGGCCTTCCGGGAGTGAGGCGGATGCGATAACCGCTACACTAAAGATATGTTATTATTTTTAATCGAAAGAACAGGGTCAAGTAATTAAGCAATACATTAACAAACAAACCCCTCAATAGAAAATGCATTAGACCATACTTTGCAGGCCCATAACTCTGTGTCTACTAGAGATACCGGGATGTCGTTAGGATATGTTATAGTCCAATTTGTCCCCCATCTAACCATACTAAAAACATTGAGCTACGACAAACAGGGGCCGAGTAATTAAGCTAAACGTAAACAAGCAACCTCTCCATAGGAAATGCATTAGACTATACTTTGCAGGCTCGTAACTCTGTTTCTACTGGAGATACGGGGATGTCCTTTTAGTATGTTTTATTCCAATTTGTCCCCCATCTAACCATACTAAAAACATTGAGCTACGACAAACAGGGGCCGAGATATTAAGCAAAATGTTCGTCAAATTTGGTATCGTCTCACTTATTTTTATTATGTTACTTATGATTTTTGCACTAAACTTTGGAGGCTCATAACTCTTGTTCTACAAGAGATATTGGGATCTACTTTGGATATGTCATAGTACTCTTTGCTCCCCATACAAGGATACTTTAAACTTGAGGCTACCTGAATATCGTCGTCAACTTATTTTTTGTCTCACTTATTGTTAGAAGGTTACTTTTGATTTTTGAAAATAAACTTTGCAGGCTCGTAACTCTGTTTCTACTGGAGATACGGGGATGTCCTTTGAGTATGTTATAGACCAATTTGTCCCCCATCTAGCCATACTAAGAATTAGGGCTACGACAAACAGTAGTCGAGTAATTAAGCAAATCGTAAACAAACAAACCCCTCCATAGGAAATACAATAGACTAAATTTTGGAGGCTCGTAACTCTGGTTCTACCAGAGATACGGGGATGTAAATAATGTGACCTTAACACAAATGTTCGGATAATTATAAAAAAAAACTTCGCGGTTTCGAACCTGTGGCCTTCCGGAAGTGGGGCGGATGCGATAACCGCTACACTAAAGATATGTTATTATTTTTAATCGAAAGAACAGGGTCAAGTAATTAAGCAATACATGAACAAACAAACCCCTCCATAGAAAATGCATTAGACTATACTTTGCAGGCTCGTAACTCTGTTTCTACTGTAGATACGGCGATGTCCTTTGAGTATGTTATATTCCAATTTGTCCCCCATCTAACCATACTAAAAACATTGAGCTACGACAAACAGGGGCCGAGTAATTAAGCTAAACGTAAACAAACAACCCGTCCAAAGGAAATGCATTAGACTATGCTTTGCAGGCCCATAACTCTGTGTCTACTAGAGATACGGGGATGTCCTTAGGATATGTTATAGTCCAAATTGTCCCCCATCTAACCATACTAAAAACATTGAGCTACGACAAACAGGGGCCGAGATGTTAAGCAAAATGTTCGTCAACTTTGGTATCGTCTCACTTATTTTTATTATGTTACTTATGATTTTTGCACTAAACTTTGGAGGCTCATAACTCTTGTTCTACAAGAGATACTGGGATCTCCTTTGGATATGTTATAGTACTCTTTGCTCCCCATACAAGGATACTTTAAACTTGAGGCTACCTCAATATCGTCGTCAACTTATTTTTTGCCTCACTTATTGTTAGAAGGTTACTTTTGATTTTTGAAAATAAAGTTTGCAGGCTCGTAACTCTGGTTCTACCAGAGATACGGGGATGTAAATAATGTGACCTTGACACAAATGTTCGGATAATTATAAAGTTCTTTGCATGTTCCAAGCAAAAAAAAAAACTTCGCGGTTTCGAACCTGTGGCCTTCCGGGAGTGAGGCGGATGCGATAACCGCTACACTAAAGATATGCTATTATTTTTAATCGAAAGAACAGGGTCAAGTAATTAAGCAATACGTGAACAAACAAACCCCTCCATAGAAAATGCATTAGACTATACTTTGCAGGGCCATAACTCTGTGTCTACTAGAGATACCGGGATGTCCTTAGGATATGTTATAGTCCAATTTGTCCTTCATCTAACCATACTAAAAACTTTGGGCTACGACAAACAGGGGCCGAGTACTTAAGCAAAACGTAAAGAAACAAACCTCCTCCATAGGAAATGAGTTAGACTATACTTTGCAGGCTCGTAGCTCTGTTTCTACTGGAGATACGGGGATGTCCTTTGAGTATTTTATTGTCCAATTTGTCCCCCATCTAACCATACTAAAAACATTGAGCTACGACAAACAGGGGCCGAGTAATTAAGCTAAACGTAAACAAACAACCCGTCCATAGGAAATGCATTAGACTATACTTTGCAGGCCCATAACTCTGTGTCTACAAGAGATACGGGGATGTCCTTAGGATATGATATAGTTAAAATTGTCCCCCATCTAACCATACTAAAAACATTGAGCTACGACAAACAGGGGCCGAGATATTAAGCAAAATGTTCGTCAACTTTGGTATCGTCTCACTTATTTTTATTATGTTACTTATGATTTTTGCACTAAACTTTGGAGGCTAATAACTCTTGTTCTACAAGAGATACTGGGATCTCCTTTGGATATGTTATAGTACTCTTTGCTCCCCATACAAGGATACTTTAAACTTGAGGCTACCTCAATATCGTCGTCAACTTATTTTTTGTCTCACTTATTGTTAGAAGGTTACTTTTGATTTTTGAAAATAACCTTTGCAGGCTCGTAACTCTGGTTCTACCAGAGATACGGGGATGTAAATAATGTGACCTTGACACAAATGTTCGGATAATTATAAAGGTCTTTGCATGTTCCAAGCAAAAAAAAAAAACTTCGCGGTTTCGAACCTGTGGCCTTCCGGGAGTGAGGCGGATGCGATAACCGCTACACTAAAGATATGCTATTATTTTTAATCGAAAGAACAGGGTCAAGTAATTAAGCAATACGTGAACAAACAAACCCCTCCATAGAAAATGCATTAGACTATACTTTGCAGGCCCATAACTCTGTGTCTACTAGAGATACGGGGATGTCCTTGGGATATGTTATAGTCCAAATTGTCCTTCATCTAACCATACTAAAAACTTTGGGCTACGACAAACAGGGGCCGAGTACTTAAGCAAAACGTAAAGAAACAAACCCCCTCCATAGGAAATGAGTTAGACTATATTTTGCAGGCTCGTAACTCTGTTTCCACTGGAGATACGGGGATGTCCTTTGAGTATTTTATCATGGATTTATAATAGAAGCTTACGCTTCCTGGATATTCCACTGTAGCCTTCAGTAAGGCATTTTGATTTTAAACACATTTATGTCATAAAATTCACGCGGATGGGGACTGGGGGGCTGATGACGTAGAAATTGAGGCAAACTTTTTTCTCTCGGCGCGCGTGCGCGCGCGCTTTTCTAAAAATTGTTTCGAGCGCGCTATTAAAAATTAAAACTTAAGCGCGTGAAAAACTTCCACCCCCTCTGAATTTGCCTCAAATTCTACGTCACAAACGCGCGTGCCAGGCTCCTACTAGCTCGCGCCATTTCAGACGAGGAATAAATGTTGTGCCCGTTTTAAGGCGAGTGGAATATCCAGGAAGCGTAAGCTTCTATTATAAATCCATGGTGTTATAGTACAATTTGTCCCCCATCTAACCATACTAAAAACATTGAGCTACGACAAACAGGGGCCGAGCAATTAAGCTAAACGTAAACAAACAACCCGTCCATAGGAAATGCAGTAGACTATATTTTGCAGGCCCATAACTCTGTGTCTACTAGAGATACGGGGATGTCCTTAGGAAATGTTATAGTCCAAATTGTCCCCCATCTAACCATACAAAAAAAAATTGAGCTACGACAAACAAGGGCCGAGATATTAAGCAAAATGTTCGTCAACTTTGTTATCGTCTCACTTATTTTTATTATGTTACTTATGATTTTTGCACTAAACTTTGGAGGCTCATAACTCGCTCCCCATACAAGGATACTTTAAACTTGAGGCTACCTCAATATCGTCGTCAACTTATTTTTTGTCTCACTTATTGTTAGAAGGTTACTTTTGATTTTTGAAAATAAACTTTGCAGGCTCGTAACTCTGGTTCTACCAGAGATACGGGGATGTAAATAATGTGACCTTGACACAAATGTTCGGATAATTATAAAGGTCTTTGCATGTTCCAAGCAAAAGAAAAAACTTCGCGGTTTCGAACCTGTGGCCTTCCGGGAGTGAGGCGGATGCGATAACCGCTACACTAAAGATATGTTATTATTTTTAATCGAAAGAACAGGGTCAAGTAATTAAGCAATACGTGAACAAACAAACCCCTCCATAGAAAATGCATTAGACTATACTTTGCAGGCTCGTAACTCTGTTTCTACTGTAGATAAGGCGATGTCCTTTGAGTATGTTATATTCCAATTTGTCCCCCATCTAACCATACTAAAAACATTGAGCTACGACAAACAGGGGCCGAGTAATTAAGCTAAACGTAAACAAACAACCCGTCCAAAGGAAATGCATTAGACTATGCTTTGCAGGCCCATAACTCTGTGTCTACTAGAGATACGGGGATGTCCTTAGGATATGTTATAGTCCAAATTGTCCTTCATCTAACCATACTAAAAACTTTGGGCTACGACAAACAGGGGCCGAGTACTTAAGCAAAACGTAACGACACAAACCCCCTCCATAGGAAATGCATTAGACTATACTTTGCAGGCTCGTAACTCTGTTTCTACTGGAGATACGGGGATGTCCTATGAGTATGTTATAGTCCAATTTGTCCCCCATCTAACCATACTAAAAATAATGAGCTACGACAAACAGGGGCCGAGTAACTAAGCTAAACGTAAACAAACAACCCGTCCATAGGAAATGCATTAGACTATATTTTGCAGGCCCATAACTCTGTGTCTACTAGAGATACGGGGATGTCCTTAGGAAATGTTATAGTCCAAATTGTCCCCCATCTAACCATACTAAAAACATTGAGCTACGACAAACAAGGGCCGAGATATTAAGCAAAATGTTCGTCAACTTTGGTATCGTCTCACTTATTTTTATTATGTTACTTATGATTTTTGCACTAAACTTTGGAGGCTCATAACTCTTGTTCTACAAGAGATACTGGGATCTCCTTTGGATATGTTATAGTACTCTTTGCTCCCCATACAAGGATACTTTAAACTTGAGGCTACCTCAATATCGTCGTCAACTTATTTTTTGTCTCACTTATTGTTAGAAGGTTACTTTTGATTTTTGAAAATAAACTTTGCAGGCTCGTAACTCTGGTTCTACCAGAGATACGGGGATGTAAATAATGTGACCTTGACACAAATGTTCGGATAATTATAAAGGTCTTTGCATGTTCCAAGCAAAAAAAAAAACTTCGCGGTTTCGAACCTGTGGCCTTCCGGGAGTGAGGCGGGTGCGATAACCGCTACACTAAAGATATGTTATTATTTTTAATGGAAAGAACAGGGTCAAGTAATTAAGCACTACGTGAACAAACAAACCCCTCCATAGAAAATGCATTAGACTATACTTTGCAGGCTCGTAACTCTGTTTCTACTGTAGATAAGGCGATGTCCTTTGAGTATGTTATATTCCAATTTGTCCCCCATCTAGCCAAACTAAAAACATTGAGCTAAGACAAACAGGGGCCGAGTAATTAAGCTAAACGTAAACAAACAACCCGTCCAAAGGAAATGCATTAGACTATGCTTTGCAGGCCCATAACTCTGTGTCTACTAGAGATACGGGGATGTCCTTAGGATTTGTTACAGTCCAAATTGTCCTTCATCTAACCATACTAAAAACTTTGGGCTACGACAAACAGGGGCCGAGTACTTAAGCAAAACGTAACGAAACAAACCCCCTCCATAGGAAATGCATTAGACTATACTTTGCAGGCTCGTAACTCTGTTTCTACTGGAGATACGGGGATGTCCTATGAGTATGTTATAGTCCAATTTGTCCACCATCTAACCATACTAAAAATAATGAGCTACGACAAACAGGGGCCAAGTAATTAAGCTAAACGTAAACAAACAACCCGTCCATAGGAAATGCATTAGACTATATTTTGCAGGCCCATAACTCTGTGTCTACTAGAGATACGGGGATGTCCTTAGGAAATGTTATAGTCCAAATTGTCCCCCATCTAACCATACTAAAAACATTGAGCTACGACAAACAGGGGCCGAGTACTTAAGCAAAACGTAACGAAACAAACCCCCTCCATAGGAAATGCTTTAGACTATATTTTGCAGGCTCGTAACTCTGTTTCTACTGGAGATACGGGGATGTCCTATGAGAATGTTATAGTCCAATTTGTCCCCCATCTAACCATACTAAAAATAATGAGCTACGACAAACAGGGGCCGAGTAATTAAGCTAAACGTAAACAAACAACCCGTCCATAGGAAATGCATTAGACTATATTTTGCAGGCCCATAACTCTGTGTCTACTAGAGATACGGGGATGTCCTTAGGAAATGTTATAGTCCATATTGTCCCCCATCTAACCATACTAAAAACATTGAGCTACGACAAACAGGGGCCGAGTAATTAAGCTAAACGTAAACAAACAACCCGTCCATAGGAAATGCATTAGACTATATTTTGCAGGCCCATAACTCTGTGTCTACTAGAGATACGGGGATGTCCTTAGGAAATGTTATAGTCCATATTGTCCCCCATCTAACCATACTAAAAACATTGAGCTACGACAAACAAGGGCCGAGATATTAAGCAAAATGTTCGTCAACTTTGGTATCGTCTCACTTATTTTTATTATGTTACTTATGATTTTTGCACTAAACTTTGGAGGCTCATAACTCTTGTTCTACAAGAGATACTGGGATCTCCTTTGGATAAGTTATAGTACTCTTTGCTCCCCATACAAGGATATTTTAAACTTGAGGCTACCTCAATATCGTCGTCAACTTATTTTTTGTCTCACTTATTGTTAGAAGGTTACTTTTGATTTTTGAAAATAAACTTTGCAGGCTCGTAACTCTGGTTCTACCAGAGATACGGGGATGTAAATAATGTGACCTTGACACAAATGTTCGGATAATTATAAAGGTCTTTGCATGTTCCAAGCAAAAGAAAAAACTTCGCAGTTTCGAACCTGTGGCCTTCCGGGAGTGAGGCGGATGCGATAACCGCTACACTAAAGATATGTTATTATTTTTAATCGAAAGAACAGGGTCAAGTAATTAAGCAATACGTGAACAAACAAACCCCTCCATAGAAAATGCATTAGACTATACTTTGCAGGCTCGTAACTCTGTTTCTACTGTAGATAAGGCGATGTCCTTTGAGTATGTTATATTCCAATTTGTCGTCCATCTAACCATACTAAAAACATTGAGCTACGACAAACTGGGGCCGAGTAATTAAGCTAAACTTAAACAAACAACCCGTCCAAAGGAAATGCATTAGACTATGCTTTGCAGGCCCATAACTCTGTGTCTACTAGAGATACGGGGATGTCCTTAGGATATGTTATAGTCCAAATTGTCCTTCATCTAACCATACTAAAAACTTTGGGCTACGACAAACAGGGGCCGAGTACTTAAGCAAAACGTAACGAAACTAACCCCCTCCATAGGAAATGCATTAGACTATACTTTGCAGGCTCGTAACTCTGTTTCTACTGGAGATACGGGGATGTCCTTAGGAAATGTTATAGTCCATATTGTCCCCCATCTAACCATACTAAAAACATTGAGCTACGACAAACAGGGGCCGAGTAATTAAGCTAAACGTAAACAAACAACCCGTCCATAGGAAATGCATTAGACTATATTTTGCAGGCTGATAACTCTGTGTCTACTAGAGATACGGGGATGTCCTTAGGAAATGTTATAGTCCATATTGTCCCCCATCTAACCATACTAAAAACATTGAGCTACGACAAACAAGGGCCGAGATATTAAGCAAAATGTTCGTCAACTTTGGTATCGTCTCACTTATTTTTATTATGTTACTTATGATTTTTGCACTAAACTTTGGAGGCTCATAACTCTTGTTCTACAAGAGATACTGGGATCTCCTTTGGATAAGTTATAGTACTCTTTGCTCCCCATACAAGGATATTTTAAACTTGAGGCTACCTCAATATCGTCGTCAACTTATTTTTTGTCTCACTTATTGTTAGAAGGTTACTTTTGATTTTTGAAAATAAACTTTGCAGGCTCGTAACTCTGGTTCTACCAGAGATACGGGGATGTAAATAATGTGACCTTGACACAAATGTTCGGATAATTATAAAGGTCTTTGCATGTTCCAAGCAAAAGAAAAAACTTCGCAGTTTCGAACCTGTTGCCTTCCGGGAGTGAGGCGGATGCGATAACCGCTACACTAAAGATATGTTATTATTTTTAATCGAAAGAACAGGGTCAAGTAATTAAGCAATACGTGAACAAACAAACCCCTCCATAGAAAATGCATTAGACTATACTTTGCAGGCTCGTAACTCTGTTTCTACTGTAGATAAGGCGATGTCCTTTGAGTATGTTATATTCCAATTTGTCGTCCATCTAACCATACTAAAAACATTGAGCTACGACAAACAGGGGCCGAGTAATTAAGCTAAACTTAAACAAACAACCCGTCCAAAGGAAATGCATTAGACTATGCTTTGCAGGCCCATAACTCTGTGTCTACTAGAGATACGGGGATGTCCTTAGGATATGTTATAGTCCAAATTGTCCTTCATCTAACCATACTAAAAACTTTGGGCTACGACAAACAGGGGCCGAGTACTTAAGCAAAACGTAACGAAACAAACCCCCTCCATAGGAAATGCATTAGACTATACTTTGCAGGCTCGTAACTCTGTTTCTACTGGAGATACGGGGATGTCCTATGAGTATGTTATAGTCCAATTTGTCCCCCATCTAACCATACTAAAAATAATGAGCTACGACAAACAGGGGCCGAGTAACTAAGCTAAACGTAAACAAACAACCCGTCCATAGGAAATGCATTAGACTATATTTTGCAGGCCCATAACTCTGTGTCTACTAGAGATACGGGGATGTCCTTAGGAAATGTTATAGTCCAAATTGTCCCCCATCTAACCATACTAAAAACATTGAGCTACGACAAACAAGGGCCGAGATATTAAGCAAAATGTTCGTCAACTTTGGTATCGTCTCACTTATTTTTATTATGTTACTTATGATTTTTGCACTAAACTTTGGAGGCTCATAACTCTTGTTCTACAAGAGATACTGGGATCTCCTTTGGATATGTTATAGTACTCTTTGCTCCCCATACAAGGATACTTTAAACTTGAGGCTACCTCAATATCGTCGTCAACTTATTTTTTGTCTCACTTATTGTTAGAAGGTTACTTTTGATTTTTGAAAATAAACTTTGCAGGCTCGTAACTCTGGTTCTACCAGAGATACGGGGATGTAAATAATGTGACCTTGACACAAATGTTCGGATAATTATAAAGGTCTTTGCATGTTCCAAGCAAAAAAAAAAACTTCGCGGATTCGAACCTGTGGCCTTCCGGGAGTGAGGCGGGTGCGATAACCGCTACACTAAAGATATGTTATTATTTTTAATGGAAAGAACAGGGTCAAGTAATTAAGCACTACGTGAACAAACAAACCCCTCCATAGAAAATGCATTAGACTATACTTTGCAGGCTCGTAACTCTGTTTCTACTGTAGATAAGGCGATGTCCTTTGAGTATGTTATATTCCAATTTGTCCCCCATCTAGCCAAACTAAAAACATTGAGCTAAGACAAACAGGGGCCGAGTAATTAAGCTAAACGTAAACAAACAACCCGTCCAAAGGAAATGCATTAGACTATGCTTTGCAGGCCCATAACTCTGTGTCTACTAGAGATACGGGGATGTCCTTAGGATTTGTTACAGTCCAAATTGTCCTTCATCTAACCATACTAAAAACTTTGGGCTACGACAAACAGGGGCCGAGTACTTAAGCAAAACGTAACGAAACAAACCCCCTCCATAGGAAATGCATTAGACTATACTTTGCAGGCTCGTAACTCTGTTTCTACTGGAGATACGGGGATGTCCTATGAGTATGTTATAGTCCAATTTGTCCACCATCTAACCATACTAAAAATAATGAGCTACGACAAACAGGGGCCGAGTAATTAAGCTAAACGTAAACAAACAACCCGTCCATAGGAAATGCATTAGACTATATTTTGCAGGCCCATAACTCTGTGTCTACTAGAGATACGGGGATGTCCTTAGGAAATGTTATAGTCCAAATTGTCCCCCATCTAACCATACTAAAAACATTGAGCTACGATAAACAGGGGCCGAGTACTTAAGCAAAACGTAACGAAACAAACCCCCTCCATAGGAAATGCTTTAGACTATATTTTGCAGGCTCGTAACTCTGTTTCTACTGGAGATACGGGGATGTCCTATGAGAATGTTATAGTCCAATTTGTCCCCCATCTAACCATACTAAAAATAATGAGCTACGACAAACAGGGGCCGAGTAATTAAGCTAAACGTAAACAAACAACCCGTCCATAGGAAATGCATTAGACTATATTTTGCAGGCCCATAACTCTGTGTCTACTAGAGATACGGGGATGTCCTTAGGAAATGTTATAGTCCATATTGTCCCCCATCTAACCATACTAAAAACATTGAGCTACGACAAACAGGGGCCGAGTAATTAAGCTAAACGTAAACAAACAACCCGTCCGTAGGAAATGCATTAGACTATATTTTGCAGGCCCATAACTCTGTGTCTACTAGAGATACGGGGATGTCCTTAGGAAATGTTATAGTCCATATTGTCCCCCATCTAACCATACTAAAAACATTGAGCTACGACAAACAAGGGCCGAGATATTAAGCAAAATGTTCGTCAACTTTGGTATCGTCTCACTTATTTTTATTATGTTACTTATGATTTTTGCACTAAACTTTGGAGGCTCATAACTCTTGTTCTACAAGAGATACTGGGATCTCCTTTGGATAAGTTATAGTACTCTTTGCTCCCCATACAAGGATATTTTAAACTTGAGGCTACCTCAATATCGTCGTCAACTTATTTTTTGTCTCACTTATTGTTAGAAGGTTACTTTTGATTTTTGAAAATAAACTTTGCAGGCTCGTAACTCTGGTTCTACCAGAGATACGGGGATGTAAATAATGTGACCTTGACACAAATGTTCGGATAATTATAAAGGTCTTTGCATGTTCCAAGCAAAAGAAAAAACTTCGCAGTTTCGAACCTGTGGCCTTCCGGGAGTGAGGCGGATGCGATAACCGCTACACTAAAGATATGTTATTATTTTTAATCGAAAGAACAGGGTCAAGTAATTAAGCAATACGTGAACAAACAAACCCCTCCATAGAAAATGCATTAGACTATACTTTGCAGGCTCGTAACTCTGTTTCTACTGTAGATAAGGCGATGTCCTTTGAGTATGTTATATTCCAATTTGTCGTCCATCTAACCATACTAAAAACATTGAGCTACGACAAACAGGGGCCGAGTAATTAAGCTAAACTTAAACAAACAACCCGTCCAAAGGAAATGCATTAGACTATGCTTTGCAGGCCCATAACTCTGTGTCTACTAGAGATACGGGGATGTCCTTAGGATATGTTATAGTCCAAATTGTCCTTCATCTAACCATACTAAAAACTTTGGGCTACGACAAACAGGGGCCGAGTACTTAAGCAAAACGTAACGAAACTAACCCCCTCCATAGGAAATGCATTAGACTATACTTTGCAGGCTCGTAACTCTGTTTCTACTGGAGATACGGGGATGTCCTTAGGAAATGTTATAGTCCATATTGTCCCCCATCTAACCATACTAAAAACATTGAGCTACGACAAACAGGGGCCGAGTAATTAAGCTAAACGTAAACAAACAACCCGTCCATAGGAAATGCATTAGACTATATTTTGCAGGCTGATAACTCTGTGTCTACTAGAGATACGGGGATGTCCTTAGGAAATGTTATAGTCCATATTGTCCCCCATCTAACCATACTAAAAACATTGAGCTACGACAAACAAGGGCCGAGATATTAAGCAAAATGTTCGTCAACTTTGGTATCGTCTCACTTATTTTTATTATGTTACTTATGATTTTTGCATTAAACTTTGGAGGCTCATAACTCTTGTTCTACAAGAGATACTGGGATCTCCTTTGGATAAGTTATAGTACTCTTTGCTCCCCATACAAGGATATTTTAAACTTGAGGCTACCTCAATATCGTCGTCAACTTATTTTTTGTCTCACTTATTGTTAGAAGGTTACTTTTGATTTTTGAAAATAAACTTTGCAGGCTCGTAACTCTGGTTCTACCAGAGATACGGGGATGTAAATAATGTGACCTTGACACAAATGTTCGGATAATTATAAAGGTCTTTGCATGTTCCAAGCAAAAGAAAAAACTTCGCAGTTTCGAACCTGTTGCCCTCCGGGAGTGAGGCGGATGCGATAACCGCTACACTAAAGATATGTTATTATTTTTAATCGAAAGAACAGGGTCAAGTAATTAAGCAATACGTGAAAAAACAAACCCCTCCATAGAAAATGCATTAGACTATACTTTGCAGGCTCGTAACTCTGTTTCTACTGTAGATAAGGCGATGTCCTTTGAGTATGTTATATTCCAATTTGTCGTCCATCTACCCATACTAAAAACATTGAGCTACGACAAACAGGGGCCGAGTAATTAAGCTAAACTTAAACAAACAACCCGTCCAAAGGAAATGCATTAGACTATGCTTTGCAGGCCCATAACTCTGTGTCTACTAGAGATACGGGGATGTCCTTAGGATATGTTATAGTCCAAATTGTCCTTCATCTAACCATACTAAAAACTTTGGGCTACGACAAACAGGGGCCGAGTACTTAAGCAAAACGTAACGAAACAAACCCCCTCCATAGGAAATGCATTAGACTATACTTTGCAGGCTCGTAACTCTGTTTCTACTGGAGATACGGGGATGTCCTATGAGAATGTTATAGTCCAATTTGTCCCCCATCTAACCATACTAAAAATAATGAGCTACGACAAACAGGGGCCGAGTAATTAAGCTAAACGTAAACAAACAACCCGTCCATAGGAAATGCATTAGACTATATTTTGCAGGCCCATAACTCTGTGTCTACTAGAGATACGGGGATGTCCTTAGGAAATGTTATAGTCCATATTGTCCCCCATCTAACCATACTAAAAACATTGAGCTACGACAAACAGGGGCCGAGTAATTAAGCTAAACGTAAACAAACAACCCGTCCATAGGAAATGCATTAGACTATATTTTACAGGCCCATAACTCCTAGAGATACGGGGATGTCCTTAGGAAATGTTATAGTCCAAATTGTCCCCCATCTAACCATACTAAAAACATTGAGCTACGACAAACAAGGGCCGAGATATTAAGCAAAATGTTTGTCAACTTTGGTATCGTCTCACTTATTTTTATTATGTTACCTATGATTTTTGCACTAAACTTTGGAGGCTCATAACTCGCTCCCCATACAAGGATACTTTAAACTTGAGGCTACCTCAATATCGTCGTCAACTTATTTTTTGTCTCACTTATTGTTAGAAGGTTACTTTTGATTTTTGAAAATAAACTTTGCAGGCTCGTAACTCTGGTTCTACCAGAGATACGGGGATGTAAATAATGTGACCTTGACACAAATGTTCGGATAATTATAAAGGTCTTTGCATGTTCCAAGCAAAAGAAAAAACTTCGCGGTTTCGAACCTGTGGCCTTCCGGGAGTGAGGCGGATGCGATAACCGCTACACTAAAGATATGTTATTATTTTTAATCGAAAGAACAGGGTCAAGTAATTAAGCAATACGTGAACAAACAAACCCCTCCATAGAAAATGCATTAGACTATACTTTGCAGGCTCGTAACTCTGTTTCTACTGTAGATAAGGCGATGTCCTTTGAGTATGTTATATTCCAATTTGTCGTCCATCTAACCATACTAAAAACATTGAGCTACGACAAACAGGGGCCGAGTAATTAAGCTAAACTTAAACAAACAACCCGTCCAAAGGAAATGCATTAGACTATGCTTTGCAGGCCCATAACTCTGTGTCTACTAGAGATACGGGGATGTCCTTAGGATATGTTATAGTCCAAATTGTCCTTCATCTAACCATACTAAAAACTTTGGGCTACGACAAACAGGGGCCGAGTACTTAAGCAAAACGTAACGAAACTAACCCCCTCCATAGGAAATGCATTAGACTATACTTTGCAGGCTCGTAACTCTGTTTCTACTGGAGATACGGGGATGTCCTTAGGAAATGTTATAGTCCATATTGTCCCCCATCTAACCATACTAAAAACATTGAGCTACGACAAACAGGGGCCGAGTAATTAAGCTAAACGTAAACAAACAACCCGTCCATAGGAAATGCATTAGACTATATTTTGCAGGCTGATAACTCTGTGTCTACTAGAGATACGGGGATGTCCTTAGGAAATGTTATAGTCCATATTGTCCCCCATCTAACCATACTAAAAACATTGAGCTACGACAAACAAGGGCCGAGATATTAAGCAAAATGTTCGTCAACTTTGGTATCGTCTCACTTATTTTTATTATGTTACTTATGATTTTTGCATTAAACTTTGGAGGCTCATAACTCTTGTTCTACAAGAGATACTGGGATCTCCTTTGGATAAGTTATAGTACTCTTTGCTCCCCATACAAGGATATTTTAAACTTGAGGCTACCTCAATATCGTCGTCAACTTATTTTTTGTCTCACTTATTGTTAGAAGGTTACTTTTGATTTTTGAAAATAAACTTTGCAGGCTCGTAACTCTGGTTCTACCAGAGATACGGGGATGTAAATAATGTGACCTTGACACAAATGTTCGGATAATTATAAAGGTCTTTGCATGTTCCAAGCAAAAGAAAAAACTTCGCAGTTTCGAACCTGTTGCCCTCCGGGAGTGAGGCGGATGCGATAACCGCTACACTAAAGATATGTTATTATTTTTAATCGAAAGAACAGGGTCAAGTAATTAAGCAATACGTGAACAAACAAACCCCTCCATAGAAAATGCATTAGACTATACTTTGCAGGCTCGTAACTCTGTTTCTACTGTAGATAAGGCGATGTCCTTTGAGTATGTTATATTCCAATTTGTCGTCCATCTACCCATACTAAAAACATTGAGCTACGACAAACAGGGGCCGAGTAATTAAGCTAAACTTAAACAAACAACCCGTCCAAAGGAAATGCATTAGACTATGCTTTGCAGGCCCATAACTCTGTGTCTACTAGAGATACGGGGATGTCCTTAGGATATGTTATAGTCCAAATTGTCCTTCATCTAACCATACTAAAAACTTTGGGCTACGACAAACAGGGGCCGAGTACTTAAGCAAAACGTAACGAAACAAACCCCCTCCATAGGAAATGCATTAGACTATACTTTGCAGGCTCGTAACTCTGTTTCTACTGGAGATACGGGGATGTCCTATGAGAATGTTATAGTCCAATTTGTCCCCCATCTAACCATACTAAAAATAATGAGCTACGACAAACAGGGGCCGAGTAATTAAGCTAAACGTAAACAAACAACCCGTCCATAGGAAATGCATTAGACTATATTTTGCAGGCCCATAACTCTGTGTCTACTAGAGATACGGGGATGTCCTTAGGAAATGTTATAGTCCATATTGTCCCCCATCTAACCATACTAAAAACATTGAGCTACGACAAACAGGGGCCGAGTAATTAAGCTAAACGTAAACAAACAACCCGTCCATAGGAAATGCATTAGACTATATTTTACAGGCCCATAACTCCTAGAGATACGGGGATGTCCTTAGGAAATGTTATAGTCCAAATTGTCCCCCATCTAACCATACTAAAAACATTGAGCTACGACAAACAAGGGCCGAGATATTAAGCAAAATGTTTGTCAACTTTGGTATCGTCTCACTTATTTTTATTATGTTACCTATGATTTTTGCACTAAACTTTGGAGGCTCATAACTCGCTCCCCATACAAGGATACTTTAAACTTGAGGCTACCTCAATATCGTCGTCAACTTATTTTTTGTCTCACTTATTGTTAGAAGGTTACTTTTGATTTTTGAAAATAAACTTTGCAGGCTCGTAACTCTGGTTCTACCAGAGATACGGGGATGTAAATAATGTGACCTTGACACAAATGTTCGGATAATTATAAAGGTCTTTGCATGTTCCAAGCAAAAGAAAAAACTTCGCGGTTTCGAACCTGTGGCCTTCCGGGAGTGAGGCGGATGCGATAACCGCTACACTAAAGATATGTTATTATTTTTAATCGAAAGAACAGGGTCAAGTAATTAAGCAATACGTGAACAAACAAACCCCTCCATAGAAAATGCATTAGACTATACTTTGCAGGCTCGTAACTCTGTTTCTACTGTAGATAAGGCGATGTCCTTTGAGTATGTTATATTCCAATTTGTCGTCCATCTAACCATACTAAAAACATTGAGCTACGACAAACAGGGGCCGAGTAATTAAGCTAAACTTAAACAAACAACCCGTCCAAAGGAAATGCATTAGACTATGCTTTGCAGGCCCATAACTCTGTGTCTACTAGAGATACGGGGATGTCCTTAGGATATGTTATAGTCCAAATTGTCCTTCATCTAACCATACTAAAAACTTTGGGCTACGACAAACAGGGGCCGAGTACTTAAGCAAAACGTAACGAAACTAACCCCCTCCATAGGAAATGCATTAGACTATACTTTGCAGGCTCGTAACTCTGTTTCTACTGGAGATACGGGGATGTCCTTAGGAAATGTTATAGTCCATATTGTCCCCCATCTAACCATACTAAAAACATTGAGCTACGACAAACAGGGGCCGAGTAATTAAGCTAAACGTAAACAAACAACCCGTCCATAGGAAATGCATTAGACTATATTTTGCAGGCTGATAACTCTGTGTCTACTAGAGATACGGGGATGTCCTTAGGAAATGTTATAGTCCATATTGTCCCCCATCTAACCATACTAAAAACATTGAGCTACGACAAACAAGGGCCGAGATATTAAGCAAAATGTTCGTCAACTTTGGTATCGTCTCACTTATTTTTATTATGTTACTTATGATTTTTGCATTAAACTTTGGAGGCTCATAACTCTTGTTCTACAAGAGATACTGGGATCTCCTTTGGATAAGTTATAGTACTCTTTGCTCCCCATACAAGGATATTTTAAACTTGAGGCTACCTCAATATCGTCGTCAACTTATTTTTTGTCTCACTTATTGTTAGAAGGTTACTTTTGATTTTTGAAAATAAACTTTGCAGGCTCGTAACTCTGGTTCTACCAGAGATACGGGGATGTAAATAATGTGACCTTGACACAAATGTTCGGATAATTATAAAGGTCTTTGCATGTTCCAAGCAAAAGAAAAAACTTCGCAGTTTCGAACCTGTTGCCCTCCGGGAGTGAGGCGGATGCGATAACCGCTACACTAAAGATATGTTATTATTTTTAATCGAAAGAACAGGGTCAAGTAATTAAGCAATACGTGAACAAACAAACCCCTCCATAGAAAATGCATTAGACTATACTTTGCAGGCTCGTAACTCTGTTTCTACTGTAGATAAGGCGATGTCCTTTGAGTATGTTATATTCCAATTTGTCGTCCATCTACCCATACTAAAAACATTGAGCTACGACAAACAGGGGCCGAGTAATTAAGCTAAACTTAAACAAACAACCCGTCCAAAGGAAATGCATTAGACTATGCTTTGCAGGCCCATAACTCTGTGTCTACTAGAGATACGGGGATGTCCTTAGGATATGTTATAGTCCAAATTGTCCTTCATCTAACCATACTAAAAACTTTGGGCTACGACAAACAGGGGCCGAGTACTTAAGCAAAACGTAACGAAACAAACCCCCTCCATAGGAAATGCATTAGACTATACTTTGCAGGCTCGTAACTCTGTTTCTACTGGAGATACGGGGATGTCCTATGAGAATGTTATAGTCCAATTTGTCCCCCATCTAACCATACTAAAAATAATGAGCTACGACAAACAGGGGCCGAGTAATTAAGCTAAACGTAAACAAACAACCCGTCCATAGGAAATGCATTAGACTATATTTTGCAGGCCCATAACTCTGTGTCTACTAGAGATACGGGGATGTCCTTAGGAAATGTTATAGTCCATATTGTCCCCCATCTAACCATACTAAAAACATTGAGCTACGACAAACAGGGGCCGAGTAATTAAGCTAAACGTAAACAAACAACCCGTCCATAGGAAATGCATTAGACTATATTTTACAGGCCCATAACTCCTAGAGATACGGGGATGTCCTTAGGAAATGTTATAGTCCAAATTGTCCCCCATCTAACCATACTAAAAACATTGAGCTACGACAAACAAGGGCCGAGATATTAAGCAAAATGTTTGTCAACTTTGGTATCGTCTCACTTATTTTTATTATGTTACCTATGATTTTTGCACTAAACTTTGGAGGCTCATAACTCGCTCCCCATACAAGGATACTTTAAACTTGAGGCTACCTCAATATCGTCGTCAACTTATTTTTTGTCTCACTTATTGTTAGAAGGTTACTTTTGATTTTTGAAAATAAACTTTGCAGGCTCGTAACTCTGGTTCTACCAGAGATACGGGGATGTAAATAATGTGACCTTGACACAAATGTTCGGATAATTATAAAGGTCTTTGCATGTTCCAAGCAAAAGAAAAAACTTCGCGGTTTCGAACCTGTGGCCTTCCGGGAGTGAGGCGGATGCGATAACCGCTACACTAAAGATATGTTATTATTTTTAATCGAAAGAACAGGGTCAAGTAATTAAGCAATACGTGAACAAACAAACCCCTCCATAGAAAATGCATTAGACTATACTTTGCAGGCTCGTAACTCTGTTTCTACTGTAGATAAGGCGATGTCCTTTGAGTATGTTATATTCCAATTTGTCCCCCATCTAACCATACTAAAAACATTGAGCTACGACAAACAGGGGCCGAGTAATTAAGCTAAACGTAAACAAACAACCCGTCCAAAGGAAATGCATTAGACTATGCTTTGCAGGCCCATAACTCTGTGTCTACTAGAGATACGGGGATGTCCTTAGGATATGTTATAGTCCAAATTGTCCTTCATCTAACCATACTAAAAACTTTGGGCTACGACAAACAGGGGCCGAGTACTTAAGCAAAAGGTAACGAAACAAACCCCCTCCATAGGAAATGCATTAGACTATACTTTGCAGGCTCGTAACTCTGTTTCTACTGGAGATACGGGGATGTCCTATGAGAATGTTATAGTCCAATTTGTCCCCCATCTAACCATACTAAAAATAATGAGCTACGACAAACAGGGGCCGAGTAATTAAGCTAAACGTAAACAAACAACCCGTCCATAGGAAATGCATTAGACTATATTTTGCAGGCCCATAACTCTGTGTCTACTAGAGATACGGGGATGTCCTTAGGAAATGTTATAGTCCATATTGTCCCCCATCTAACCATACTAAAAACATTGAGCTACGACAAACAAGGGCCGAGATATTAAGCAAAATGTTCGTCAACTTTGGTATCGTCTCACTTATTTTTATTATGTTACTTATGATTTTTGCACTAAACTTTGGAGGCTCATAACTCTTGTTCTACAAGAGATACTGGGATCTCCTTTGGATAAGTTATAGTACTCTTTGCTCCCCATACAAGGATATTTTAAACTTGAGGCTACCTCAATATCGTCGTCAACTTATTTTTTGTCTCACTTATTGTTAGAAGGTTACTTTTGATTTTTGAAAATAAACTTTGCAGGCTCGTAACTCTGGTTCTACCAGAGATACGGGGATGTAAATAATGTGACCTTGACACAAATGTTCGGATAATTATAAAGGTCTTTGCATGTTCCAAGCAAAAGAAAAAACTTCGCAGTTTCGAACCTGTGGCCTTCCGGGAGTGAGGCGGATGCGATAACCGCTACACTAAAGATATGTTATTATTTTTAATCGAAAGAACAGGGTCAAGTAATTAAGCAATACATGAACAAACAAACCCCTCCATAGAAAATATCCTAAGGACATCCCCGTATCTCTAGTAGACACAGAGTTATGGGCCTGCAAAGCATAGTCTAATGCATTTCCTTTGGACGGGTTGTTTGTTTACGTTTAGCTTAATTACTCGGCCCCTGTTTGTCGTGGCTCAATGTTTTTAGTATGGTTAGATGGGGGACAAATTGGAATATAACATACTCAAAGGACATCGCCTTATCTACAGTAGAAACAGAGTTACGAGCCTGCAAAGTATAGTCTAATGCATTTTCTATGGAGGGGTTTGTTTGTTCACGTATTGCTTAATTACTTGACCCTGTTCTTTCGATTAAAAATAATAACATATCTTTAGTGTAGCGGTTATCGCATCCGCCTCACTCCCGGAAGGCCACAGGTTCGAAACTGCGAAGTTTTTTCTTTTGCTTGGAACATGCAAAGACCTTTATAATTATCCGAACATTTGTGTCAAGGTCACATTATTTACATCCCCGTATCTCTGGTAGAACCAGAGTTACGAGCCTGCAAAGTTTATTTTCAAAAATCAAAAGTAACCTTCTAACAATAAGTGAGACAAAAAATAAGTTGACGACGATATTGAGGTAGCCTCAAGTTTAAAATATCCTTGTATGGGGAGCAAAGAGTACTATAACTTATCCAAAGGAGATCCCAGTATCTCTTGTAGAACAAGAGTTATGAGCCTCCAAAGTTTAGTGCAAAAATCATAAGTAACATAATAAAAATAAGTGAGACGATACCAAAGTTGACGAACATTTTGCTTAATATCTCGGCCCTTGTTTGTCGTAGCTCAATGTTTTTAGTATGGTTAGATGGGGGACAATATGGACTATAACATTTCCTAAGGACATCCCCGTATCTCTAGTAGACACAGAGTTATGGTCCTGCAAAATATAGTCTAATGCATTTCCTATGGACGGGTTGTTTGTTTACGTTTAGCTTAATTACTCGGCCCCTGTTTGTCGTAGCTCATTATTTTTAGTATGGTTAGATATGGGACAAATTGGACTATAACATTCTCATAGGACATCCCCGTATCTCCAGTAGAAACAGAGTTACGAGCCTGCAAAGTATAGTCTAATGCATTTCCTATGGAGGGGGTTTGTTTCGTTACGTTTTGCTTAAGTACTCGGCCCCTGTTTGTCGTAGCCCAAAGTTTTTAGTATGGTTAGATGAAGGACAATTTGGACTATAACATATCCTAAGGACATCCCCGTATCTCTAGTAGACACAGAGTTATGGGCCTGCAAAATATAGTCTAATGCATTTCCTATGGACGGGTTGTTTGTTTACGTTTAGCTTAATTACTCGGCCCCTGTTTGTCGTAGCTTATTATTTTTAGTATGGTTAGATGGTGGACAAATTGGACTATAACATACTCATAGGACATCCCCGTATCTCCAGTAGAAACAGAGTTACGAGCCTGCAAAGAATAGTCTAATGCATTTCCTATGGAGGGGGTTTGTTTCGTTACGTTTTGCTTAAGTACTCGGCCCCTGTTTGTCGTAGCCCAAAGTTTTTAGTATGGTTAGATGAAGGACAATTTGGACTATAACATATCCTAAGGACATCCCCGTATCTCTAGTAGACACAGAGTTATGGGCCTGCAAAGCATAGTCTAATGCATTTCCTTTGGACGGGTTGTTTGTTTACGTTTAGCTTAATTACTCGGCCCCTGTTTGTCGTAGCTCAATGTTTTTAGTATGGTTAGATGGGGGACAAATTGGAATATAACATACTCAAAGGACATCGCCTTATCTACAGTAGAAACAGAGTTACGAGCCTGCAAAGTATAGTCTAATGCATTTTCTATGGAGGGGTTTGTTTGTTCACGTATTGCTTAATTACTTGACCCTGTTCTTTCGATTAAAAATAATAACATATCTTTAGTGTAGCGGTTATCGCATCCGCCTCACTCCCGGAAGGCCACAGGTTCGAAACTGCGAAGTTTTTTCTTTTGCTTGGAACATGCAAAGACCTTTATAATTATCCGAACATTTGTGTCAAGGTCACATTATTTACATCCCCGTATCTCTGGTAGAACCAGAGTTACGAGCCTGCAAAGTTTATTTTCAAAAATCAAAAGTAACC